>NC_140580.1:1146540720-1147144220 GCF_964204655.1 Triturus cristatus | reverse complement strand
AATAATAATAATGATAGTAAGAAATATATATATATTTTATTAGCACGGGGTATTATAGTTCCAGTCATTGTAATGACGTCACGCCCATTCCCTTTTCCAAAACGCATCCCGGGCACAGCAGGGCCCAACTGAAACTGTAAAAGCCGCCGCGTCGCTGTTCCAAACCCCCCGAGACCAGAAGTCTGTCCATTCGCTACTTCGACTGCATTTGACTAAATGTGTATATTTTTCAAAAGTCGGAGAAATAAACTCCACCGTTACGGTCGCGTTTCTCTTGACCAAGTTGTACCGCTAATGTTTTTTTATTCTTACCCAAAGCCTCTTTCGCAGCCGGTAGCCGGCAGGCTATTTGTACTTTACTCTGCGGATACAGGTTATATACACTGTATACTGTAAATTAACACGCATATATTAATTAATGAATAGCCAAAAGACACTCTCCCTTAAATGGTAGCAGGTAAGTAAGAGTAAACCATCTCGAGGGGGCTACTTCTGGCTGTTATTCTTCGAAATCGTTGCTAACAACGCTTGTCACTTTAACGTCCTGTATCCCATTAAACGTACAAGTTACCAACCGACCTACAAAAAATTTGCTCATTCAAGCCTCCTTTGAGGCTTGAATGAGCAAATGGCGCATCCTCCTTGACTTCAGAAGTTTAAGGAGGATGCGCCAATGGGGGAGGGTGGCCACCCTCGAGGCTGCCCCTGGGGCGAGGGGGGTGTACGGAAGGCTACGGACGGGTTTTAGCCCAGGGCGGAACATTACAGGTAGGGCGAAGAAAAGCAATCTAGAAGCGTGTTGTTTTTATTGAACTATGAGCTGAAAGCTGCAAGCCACGAGGGGCCGTGTGCGAGACTCGTACAGTAACATGGGCATGGAATGCCAACCATGACCGTGCCAGGCTCCTACTTGCCTGGTGGCGCTGCGCCTACTTTTAAAAGAGTTTAAGAACCGGGCTGAAGAATGTACCTTGGCAGCAGCATGCACGAGAGAGGTTCACACTGTGCAACCTTCGCTCCAGTGCAAGACCCTTCGGGACAGAGACGCACCACAGCACATTGAAATTAGGTTCAGAAACACGTTCCTCATACCAACCTTCTTGCACCACGGCATTTAAGTGCGGGGGAAGGCACTCGTGCAAGGCACCTCGGAGAGTCGGAGCCTCGTGTGTTTATCTGTGTTGCAGGAGGGGCGACTCATTCAAGGCAGCTAGGTGCACGCCGAGGGGCCTTCTGTAGTGACGTCAGGCCGTGACCACTGAGCGGATAGGTTCCCAACAAGTTCAGCAAAGTGGAGGATGGCGAAGGGAGACGGGGTCAGGTTACCTAACAGTGCAGCAACAGTGGGCAGAGTCTGAGCACCGGCAGTTTTTTTTTGGGCCCTCAAAACGGGTCCGAAAAAAATAAAAATAAAGAACGGACTACCTTTAGTAGCCACGAAAATAGAGCCCGATAGAGACCCGTTTCGAGGGCCCCAAAAAAAAACTGCCGGTGCTCAGACCCGGACAGACCCGGCCCACTTAAAGCCCTGGTCTTAAGGCACTCACAAGAATTACACAATGCTTGGATCCCCAGTTAGAAGTAATTCGGCGAAACTATAGAATAAGTTTCAAAGTTTTCTTAAAAAACAGCGTAGGTTCTGCTGGGGAAAATCGTTTTTTTGTAGTAAATACGATCACACATGAGGAGAGTCAAGTTGAAGTTTAATGTAGAATGAATTCTACACTACTAAAGTATGGGTCTATTAGTGGGACAACTTAAGATAAAACTGCAAAGTAAACAGTTACAGTATATACAACACATGTGTCTTGAAAGTCCAACAGGATCTGGGCAAACACCAACATCTTGAATTACTTCTTCTCGAGTAAGGAGTTCAAAAGCCTTTTATCTAAAATTGGCTTGAGTCCCATATCACTCTTGGGAACAAGAAAGTACTGGGAGTAACACCCTGACCCTCTCTATATTGTGTGTACTAGTTTCATTGCACCACTGGCTAGGAACATCTTAACTTTGAGACCATACCAGCATGGCTCACCGAGAGTTGCCCAAAACACACGTGGCACATGCAGAGGAACATCCAAAAGTGAAAGGCGTTACGAAACTAAACAATCAAAAGGGCCACAGTTCCACACAAAATGGAACACAAGCTGGAAAGGCAATATGAATTTCTGTTCTGTACCAGCCTCCATGGGTGGTTGGAGGAAAAATCAAAGAGGTTTAGCTGTAGCACTAGGGAAAGGGGGAAATAGGATTGCTACATCTGTTTGTGGCCAAACCTACCATCATCCCAGCCGTTGTAGCCACGAAAAGGCTGCATGGGTTGTTGCATGGCTCGGACGGCTGGCTCTGGCAATACGCAAGGCCCTTTGGATATCCACTGAATCTTCAGTACTGGTGGTGGAATATGCAAGCAACCGAAAGAAGCACTGGAAACCAAGCTGAGGCTATTCTGTTCTTACCGTACTCCCGTGCTTTAGCTGGCTTCTCTCCAGATAGCCCGGTTCCATCTCAGGATGCCCATAAGTGAAGCCTGGACATCTCCAGAAAACCTAGTAGCATGCATCAAAGTGTTCAGACTGATAACTAGGTCGGCACCCATAGCCCGAGCCACACAATCCTAGTGTCCAGACTGGCTCAAGACATTTCTCTGCATCATGGCCATTCTATATTGTCTGTGCAAAAACAATACATAAATCCTCAAACATGGCAAAATCTCAGAGGGAGTGTAATGGATGAAGAAACAAACCACATTCGGAGACAGGCTGGCTGATCTATATTGTTTAACTTTTTTGGCTCCGTCGTGTGGAACAGCAGGGAAAGCATTTGAATCGGCCACAAATGTAGAGGCAGGAACAACAAAACTGTATGGAGTAGGGCGAGGTGTCAGGAAGGTCAGAGCACTTGACGTGGACTTGTGGTGGGGATTGGTAGACTAGCTTAATGCCAGGCCAAACAAGGTTTCAAAGAGTAAAAAACAAAAACAAAAAAAAGGAGTTGGTTTTCATTACTGACTTGCAAATTGACCTTGAATGGGTAACCTGTAACACTACAGATTAACACATGACGGAAAGACTGAATGAGTGTAATAAGACAGCACCATATTCAAGGTTCCATAAACATCAGTCTATTATTTGAAATTGATCAAATTTGTCAACGTGTTTCGAGACTTTGAAGTGCTTCACAAGGCACAGGAACTATTTTTGAAATTATTTTGAATCTACTTAAATCACATGTAACATACTTCTGTGCTGAAGGCTGTTAACAAGCAAATGTAACTTCTAGGACTTTCCGATTAAAGACTAAATACATAGAATTTGAAACTCAATGTCTCACAGACCGCATTTCTCAAAGTTTTTATGCATCCAATGGGATTCAATGTAAGACGGTACACGGGAAGTGCAGGGGACCCTCTAACACCTCAAGCTATAGGTAATAAGTGCTATAGTAGGTCTCGGATGGTCAGGCTGAACAGGTCACACTTATGCCTCATTACCATGGCAGGGTTACAGGTACGAAGGTGGCTCATTCTGTTCTTGCATTACTGCTATTTGCAGCTACATTACAAAAGCATTTTGCTGGGAAACATTGCACCGAGTAGTGTTTTGGAAACCATAGGGTTACTAGGTGCTCGTGTTAACCCCAGCAGTCCCTCTACCGCCACCCCCAATCACACCAAAATGTTTATGAACGAGGACAATGGTCCAAAGGCAAGAATGGGGGCAGCACCCATTTAAACAAGGTTCCATTGTCGGCATTATGGTGCTTTTAAAGATTTCAAGTTCAATGTCCCTTGGAACAGAATAGACCAAAGTCTTATCTACGTAACAGAATGAATATGCTACTTACCAGTATGCATCTGTTCTTGGCATGTAGGGCTGCTGACATTCATATCTGTGTATAGATCGCCGCCTAGTGTTGGGTCTGGATTATTGCACATTGTTGTCCTGGAAGAGTCTTCGAAGTATCCTGAGATGGGTGACTCCTCCCCTGGACCACAGTGCGCATGGGCATCCTCTCCTTCCCCAGATTGTTTTTCGCCATTGTGGCAGTGATGGAGTAGATACAGGAAGTGATGACCATGCTATACAGTAATTCTGAGAGCTGCAGCTGCGACAGGCGCCGGGGAGGAGGGTGGGCGATATGAATGTCAGCAGCCCTACATGCCAAGAACAGATGCATACTGGTAAGTAGCATATTCAGTTCGAGGCATGTGGGCTGCTGAATTCATATCTGTGCATAGAATACACAGCAGTACCTCCTATTAGCGGCGGCTACCCGTGCCAGCTGCAGCAGTCTGAAAAAGAGTTTTGAGAACAGCCTGTCCTACAGCTGCCTGCTGTTTTGAGTGTACATCTACACAGTAGTGTTTGGTAAATGTATGTATAGTGGACCATGTGGCTGCTGTACAGATTTCCTGCAAAGGAATGTTTCCCAGGAAAACCATGGACGCCCCTAACTTTCGTGTTGAGTGGGCTCGTGGTGGAATCGTTAATGTGCGTTTAGCTTTTTGATAACAAATTTGGATACATTTAACGATCCATCTGGCTATACCTGCCTTGGAAATGGCGTTGCCTTTGTGTTGTGGAGAGAAGGCAACAAAGAGTTGTTTAGTCTTCCTAAAGTTTTTAGTTCTGTCAATATAGTACATGAGGGCCCTCTTTACATCTAGTGTGTGGAGCATCCTCTCAGCGACATTTTGTGGGTTTTGAAAGAAAACAGGCAGTTCAATGGTTTGGTTCATGTGGAACTGCGATATTACTTTAGGCATGAATTTGGGGTTGGTACGTAGTACGACCCGGTTTGCGTGAACTTGTATAAATGGCTCCTGAATGGTTAGTGCCTGGAGTTCACTAACTCTTCTTAAGGAAGTGATGGCAACCAGGAAAGCCACTTTCCAGGTGAGGAATTGAATCTCACAAGAATGGAGAGGTTCAAAGGGTGGACCCATTAGTCTGGTGAGGACCAAGTTGAGGTTCCACACCGGTGCTGGGGGGTGCCTTGGGGAAATCACCCGTTTAAGTCCTTCCAAGAAGGCTTTGATGGCAGGCACTCTGAATAAAGAGAGGTGCTGCCTGTTTTGGAGGTAGGCTGCTATTGCTGTTAAATGGACACGTATTGAGGTGTATGCCAGATTGCATCGGTATAGGTGTAATAGATAGCAGATTATGTTCTGAATAGATGCGTCTAGCGGGTTAATGTGATTGTTGTTGCAATAAATGACAAACCTCTTCCATTTGGCTGCATAGCAAGCTCTGGTAGTGGGTCTCCTAGCTTCCTTAATGATCTCCATACAGTCAGGTGGCAGGTTTAGGTAGCCAAACTCTAAGACTTCAGGAACCAGATTGCCAGGTTCAGCTGTTGCGGATCTGGGTGTTGAATTTCTCCATGGTTCTGCGTCAAAAGCGCGGGTTTGATCCGCAGCCTTTGATGCGGCACCACGGAAAGTTCCAGAAAGGTGGTGTACCATTGCTGGCGTGCCCATGTTGGAGCAACCAGGATGAGTGTTAGTGAGTGCTGTCGCAGTTTGCGTGCCACCAGCGGTATCAACGGCGCTGGGGGAAAAGCGTACGCAAATCTGCCGGACCAGTTCATCCATATCGCATTGCCCTGCGACTGTGGATGTGGGAACCTGGCGGCAAAGCTTTGGCATTTTGCGTTTTCCCTTGTGGCGAATAGGTCTATCTCTGGATGACCCCACTGCTGGAAGTACGGTTGGAGTACTGATGGGTGTAACTCCCACTCGTGCATCTGGTGGCTGTGTCTGCTGAGCAGATCCGCCATCTGGTTGTCTTTGCCTGGGAGGTGTTCCGCCATGAGGAATATGTTCCTCTGAATGGCCCACTTCCACATGCTCTGAGCCAGATGAGACAACTGTGGAGAGTGTGTTCCTCCCTGCTTCTGTATGTAGTACATGGCAGTCATGTTGTCCGTCCGGATCAACACGACCTTGTTGCACAGGTGTACTTTGAATGCTTTCATTGCCAGGAAGATTGCCATCAGTTCCAGAAGGTTGATGTGCATCTTCTTTTGTTGTGTAGTCCATAGTCCCTGCACTGTGTAATTGAGTACATGAGCTCCCCATCCCTGGAGAGACGCGTCCGCTGTCAGTATTATTTGTGGAACAGGCTCTTGGAACGGTCGGCCCTTGCAAAGGTTTTGTGGATTCCACCAATGCAGAGAGTTGTATGCCCGACCGCTCACCAACACTAGGTCTTTCAACTGTCCTTGAGCCTGATTCCACTGACGTGCTAAGCACTCCTGAAGCGGGCGCATATGTAGTCTCGCGTGTGGGACTATGAAGATGCAGGAGGCCATCATGCCTATCAACTGCATGAACACTCGCGCCGGAAGGGAGTGTTGAGGTTTGAATTTTGAGATCAGCAGTTGCATGCTGTTGATTCTCACTAAAGTTGGCTGAGCTGTGGCAGCCAGAGTGTTGATTGTCGCGCCTAAGTATTGTTGTACGTGCGCAGGTTGGAGACTTGATTTTGGGTAATTTAGTGAGAATCCCAGATCGTGAAGAAGGTGAATGGTGTGGGACATGTGGGTGGCACATTGTTGTGCTGACTTGGCCTGAACTAGCCAGTCGTCCAAATAAGGGAAGACGTGAATATTTTGTCTTCGCAGATGCGCGGCCACTGTCGCCAGGCACTTGGTAAAGACCCTGGGTGCTGTTGTTACTCCGAAGGGGAGAACTTTGAACTGATAGTGATTCCCTTGAATGGTGAATCTGAGGTATTTCCTGTGTGAAGGGTGTATTGGTATGTGGAAGTATGCATCCTTCAGGTCTAGCGTAGCTAGGAAATCCCCCTGACTGAGTAGTGGGAGAACCTGTTGGAGGGTGAGCATATGGAAATGCTCCGATAGTATATATAGGTTTAGGGGTCGCAGGTCTAGGATAGGTCTGAGCGAGCCGTCCTTTTTTGGGATCAAGAAGTACAGAGAGTACACCCCTGTGCCCTGCTGGGCGATGGGCACTACTTCTATGGCCCCTTTTGCGAGCATAGCAAGCACTTCTTGCTGGAGTAAATCTAAGTGTTCGGCTGACATAGGACGGTGCTTTGGTGGTATGTTGGGTGGAGTGGAAGTTAGTTCCAGACAGTACCCATGTTGAATGATGTCCCTGACCCACCTGTCCGTGGTGATGTTCTTCCATGCGGGCAGGATCAGCTGGAGTCGTCCCCCGACAGGTGTTAAGTGGTCGGGGGGTAGGGAGAGGGCGTCACTGTTTGTTTTTTGGGGAGGACCTGGTGTTGCCATATCCACGTCCCCTGCCCTTGGTGCTGGATCCACGATATCCACCCCTGTTGTTTTTGTCGTAGGTGGTTTGTGTGCCACCTTTAGCATACTGTTGTTGTGACCCCTGACCCCTTGACGTTCCCCTATTTCCAGTGCGACGAAAGGAGCCACTACGAAATTGTTGGGTTTGTAGCGCCCCCATAGACTTGGCAGTGTCTGTGTCTTTTTTTATTTTCTCTAGGGTAGTGTCAACGTCTGGGCCAAATAAAAATTCCGTGTTAACCGGTAAGTTGAGGATATTGTTTTGGATCTCGGGTTTGAAGCCTGAGATGCGTAACCAGGCATGGCGTCGCAGCATGACACTTGTGTTTATTGCCCTGGCCGCTGTGTCAGCTGCGTCTAGGGCGCATTTTATGGACGCATTAGTGAGGAGTTGTCCTTCTCTAATGAGGAGTTCGGCTGACTCTTTATACTCCTCTGGTAGGTGTTGGAGCAGTGACTCCAGCGTGTCATAATGTGACCTGTCATAACGTGCCAGGAGTGCCTGTGTATTGGCAATGCGCAGGATATTGGCTGCTTGCGCTGCAACACGTTTGCCCGATGTTTCAAGGACCTTTGACTCTTTGTCTGGGGGAGGAGCATCACCAGTTGTCTGTGAGTGGGCTCTTTTGCGAGCGTTGGCAACCACCATAGAGTCTAATGGCAACTGACCCCTAATGTATTTAGGGTCACCAGGTGCAGGCTTATATTTCTTTTCAATCCTGGGGTTTAACACCCGGGCTCTTGTGGTGTCCTTGAAAATGTCTTTGGCAGGCTTCAGAACCCCTTTAAGCATGGGCAGAGTCTTGACAGTCCTTTCTGAAGATGCGAAAGTGTCAAGCAGGAAGTCCTCCTCAATGGCGTCAGAATGTAGCTCCACCCCATGATGAGCAGCAGCCCGTTCGATAAGGGCATTAAATGCGGCCGTGTCCTCTGTAGGAGACGTTTTAATATTGTAGAGTTGCGCATCCTGAGTATGTGGCGTGACACTTTGGTCTGTGGGGTCATCCCATGCCTGATCAGGATCTTGTGTTTCATCGGGATCTGCGTCCCCGGGGTAGATGGTATCGTCCCCACCATATTCCTGCATCTGGTCCGATTCAGAAGGGGTAGGAGAAAAGGACTGCGGATCTAGTTGGAGGGGATGGAAGTGTTCTTGTAGCACTGGTTCCTGCTCCGCCGGTAGCTTGCGTTTAAGAGGAATTTTGTATGGCACCTCTTCCCTGACTGGCGTGATTTTGCGCTTGTGGAGCATGAGCCTGCCAGTGTCGGCGTCGATATATTGTGGCCCTGAAGAGTCTTGTTCTGTTAGGCCAGAGGTGGTGGACTGTGTGTGAAGGACACGTGTCCGAATTTGAAAGAGTTTCGGTGCCGATGTCGGTGGCAGCCCAAAGGTAATGTTGGTTGGCTCCGAGTGCACTCTACAGGGAGAGGTAGTGTCGGGACCCGAGGTAGAGTGGAGGGCTACCCGGTCCCGGATACGTTGTAAAGATGCAGAGACCTGCTGCACAGCAAACTGAGATGGTGGTTTGGTGGGCATCTTGGTAGTAGGCGTGGAGGCCGACCCCGACCTTTTTGTCGGAAGGGGGTCACTGGTTTGAAGGGATGCATCGATAGTCGAGGACTTCTTCGGCATCGGTGCTTTAGGCGTCGACGTAGCCGAGGCGGCCATTTTGACTGCGGAGGTTACAGGCTTCGGTGTCGGCGCCGAAGGTGTCGGTGCCTTGTGGTGCCCGAGGGCGCGCTTCTTTTGTGCGTCGACCGCGTCTGCTGCGGTGAGCTCGGCGCCGAAGTCTTTCTGTAGGCGTTCGGAGCCGACGACGTTCTTCGGCGTCGGCGCCGGGGCAGTGGACTGTTTCGACGCCTTTGATCCGACCACCACCAGTTTCGCTTTCGATTTTGAAGGGACTGGAGCGATGGATGTGTTTGGGTTTAACAACCCGGTTGTCTTGGGTAATATTGGCTCTTGCATAGTGTTCGATGCCGGGCCGGAAGGCGGGGCCGAGGAACCATGGATTAGGTCTTGGGTAAGGCCCGAAGGCGATCCCTCGACCGGAGCCGGACGACTAATTTCGGCCTCCGTTTCGACGGATTGGCCTAGCTCCTCGGGAGAGCTGTCTTCTTCAGCCCCATAGGCTTCGTCGAAGTCCCCTACCTCGTCGACGGCTTCTTCACGTCGAAATAGCTCTTCGTCATCGTCGTCCGATCGGGAACCATGCTCTGAAGCGGGGCTAGATACTATTTCTTCCACGCTCTCGGCGTCCTCGTCCTCGGTGCTGAATATGTTGGTGGGTGCGGGCGCTGCCTGCTGCGCCTCGAGCCTCACTGCCCGTCGGTTGCGTAGAGTTTTCTTGGATCGGAACCGCGCGCGGGCCATGCATTTCGATTCGTCGTGATCCGGCGAGAGACATTTGTTACAGACCGGGTGGACGTCAATGTGAGGGTACTTGGCGTGGCACAACGGACACCTCTTGAACGGAGTTCTCGATTCCATCGTTGATCGAGCGTCGAAGTTTGGACCAATTCGGTCCGAAATTTGGAAGAGGGTGTGGAGCACTAGAACTAGTAGTCGACACCGAACGGTAACTGTACCGACGAAAACTATAGGCCTTTTGGCCTAAAACTAAGTATTTCGAAGTTGAGCTAAGATAGTTGCATCCGAACCCAATGGCGGAAAAAAACAATCTGGGGATGGAGAGGATGCCCATGCGCACTGTGGTCTAGGGGAGGAGTCACCCATCTCAGGATACTTCGAAGACTCTTCCAGGACAACAATGTGCAATCATCCGGACCCAACACTAGGCGGCGATCTATGCACAGATATGAATTCAGCAGCCCACATGCCTCGAACCTTTGTTGCTTACGTCTTGTACACCTACCATTAAAAATGGAGCCCTGTTTTATGTGCATTGCCCCAACTCTTGCCCATTAATGCTGCCTCACAGTCAGTGGTCTGGAGGAGATTCTAGGACACGACCAATAATGGCCCCATCTACAGTGGTCTCCCGCAAGGTCACACTTCATGAAACTTCAAAGCAGGCGCCACAACCGACCTGGAAATGTTTTTGTGTGCCACGAGGGGACATTACGAGCCTTCAATCTGTAGAACCTCGCCTGCACATATGCCGGGGGGACGTCACTAAAAGTGAATATGGAAAAGAATTAATATCCCAGTCCTCAAGAACAGGGCAAAATAAATAACAGACAACACGTGTAGAATGGTATATTTACCCATTAAAACATTTAAGACATGCATAATGAACACCAAGTCAGCAAGAGCATACTGATAACTTTCTTGTGCACTTTACACTCCTCAATGCTCACGCGTAAATGGCCCCCAACGAAACTGTAATGGATGAATTAAGCAGGTCAATACTACTTCCTGGCTTTAGGTTAAGGAAGCTGCGGTGAAAGAAGTCTATACCAGCAATGTGATGCCAAACACTATCAAATAGAATTAATGGAGGGACTCCCCACAGGGTTTTGTAAACTAAAGAGCTATTTTTCTGCAAATTCACCTGGGGATTCTTCCACTGCAAATAATAGTGCTCAAGAGGTGAAGGATGTAGGGCAAGAGCATGAAGTGTCGGTGTCGCCCGACACACTTCTTATTCCCTAGCCCTCTCTGGTATAGCTGTCGGGCAGCATTGCATCTGTGCACACGCACAAAAGACCCCTATGCCCTCTTAAGCACAACTGAATTTGTGCGGAGAGACCGAGTGTCTAGAGGAATGCGCACACGCATACTTGTGGAAGCTCCAACAAATAAAATCTAAACATTTAAAGTGAATTATTTTCTACTTTGGCAATGTGTTGGACTGGAAGAAGTGTGCGCAAGTTTACCTCATCTCGTAGTTATCTACTCTAAGGCAGGATACTGAACTAGATGTCTGTATTTTAGTTTTATATAAAATGAAATTAGTGAATTGTAAGGTCTGCTGAACAAATGTGATGCTTGTGTACATCTGTACTGTGGGTGAACTTTATGTATTTTAAAACAACTAGGACTGTAACCGTTAAGTTGCCAGGGTAAATTTGCTCTGCAGTAAAGTTTTGATTAATTGAATGCTGAATTCTGTACAGTACAGCAGGTGCCTTTCTGCTGCCGCTTGCGGTTTTACAACCATTCACAAGGTTAGCATCTTCTCCTAATAGTAGGTGGTGAAAAGGTCATAATTCAAGAGCGTGATGATATAAACCCGGGCGCCCATTATCACACATGCACACGTAAGCAATGACCACTAGATTTCATTTACCATTCCCACATAGTAGATGCCTATCTTGGAGCAGTAAATTGAAAAATATAATAAGTACACCAATGGGCATGGGTGACCAGAAATTTGCAGCTGCCAGGCCTTCCAAAAAAAGAAAATCATGAACAAATACAGTAAATAAGAAGAACCAGACAGACTGGGGGGACGGAGTAAACGCAGATGATTGGCCAGAGCAGGGGGGAGACGCTTAAATAAAATAAAATTTAAAAAAAAGTTCAGCAGGGCCTGGAGGGTCTGCAGAAGCAACTAGAAAGTTTGGGGACATGGTGGGTAGATATGTAAAAGGGGAACATTAAGAGGGGAACATTATGAAAGGAAGCAAGCAAGCAAACACAGGCACCCAAGGAAGACAAAGGAAAACGTAGGTTGCGGTTGTACAAGACAACCAGTCAAAAGGATGGAACAGAAGCTATGCTCCAGGGGAGGGACAAATACAAGAAGAGGAAGGATTAACATGTAAACAAATGACATGGATAAGAAAGTAAACCAATGACAAGCAAAGGGCTCCGCTCAGCCCTAGTGTATGTGCTGGTATCATCTACAATAGGTGAATGAATATGCTACTTACCAGTATGCATCTGTTCTTGGCATGTAGGGCTGCTGACATTCATATCTGTGCATAGATCGCCGCCTAGTGTTGGGTCCGGATGTTTGCACGTTGTTGTCCTGGAAGAGTCTTCGAAGTATCCTGAGATAGGTGGCTCCTCCCCTGGACCACAGTGCGCATGGGCATCCTCTCCATCCTCAGATTGTTTTTCGCCATTGTGGCAGTGATGGAGTAGATACAGAAAGTGATGACCATGCTTACAGTAATTCAGAGAGCTGCAGCTGCTACAGGCGCCGGGGAGGAGGGAGGGCGATATGAATGTCAGCAGCCCTACATGCCAAGAACAGATGCATACTGGTAAGTAGCATATTCAGTTCGAGGCATGTGGGCTGCTGAATTCATATCTGTGCATAGAATACATAGCAGTACCTCCTATTAGCGGCAGCTACCAGTGCCAGCTGCAGCGGTCTGAAAAAGAGTTTTGAGAACAGCCTGTCCTACAGCTGCCTGCTGTTTTGATTGCACATCTACACAATAGTGTTTGGTAAATGTGTGTGTAGTGGATCAGGTGGCTGCTCTACATATATCATGCAAAGGGATGTTTCCCAGGAAAGCCATGGAGGCCCCTAACTTACGTGTTGAATGGGCTCGTGGGGGAATCGTTAATGTGCGTTTAGCCTTTTGATAGCAGATTTGAATACATTTAACGATCCATCTGGCTATACCTGCTTTGGAGATAGCGTTACCTTTGTGGTGTGGGGCAAAGGCAACGTAAAGTTGTTTAGTCTTCCTAAAGATCTTAGTCCTGTCGATATAGTACATGAGGGCTCTCTTCACATCTAGTGTATGGAGTGCTCTTTCTGCGACAGTTTGTGGGTTTTGAAAGAAAACAGGCAGTTCAATAGTTTGATTCATGTGGAACTGCGATATCACCTTGGGCATGAATTTGGGGTCGGTACGTAGTACGACCCTGTTGGCGTGAACCTGTATAAATGGCTCTTGAACGGTTAGTGCCTGGAGTTCACTAACTCTTCTTAAAGAAGTGATCGCTACTAGGAAAGCTACTTTCCAGGTAAGGAATTGAATCTCGCATGAGTGTAGAGGTTCAAAGGGTGGACCCATCAGGCGTGTGAGGACCAAGTTGAGGTTCCACATTGGAGCCGGTGGGTGGCTTGGAGGAATTACTCGTTTGAGTCCTTCCAAGAATGCTTTGATGGCAGGCACTCTGAATAGAGAGAGGTGCTGCCTGTTCTGGAGATAGGCTGATATTGCGGTCAAATGGACACGTATAGAGGTGTACGCCAGATTGCATCGGTATAGGTGTAAGAGGTAACAAATTATGTTTTGGATGGATGCGTCCAGCGGGTTAATGTCATTATTATTGCAATAAATGACGAACCTTTTCCATTTGGCTGCATAGCAAGCTCTGGTAGTGGGTCTTCTAGCTTCCTTAATGATGTCCATACAGTCAGGTGGCAGGTTTAGGTAGCCAAACTCTAGGACTTCAGGAGCCAGATCGCCAGGTTCAGCTGTTGCGGATCTGGGTGAGGAATCTCTCCATGGTTCTGCGTCAAATGCGCGGGTTTGATCCGCAGCCTTTGATGCGGCACCACGGAAAGTTCGAGAAAAGTGGTGTACCATGGCTGGCGTGCCCACGTTGGAGCAACCAGGACGAGTGTCAGTGAGTGTTGTCTGAGTTTGCGAGCCACCAGCGGTATCAGCGGCGCTGGGGGAAAAGCGTACGCAAATCTGCCGGACCAGTTCATCCATATCGCATTGCCCTGCGACTGTGGATGTGGGAACCTGGCGGCAAAGTTTTGGCATTTTGCGTTTTCGCTTGTGGCGAATAGGTCTATCTCTGGATGACCCCATTGCTGGAAGTACGGTTGGAGTACTGATGGGTGTAACTCCCACTCGTGCATCTGGTGGCTGTGTCTGCTGAGCAGATCCGCCATCTGGTTGTCCTTGCCGGGGAGGTGTTCCGCCATGAGGAACATGTTCCTCTGAATGGCCCACTTCCACATGCTCTGAGCCAGATGAGACAACTGTGGAGAGTGTGTTCCTCCCTGCTTCTGTATGTAGTACATGGCAGTCATGTTGTCCTTCCGGATCAACACGACTTTGTTGCACAAGTGTACCTTGAAGGCTTTCATTGCCAGGAAGATTGCCATCAGTTCCAGAAGGTTGATGTGCATCTTCTTTTGTTGTGTTGTCCATAGTCCCTGCACTGTGTAGTGAGTACATGAGCTCCCCATCCCTGGAGAGACGCGTCCGCTGTCAGTATTATCTGTGGAACAGGCTCTTGGAACGGTCGGCCCTTGCAAAGGTTTTGTGGATTCCACCAATGCAGAGACTTGTATGCCCGACCGCTCACCAACACTAGGTCTTTTAGTTGTCCGTGAGCCTGATTCCATTGACGTGCTAAGCACTCCTGAAGCGGGCGCATATGTAGTCTCGCGTGTGGGACTATGAAAATGCAGGAGGCCATCATGCCTATCAACTGCATGAACATTCGCGCGGGAAGTGAGTGTTGGGGTTTGAACTTGGAAATCAGCATTTGCATGCTGTTGATTCTCACTAAATTCGGCTGAGCTGTGGCCGTCAGAGTGTCTATGGTTGCACCTAGGTACTGTTGTACGTGTGCGGGTTGGAGATGGGATTTTGGGTAATTTAGTGAGAACCCCAGACTGTGAAGAAGGTGAATGGTGCGGGACATGTGGCTGGCACATTGCTGGGCTGACTTTGCTTGAACAAGCCAGTCGTCCAGGTAAGGGTAGACATGTATGTGCTGCCTCCGTAGATGTGCAGCCACAGTAGCTAGGCACTTTGTGAAAACTCTGGGTGCTGTTGTCACGCCGAAGGGAAGGACTTTGAATTGGTAGTGCTGCCCCTGAACAGTGAACCTGAGGTATTTTCTGTGTGAGGGGTGAATGGGTATGTGGAAATACGCATCTTTGAGATCCAGTGTGGCCAGGAAGTCTCCCTGCTTGAGCAGAGGGAGGACTTGTTGTAGGGTGAGCATGTGGAAATGCTCGGAGAGAATGTAGCGGTTGAGGGGTCTCAGGTCTAGTATAGGTCTGAGTGAACCGTCCTTTTTCGGTATTAAAAAGTACAGGGAGTACACCCCCGTACCTTGCTCGTGGACGGGTACGACCTCTATTGCGCCTTTTAGTAGCATGCTTAGCACTTCCTGCTGTAAGAGCGTTAAGTGCTCTGAGGACATAGGACGGTGTTTTGGAGGTATTGTGGGTGGAGTTGAGGTTAATTCTAGGCAGTAACCGTGTTTGACAATATCTTTGACCCACCTGTCCGTGGTGATGGAGTTCCATGTGGACAGGAACCTTTGTAGCCTTCCCCCGACAGGTGTTATGTGGTCGGGAGGAAGGGAGAGGGAGTCACTGTTTGTTCTTGGGGGAGGACCTGGTGTTGCCGTATCCGCGTCCTCTGCCCTTTGTGCTTGAGCCACGATATCCACCCGGGTGTTTTTATCGTAGGAACTTTGTGTGTTTCCTTTGTTGTAGGTTTGCTGTGACCCCTGTCCTCTACCTGCTCCTCTATTTCCGGGGCGACGAAAGGAGCCGCTCCGAAAGGACTGCGTTTGGAGAGCCCCCATGGACTTTGCAGTGTCTGTGTCCTTTTTTATTTTCTCTAGGGTGGTGTCAACCTCTGGCCCGAATAAGTAGTCGGGGTTGACAGGCTGGTTGAGGATGTTATTTTGTACCTCAGGTTTGAATCCGGAGATTCGTAACCAGGCGTGTCGTCGCAACATGACGCTAGTGTTTATGGCTCTCGCAGCTGTATCCGCGGCATCCAGTGCACACTTAATGGATGCGTTTGTGAGGAGTTGTCCCTCCCTAATGAGGATCTCTGCTCCCTCTTTGAAGTGGTCAGGGAGATGTTGGAGTAATGTTTCTAATGTGTCGTAGTGTGCTCGATCGTAGCGAGCGAGTAGCGCCTGAGTATTGGCAATACGCCATATGTTAGCTGCTTGGGCCGCAACCCGTTTGCCGGAGGTCTCTAGCACCTTGGACTCTTTGTCCGGGGGAGGAGCATCCCCTGTTGTTTGCGAGTGTGCCCGTTTGCGAGCGTTCGCAACTACTATGGAATCCAGAGGTAACTGGCCTTTAATGTAGGTAGGCGCCGACCTGTACTTCTTGTCGATCCTGGGGTTTATTACTCTTGCCCTAGTGGGTTCTTTGAAGATGTCCTTTGCTGGTTTGAGGACACCTTTCAACATGGGTAGAGTTTTTATATGCCTTTCTGAGGATGCGAAAGTATCCATGAGAAAGTCGTCCTCGATGGTGTCAGAGTGGAGTTGCACACCATGATTGGCCGCAGCACGTTCAATGAGGGCGTTGAATGCGGCAGTGTCCTCTGTGGGAGACGTTTTCGCTCCATATAGTTGTGGGTCCTGTGTATCCATAGGTGCACCCGTGTCTACAGGGTCATCCCAAGCTTGGTCAGGGATGTTGGCCTTCAGGGTCCATCTCTCCGGGGTAGGGGACGTGGTCACCTATATAGTCCTCCAAAACGTCTGTGTCGGAGTGTGTGGGAGAGAAGGACTGTGGATCTTGGTAAGAGGAATGGAGAGGTTCGTAAAGAACTGGTTCCGAAGCCACTGGCAGCTTTTTCTTAAGCGGGATCCGGTAGGAGTCCAAAGCTGGCTCGGAAGTTATTCTCCTCTTGTGGAGCATCATTCTGCCGGTGTTGGCGTCGATGATGTGTGATGGTGACGACTCTGCAGGAGAGCGTTCGGCAGGCGTGATCGTGGTGTGGGTGACACGCGTTCTGATTTGGAACAGTTTTGGGGCCGTGGATGGCGGCAGGCCAAAAGTGATGTTGGCTGGTGCCGGAGAGGTTGTTGGAGCTTTTATCGGCTCGGAGCCGGACGTGTCCCGGAGGACTGCCTTGTGTTTGATGCGTTGCAAGGACGCAGCAACTGGTCGCACCTGGAGTGCCATTGGTTCTTCGGCGCCGACCGGTTCTGTAGAGGCGGGCGTGGACTTCTTCGGCGCCACTGGGTCATCGAGTAGAGGAGCGGTAGTAGCCGTCGACGATGATTGTGCCTTTGGTGGTGCTGTTGAAGCGGTGTGAGACGCAGCAGCCAGTTTGACCTTTGTGGCCGGAGCCGATTGTTTCGGTGCCGGGAGCCGAGTAGGTTTGGCGGCACCGAAGGTCTTCTTCCGTGTGTCGGCGCCGACGTCGGCTGCTGCAAGCTTGGCACCGAAGTCTCGTTTGGTGCGGTCGGTGCCGACGGGTTTGGCTGGCGTCGAAGGTGTGGTGGGCTTCGATCCGACCAGCGTCACTTTTGGTTTCGGTTTTGGATGAACCAATACAGCTTTCGGTTTCGAAGAAGGGAAACCAGCCGTTTTGGGTAGCAATGGCTGCCGCTGAATGTCCGAGGCCGGGCCAGAGGGCGGGGCCGAGGAACTGCGGGATAGGTCTTGGGTAAGGCCCGCAGGCGATCCCTCGACCGGAGCCATAGACTGGCGCACTGGGATATCCTGTGTCTGTACGGGTAGGCCTTGCTCGTCACCGGAGCTACTCTCTTCGGCCCCTAAGGCCTCATCGTAGTCTCCTACCTCGGTGTCGGCTTCATCTCTGTGAAAAAGTCGTTCTTCGATGTCTTCCGATCCTGAGTCGTGTTCGGAAGCGGGGCTGGAGGGTAGGTTCTCCACGTCTTCGACATCTTCGTCCTCGGCGCTGAAGATGTTGGTCGGGGCCGGTGCCGCTTGCTGCGCTTCGAGTCTCGCTGCCCGTCGATTCCGGAGAGTCTTCTTGGATCTGAATCGGGCACAGGCCATACATGTGGACTCGTTGTGATCCGGTGAAAGGCATTTGTTGCACACCGGGTGGACGTCGACATGGGGATATTTCGCATTGCATACAGGACACCGCTTGAATGGTGTCCTCGATTCCATCGTCGATGTCGTGTCGATGGTCGGGTAAGATGCGAAAAAAGTCATTTTTGAAGTTAGTAAACTAACAAAGATACTATCGATACCGATCGGGAACAGTACCGACGCGAACTAAAGGCCTTTTGGCCTGGAGAAAGTTTTTCCTAACTTGAGTCAAGATAAGCACATCCGAACCCAATGGCGGAAAAAAACAATCTGAGGATGTAGAGGATGCCCATGCGCACTGTAGTCCAGGGGAGGAGTCACCTATCCCAGGATACTTCGAAGACTCTTCCAGGACAACAACGTGCAAACATCCTGACCCAACACTAGGCGGCCATCTATGCACAGATATGAATTCAGCAGCCCACATGCCTCGAACACTACGTTATTCAATGTTTAGGTTTTGCCTTATCGAAAGACCTGTCACACTGCGATAGGAACCTTGGGTAGTTTTATCAGGATTGCACACCAACAATTTAGAACTCACAATGCCTCGTGTAGGCACAGAGTTTTCCCACATATGAGGGTAAAAATGAAGGACCTTTATACCCCACTAGGTCCAGGTGTCTAATGGACTCATCATACTTGTCATGCTGTATAAAAGGACATATGCAAACATCCTCAATATAGAATATGATCCATCTTCTAGTCTCTTTAGACATGTATGCCAGCATACTACACGTATGTAGCCTATGTGTGACACACAGTGAAGAGGCTTTATTACTCTCAGCAGTGAACATAGTGTGACTAGATACTGAGGAGCCAAAAAGTAAATAGCTATTCAGTACCCCATACATGATTGACAGTATATAAATATATATATGTTACCCTATGCATTCTGCCAGCTCCTCCCAGTTCAGGTCACTGCTGTCTTCCACTCGTGACTCGTACAACCTTGTAAAAGAAGGGACGACATTCAGAAAAAGGCAAACACTAAAAAAACAGAAAGGTTACCAGCTGCAATTGCTAAATAAAACCATTTCTCCAGACTATGCAAGATTTTGTTTATAAATGTATCACAGACCACGTACTAGATTACGTTTATTGTGTATTATAAATCCACATTGTACAACTGCACCTGAAAACACCGGTGAGCATATAAACATGCCATATGTGGTATGAGGACGTTTTAAAAAACAATTCACCAATCGATACAAGAAGCGAGTTTCAATCTAGTCACTGCTGCTGGAAACTTTATTCTTGGTACTTTTACTGCATTAGGTAAAGATACTTGGCAGAAGCGCCAGCCCTGCATTTGAGCGACAATTGTTCAAGACCTTTGAACTCCATGGATCTATACTGAGATATTATGAGCATAATCCATTTTATTCTTGAACCTGTTCTTTGGAGTCTATTTTAGATCCTTTTGAGATTACAATAGGGCAGCTGCCCGGACAAGGCACTCTACAGGTAATGCTGCCCCTCTAAAGTGAGGCAAGCGCAGACCCCAGCAACTGGTTCAAACATGCTAGAAGCCATGTTTGGCTCAGACTTTGACATTTAAAAGTGATGCTGGTCCTCTAAAGTGAGGTAAGGTGAGTGCAGACCCCGGCAACTGGTTCTCCAGCTACAACATTCCGCAGGGGAAAGCGGACCCCACGAAGCATACTCAACTCTTCGGCTGATGTGGACATGGAAAGTCCAAGCCCAGTACAACACACTTATCGCAGTTTGCAAAAGAGTATCAATGTGCAGCCGGAGGTGTGTTGTAACAGGGCAGTTTACAAAATAAATGATAGGTTCCAAATGTTGAAATCCTATACAACACAATACACAAAAACTGGCAAAAGCAATTACACCTCTAACCTCAAAGTGAAACAGACCATCTCTAAGGAAGTACAGGGATAATACAATTTAGGTAAAAAAGGACCCCATTACATACATTCAGTGTTTTTGAAGTTATATTTGTGAAGCTCAGGACGTGCAGGTCTTTTCCATCCCAGCTAACGGAAGCAGTAAGATTTTATTGGCACTCACAAACTATTATTGTTTGTTAGTGTCCAGTGAGTTCCTGCCATTGTTTGCAAAGGAAGGTTACATGTCACTTCCAAAAAAGTTTCTTTACAGTGAGGAACATTGTGTTCATGGCCTGCATGAGTTGTGAACAGTTAGAACAGCCCAGAAACCAGCAGCAACAAACCTTAAATGGACATGCACTTGGTACTCGCTTCTCAGTTTGTGTACACGTGTGTAGAAACGATAAACAAAAGGGGTAGACACTACCTGGCCCACAGCAATGGAGGCAAATTTATCTCCATATACGGCTCAGCAAAGACCACAAATGTCTCTCTGGCTCAGGCTAGCTGGTTAGTCAACCTGGTGCTAGACGACTGTAACATAAATAAAGGTGGTGCAGGAAAGAATGTGCTCACCAGGGAAAGTCACAACATGCTGGAAGAGCAGTCAATCTCTCAGCAGCCTGCCTCAATCTTTGATGGACTATTCCATAGACTTCAGCAGACATTTACTGCAATTACAGCAGATATTTGTAGTTAACCAGTCTGCCTAAGGTCCCAGGTAAGGTGTCGAGCAGAATTCATAGCGTCAGAATGGCGCTGCTTGGAGCCACCTTCCGGAGTGCGGAGGTACTGCAAACAAGTTGCGGGATCCTGTCTGATGCCTGGGGAATATTCAAAAGATGAGGAGTCCGCAGCTAGAATTCTTTCTCAGAATAGCACCACTCACACTGATCCTGGAGTCAGCTCATCTGGCTCCTAAAATGAAGGCTATTGGTCCAGCAGGAGCTCAAAAATTTCGAAAGCTGGAAGCCATGTTTGGCTCAGACTTTGACATCATTGGAGATCTCTCTATGGTGCCTCACACTATGAATGACGACTGTGGGAGGGACAATCTTCTTCCTCCACGCTGCAACGATAAAAGACTTTCTTTAAACCAATACTCAGAATCCCAATGTATTGGATCCTTCGGGTTAACTCTAGGTGGAGGGTCTGGCTCGCCTTCTACACAGAATCTGACTTTCTTCCGAGTAGCTCTATGTAGCTGCTGCATTGGAGCAGAAGTCTTTAGTCTGTGTGACTCAGAGTGTCTAGAAAGAGCGGAGTTTTGTCTGCAAGTAGGATCAAGAATCTTATTGGTTTACTGGGGTCAGATTTCGTTATAAAGTGCCTGACTAGATTGTTTGGAAAGTCTTTGGACTTTAACCCCTTGAGTGCCCATGACGAGATGGTCTCGTCATGGGCCGCGGTTGCGCTGTGCCCATGACGAGACTATCTCGTCATGAACCCCGCCCGCTAATGAAAGGCGTGGCACAGGGCGGGGAAAGGGCAGGGCACTCAAGGGGTTAAAGAGAAGGTGAGGAAAGCGAAGGGAGAAGCTGATTCTAGAAAACAAGCATTTGCAATGCAATAGGTCTCGCAGTTACGCAACTTTGAGCTATTGACATTGTAAACGACAATGCCTTTTAGTTTTGTTTTCATTTTTAAAGGCACTCATTTACAATGCCAATAGCTTAAACTTGCGTAAATGCGAGACCTATTTTATTGCAAATACTTCTTTAATCTGCTTGTGTATGCATCCTGAACTGTTTTTCTGTTTTTTACCTTTTAAAAATGACATGTATCGGTGTTAAGTATTCTTACTTTTTTACAAAAAGGCTACTTCGTTCAGTCTTTCCATCCACCAAACCCCACTGTGACCAGAGGCGCAAGTAGAGCCAAATTTCGGGTGGGGTGGGGGGGAGGGAAGAGGGAGGATGCTACTAAAAAATTATACACTAATATATATTTACTTATGCAGCAGCCTGGTCTGCTTGAGAGCTTTCAAATATAAATAAACGGACGACCTGGGTCATTATTGCCCCATCCTATAATCCATGCACCGTCCTGTCAGGAGAGGTAGACCATCGGGCTTATAAAAAGAGGAATAACACGCCACTTAGAATGACTGCAGAACGATATTTCAAGAGTAAGACTTAAGCATCATTGAATATGTATACAGTGCATCACCAGCCATGGCCTCAAAATTAAAAACACAATGAGAACTGCCAAAGCCTTTTAGGTGGAATAACAAAACACCCTAAATACTGACTGTACACTCACACCCCTCAGCTTTTACACTCCTCACGTGTTACCAGTCTCACTCTGCCAACAGCATCCCACATACATCAGAGTAGCAGTCACTCACTACCAGAAGCACTCACACCCCTCAGAGGCTAGTGCCACTACCAGAAGCACTCACGCCACTCAGACGGACGCTCTCTTTCACTCCTCACGGTGCCATCCCTGGCCGCGTAATTTGCTTGTAACAAATATTTGGCCAGTATACCACAGCAGATTCGCGCGGGACTTCTAAGCCTATTTCAGAGACTATGGCAGAAATATAATTTGATTAGAAGTGTCAGGATTTCGAGATATCCAAGAGGGGAACTTCCTGGCAGAAAGAATGAACATTGCGTTTGCTCCTTCCTTGGGCTAGAAGGGTGCGTTTCAAACAGGAGAAAAAGTACTGAAATGCTAAATAATCGGTCATTTTAGCCCCCGGCCCTTCCTAGCCTCCCACCTCCGCCACACAAGCTCCACACATCACCTGCGGCATTCCATCCCCTCCTCTGGATTGCTGCATTAACATGTACCCCGACTGCCAAGCAGATCTCATGCTCTTGGGCATTAGGACACCGACCGAGCGATGCGCCTGCTCTGGCATCCTGCCCCGCTGGCCAGTCATGCGGGCACCTTGCATGAATCCGGCTCCAGCTGTATCTACTTGGTGGGTGGGGGCACGCTCCGGCTGCTCCGTCCAGTAGCCTGTCTTCACCCACATACTCCCTGTAGTTTCTTCTTCCGGGCGGAGGCACTAACACTGGGTTTACATCTTAGTTGTGGGTGGGAGGGCTCGGCCGCCTGAGATGCACATTCAGAGCCTCATTCCCCAGTGAGCTAATCACATGTTCTCGACATACCGATAATGCCTGCCGTAGGTCAATGCCTTCTGAGTCACGGCAATTTCACCTGCAGAGATAGTGTCACTCCAAAAAGTTATTTTTAGCACAGGGAAGCGGAGCTACCTTTTGTTGATACCGAGTAAAAACAACGCTTTCTAAATCACAAATGTTTTGATTGCAGTGATCCTACTCCGCCTTGCGCGTGCATATCATCGCGCCTGTCTGCCGCTTGTTTATATATGCATCGCGCTTTCACCTTAAGTGAAAGCGCGATGCAAAAATAAACACGCGAGATGCCGTGCACAAGCGTGCACGACCCAAATCTCTAGACGGATGGGCGGGGCCTAATGCCGACAGGGCAGACAGCAACCCTGCTTCCACAGGCCCCGGACACAGAAGCAACGACAATAGATCTCGCAGAGGCGAAGCAACGCATGCGCTGCATTTGCAGGCGAGACCTAAAAATGAGGATATCTAATATAATAAAAAGGAGAAAAGAGGTTGTCATATACAATGTGGGACAGAATGCAAAATCGTGTGCTTTAATTGGGCCCCTGATGGCTACTCGGGCCACAGGTAGAAGACAAGCATGGGAGGCTAGAAAAATAGGGAGTACCGAGATATGACAGTGTCATCTGAATGCAAGGAAATCAATATTTGACTAATGCAACGCTGGTGCTTTGTGCATTTGAAGGAGTGTTGAATGTTCACTGCAGGGACTTTTAAAATGTATTTGCTATACTGTGGTCATATATGATGGTTGATGGCATGTTTGGTAATTTCCCTTTAACAGAAAGGACATGTTGACAAGGTTTACACCTATGGCAACTGTTCATTTTAATTTGTAGTTAATATTATATAAAATCACAAGTCATAAATGATAAATACAAATCCCTTGTGCTTACACAGTACATCACATTTGTATTACATGTGCAGTCAAGGG
Organism: Triturus cristatus; assembly: GCF_964204655.1. Taxonomy (NCBI): domain Eukaryota; kingdom Metazoa; phylum Chordata; class Amphibia; order Caudata; family Salamandridae; genus Triturus; species Triturus cristatus. The sequence continues at coordinate 1,147,120,378 of NC_140580.1, read as the reverse complement.
AAAATAGTGTTAGTTATGATTCAGCAGCAAGGCATGTAGGCTTGGACCAGGGTTCACATACTTCGCCAGTATACCTGGTAGACCCATTTTTAGCTTGCATACACTAACCTATGTGTCAGCAGGGTCAAGCCAATCCTTCTTCCCCCTGGAATGTCATGTCTGATTAAATTCTATTTCCACATCATGGTTATAGGCCAACCATGGGCCCCATATCTTCTCATATTTTTGGGGGGCATCCTCTTGTTCTTGCAGCTCCCTTACCACCAGGGCGCAGCAACTCATTCCAGTCTTCAACATCTTAAGAGCTAGGGTTTCTCTACAGCCCCACAGTCGGGTAGTATCTTATTTGGCCACCAAACAACCTAAAACTATGAACAGTCAACAGTGTTGTGGGCCAAATACTAGTGAAAGTGGCAGTGTTTCATACCACTTTCTATTTCAGCAGTGAAAGATATTCCAATGTTTGTTAGTATGCTTCCTTTTAATGCTTTTAGTAAGCAAAGGAAATGCACATTATGCAAGGTTTGATTGAAAATAGTAACTGGCATGGACTCTGGTGTACCCGATAAGAGTGATAAGAAGATAAGAAATGAAAAAGACTAAGAAAACTTAAGACTCACTGACCAGCTCGTCCATCCAAGGAATTTCAGCCCAAGACTGATATTGAGCAAAATAAGAAACAACTGGAAAGAGGTAAGAAAAGGAATGTGTTAGGATTGCACTCCCAAATCACCAGACCAGATTCCAATGAAGGGATACAATGGATTTATTCATTAAGGGCAGTCGTACAGGAACCACCAGCCCTAACAGCTCCTCCTCAACTGCCAACCGCAGAATTCTTAGACCCCATACATTCTGATGACCTAACTAATGTTCTATAGTGGGGTGACACGGGATTCTAAACCTTTGGCTTCCAAAACATAGAAGCAGAACATGACACTCCTACCCTCAGAACAAAACAATAATATACATGAACAAGATTAAACATAACATTGTAATACATACTGTAAACTACTGCTAATACCTACAATATTCAAACTAAAATAAAGAACTAAACTGAGTTCATGAAGTGCCATCAGTTCACCCCAATTTGGCTCTCAACATTTGTTGACTCCAATGTGGTTTTTACTAATCTGGACATATTCCAAATATCTACAGAGTGCAGAATGACAACATTTCTCTTGACTTCCCGAATGATAACAGGACCCATGAACTTTCACATACGCTTAGTTGAGAATCCAGGTTTTTTCACCTTCACACCAAAATACCAGCCTTTACACATTTTTTAGCATCTCACAGGGCTTTACATTTCCTTTGGTAGTGTCTTAATGTCATCTTCATGAAGCTTATTGACATCCTTAACCTTCAAACCCACCTCAACCATGAAGGACTGATATTCAAACCAGACAGTCTGCCTTGGAGTAAAGAAAATGCAGATTCTAATGTACACAATTAGATGCGGTTCTATGGGCCCACCAAGTCTCCCAAGGACGTCTGTCAGTGAAACTCTATTTTCTTCCGCCCTACAGACACAACTCGACCACCGTATTTATTTGCTCCACCAAACCATTGGCTTGCAGTGAATACAGAGCAGTCTTCAAATGAACAATGGGCAACCCACTTAGAAACTCACACATCACATGGGAGCCAAATTGTACAGCATTGTCTTAGCCAATAGGTCTCGCTTTTGGGACCTTACAAGTATTTAGTTATGCAGCACAATATCCTTGGTGCAACAACATCAACTATTGCATGACTAAACACTTCTAAGGTCCCAAAGGCGAGACCTATTGGCTATGCCAATGCTTGTTCAGATAGACGAGGATAGATATAGGATCCAGGCAGACACACAAACGCACTAGGATGTGGAAGCATTGACAGGCACACAGAGGTGATTGTTCTGATTGCATCATCCTTCCATCACATGCGAAGATTTCACAGGGTATGAATCTGCCCATGCCATACAGGTGCAAGGGTGGAGTTTGTTTTGTATTTACGCCACTCATGCAGTTCTGAATCTGGATTCTCATTTAGTGAACATTTACCATTGGTTACATATTCTTGGCATAATTGATAAGGTCCAAAATATTCATAGTTGTTTACCTCACGTTCAGTACATTTGTAAAACTTGCAGCTTTGTCGAGCATTTCCTACTGAGTGATGTGTGCTCTTTTTGGGCATTCTGATGTGTTTCACAGGAGTAATAACTTCTCCAGTTTCCTCTTCACCACCCCCATTGCTTTTTGGCACTGCGAGAACGTCACAATATTTTTTCACTCTGGCCCTATCTGGGACTAGGAAGTGTACACAGAAAGGCAGCTTAGCTAATAGAGTCCTGTAAGGGTTGCCCGTGTGGCACAGCCGTGCTCGCATCTGGGGTCATTAAACATAGAAGATGTACATACCGGAATGTTATTGCTTTAGAATGTGGAATTTCAAAACCAAGCTCTTTCTCTACGCCTGATGCCGACTGGCTGCTATAACCAGGCTCACTTAACACTCACAGAACAACGTGTTTTACGACCAGACGTTTAGGTTTAGGCCGCAGTGCCTCTGTGCAGGATTGTAAAATGAACCATGCGTATGTTTCACAGAAGTCCAAAGTAGCAGCGTCGCAAGGGCATCTCTGCTGAATAAAACGCTGTTAAAAATAAAAAAAACACAAAGGGCAAAAAAAAAAACAAGCGTCTTATCAAGAAACATTGTGCATGGGCTGAGCAGGCTGTCCATAGGAACTTACTGGCAAATGTACACGTGAAACAGATGGTGTGAAGGAGGGAAGAGGAGAGAGTGGGACAACACATGACAGGACAGTTTGCAACAGCTATGAGTTGTGGAGTTTACAACTGCAAGGGGCAGTGCATGCTTCTCTGGAGACAGCATTACGTGTGTTTGCGTGGAATGAGGGGCCCTGCACGAGCACTTGTGTGGGAATCACAAGCTTGTGGAGCAGGGTGCATTTGTCTGAGTGTGGATGCAGGGCACGTGGTTATGTGTTCGGAAGGAGCGTGGGCTTGTATTTTAGAAGAGTGCACACTTTCACCCGGGGGGCCAGACTGTGTGCTCTTCTGTTAAGAGAGGGAATGTATGCGCCTAGTTTGTGATGCTCATTTCATGCCAAATGCCGCTGTAGAGAGTTTACTTGGCTACCAGCTTAATGAGCCATAACAGAAAGCCAGATGGCGGCTGCGCGTGTGCACGTAACTGCAAGCTTGAGGCCAGCAAAAGCGTGTGGTAGCACTTTGAAAAACCCACTTACTAAATGTCTCGCAGCGCATGCGCTGGCTCAGGCGATACCTAAAAAACAAGGTACTACTCTCACAAATTCCTCCTTCAAAAATTCAATTACAACCTTTGGTTACCAAATATGTGAGCACAGTGAACACACTCATTTGGATATATAATCTACCATTAACAAAACAAAACATTCATTTTTAGGTAACCTGTTCAATGGACCTACAATGTCTAAACCCAATTTGATCCACAATTTATGTGGAATTTCTATTGGAGCGAGGGGTGATGATCTTGTAATTTTATATTTATCACATTTCCCACAAAACCAGTAAACGTTTACCACATCCTCAACCTGATGATCAACACCCGGTCACTAATACCACTGACCCAAATTGGACTTTGTTAGATCTTTGCCCAGATGCCCTTCATGAGCCAAATGGATTATCTTACTACTCAATCCTGATGGAGGTATAATTTTAGAACCGCTGAAAACATTCCCTTAGACTTAACTCATCACGAATGTTCCAGAACCCTTTCAACACCTCAGGTTAATCTTTGTGTTAAGGCCATCCCTGGAACACATATTCCGAAACTGTCTTGAGAACATCATCCTCGTCACAATAGTGGATTCATTCCTATTGCATTCTCCCTTACCCATGCCACCACAGTGGGTGCCTTCACCTCAACGGGTAAAGTTGTGGAGATTCCATCAACCACCAGTAACCTAGATAAGCAGTCTGCCGCTTTGTCAGAAGCGCCAGAGACATATTCAATACGAAAGCTAAATTCGATCAACCCTTCACTGCACCTTTTTATCCTGGGAGTCAAATGTACTCCACCTGTACACAAGAAAATCTGGAGTAAAGGTTGATGATCTGTCCGCACTGTGAACGGTATGCTCCGCAGAAAGAATCTGAAAAAATGGCTCGCCCACAACTCCGCTAATGCCTCACACTCGATCACCAAATATCTTTCTTCAGCCCCCTTGATAGTACGGGAGGCTAAAGCAATGACCCTTTCGTCACCATTAACAATTTGCAGTAGAACAGCCCCAAGACCATGTAAACTGGCATCAGTGGATAACAGGGTCCTACAACAAATTGCCCTAAAATCGGTAGAACAGCAATAGCATTCTCGACAGTTTTGAAAGCAGCAACCTACTCCTCAGACCAATCAAACCTATTGCCCTTTTTAGGCAAATTCCTTAAGGACAAAGAGTAAAGTAAAATTGTGAATTATTTTTAGCACAAAAATCAACTAATCAAAAAAAATAGACCTGACCGTTATTAGCAGGTGATGGTGCATCTATAATGCTTTCCGGCAACTCTAGCCTCGGGCTTATACATTACCCTTAAATTATGTAACCAGGTATGGTACTCTAAAATTAAATTTTTCCTTACACAAAGTGAGGTCAAAGTCCTGCATCCAGTTCAAAACCAACTTCAAAATGCTCAGACATGTCCTTCCCCGACAACAATTGCCCTAAAACACCAGACCTCCAGCTATACCCTTTAAAACCATCAACATTATTCTTTGGAAACAGGACACTGCTGATGCCAAACCAAATTGCATGTAGAGAAATCAGTCAGCTACTAATGGGGTAACAAAAGAAGTTCAATGTTGCAAATCAGCATGTAAAGGAATCGGTCGGTAAGTCGAAGATAAGTCCATGACTCTAACAACTTTGTCCCTCCCAAAAAACGTTGACCTCTCCCAATGTTGCACGAGTCTCTGAAATTTTGGGAAACGGCTGGCGGTCTACCTATATATGCTTGTTATGTCCCGCAGGTCAATGCACATCTGTATTTTCTTTCCACCATCCTTAGGTAACAAAACCACACTGGAGCAAGCCACTCTGAAGCCTGGATTTCCTCAATGTTGTTGGCATCCAAAAGCTTCTTGCGTTCCTCCTGTAGTGGACCCAACATTAAGTTGGGTACTTTCCTCACCTTGTGAGCAGATGGAACTGAATTTGCTTTAAAAGTGATTTTATGTTCAAAACCTTTAAACAAACCAAGAGTATCAATAAAAACCTGCGGGTACTCCTGAACAATATCAGCATTGTCACCATTATGTGTTAACATTACTTTCTCCACTGAATTTGAATTCAATGTTATTCCCATATCTTCTTGGTGACGCCAACCCAACAGACTGTCTTCTCTCTTAGCAATGTAAACCCTCCCCATCGTCTCTGTCACAAAACGGAATCCTCGTCACTGTGTTTCCAAAATACATCCATTTTCTTTCCTCCAGAACCAACATGGTTGATATCAGAAGGTTGTAGAATATTATTCTCTCCAAATACTGATTTCCAAATTTTGTCACCCACCACAGTGTATGGTGAGCCCGAATCAGCAAGTAAATGTCCCCCCAGGACCCCCAAACCCATCCTCCCCACTCTACCTCCCCCTCACCCCAGCAACTATGATTTTACATGACAATTGGATCTTCATGCCACCGTGCTATCATCCTTAACACTCAACACCACCTTTTTCTCACCATCCCGTACAGACTCACTATGCATTTTAGAACCTCTACACAGGCATAGTGGTCTTTCTTGCCACACCTTATACAAGCAACCAGCCTTGCAAAAAATATCCTGACTGTTCCATAAAGGACCGTCGCTGCCACATCTAAAGCACTTTACCTTTGTAATCCTTATTTTCTTTACTCTATCTCCCCGCCTCAACATCATCTACACGCTGTACATTCACTTCACTAAACTCACCAACTTTTACAAGGTTACGTGTATTATTTATGACTTGCGCATCATTAACTTTGTTATCCCTCATCTCACGCAGCCATAAATTCATGATTTCTAATCCTTCAATAATTGGTACAGCTTCCTTCAAATCAGGATTTCTCGTCAGAAGCTTCTCTTGCACCTTAGGATTATTAGTACACCTCACAAATTGATCCCTGATCAGCGAATCAGAATGCATCACAAACTCACACGTGTGTGCAAACGTTTATTAAGTAGCCACATATAGCTCCCAATTCTTTTGTTTTTTTCTTGGACTAGTCGTGAAACACTTCTGCCGCTCTAAAACTACATTAATTTGAGACTCAAAATGCTTCACCATCAAGATTACAGACAACTCTAATAAGTCAGCAGGTTTCATCCAGTCCTTCATAAACGTTCCTACCTTTCACCCCAAAATTATGAAGCAAAACAGCTTCTTTCCAGACAACAGAAACCTTTTCAACACCAATTACCAGTAAGAAAGAATCAAATCGTTTTTTCCATTGTTTCCAACTAAGTAACGGGCCTCCTTTTTTAGAAAGGAATTGCAGATGTTGGGTCATACTAGCTGCAGCCATGATGATGATGTCAATAATAATGCACAAGTATGAAAGGATTAGAACTGTAGCAAAATAATATCCAATTGAATGTGTCTTGTTCGCTTTGCTACGGTTATGGTCGTGTGGAGAGTAGAGTTCCACTACTGATTGAAACATGTGCGCGTATCTGTGCTGTTCAATAACTGAAATACTCCATGGATGAGGGTAAGCACTCAGAACTGGCAGGAAGCCGTGTGCATCAGCAAGCTGTAGAATATTCCAAACCTTAGCTGGGAGAGCAAGAAACGTCGTTATGTGATTTGAAAGTGTGAACATCACTGCGCTTGCTGAGAATCAGTGAAAGATATTCAGTGTCCCAATTTAAGATGGCTGCTGGGACGTCAAGTCGTTGCGTCTTCATGTCACTGCGCTGCACTGTGTTGAGTGTATAGTCCAAAGCAAAATGGCTGGCAGTCAGTGCGCGTGGTCGCATGATAGTTTGGTGCTCCTTTAAGGATCCACAGTGCGGAGCCGTCAAGTGGCACAGCAATCCACAAACAGCCCTGCAGAATAGCACATAGCGCCCCACCAGCTTCAAGGGAAGGTTCAAACTGAGTGTGCACCTTACATGATGCCCTCGAAAAATTCCCTCCCAGATCCTGACAGCGAATCTCAGTGAACACTTATTCCTTAAGGAATTCTCGTTGCCAGTGTTACGATTGTACTCCCAAATGACAAGACTAGACTTCAATGAAGGGGCATGTTGGATTTATTCCTTAAGAGCAGGAGTACAGGAACCACCAGCCTTAACACAGCTTCTCTCATCAGCACTTGCCAAACGCAGAATTCTTAGACCCCCATACATTCTGATGACATGGCTAATGCTCTCTATGTTGTAAGATAGAACATTTCTCAATCTTTGGCTTCCATAACATAGAAGCCGATCATAAAAGAATGTTACTCGAAAACACATGGACCAGGTTATTTGAAGTAAAGAGTAGCGGCAAAATATCTGTCTCCACGCTCTTGTTTTTCATCTGATCCAGTTTTTATTTTGTTTCTGACTTGCTAGACTGGGATGATCCAGTTTGACTGATGTGACACTCTGCTTTAACAAGGGCTTGGTGCCTCTAGAGGATGCTGATTTTATTTTAAGAGATATTCTGCACTGCACTAAGAAGTTAATTAGAAAAGACTCACTTAGGAAGAAAAATCTCAAGAAGTCATTTAGACACTGGCAGGCAGCCTGTCCCCCTGCAGGGCTGGTAGAGGCCATGTCCTCTGCTTCCCTGGTGGAGGATGATCTGTTATATTTTGAGATCCCCCGCCTGCTTGACGGAGATCTCTAAGCCTTGACAGCAACCAATGGTGAGGTGATTGCTCCGCCAGCTGAAGATATTTGAGCAGGTGCATGTTTTTTTCTCCCCCTGTTTTGGCTTTTTCACAAATGAACTACCAAAACAGGAGATTGCTCTTGAAAGAGAAAATATCAAAGTTCTCGATGTGGAGGGACTTTTGTTACTCCGTATGGGGCCAGGTAGGGGATTTCAGTGGAGAAATTCAGTGACTGTCCTTGGTCTGATGCTTCTGTAGTGGATGAGTTTCCAGGTCTATGGCTTCTAATGGTGGATCTAAATGCGGCTCGCCTGCTGCAAACCATAACACTCCCTGGACTGTAAGCAGAGCAAGGGATTCCGTCAGTCTCTATCTTTGATTTCTGGTAGATCATTAATGAGAAAAGGACACACTTTTTTATCCTGGCATGCAAAGCTAAGTTTTAACTAACAAATCTTTGATTCTTACAGACTTATTAAACTATTTTATTGTTGTTTGTATTTGAATGCATGTATTTATAAACACACACAAAATAGAATTGCAAATTCTTGTTAAATCAAACAACGCCATTTCCCTGCAGAATTTCACATCAACATACTTTATGTTCAAGAACGACCATGACTAAACTGAAGAAACCTTGGAAACGCACCATCCCACATGTTAGTGATCAATGTTATTCCTTTTCTCTACCTGCTCTTCCAACATAGCAAGTAACACTTTTTTTGTGTGAAAGCAGCAAAGACATCAGCCAATATGGGTCTGGCTCACATTTCAAACCTCTTGTTTAAAGACAGATTATGGTATTACTTACTCATCATAATGGAAAATTCACCCTTTTTACTATATGGTTAAAACTAAAACAACAATAAGTTCTCCATCAGCATGAACTTCCATTCAACTAAATGCCTCAGATAATGTTCTGATCAAAAGAATTTCTCAGTTGTACTTGTAGTAAAGAGATGAGGAGTGATCAAAAAGACAGTAAGTTTATTCTGGTAAACAAGAAATTTATTTTATATCTGATATACACAAGAGCAGGGGTACAGAAAAATGTCAGATTTGTACCTGGTACCTCTCGCAACCAGATATTGAAATGTCACCATATCTTTACTATTAATTGTTAGGTTGGTATTTTAGATCGGTAATCGTAAGAGGGTCTTAGGAGAATCGGGCACCAAAATTACCCCTGAAGTGAAATTGGCCGGTGGGAGGTAAAAAGATTGGGGTTATCAATATTTTGGATGACTAGTTCATTAGAAGAATCAACATTTTCCCAGTGGACGGCCCTAGTACTAGCAGGATGTCTCGCACTTGCATCTAACAGGAGGCATTCGGCAAAAGACCTCATGCGTGAAACATATAGTAGACACATCATATAGTTGGGCATCACCACAATAGCTGCATCACTCCTACCTCCCCCATACAGCAAAGCTTTCAACACAACATACTACTGGGTGCCCTACAAACCTGTTCACTGCAGCCCAGATATGAAATACAGCTGGTATCAATAATGTCACAGTCACAATAGCACACATAATGCTAAACAGCAGCGCACCCTGGACAAAGCTGCACACGAGAGCCAAACCGAACGACCAGTGTTTGGATGTAGCTCTGCACCCAACCTTGCCTTTCACTGGGTACAATACAACATTCAACAGGACACAGAAGACGGAATAATCTGCACATATCCAACACAATCTAGACATTCCGCACAGATGGATATCACAAAGCTCACAAATACAGCAACCATGATAAACACAATCACAACTTCCAACAGACAAAATAGTGAGAATAATCCACACTCGTGCAACACAGCTCAGAAGCACTATACAGCAAGACGTCACCCAGTACACAACAGCATCCCACTCTTCATGAAACAATGTGCCACTCCATGACCACAACTAACACTAAACCAACACTCCACAGCTAGCATAATGTAACAGATTACTGTGAGAATAAACCAGTCGCCACACTCTTAATGACCTCAGATACATACTTCAAGTCAGACAGCGCACATGCCAATCTACCAGATGGCATGCACTTGGACTGGCCTAGACTTCCAACTCGCTCCACACATGCTAAATACCATTAATCACAACAGCCAAACATCAAAACCAGTTTATCAAGCATGCCCACAATGCTAATGATCCAACTCGAACAATAGAAAATAAAAACTGACTCTTGTTTGTGATGAAATCCTCAAGAACAGGGTGCGAACGCCGCCCTATTGGAATGCGCCACTATACAAATCTCTCCGACTCAATGGCCCACCAACATGTCATGCTTGATAAGACTCCATGTCCTCAAGCCTCACAGCAGATTACAACTAAATTAATTCCACCATGCTAGCCTATTCGACATGCATATATAATGCTCGTCACAAATCCGAGCCCATACCTCTGGATTAATCTGATCTTGGCCTGCAAAGCACTCGATCCACGGAACACTTTCGCACCCCGGGTCATCTTCTTAGTCAGGATTCCATTCCTGGATAGAGAACATGGGAGAACAAGGAGTTAGGTTCTCAAATAGAAACAACATAGCTTGCAATCGGAATAGTCTATTTACAACGGTGCTCATCCATGATGGACCAATAACAAAAAAGAAGCATATACTCTCTTAACACCATGTGCCTCGCCCTTGCGTCTTCTAAGCTTTGTGTGTTATGAAATCACAAAAAACAATTACACTTTCCTGTTCACAGTCCACTATCTAGGAAAAGGTAAACTAAAGTGAAATTATCCAGAGGTGGCTACGGTTATCGAGAGGTGGCTCGGACGAGGTCAATCACAAGGTCGTCTTTTAGAGGCCTGAGGGGAAGTGGAAGAGGTCAGCATGAACCAATGTCTGCAGATTAATATCACATATATCACAGGTAGAGCTGAGCTACACCCACAGGGACGCCCAATGCTGCAGCCATAGGAGCACTTGATGGTGCAACCAGAAACCTAGGAACAAGATCGGCAGACATGCAGGAAAAAGCTGTCTGTGCACGCGTTCCTGAAGCCTCGTCACAAATGAAGAGACACAAGCAGAAAGTAAAGCGGTCAGTCCTTCGTAATTACCATTTCAGCTTGCACTGCATCCAGTTCCTGGTCCCAACTTTAGCGGACACATCAGCCCATGAGATGCCTTTGTAGAGCTGTTCCCGCACCAGCAATGGAATATCTTCACGGCGGCTTTGTACAATCTCGGAAGCCATGCTTTGCAGCTCTTCGGGGGACCGGGACTTGACAATCAAATGCTCCACTGCCTGCATCAGCTTCTTTCTCTCCTCCTTGCTCCAAGCTCCCTGGTTAACAGCTAGATCAAACATGAAAACAAACATTTGAGTATCTTCTAGCTTCTCCCACTGGTGTTTGAGGAAGCAGTCCTGGCTCCCTAGAGGACACGCAAAAAGTCAAGCAAAGTACTGGCTCACGAGACCGGATAAAAATAATTAAAAAATCATATTTCCTCTGAATTGAAGTATATCCGCCACACCTGTAAATTACATTACAGGCAATTTGATTGCGAGGGATGACACAGGCTTTTATCTGGCCTTTGTAAGACCTTTTACAATACACTGGACTTTTAATTAGTCTAATGTCTTCAACCCCTAAAGACACTGAAAATTCCTCGTCGTTCTGTCCAGCAGCATAACCTTTTTGCCATCATTTGAAGTATACTCTGATCAGTTTCTTTTTTATAAAAACAGTAGTTTGCCCCGCTTAAAGAAAAACCCTGGTCACGGAATGTTTCACGCAGAGATGGAAACGCATCTTGTGACTCCCTTGTGATGCATGTGAGATGCTACCATAACCAGACCTCACAAGCATGGAATCCATGGACACTGAAAGACATGTAACCAGAGAGACGGTCGGACTGTCACTCACCCCTCCAGAGAGACCACTGCTCGCTCATCAGTCAACCTTCTTGCTCATGCTTACCCTCACACCCTTTCGGCCCTGCGCAATGCATGTATTGGGATTACACCAGTCATGTACTTGTTTTCCTTTCACTGGTACACTGCTGCCCAGCGCAACAAGTGCACTAAAAACAAAGGAATATGAGCATCTCTGAGCTAGCCAGACAAAACCTTTTCCCTTCAAACACAGGGCAGAAAGGGAAGGGAAAAGCTTTGGTTTAAAGGTTCATTTAATTACAAGTGGTATTTGGAGTGCAGTCCAAGCTTAAAAACTGAAAATAAAACTGAACACAACAAAACTTTCAAAGAGAACAATTCCGAATGTTAAACTGGGCACAGGCTTGGAACGAGGCTAGGGTCCGAACAAGGGCTGCAGTTGCAGACTGGATCATGCTTCGGTTACGGCTTCTGTGTAAAATCAGAGTTAGGTTACGGATAAGGTCCAGGTTTGGGTTAAGGTCGGGCAAAGGCTACCGCTAGAGATCCAATGTTGTTCCTGGTGTTTAGAGGTAAGGTCTTAGGGCTAAGGTCAGATCGAGGGTTATTCTTGGAGATCAAATCTGGTTCCTAGTGTGTACATGTAGAGTCCAGAGTTTAGAGGCAAGGCCAGGCCAGTATTTAGAGGCAGGGGCAAGGTTTCTGCTAGAGGTTGGATAATATTTAGAGAAGCGTCGCCCCCACCTGCCAGAAGACTGAGAAATAAAATGATAATAAACGCTTGCTTAGTATCGTTTTATTTTTCTCAGGTCGAGGCTTGGGGGCGGGGCCCAGGTGGGGACAGGCTGCAGGGGCGGTGTTTTGCACTGCCTTCACTGCACATGTGGGTTTGGCCTGCCGTCTCAGGATGGCCAAACCCACATGCGCAGTTAAACTCTCTCCAGAGAGCGCCGGCACAGACTCCCAGTCTGTGTGGGAGTGCACATCATCTGCACTCAGGCCTATCCCGAAGCTGATTTCAGCAGCCTGAAAGCAGTGTCAGGATTGGCTGCAATGAACTCTGGGAGCCTGTGCCTGGAGAAGCGCGATGCGGCGAGCAGGTAAGTCCCTCCCATGCCCCATGCCCCCACCCACCACTCTGTCAACTTACCAGCCGCTACTGGGTAAGGGTAGGGTCAGGTGAGCCATAGGGATTTATTTATGGTGTGCCTGCATTAGGGATGGGCCATTGTCAAGGTCAGAATCAAAGGTAGGGTTAGTAAGAGTCACTTGTTACGACTAAGATAGCCTCATGTTCATAGTCTGTTTTGTTTAGGGCCAGGTCAGCTACAGAAACAGCGCTCGAGTTACAATTCACAGAGAAAACAGTTCATTTCCAAATAACATTTTAGACCTTCAGGCTAGTGTAAAGGTCTTTAGTTGGATGCATTTTAGGATTACGTTTTCAAATCTACTTTAAAGTCAATGCACTTTCAAACTTCACTTTTCAGATTTATGACCTACAATCAATTTAAATCAGCCCTCTGTGCCAGCAGCAAGTACAGCTTTACTTGTCCCAGGCACCAAACACACTGTGATTTTGAGAAAGTAAGTTTAGTCCCACTACAGCTGCATTTTTTAACAAAGTTGGGAGTTCTCAGGAGCAGTTGTAGGATGCTGTAGAAGGCCGCACTACTATGAAGAATTAGAGCCAAACTAGGAAGTCTCCTTTTGAATCACCACATCCTTCCTGCATCCTTTTAGCCTGTGACCACCCGCCCTTTTGGTCAATAGTGTCATCTGTCTCGTGCAGGCTCATTGTCGTTTTCCTTGGTTAGCATGAGCACGTTGTAGACTGTCCTCTACTTTGCGCACGTTATTCTACAAACCTATTTTGCTTTGTGCCATACTGTACTTTTACACAGAACCTGCTGCTGTTTTCACGTTCCGTTCTTTCCTGGGATTTAGTCTGAACACTGTTGAAAAGTTCAAACAACAATGCCCCTTGGTATTCTGTTCTGGTCAGGCCCTAGCACCTAGGAAAATCATGCAAATGCAGCTGTTTGGGAACACGTACTTTTGTCATGTGGGTATGCATGGATAGGTAAAAACACACTCGGCAAAGGACCTTTCCAGGGAAAAGATCATGACAGCACCTGATATGTACTATGAACTTACATCTGTGTATCCGAAGGTACAGGGTCTGCTGCTAGCACCCAGAGATCTTCTGATATATAATCATTTTGCTTCTGTAGAAGGGGAGGGAAGTTAGGCTACCCCGTTACAAAATGACAGCTCCTTTTATGATTTATGGACTACTTACTATGCTGACCGTATTTGTGTTCGGCATTTTCTTACTTATTGTGGCACGTATACTGCATACTGGAGCACAATAGTTAAAATAAACATGTTATACTTTCCTCGTATCTGTCAGAACTTATTGTGGACTAGTAAGAGTGAGAGAGCAAAAGAGGGTGTCCTGCAACTGCAATTCCTGAGACGGTCGGGAGTGTTATGCTCTGGAGCGTCTAATCACTTGTTCTTCTGTGAGTGAGTAGGAGGGTAAGTGAGACACTATAGCTAGTCTGTCTCGGGCTCATAGGTACTCAGGTGGTAGGATGACTCAGTCCCTGCCTACTACGGTTCTATTTTCCTAAGCATAGTTCTGTACTTCTGCATGAATCCCTGCAACAATAACCCACCCCAAAAAATATATACTGTAGTTGCCTCTTACTCTATATTAGACATCATGGTTTACTCTGTAGCACTGCACTCTGGACGTCCCTAACCAACCATACAAAGTGAACCACGGTCTCTGGGGCCATGTCTACAGCAGTAGGACACCTCGAGGTATTTGCATACTTTATGAAACTAAAACTCAACCTCCGCTCACATAGATATTGCCAATAAAACAAAATACTTGACACACTTAGTTACACATAACATCATGCAGTGGCTTACATGAGCTACGTAATCTTAACACTGAAACTGGATGAATACCAGACACCCATTCTTCCATGCGCGCAAGAACACCAAGGCTGCTTACGATTCTGAAGCTGGGAGAACTTCAATGCAACCGAGAGCCTACTGCGGCCAATACGGTCGGAGATCTTGTTCCAGTTGTTGCCACAAGTGGCATGTTGTCGCATTAACTGCTCAGTTTCTTCCTGTGTGTATCTAGCAGGGGAGAAAAAAAAGATTACAAATCTCTTCACCCACAGATTACTAGCCAGTTCAGACAATTCCACTATGAGACATTTCAACCTTGCTTAAAGGGATTGGGGTACTGTGGTGTACATCTGTTAGCAGTAACATAATTATAAAACAAAAAGAGCTGTGGATGGCAAACACACAACTGGAAGGGTACACTTGCAGACCTCCCTGCAAGCACAGACCATCCCTCTCATCAAGGCCTGCTACCCCCAAAGGGACCTTCTGGGTTATCGTAAGGAGGGTTAATTTGTGCCACTGGGATGGGAAACTAATTAGTGCAGTTAAGAATAGTAGTACCATGTTACTGGCCGTACAGAGGCACCACCATAAACCTTTACGCTCATAGGCTTCCATTCACAGTGAAGTCACTGGAAAATATAAAGCAGGCACTCTAATGACTTGTTTTGACAAAAGTATAATCCTTGGCCTGGAAGCGCCATTATTACCCAATGTATTAGTTCTCAATTGACTGACCTTGAAAGGCTGGACGCTGACTTGAACTTGCTGGGAAAAGAACATGCGACCCGCAGATGCCAGTGTCGGGCATTTACCCTATCGAGCCATCTTACAGAAAATGTATAAAAGCACTTTAATGATAAGCAGCTGAAGTTATGAAACTGGGATCCCACTAGTCAGTTCACAGGGGCACTGGCAGTCCTTCACTAATGTCTAGGTCAGGCGCCTTTGGATGCTCCTCACCGACACACTTTGGTTCTGGAAATCCATCAGACAAAATTTCCAGGATATATTTAATATACAAATAACCGTGACTTTGTACACTTTCTAATTCATGCTGCTCCCCATAAACCAGAATTACCGTGGTTGGATCCATTTCTAAAAACCTCATGCTGGTCATTGTTAAACTCATTCTAGCAGAACGGAAATCCTGTGTGCACATATCTATCCACACCTGGCAGGCATGGCTCATATACCTAAGGGGTGCCCAACTCACTTTCCACCGCCTTCAAGGTTGCTCGAGCCAAGCAGAGCATCTATGGGACAAATTAGGTAAGTTTCTCCTGAAGCCTAATCCCGCCCTAGATACCGCAACATTTACACTTCCGTATCTACCATTGTGCAATATCCAAAACACCTCAGAGGTACTACAGCACTCACCGGATAAAGTTTGTCCTCTGCGACAGACACTTCTCTACCCGTTTAATTTCTCTATTGCTCTCCGGTCCTGTTCTGTCTTGCTCTCTGTCCATTCCATTCCTGTCCTATCATTTGTTTACAAATTCCTCTAATTGTGACCTCAAACCTTTATTTGTGTTATCAATGAATTTCACAAACTTTACACCTTGATTATTCTGCCCAACACCGGAGCTTATTCGTACTCCTCTAAGTCGATGAACTAAATTCAATTGAGAGGACAGAAAGATGGTATGTATGTGTGGGGTCACTCCAAAGTTTTAAATAGTCCACCCTTTTGTGAGTTGCTTTTAGTACTGTATTCTGGTTTAAACGCAATACAATTGCTCTGAACAGAATAAACAAAAGAAAAAAGAAAGAAAAGCTTCCCGTGATCAAATAAGGACTAAATGAACATCGATTTGGACCGCAGGGAAATGCAACAAGTAGCAGCAATCGTGACAAGATTTGCAAGCATCAGCAGGCATCAGAGGGCTCCCATCTCCAGACCGGTAGCAGACACCGGCCCGCGCAGACATCCCAGCATATGCACCCATGACGGCAATCCTATAAAAGATTTGAAATCAACCCGATTCAGGTGAAAGTGTCACATGGAATCCGGATTATACGACCATATTAAGCCAAGGCGCCAAGATAGACTTGTCACCCCCCCCCCCCCCCCCCCCCCTTAACAGAGAGCGAATGAGCGGTCTCACTCATACAGCCCTTCAGTTTACCCACAACCCAGCCTACTACTAAACTTCAGGAACGGCAGGCAATCCCAAAGTCCCTTATCGGATCTACAATTCCAAGTTGATTCCCCACTAAGGGATTTTTACTTCATTACTTTAAAAATCCCCCTCATATACTAGCAGAGGGCTAGCTTTCGACCACAGAACATCTGAGTTCAACTCTCTCTTAGATCGTCCTTCGCCTGTGACTGATTACTCTGATCCTGCTCACACTATCACCTCGAAAACTTTCGTAATCCCCACCCCAAGGAATATACTTCTTCTAGTGTATTAACATCTCCCACTGACACACATCCACCTCTTAAACACACAAATATTAGAGTTTGATTCCCTCTTGGATCTATCTTTGCCTTTGACTGAAGACTGCCTCACCCAGCCCAATCTATCCACTTAAACACTGGAGTCATCGCCATATACAGAAATCCACTTAGTCTCAAATGAGAAACAGTATCGATGAAAAAAATCATCACTGATACGGTTCCTCTCCACCAGCCCATGAGAGTAGACTACCCGGACTAAAATCCCTCGGCAGCCTTCAGTAGAACCAACAGCGGTATCTTGGGAACCTCTACACTTCAGCATGTTATTAAACAGCATGAGAGCCAAGCTAGCTCGCCTGGACAGAGCAATCCACTCCCCAGCAGATAATGACACGCTACACAGATGTAGAGACTGAAAACCTTTTAATAACTCAAATCAGCAAGTGACAGTACAAAGTAAATAGCTCGCCCTGGTCATCCACCCCCAGAAACAACAAACCCCACCCAAAGAGAGCTTGACATTTCTTAAGGGGGCATCAATATGCTTTTCGAAGAATACAACACAGCAAACACAACCCACCCACTCCCAAGCATCTTCAACACCCTGATAGTAGTGGAAAACAGAAAACAAGCACTCTAGCAGAATGAAAAAAACGTACAATATTGTTTCTGTTCCACATCGCGAACTACAAAAGAAATGCCCAATCCAGCCTGCAGTGAATGCTACATAACTGCAGATAAATACTGCACTAAAATTGCTGAAAGCGTCCAAACTAACCATATTGACATTCTTCACCAAGACTTCACTAAACAAATCCTATGTACGACTGATCAACCTATGGGCCCCTTGCGACTTTCTTGAGCAAAATACTGGATTGCAATGTACATACTTGAGAAAGGGTCTCCGTCATTCTACTGCACATTCAAATGCATTGCAGAAGTCATCTGTACTTCCGAAGCAAGATAATACGAAATGCACATTCATAACCTACCAGGAAACAACCAGCTTTTTAGGGGACATCAACTTCCACTGAAGTGATCCTTTGGAGTGTCAAGAATCTCAAGTAAGCACTTTCTTGAATAACAACGATCTGACAACATTGTACAGGCCCTACCGGCCCTCGACCCACTGACTGCAAAGGAACGAGTCCCCCTCAACTAGTACATCAGTTCTTTTCTTCCTCACCTCTGAGAGGGCCTTTAACTGGGAGCTAAATAAAAAGACCCAAACAATGGATATGAGGCAGAAAGCAAATTTATACCATAGAGTTTACCTAAAAAAACTGGTCACAACTACATTCGCTGAACAAAAAGCAAACAGCAACTCACATGACTAACCTCTAAATTGAAACAATAACCAGCATAATGAAGGAAGGAACACCTATGAAACTAAAGAAATAAGAACAATGAATAACTCCCAATGTATATGTATAATAAAGAGCTAAATTAATGTAGTGTTCAATTTAGCTTGGTTGCGATGGAGATAAAAGGTACAAAAGCAATGTGTTTCTGGTCTGAAGAAGGAAGTTTTGATTTCAGCTACAAAAAGCAAGGAACGGTCCTTGAATACTAACATTATTAAACATTATTATTATTATTATTATTAAACAAACAAAAAAATCCAACTAGGAAGACAGGCGTCAATGTCTCAACAAAAAAAAAAGTTTGAGCAAGTGTTTGACTTCTTTGTGAAGAAGATTAAAAAAAAGACTGAGCTATCTATCAATTGCAACAATTGAATGAAAAACGCTCACCCTTGTGGAACGTCAATGGACTGGCAGGCCTCGATTAATCTACTCGCCCACTCACTATGGAGAGTCAGATTTTATCAGGTCGAGCTATATTTAGGACCTACTCGCCTGTTCTGGCGAGTTGACAAAGTCAGAAGGTGTAGGAGCAATAACAATACCTTTAAATCTTTTTTTAACCTTGTCACATTTGCTCTGTTTTCAAAGACAGAGGTCGGAAGTCAGTTTACAATTACTTTTCCTTCTCGGTCTATGGAGTTCCAGGATGTTGTAAAGTGAACTGTTTGACCTGCTGTAAAAAGTGTGAAATGAAAGGCTGTAGGGAATCCGGTTTTTCCTAACGCATTTAGTAGCTAATAGGTCAACTGTAAAAA
The DNA here is from genome assembly GCF_964204655.1 of Triturus cristatus. Classification (NCBI taxonomy): domain Eukaryota; kingdom Metazoa; phylum Chordata; class Amphibia; order Caudata; family Salamandridae; genus Triturus; species Triturus cristatus. The sequence continues at coordinate 1,147,101,226 of NC_140580.1, read as the reverse complement.
CATTTCAAAATATATTTTAGTTGTTGAAAAAGCCCATTTTATTGTACTTCTGAGAGATTAAAGAACTATTTTGATAGGATGAGAAACAAATCGGAACACTTTACTTGATGATGTGCAAATGATAAATATGTCTTCTGAATCCCAATTTTCATAGATTGTTAACAAACTATATAGTTTTATCACTAAAGCTGCAAGGTAGTAAGGAAGGTTTTTGGGCATGTCTTGGAAATGTACGGTCTGTAAATGACAGTGCGCTACCTCATCATACCTCAATAATATATTTATTAAAAGTGAGTGTTTAAACAAACTGAGAAACACTCCTGCCCTGATGGAAATGCTATTAGGAAACAGAGGCAACTAAAGAATCGTGTACCCTATATGTGGGCGAGATTAGTATTATTCATGGAGAAAATGTTTAGTCTATATAATCAAACAAAAGAGTTTTGTTTTCTACAGCAACATGCTGAACTCACATATTTGAAGGTGCACTCATGTGAGAATGAAGAAAAAGCGACTAAACATATTTTCCAATGGTCACAAAATTTGAGACCAGTTTACTGGTCAAGTACATTACAGTTGAGTTGAGTAGATTATTGAAGTTACTCGACTTGCAGCTCTAGTACCATTTTTATGATTTTGAGGCCTGACGAGGATGCAAAATTAAATGGGGAGTGGTCATGCAATATACCGATAGACAGTCTCCCTACCTTGTGCTCCTCTAGGAAACACACCTTATGGGAAATACATGCTGGTGCCTCCAAAGGGGTTAGTACACAGTGTTGGCCAATGCAGGGATCATGACGGATTCTGGGGGGGTAGCGGTTCTCGCAAGGAAGTCACTTTCCTGGTTGAAAATCAATGGGTAGACCCGGGGACGCTATATGGCAGTGAGAGGAGAGTGGGGCAGGAAGAATCTTCTCATTGTCAACCTGTATGCCCCTCCAAGGCTTCAAAGCTTGGTTTTGGAGGCCTTGGGCCCCATCCTGCTAGATGCACCAAACAATCTACACACAATGGGAGGAGACGTTAACAAGGTCATGGACAGGTACATCGTAGGTACCCACGCCCGCGAATACGATCAAGGGCCTCTACTGCAATAGCGCAATTTGCCGGAGCATTGGGCGAGGGAGACGTTAGAGACATCGCCACCCTAATGATAGACCATACTCATTTTCCCTTCACGGCCCATGGAACCCTGAGCGACTGGACAACATATTGCTTAACATAAGAGAAAGGGACTTGGTGAGAGACATGCACTATTTAGCCCAGGGAATCTCTGACCACTGCTGGTTCGCCTGGGTGCCCGAACACGTGACTGGACTCACACCTGGTGTCGTAACACCTGGGCTCTGAGGGTAGCAGATGTCTGAAACCCTTTCTGAACGCTGACACGCACACCTAAAGTCATCATTTTACAAGTGTATTATCTACGTGTGTTCCCTGCATCGGTGACATGCACACCTCTTTTCTTCAACTGGCAGTGCTATATGGTTACTTCCTACGTATCACAATGTATCTTCTACGTGCGTCCTCTGTACTGGTGATATGCACAAATTTCAGTTGCAAAATTTTAAAGTGAGATCTTCCTCTTGTATTCTACCACCAATTTCTTTTTGTTTTTTTTCTCTTCTTTCCTCCTTGTTATGGCGTCTGGTAACATATGGAACCTTTCTCCACCACAGCCGTTTATTCCATCAACTGGGGATGACTCTCTTAAATGGGAAGAATGGCTAGAATATTTTGAAAAATTATATCTCAACATTCGAGGATGAAGAGGAACTTACTCCTGAGAGGAAGAAAAAATCCTTCTCCACTGTTTAGGCGCAAAAGCGATGAAAATATATAATCGCATCAACAAAAAACCTAGGGAGGGGGATGTCTACATGATTGCACTGGAAGATTTGTCTCTGTACTTCAAACCCACTATTTTAATTTCTGGAAACAGATACAAGTTTTTCCAACGTAAACAGAGTCCTGAAGAATCGGTGGAAGACTATGTAGCTGCTTTAAAGAATTTGGCTCTTACTTGCCGGCTTGGTGCTTTGCACAACGAATTTATTCATGACCAAATCGTCATGCGAGCGGCCAGTAAGAACATCCAGGAGAAACTATGGGCTAAGGGGGAATTGGCGCTTGAGGAGGTCATTGAAATTGTCAAATGCACAGAGTTAACAGGCAGATGCGCAAGGGCAGTTTTGCCGGAAGAAAAGACAATTACCGATGACAAATCCACCATAGCCAAAGTCTCAAGTTAGAAAAATTCACATAATAAACAGCGTTCTAACCCCTTACAGGGGAGAGACACTAACACTAAAGCAAAATTGTCTGATGATAGAAAGTGCTTTAGATGTGTCAGTAGATACCATTTGGCAAATGATAAAATGTGTCCTGCACTGAAGCAGAAATGTTCTAGATGTGGGATTGTTGATCATTTTCTTGCAATGTGTCAGAGAAAACCAAGGGGTGGTAGAAATGTAAAACTTGTTGTACCGGAGGAACAAGAATTAGCATATTCATCTGATGATGATGACATGAATTTATTTGTGTTACAAGTTGAGGATAATGTGTTGGGCAAAGGTAGGAAACCCATGTGCCATTTAAATATCGGAGTTGTGGAGATCTCCATTGTTACGGATTCTGGATCTCCTTATACTATTGTAAATAAGAATGTGCGGTTAGAAAAATTTGTTCCCGTTTTTTGGTAACCATTTGCTCAACCTTGACATATCTCCTAAAACATTCACTGGGGAACCCATTGAAATGCTTGGTTCCAGGGAATTCAAATTCCAATTTAAAACACGACAAGTACTGGGAAAGCTGTACGTCTCTGTGGTCGGTCCTTCTGTTTTAGGATGGATCGATCAAGGGAATTTAGGGATAATTCTGGACCCAAACAGCCCTGATCTCGTGCTCACACTAAAAACAGAAGAGGATTACAAGAACATGATTGTCAAAAGGTATCCTGATGTATTCTCTGAGGACATTGGAAAACTTAAAGGGTTCGTCCACGAAATCAAACTCAAAGAAAATGCCATTCTTTGTATACACAAATCTAGAAACATTCCTTTCTCCATCATTGGCGAAGTAGAAACTGAACTTATTAGGCTGCAGGAGTCTGGTATCATTGAACCAGTGGAGTCGGCAGAGTGGGTTTCGCCCTTGGTCGTCGCATAGAAGTCCAATGGCAAGCTTCGCTTATGTGTGGATCTACGCGATCTAAATAAAAACATTATCAACCAATTTCCTTTGCCAAAAATCAGTGAGATGCTGTCCTACACCAATAGAGCCAAGTGGTTTTCCACAATTGATTTAAGTTCAGCCTACCACCAAGTGGCCTTACACCCCTAAAGTAGGAGCCTCACCACTTTTGTTACACCATTAGGATGTTTTAGATTTAGAAGGGTGCCCTTTGGATTGGCCTCGGCTGCGCCCATGTTCCAAAGATTGATGCGTACACTCTTTAGGAATGAGAAAGACCTCCTCATTTTTCAGGATGACATTATGGTGATGGGCAGCAATAGGAAGGAACATGATGACAAATTAAACAGGGTGTTAAGTATCCTAGACCACCATGGTCTCACCGCTGAGGTCCGAAAATGCAAATTTGCCACTAGTGAGGTCACTTACCTAGGGTACGAGATTAATGGAAGTGGCATAAAACCAAAAAAAGAACTACTCTCGGCCATTAGAGAAGCCGCCTCCCCTAAAAACAGGGAGGAAGTAAGAGCCTTCTTAGGCCTCTCTGAATTTTATGCCAAATTTGTCCAAAACGTTTCCTCCAAAACTTTCGCCTTGAGAGAACTTGTGAAACTAAAAAACAAATTTGAATGGAACACCACTTGTGAGGAGGCATTTAATAGAATTAAAGATGATATTTGCAATGCTCCACCTCTTCAAGGATTTAATCCTTCCATTCACAGCGTGGTCACCACTGATGCCAGTGGTAGAGGTCTAGGAGCTGTCCTGAACCAAATCACGGAAGCGGGTAATGAACAGTGGTATTTGCCTCCCGCTCGATCACACCAACTGAAGAAAGGTACTGTGATCGAGCGTGAAGCTCTAGCATGCGCCTGGGGTTTAGAGCACTTTAGGCAGTACATATGGGGGTACAAGGTCACCCTTAGAAGTGACCATAAACCACTTGTCAAGGTACTCTCCACCAATGGTCTACAGCGTGCCTCTCCCAGTCTTGCACGCATTTCCGTCAGGATGATGGATTTTAATTACAATGTGGAGTGTCCCTGGAATAAAGAATCGTCTGGCAGACTGTTTAAGTCGGTTGCCTTTGCCAAACACGGGGAATCAAACCTCGGATATTGAAACATTCTGTGTTGCCAACATCCTCGAAGGAGGTACCCTGCATATCACATTCTGAATGGCTAACAGCCCTGGAGGGAGATAGTGCACTTCTGGAAGTAAAAAAGTATATAAGAGATGGTTGGCCCACCAAAAGGTCTATTCCCAAACAATTGCACACCTTCTGGGAACTTGGAGACTAATTGTCTTGTGAAGGTGACTTAATATTTAGGAACGGGAAAGTCATACCTTCCACCACGTTACGTGCAAAACTCCTAGACATTTGTCATGAAGGACACATGGGCATAGGGAAAACAAAAAGCAGGGTGAGGAACTCGTATTGGTGGCCAGGTTTGGTCTTGAAATCGAAAGAAAAGTCAGAAACTGCGCAGCTTGTGAGAATTCTGACAAATCACAACTCATGCTTAGGCCACCCCTCTAGCCCCTTGCCAGTCCCTGCATGCCTTGGATTAGACTTGGCATTGATATTTGTGGTCCTATTTGGAAACACGGAGAACAATTGTTCCTCATTGTGCTAGCGGACCATTTTTCTAAATGGCCGGAAGTGGAAGTGGTACAGAATGCCAATGCAAAAACCATGGTCAGCTTCTTGTGGAGATTATTTCTTAGAGAAGATCTTCCTAAATGTATAGTCTCAGACAATGGTCCACAATTTATTTCTGCAATCTTCAAAATATTTGTACGGGAGAATGGTATTTCTCATAAAACTAACTTATTTTACCATTCAGCAGGAAATGGGGCATTTGAGAGGTTTAATCGTGTCATAAAAGGTGTAGTCCAACTAGCCAACCAAAATGACCTATCATGGAGGAAAGAACTCATCCATAATCTTTGGGCTTTCCGTGTAACTCCTTGTGAGTCTACAGGTACCAGTCCCTTTGTATTGCTCAGAGGAAGAACCCCCGTCACCAAAGACAACGTGGGTTGGCTCACACCTAAGAGTTAGTTGGTCTTCTGGTAAGGTGAAAGAGAAGTTGTTACACTCATAAATGAACAGCAAAACATATTATGACTCAAAACATGCATGCAAAAAAGTTAACATTCAGGTGGGTGACAGAGTTAGGGTGAGGAGAACTGACTTCATAAGAAAGGGCCAAAGTCATTTCTCACAACCCATGGAAGTCAAGAAAGTTTTCTGTAACTCTGCCCTCTTAAGTGATGGTAAAACCTGGCATTTTCATCATTGTCTTTGTGTAGGGGTGGCTCCATTAATCTCCCCTCTCATGATGTTTCCAACAACAAAGGTCCTTCCTTTTCCCCAGACTATGATTGGATTCTGGATGGTAGTGCCTGTAGGGATTCTTTCCCACAGAGGACGGATATTGCGTCTGACGGTGTGAGTGTTCCTGAGGGTATTCCCACTCTGGAGAGCAGTTGTAGTACTTCCAGTGGGGAATTATCGGAGGATTCCCAAAAAAATCCTAGTACAAGCAGTGCTACACTTGAACATGATAACTATGATAATGTTGATGTTCTTCCTTCCAGTAGCACTGTCAGGAGGGAACCTGTGGTGATCAGTTACGGTAGGGAGGTCAAGCCACCAGCTAAATCACGTGATTTTGTGTGCGACTAGTCTGGGGGTTTTCGCCTTCCTTCTCGTTTGGTATCGCGGTAGTTTCCCTCACCTCTCCAACTTTATTATTGAGAAGGAGATGTGTTATGTTTTATATCTTTATTCCATGTGTTTTCTATTAATGTTTTGTTCCTTATGGTGTGCTGGCCGCGCGCTGCTTCTCCTGCCGCGCGCCCATGCCCAAGTGTTCTATGACTTCCTTATGTTCCATGTAGAATCTTGGGCATGGGCGATGGTTGGAGTTGGCAGTTACGGTCCCCAGCAGCATTGGGTGAAGACGTGCCCTTGGTGTCAGTGGCATACTTTTGAATAAAGCCTTCGTACTTACCTTCTGACTCCGAATCATCTTTACAATAGTGGCCTCATCTATCACCCTCTGGGAGGTGTATAAAACGTTGTTTCAGGATAGAGCCCAGACCATCACTGCCCAGAAAAAGAAACAAAGGGAGGAGCAGATGCTCCCGTTGGAGCACCGACTACTTCAACTGCAAAAGGCCGGGGGAGAGAGTGACAGCCAGACGACATACCTGCTCCTCGGGGTCATGAGGCAGAGGTCCCAAAATCATGTGACCCAGACAGCACGTCAGCACTACCTGGGAGTTCAACTGAGACTGTAGGACACTGGGGACAAGGTGGAACACCTCCTCGCAAGGCTAAGAAAAAGGGGGGAGGAAGTGCGGCAAGTGGCCGAGATGCAGACAGCCACTGGGGTAACGGTTCACACAGACACTAATATAGCCAATTATTTGCTGACTATTACCAAACACTAAGTGGCCCACAGGAACTGCACGGATTAAGACAGTGAGGCCTTCCTAAGGAGATGCCGGTGCCAGTCCTTTAAAACAGATGATACAGAAGAATTGGAAGCAGGCCTCACAGGAGAGGAGATAGGAGAGGCTGTACACACATGGTCAACCTGGTAAACACCCGGGGCCAATGGTCTCTCAGCGGACCCCCTCCTTAATCCTCACCTACTCAAGATATTTGATGTGGCACATGAAGTGGGGGGCCTGCCACCGGAGCTCTATCATACAATTATAGTAGTCCTCACTAAAGAAGGAAAACCAGTGAACTTATGCTCTTCATACAGGCCGATCTCTCTGCTGAATTGCGAAAGTAAGATTCTAGCCAAGATGCAGACGACAGGCCTGATTGGAGTAATAGAATATATTTTTTGATACACCCTGATCAGACGGGCCTAGAAGGGCAACACGCTTAAACCTCTGCCAGCTGCAATTGTGACTGGACAAGGTCAAGATTGACAGTCAGCCCAGAGCGATACTATCCCTCGATGAGGAAAAAGTGCTTGAATCCACAGATTGGCAGTACTTAATCATAACTCTGAGGCGAAATGGGCCAGGATTCTGTCAGTTGGTGGCCCTTCTGTATAGCGCACCTACCATGGTGTTGAGAGGGAATGCGGTAGTACTGAAGACCTTTGCACTTTTGAGAGGTACTGGGAGGGAGTGCCCACTTTTCTCTCTGCTGTCTGCATAATGCTTGGAACCACTGGCCTGCTGTGTGCGCGGCAAAGAGGACATAGTGAGGTTCCTACGGATAAAGGATGCCTTGGGAAAAACTGCCCCTATATGCAGATGAAGAGTTGGTGTACATATCAGACCCAGAGTGGACAATCCCGGCAGTGCTACTGGTATTTGAGCTATTCAAGTCATGCTCCGGGTATTGTAAAAACAGAAATAAGTCTGTTCTCTACCAGCTGGGAGACTGGGACAGCCTCAGGACGCCGGTGAGCGACCTCAGGGTGAGCAAGACTAGCTTTAGATACCTGGGCATAGAGATCACGATGCATTTGGAACGTTTCCTCGACCTCAACTTAGGTAGACCAACAGGACAATTCGACGCTGATGTGGAAAGGTGGCTAAAACTGCCTCTAACACTAATGGGCAGAGCCGCCCTATTTAAAATGACCACCCTGCTTAAATTGATCTACGAACTGCAGATCTCCCCGAATCCCATCTCCGAACACCACTTTGCTAGGCTAGATACAGCTCTACGCACACTGCTCTGTGACGGTAGGGGGGACACACTACTAGAGTGGCCCTGCGAACGCAGTTAAGGTAAGTTTAGAATGGATGCCTAGTGCTGTGGGGTGTGTAGGCTTATCATAGGGCTACCCAGCTACACATTATTAACGAATGGGAACATAGACCACAGGATGAGCCGACATACTGGGTACGGAGGGCGGTAATGGGAGTGAAGACCCACTTCCACTAGGTATTCTCCACTACATACAAAGGAAACCAGACAGGCATATCCTAACAGAATCAACACAGACGACCCTGAGGGCCTGGGATGAGACTACTAGGGACCTGGGGTGGAAGGGCAGACTTACTCTAGCTACCCCCCTGTGGAAAGGCAGCCCCTTGGCCGAAGTGGCCAAACTTACCAGCTGTTGCAGCTGGGAGTAAATTGGTATTGACACAGTGGGTGGCCTGTTGAAGGGGGGAGGGGTGAGAGGAGCTCAAGTTGTTCAAGGCGCCCCAATAGGAATACGCCTTAGCCCTAATCAGAGGTTCCAATACATGCAACTCTCATATCCTGAGGACGGAAGGGATACTGGGCGAAGAGCTTCTGTACACCAGTACACTGGAGAGCTGGGTCCTGGGAAGCGAGATTACCAAGCGAGCGGTATCTCAGCTATACAATACCATTCTCAATAATATCCCGGACAACTTAGGGAAACTCCGGGAAAGATGGGAGTCATGTGTAGGACCCCTAGAAAATATTGATTGGGAGGCAGCGTTGATGCACCCCAGGGAGACGGCCATTCAGGCCAGACTAAGGCTGATTCAATTTAACATCCTACACAGGGTCTACTCAAAAGATCTAATTTACAGAAAATTAGGAGGACTGATTGCCCACTATGACTTCAGGAGGAGGAGTGAGGGGGGCAAGGAGTACCTTTTAGCTTACAATATGGGATTGCTTAAAAATATGCTCTTACTGGGAGGTTGCCGTACGCTAGAAGCAGTTCTGGATGTAAACCTTCCTGGGACCCCTGGGGTGAGTGGATATCCTACCATGGATTTCTGGGCGACACAAATATGGAGGCAGAAGAGGACCAGTCATCAGGGTCTGCTGAGCAGGAGGAGAAGGAGGTAAAATGTCTAGGGGATGGGAAGGCAGAGCTTCACTTAGTGGGATGGCTGAATGAGGGGAGGCAGGAGGGTCCGGAGAGGTGAGAGGGTACCAGGAGAGAGAGAGAGAGAGAGTTCTATGCGGGGGTGCGATGTTAAAGGTTACAGAAATAAAATCAATACAAATATTTAGAGGAAAAAAAAGGCTCACCTCTCTCCCCAGCCCCAAGAGCAATGCGATCTGGAGCAAGTTCACAAAAATAAATGAAAGCGATCTAAAGACAACAGCAAAAATTAGACCAGACCTGCACCTCACTCAACTTATCCCCACTACTTTAAAGAGTTCAGCACTCACATCAACCTTTACTGGTCAGCTGATCAACTCGTTGCTTGCCCAAGGCAAACCTACAAAATGTCTGACAACAGGACAGGCCATCACACTTCTTTAAAAAAATTCTTTCACGCACTGGACACCACCATCTAGAAGTTAATTGTCAGTTTTTAGAGTTTCCTGTAGAACAGAAACAGATATTATAGTGATCATGGATGATGCTCTTTGCCTGCTGGACAAAGGAGATTAATGTTTACTCTTCCATCGCGCTGGGTTTGTCTCCATCAATCACATTATCCTATTCAACACCCTCAAGTAGAGAATAAGGATAAACGGTCCTTAGTTCGTTCTTTTCACACTTGGAAAATTGATTTCAGCAAATAAAACTAAAGTAATCTATCAGATCCAGCTCCCGTACACCAAGGTGTGCCTCAAGGGTCTATTCTATCCCCAGTTCTCTTCAACCTATGTATGAGACCTCTGATCAGCATCCTAAAACCTCTTCAAAGCAGATGATACACAGCTGTAACTAAAAGTCTTTTTAGGAGGGCATATTCTTTCTGGATGAAGCCAGACAGTTCTGCAACAATCTAAAAATAAACCCGCTGAAAACTGAATTATTCCTCATTTCCGTTCCTCAGAGTTCAATCCCGGTCCAAGACTTGCTGGGCTCACTAAATGCACAAGACTGTAAACCCAAAACTAATGAATGCACCGACCCTCTCAGGATCATTCTTGACAAGAATCTGAATCTATAAGAGCCCATTAACACCATAACACAAAGAGTGCACAGCATCAGATATGACTTCTCAAAAATATCAAAGTCTTAATCCCAGAATCAGATTTTAAAACAGTGGTATACCTCCTAGTCATCTCAGGACTGGACTATAGTAATGTGCTACACACAGGAATCTCCAAAGGAATTGAAGGTGGTACCAAGCGTGTCTTTTTCATTCTGATGGTTTACATAGCAGTCTTCTATCACACAAATATTTACTACTACATTACATATTTGTATGCATATAGTATTCATCATTTTTTAAATGCTTTTTACCATGGATTTACAAAAAAGTATGATAAATATACTAAAATCAAAAAGTATTTAAAAGATATTACAGTATACAAATACAGTAATATTTTGTTTTTATTTTCAAAGCACTACATGAAAGTCCCCTATAAATAAGACAGCAACATTTATAAAAGAAGGTTAAACACAATCTGTCACATCCTCAAAATTAAAACATGCTCTAGTCACTGAAATAATTGTAAAAAATAAAAACATTCTAAAAACATATTTTAACATAAATAATGGCGATCATGTTCAAAACTACAGTGCCAACCAGAAGTGAAGTAAGCGCAGCTTGGCAAAAATGACCATAAATAAGAAAAAAGTAACATGCATATTTTTTTTAAAAAAACATATGTTTAATTTTTTGCAACAAAGTAACCAATTGTGAAGGAGCAATCTTACTGAATCTGAGAAAAGATGGTAGAAAGAGAGGTTAAAATAGCCTTTAAGTAGAAGAACTCAACTTTCAATAAAAATATAGGAACATTAGGAAAAATAAATAAAAAGGTAAATAACATTGAATACAAATTTGTATATCAAATAACAGAATTTGTTGAAAGCAAAGACAGTTACTAACTGAAATAAGAATTCTCCTTCAGCTTCCATTTTTTTTAATCAACAAGTTTGAAAAAAGGGGAATAAATTAAAAGAGAAGTAAGTCCACCTGGATAGGGGCCGTCCCCCTGGGCACAGGCAAAAATCACTTCGGAGAAGGATGTAGAGATGATGTACACACTTAAGTGCCAAACAGTAAAATCAATCCAAAATGTTATTTGCAAATTTAATCTTCATAAATCAAAGAAATTCCATGATTCATATCAATCTCATGAACGTGTATACAATGTCAATCCTCAGACATTCAAAGTGAACTTTTCAAAGTCCCGATGCATTTCGGGCTATCCAAGCCCTTCGTCAGGGGCAAGTGATCTAAAAATAATCAATGTAGATACAATGAAAAACACATACAATATGTACAGCACTAACGATAACCAGTTATTTATTCACGTACCAAGCATGGCTGTGTTTACTCTTTGGACTAACTGCATGGCGCGTGTATACGTGGTTACATTCTGAATAACGGTGAGCTTTTACGTATTTGGTTTCGGACCAGCATGCTTCTCACACCAATTTTTTTCACAATAGAATGGAGTGCCTGCTCTATTTACGCTATCGCCCACAGTTAGCTGTTTTTTTATACGCTGGGTTGCACTTTTTGTTTTGAGACCTTCACTTATATGTTGCTAGCCGTTTTGGTTATTGTTAACCTCTGTCCATCATTGCATAACCATTCTTCTCTATAGATTTCTTTATGCCTGCTTCTTTTCCTTTGTTAATTTACACGCACATTGGTTTTTCTATTTCTGCACTCGCGTGCACATTTTTTCATTTCACGACACAGCGCCTCACATTTCTCATTTCATCATTTGAGACTGCATGATATCTTTATGATATATATCTTGTAGCAGGTTATCGTTGGACATATTGTATGTGTTTTTCATTGTATCTACGTTGATTATTTTTAGATCACTTGCATCGGGACTTTGAAAAGTTCACTTTGAATGTCTGGGGATTGACATTGTATACACGTTCATGAGATTGATATGAATCGTGGAATTTCTTTGATTTATGAAGATTAAATTTGCAAATAACATTTTGAATTGATTTGAATGTTTGACACTTTAGTGTGTACATCATCTCTACATCCTTCTCCAAAGGGATTTTTGCCTGTGCCCAGGGGGACGGCCCCTATCCAGGTGGCGCTTACTTCTCATTTCTTCATAACCTTTGACCAGAGGGTGATACCCCGGGAGCATGTAACAACCTGACAAGTGTACATTTCCCGGTGTGCGCAGCCTACTACCTTTTTTTAATCAAAACATTTTTTTTTTTTTAAAGAAACAAATTTTGAAATAATTTTCTATCTATTTCAGAAACAACTAAAGAAAATGATCAACACAAAGAAACTATTCAGAAAATGAAATAGAAGTCTTAAGAGAATATTGGTATGAAAAATCAACTCATGGCTGTTGAAACCAAGCTATGTTTATGTAAAAGGGGAAATCAATTATTCAAGCGTGAGGGACAGGTTTATTGGAAGGATTGCCAAACTGAACTAAGAGCTCATTTGAGATGTGTGGACTATTTATCTACTTGTTACAAAAGCAGACCGGTTACACTTAGTGTAGAACATAGTACTGACCGTAACCACTCTTCAACAGAGTTAGAAGAGAGAAGAAATCTTCAACAAATATAGGCATAGGAGCGAACTCCAATGAGCCCTATAGTTCAGTTCTAAGGGACGAGGCAATGAGCATTCCTGTGTATGTTGCTGGAGAAATGCCTACAATTCCAAATTTAAAACAAATGATTTACAGAAAGAGATAGGCGATTTATGTACAGCCAACGCAACCCAGTACCTTTAGTCAAACTGTTACTCCTCCCAAACTAACAGAAACTTATAATCATCAACAATTCCTTCTCCTTGATAACAAAAACCCTCTAAATGATTACTAATATTTGCAACACTTCATAATAATCAGTCTTGAAAATAGTGAAATCTGAACATAACAAAATAAATAATATCACATATGTCTAATTAATAATTTACGGTAAAACAAACCACCCTCGACTTTTAATGAACTGTTATCACTAACAAAAGAAAAACCAATGCATACAAGTCCTCGAAAAATAATAATTGTTTCCGAACTGGTCATGATAACCACTACCAATAAATATATCCCAAAACACAAATTAAAGGATTTTATTCATTTTTCCTAGTCAATTTAGGAAAAAAAATCTAAAAGCATCCTCAGCAGGTGACTATGTTTGACAATAAACTACAGTTCTAGATCAAAAAATTAATAGCTTTTAGTTTTGTATCACCTGGACATGTAGATGAATACTACACCACAATTGTTCAATCAGACTACTTTCAGGAAATGAGGAACAACTGTAACTGTTAATTATTTTGAAGAGACATGGATTGGCAATTGAAGCAGGTTCAGTTGTGTAAGAGAACCATGTTATATTGAATTGTGAAACTCTTACTCGACCTATTTAGAACAAATTTTAAAAGCAAAAAATGCTATTGAGAGTGGGTATAGCACCTTCTCTAGTTCAATTGGAAGCATCACCCTAATTTATACAATTTACTGGAAATGTTTTAAAAAAGAGCAAAGTTTCCATGAAATGAGAAAGGCACAATTTTTTTACAGGGAGACTGCAGCTTAAAGTATGCAAAAAACCAAAAGAAATGGAGAGGACTTAAAATTCAGTAACTTGGAATGCTTGAGGCACAGGCTATATAGAAAACATTGCTTACATACTTCATCATTAAAAATAAACAGATTAACATATAAACCCCAGTCTCCACATTAATCTCCTGTCTTGAAACATGATAGACTTTAACAATATTTTTTACTCCACTCAACTTTTAACATTTTTGTAACTTTACATACTATTACATCAATTCTACCTGGAATAGTCTTTATTCTTCAGGAACGATACATTTGAATTCCCTTTACCAGCACTCTAAGGTAATTCGAATATGAATCCACAAAGACAAAGTTAAAATAAATCCATATGATAAGCAATAAAAACCTGATCCAGAATACAAACACACATCATTCACAATGGGTTTAAAAGAAGTAGAGAGGAAAATTAAGTTGGGTACTTTCATCAACACCCACCTACATTTGTCTGATGCAATCCAATTAAATAATTTATAAAAAACTAAATCAAACAAACAAAAAACTATGCCTGAAAGAAAAGAAAAAAAACAGAACAAAGATATCTCACCTTTAAGAAAGGTAAAAAACGTATCAGACAATAATATGCTTTCAAAAAAGCGATCCGAAAAATAAAGGACAGGACTGAGCACAGACCCAGGCACCCTATTTATGAGCAAAAAGTAAAAAAACAGTAACATTACATTAAAATTTACTCTAGACATCTTCCTTAGCTCTCTTTACTTCCTACTGAACATTTCACATATCCTCAATAGCCTTTTCTGCAATGCGGGATCTTTACCGAAATACATGACAGAAATTTGGGACCTGATTTCTTTCCTATCACCGGAGATCTGTTTCTTTAAGGAAACTTGGTTGAACGCCACCACTCTGCCTTTCATTACGCAAACACTCCCTGGTAATTACCACATGATTAGACTTGATAGAGAAGCCAGACCTGGAGGCGATGTTGCCATTGCCTTTCAAGACACAGCCGAAGTCACGCTGATCGACACCCTAATAGCAGATTGGGTAGAATTGTGTATTTTTAAAATCGAGTTTTCTTCGGAAAACAATTGGAATAGAGCAATTATACAACCCCCTCTGGGACTGGGAAAAAAAAAGAGCTTAGTCATTGGCTAACTTAACACATTGCCACACATTTACTGTAGTCTCAGAATTTTCTGGGCGACTTTAATTATCAAAGGGAAGACTCATCTAATCCAGAAGTAGCACAGCTTTTTACGAGGAGATAAGCCCCATCCATTCTACCGGTCATATCTTAAAAATAATCTTTAGTAATTCCAAGTCTTTGGTCAGTGACCTCCCTCTACCTCTCACCTGGATGGATCATTTTATGATCCATTTTCAGATACCTAAAACAATTGGGGCAGTAAAGCCAACGAAAATGGACAAAAGAGCTTCAGGACAATGGCAGTTAGTCTCCCCCAACTCCTTCTCCAAAGTTGTTAAGTTTTTAATGACCCCTCAGGACAATGATATTAATCTAGCATAAGCAGAGTACCACTGTTACATTAATTCAGCATTTAATAGTATCACTCCTCTTAAACAAGCATCTAAAACCCAACTTAGATCACATGCACCATGGTACTCGACAGAGCTGAGAAAGGAGAAATCTTCCAGTAAAAAGCTGGAAATAAGATGGTGTGAGACAGGAAATCAAGAGGATAAAGACACCTACAACACTACATTCTCCACATATCATAAGATCATCAAAACTAGCTCAGAAACCCCATATTATTAAGCAAATTGAGCATGTAATTCAACCGAAGAATTATTCAAAACCCTCAATGAATTGGTTAAGCCTCAGGCCTGCTTCCTTCCATTCTGGCTTCACAAGAACTATGCAACTCCATTGCAGACTTCTTGGAGGAAAAACTAAAATTACTTTATCAGGACTTCCCGGGTACCACTGACCAGTCTAAAGATAAACCAAACTGCAATTCCCCTACTCTTACCAGTGTCCACAGAATGGAAAAACGTGAACCATTTTCTCTTGAGCAAATTCAGAGGACACTAGAGAAAGGCAAATTAGGCTCTTCTTCAGACCTGAGCCCTCCAAGGGTAACAGCCAGTCTTTCCAACCTGATTGCACCCGCTATCAGGTCACTGTTCAATCTGTCAGCAGACACAGGGAAAATCTCTCAAGCCTGGAAAGCTACATAGGTCCCCTTGTGTATAAGAAAGCTCATGTTGACCGAAAGAATTTATCTATCGCCCTATTTTGTTGCTTCCACTCCTGGGCAAGATGCTTGAAGGCCTAATTAATTGACAATTCTTCACCTATTTAGGAGGACAATAAGTTCATTGACCCTTCGCAATCAGGGTTCAGAGCCTTTCACAGCACGGAGACCACCTTTGTTGCGATCATGGACTCCATTCGACTTTCGATCCATTCCTGAACCTTTGACAGTGCTAGGCGAGCCACCGCCTTTTGAATTGAGTCTATTGGGCTTTTACGCCTATAGTTTCCTGGAGAGGATTTATTGCCCTTTTTATGGATAGGTGTTATTTCTGCACCTCGCTAAGATTCTGGAATTGGGGCACCATGAGCAATGGCCAACGATGATATATATCTTGACCACATATCCTTGTCATATAGGAATAACTCTGCCGGCACGCTATCATGGCCAGGGGCTCCCTTTATGTCGGAGGGTACAAAGGTCAATTCAGCTATGTGTGGTGAAATTACAAAAGCCTAGCTTTGCTGCTCATCTTCCTTTGCATATTGTGTAGCAAAGTGATCAATCCAAACATGTGGGCAATGTGGTTTTGCGGGGGTATTGATTAGCCCCCCCCCCCCTTACCCATTTAACTAGTTGCCCAAAAAGTTGGAGAGTTTTCCCGGAGCATGCTATTTGAGCTCCTACCATCATTAGACTTTCACTATATGCTGGTACCACATCTATGCCGGTACTGCTCGACCCGTCAGCAGCCTTTGACATGGTCTCCAATACTGGGCTGATCCACAGGCTTTAAGAAATCGGCATCTTTAGGTAAGCCCTTCAATAGTTTAAAGACTTCCTGGAAAATCCAACAAAAACTATTTCTCCAGGCCCTTTTAAGTCACACACCATGCTGACTGACAAGGGGGTCTAGCTCTTTTTTAAGCCCTACATTATTTAACATCTATGTGCCCCTCCTTGCCAAAGATTTGGATGAAGTAAAAGCCTTCTTTCCTAAATGTATGAGAGAAATTGCTTATAGACAAAACAGAGAGGGACCCCTTTACACCAAAGGAACAGGGTTCAAATGATCAATGCCTTGAAAGCCCTGCATTGGTTACCGGTTGCCAGAAGATCCATGTTCAAGCTGCTTTGTATCACCCAGAAAGCAATACATGGAATGGGACCGCTCTTCATCAGGAATAAAATAACCAAACACATTCAACAAAGGAACCTCCGCTCTAAAGGGGCATCTCGCCTCAAAATCCCAAGATACAAGAAAAAAACCATGGCTGGCACATCCTTCTCTGTTCAAGCAGCCAAACCATGGAACTCTTTACCCCCCAACATAAGATCCACCAGTAACCACCTGATCTTCGGAAAACTACTCAAGACTTGGCTCTTCCCCACATAAGCACCATACGTAAACAGAAATATACGGCATATCCCTCTGTATATAAGCATTTATTTGTACTATAGATAGGTACCTATATATGTGTATTGCTTTGTATTATCATTTCAAATAACTATGTTTAAATTTTTTTGTTATAAATGAATACATTTTTAAGCACAATATTTGAAAACCAGAGTTTATCGAATGCATCTTTAATCTACTTATACTTCCTTTATGCATCTATATACCTTCCATGTACTTGGATCTATGTATTTATTATTTTCCTCACAAAACAAAAGTATATTTAATGCACTACCCTATTTCTCACCCTATACCTCTCTCAATATATATTCTATCTCAACTCTGACTCCTCTCAAATCTCTTTCTACTACTCTTTCCAATGCACTACCCTATTTCGCACCCTATACCTCTATCAATATATCCTCTACATCCACTCTCTTTCATCTTAAACCCCATACCACTACTATGCCCCCCAAAATAGCCCTTTCTAGCCTCTCCCCTACTCTAACCTTCCTTGCACCATCTGACACCTCTTTTTACTATACTGATCCCCAAAAACAAGCCTTTCTAAACTTTTCCCTCTGACTCTTCCCCTCCACATCCCTTTTTACTCATCCAAAGCTTCCTCCTACTGTTATGACCTCAAAAAAAGAAATCTCACTTTTCTATCCCTCCACTATACTTTTCAATCAAAATAACAGACTAACATGTCCACTTATCAAATTTCATATGTCACTATACTAATTCACCACTAATCCATTATGGGTTCCGAGTAGCGTGCTACTCGCCGAAAAAAGAGCTTCAACACCTCATTAGGGGTAGCAAACGCTATAATAAATATATATATAAGCAACTTTAATTATGTTAACACTAGAGTGGATGTGTTTTGCTTCATACGGAAATTGAAACTTAGAAAACTCTTCACCATAAAATTAGGACTCGAGAAAGCGAAATCAACACTGCCATCGGAACTAAGAGGTCCACCAAAACTACAAGTATCGGACATTCAAACACTCTTAACCATGCATGATCTTCAGTAACAAACCAAACATTAACCAACAACAAGATTTGGTTAATGCCACCCAACAAAGGATGTACAACATTGATTTACTACAAAAAGGAGCAGGTGAAAGTCCTTATAAGCCTAAATCGACATTTCTTCCAATGATGCCTAAAGACGCAGTTGATATTTATCACGAACGTGTCATAGAAGACATCAAGAAATTGCACCACCAAGTGAATTACAAAAAAAGTAAATGACAGCACAACAGAATACAATATCAAAATCTGGTGAATAAGTTAAGTAGGGATGTGGAGATTGTTATCAAAAAAATCGGATAAGGGCGGCAATATTGTATTATGGCCCAAACAAGACTATGTTCTGGAAGCAATGCGACAATTGAATAACGAGCAATGCTATGAAAGATCCACTATGAGGGAATACAATAAAGCGAAGGATTAAAAGGAGTTACAATTTTGGAAGCGGGAAGGACTGATCACTATGGAGGAGTTTTCATATTTGTTCAATGAATATCATGTTCTTCCTTTCTTGTATCTTTTACCAAAAGTCCACAAAAATGTAATACCAATCCCGAGTCGCACCATAATCTCTGCCATTAATAGTATGACGGAACATGTGGGTGAATATGTGGACTTCTTTCTACAAGAGCTGGTAAAATCATTACCCTCATATGTAAAAGATACTGGTGACTTTATGAAAAAACTCAGTGATATTGTCTGGACAGACAATCTGGAGTTAAAAACATTAGACATTGAATCATTGTATACCAGTATAGAACATACTGCGGGCCTAACTGCCGTTAATCATTTTTTGGAGTCCAGATCTTGTGAATATTACCAACACAATAAGATGCTAATGGCCCTTATCACATGGTGCTTGAGTAATTATTATTTTCTGTTTGGCAAAGAAATTTACAAACAGATACAAGGTGTTGCTATGGGGGCCTGCTTCTCTCCGAGCTACGCATGCTTGCATGTGGGCTTTTGGGAGGAGCAGGTGCTCAGGAAGCAGCACCTTGAGATCTTTACAAATAATATTGTTCACTGGTTGCGTTACATTGACGATGTGTTTATAGTGTGGAATGATAATATGGAGAGTGCCAAAAAGTTTGTGGAAACAATCAATGTTAACTGTATGAATCTACACTTTACATCGCACATCAGTCAATCTAAAGTAGAATTTTTAGATGTTAGTGTGTTCACCAATGAAGGAAAACTAGTTACCACTGCCTATAGAAAACCAACTGCAGGGAACACAATATTACACGCAACCAGCGCACATCCTAAGCACCTTATCAGTAGTATCCCATATGGGGAACTCTTGAGACTAAAACGTATTTGTAGTACATCGGCTAATTATGAAAATTGTAAACACAAGTCTTTAACTCGTTTAAGAAAAAGAGGATACAACAACAAAATTTTGACAGAAGCTGTGAATAAAGCTGAAAAGCGAACAAGAGTATCACTGCTTCCACAAAATGATAAGAATGATATTACTCCTGCAGATACAATTAACGACACACAGAGACTTATAACAGCATATAGTCGACAAGAGAGGAAAAGAAGATCAATAATAAATAAAAATTGGCCTATAATACTCACTGATAGTGTTCTCAGTTCGAGACTTCCGAATAAACCAGTGGTTACTTTCAGAAACACACAATCCATGGGATCTAAATTATCTAAGAATAGTCCAGAATTGAGTATTAACAAATCCTGGTTAAAACCCAGACAAGGCTTTTTCAAGTGCACATCTTGCCGAGCCTCCAAATTTGGAGAAAATACAACACAATACAAAACGCCCTTTAGAGAAAACGAAGTAATCATAAAAGGCAGCTACAACTGCCGCACCGAGCACGCAGTATATGTTCTCACGTGCACTTGTGGGCTTAGATACGTGGGGAGTACTAAGCTTCAAGTTCACGTGAGAATATTGCAACACTTACGAGCGATTATTAATAGTGATCCGGCGTATCCAGTTGCCCGCCATTTTAAGGAAGTACATGACAATGATGTTAAATGTTTGTCTTACTTTGTGATTGACTCTATTCCAGTCCCACACAGAGGAGGAAATCGAGAAAAATTATTAAGACAGCGTGAAACTAAAACTATCTTAGAACTCGATAGTAAATTCCCAAATGGATTGAACAACACGGAAGACTTGCATACTTTTCTATAACCTTGTTTATAGACTTCCTTACAAATTGGTGTCCCTACAAATGATGATTTTTTCATTATAAACACACTTTTAAACTTAAAAGCTATATTTAAACAAGGGGCACTAAGAAACGTGAGATATTGTAGCTGTATGAACCCATGGAAACTTCCTGCTATAAGAAGCAAAAGTGACGAAGTCTTTAAGAAATCTATTAACGTTCACCTTATCTAGATACCAAAATAACAAATATCATCTATAAACGCTTCTCGTTCTTTTAAACAAACATCAATTTTTTTTTAACTAATTCTGTATAGTTAATTATTACACTTTTTCTCTTGTGTTATTTATCTATGTATTGAAATGATATGCACTAGGCACTCTAAATAACACATAAGAATCACTTGCACAGATTTGCACGAGGCACTTTCTTTTTATAAATATTTGCTCTGAGAACTAGTATTATGCTGATATCAAAGGATTAAACGTGGAAAAATAAAAGGCATTAAAGCAGTTATATGTTTTTTCCAGAAGCAGACATTTGCACACGATTTCGCTATTTTAACATTTATTGAAGTGTGATAATATGTATATTTTAAATGTATACATATTTATTTATTAAATTTTATTATTTTTCTGAATATTGATATATCTTAAAATATTTATTTAAGACACGCACTACAATAAATGCTGATGTTTATTAGGTGTGCAGTAAAATAAGTTGAAGTCTGTTTTCAGCCATCTATGCACTTTGAAATGTTTGTTTGAGCAGGTAACAAGAGGAAGTGTTTCTTCACTGTTTATGATTATGGAGGTGTGTTCTGTTTCACAAAGCATATATAAAAAAGATGGCGTACTGCAGTCTCCTTGTGTGATCAAGGGCACCTGATGCCCGAAACGCGTCATGAGATGAGGAATAAGGAACAATAAAAGAATATCGCCGGAAGGAAGTGCTGGGAGTTGTTTTGAATGTATATATATATATATATATATATATATATATATATATATATATATATATTCAAACCTCTGTCCCTCTTCTATCCCTCTGCTACCCTTCTCAATACAAATAACCGACTAACATATCATCCACCACTCAAATTACTTTCATATTTCACTATACTAATTCACCAGTAATCCTTATGGAATCCGGAGTAGCGTGCTACTCACCAGGAAAGCGCTTCAACACCCCATTAGGGGTAACAAGGGCCATATAAATGCAAACCTTTTTTCCCCTCTTCCATCCCTCCACTATCCTTCTGAATCCAAATTACTGACTAATATCCACCACTCAAATTACTTTCATATTTCACTATACTAATTCAACACTAATCCTTCTTGGGTTCCGGAGTAGTGTGCTACTCGCCGAAAAAGTGCTTCGACGCCTCATATGGGGTAGTAAACGCTATATAAATGCAATTACAATACAATTAAAATAGAAAAGCGTCCTTTGGGTTGATTCTAGTAGTGCATGCCACCAACAGAGCACAGTCATCTTATGTTCCTCACACACCATACACACAAAGGGGATCCAGTAGTAAACCCAAGGTCCGTGTTGCTTTAGGCGGTATTGAGAAATATTGTGTGTGAACTCATTCACACAACAAAAACATGTTTTAAGCTATAACATTCCCCAAGTTCATTTATTCGTTTTTATTGAATTTCTCACTTTGTGAAAAAATACTTTTATGCATTTGTTTTTAAAACAGAATAATAAATTGATATAGTTTTTATAAACACCTTTTTTCTCCTGTTTTGACCTTGGAGATACTACTGGATTCCCTTTGTGTGTATGGTGTGTGAGGAACATAAGATGACTGTGTGCTCTGTTAGTGGCATGAACTACTAGAATCAACCCAAAGGACGCTTTTCTCTTTCAACTGAGAGAGATTGCTGCCTGGATGATAATGGACTGCTTTAAACAGTGATCAAACAGATTATGCGGTTTGGTTAAGGCCACCAGCTATACTCTTGTGAATGGTGAACCCTGAGCTAGGTCAAGCACCCATCCCCAGGCAGTCAGTGAAGAGCCTTGGGGTTAAACTGGATCCAACTCCATCAACGAAAGAACATGCCACATCCACTTGTGGCATCTGTTTCACTGCGATGAGTCTGTGGAGGAAAACCTTTCTTTTCCTCCTCTGCTAGGAAAACTTTAGTCCAAGCACTGATTATTAGTAGATTGGACTGTGGAAACGCCCTACTTCCATCAGCAAATGAGACTCTGATGGCTAAGATGCAAGTAGTTCCAAATACTGCAGCTCAGCTTGTTAGCAATCTTCCTTCAGGCGCTGCATCTGCACCTTTACTGGGAGCCTCTTTCTTTACATTCATTCACCCGCAGCTAGCCTGCGTGGGGCTACTCCTTTTTCACTATCCCCTTCCCATTAGTATGTTTGCATTGAACAATTAGGAGACATTCTACAAACGTACCTTTTGGACCTCTTGGTACCATTGTGTGCTTCTCTCTCCCCCTTTTTCTTTTTCTCCAGAGAATTTTCTTTCATTATTACGGAACATGGATACATTACAAACCTTTGGATTCTCGGATGAGCAATATGCTCTCTTAGTGGGATCCCAAACAACTACCAATAACCCAGGTCAGAACACTAATTTAGCAAACAATGAAGATCTGAATGCGTTACTCCAACTTAAAAAAAAGGTATGCAGAATAGAACTTCATGGTAAATTTATGCTTGATTATCTCAAAGCTGGGGTAATACCCCAGGGATTAAGAGTCAGAAACATCGCAGGCCTCTTTGTACAAATACGTTCGTTTCTTGAAAAATGGTCACTCATAGCAGTAGATGCTCGCGTGACCTCATGATTTTAATTATAGAAACTGCAAAAGAACTTGTACAAACCCTATTGCTAGAATTGAATACATTAGAACAAAAAAATCAAGCAAAATAATGCCCTAGAAGAAGCGAAGAAATCCCTAGATGATATTGACAAAGAGGTTATGTCTTATTCTGATTATCTGACCAAAAGAAAAACTGACAAACTGAAAAAGGATATAAGATTCAATACTAAAGAAAGAACTTATCCTTACCTTAATGAACTATTTTTTAAACAGGGGGACTATCAAGAGTTTGAATCTAATGAATATCAACGCCCCATGAGAAACGTTGTCACCTTTTCGGATACATCAGACTCAGACACAGAGGGCAGTTCTAAACAATTCCATCAAGAAGGACATCGGGCCATGAGTTCAGTAAATCAAATTGCTGGCCAACCTTTTTTAGGCAGACGACAAGCAAGACGAGGCCCCTGGAGACCGAGATATCAACCCAGATATCAAGGTACTTTCAATCGGGAAATTACCCACAGAACAACCAGGAATTTCTGGTAACAAGGAATGCCCAATACTGGAGACCATAACCGACATACCTATTTTCAACTTGTCTAAACAAGAATTATCGAGATCTACTATTTTCCTTCTATCGAAGGGCTTGTCATTTGTACCACATACAGGTATTAATACTTTTGAATTACATCAGGATATAATGGCATTCTTTCGTAAAATACGCCTTAAATTTTTTTTACAAGAACTGAAGACTCATTGATCCAGGAAAACCATTCAGGCCTTAGACCTAAATCAATTTTCACCCCTACACTGGACCAGCTTGGACCAGAAGTACAGATTTTCGAAAATGTAGTTCTTAAACAACTTAAACTACTCATTAGTCCATTTCACCGTCCTCCACCTACTCTAAATAGAGAAGAGTTAGACAAACTAATTAACCTCAGACATAACTCAAATGTAACAATAAAAAATTGTGATAAAGGAGGCGGGATAGTAGTTGTAGACACAGAAAAATATATACAAAAAATGCAAAAGCTTCTTGATGACACTGTCTATTACCAACCAGTTAAAATAGATCCAACTGCCCGTGTCCAAAGAAAAATCTTCATTTGTACAAAAAGAACACTTGAAATGGGTACCATTTGCCAAATGGAGTTTGATTTCCTTAACATAGAAAATCCCAAAATGGCAGCCATTTATGGTGTGCCGAAAATTCATAAGGATAGAAATAACCCTCCTTATCGACCAATAGTAACTACCATTGGCACAGTTACTGAGCCTATCTCTAAATATATAGATCGTATTCTATGCCAACATGTGCCAAAGATTACATCTTATATAAAAGACACAAAAGCCATGATACAGGCAGTAGAGGGTCTTCCCTTTAACAGTTTCAGAGATACGTTAGTTTAGATGTGGAATCTCTTTACAGCAATATACCCCAAGAAGGTGCACTCACGGTTGTGAAGTGGTTTATAGAATTCCATCAAATTGACTTTTGTTCCACATTTATTTTAGAGATTCTTAAAATCGTATTAGAAGAAAACACCTTTGACTTTAATGGCACCCTTTATAGACAAATTAAAGGAGTCAGCATGGGGGTGGCATATGCCCCAACTGTAGCAAATATATATATGGCACGCTTCAAAAGCACCCATATATACAACGAAATAGCTCCCTTTTTTGAATCAATACATAATTGGGCACGCTATATAGATAACGTCTTTTTCATCTGGACTAAGGATTCCCACACATTAGAAGAGTTCTTAATGTGGATCACCATGTGCAATCCGAATCTTAAATTCACAGCACACACGAGTTACACTCACATAGAACTCCTTGACATTCAGATTAAAGAAAATAATTAGACCTTAGAGGTTGACCTCTTTGTGAAACCTACAAAAAGATAGCATTCCATTCGGACAGTTCCTCCGTCTCTGGAGAAACTGTACGAACATCGCTGATTATGACAACAGATCAGACAATATGAAAAGCAAGTTCAGTGCACGTGGTTATCCAAGAAGTGTCATCAGAGAAGCATACAAACGAGCGAGATTTTATGATAGAGATCATCTCCTATCTAATCAGGTTAAAGAACAAACCACACCTCCTTTAGTATGTGTCACCAGGCATTCTACAGGAAATGAACAAGTCCGCCAAATCAAATCAATGCCAATCTTGAGGAAACAAACAAACTACTGCGTCCAATGTTTGCACATCGGCGCAACAAGAATTTAAAGGATCACATTGTCCATTTGCGCATTAATACCAAACCGCCATTCATCCAAAAAACCATTGATGGTAGTGCGCCCGTCTGGGGCAATCAGAAATGTTTCCAATGTAAGGCATGTGACAATGCAATCATTACTTCAAAATTTGAACACAATGGGGTTACCATTGTATTAAAGTCACTTACAAACTGTAAAACAAAAAACATTGTTTATCTGTTGCTGTGCCCATGCAAATTAGGATACGTTGGGGAAACCTCAAGGACATTGGCCACACGACTCACAGAACATCGTTCTGCGATACGGACACATAAGATGGCAGCCCCTCTAGTGAAGCACTTTACAGAGAAGGACCATAGCTATGAAGACATTAAGTGGCTAATGTTAGAAAAAATCAGCCCCAAAACAGGCAGAGATATTGACAACATCAGAAAAAGCAGATACGTTTACTGGATTTTTTCCTTAGATTTCATTAAAAAATGCACTAAATCAGGAAATTCCATGGGAACAGGCCATACGTCATAATACAGGATGGATCCTTTTACTGCTCCCACTTCACAGAATATGTAGTACTATCATTCATTTAAAATCATGTATTCGCGGATTTAACATCAGAAATAATCTTTACATATCCACTCTTAAATGACATTCCTGGTTGTTACAACTTCCATATGCCTACTTCCATAATAGGACCTTGATTGTCACTTATTATTCGATTATTGGATCATTTGTTTACTATTTGACAGGGGACGGGGGGTAGGGCTATTCTCGTTCTGCTAGATCTGTCAGCAACTTTTGACACTGTGAACCACACGGTGTTAATACAGAGACTACAAGAGGTCGGTATTGAGGGCCCAGCTCTGTCCCTTCTCTCATCGTTCCTGGAGGGAAGGGAGCAGAGCCTATACTGGGACGGCTTTCAGTCTGACAGTTTCCATCTTCCCTGTGGGGTTCCTCAGGGATCACCATTGTCACCTACGCTGTTTAACATCTATGTCACCCCCTTGGCCAGACTCATCAGGAAGCATGGTTTGCCCTAGTGTCCTATGCAGATGATTCCCAGCTTATAATCGCGATGGCCAATCAGTCAGATGATACAGCCGCTAGATTTCACACGTGTCTTCTGGAAATCATGACCTGGATGAACCATAACTTCCTGAAGATCAACACAGACAAAACAGAGATCATTGAGTTTGGTCAGGGGCAATCCCTGTGGAACGACTCCTGGTGGCCCCTGAAGGCTGGCGAATGCACCCGCCCCGTGTCCAAAGTGAGAAACCTTGGTGTTCTGTTCGACAGTCAGCTAAATTTCTCGGCCCAGGTGAACAGCCTTACCTCGTCATGCTTTTTCCTAATAAGGACCTTGAGAAAGATCTTCCCTTTTATTGCGCAGGAACTACGAAAGGCAGTTGTGGTGGCCCTTCTGCTGTCCAAGCTTGCCTACTGTAATGCCCTACTATTGGGGATAAACAAGGCCCAGCTGAGTAGGTTACAGTCACTACAGAATGCCGCCGCGAGACTGCTTCTGAAAATTCCTAGAGACCAATCCACCTTGGTGGGAATTAGAGCATTACACTGGCTTCCTGTACAACAACGTGTGGAATGTAAGGCGTTATGCCTGGTCCACAAAGCTATCTTCGGGGGAGGAGCTAAAGATATCCAAAAAATGCTGATCCCCTATACTCCCGGTCGTGCCCTAAGATCTAGTACCTTGGGCCTTCTTCAGGTGAACAGGACTAGGAGAGTTAGATGGGGTGGAAGAACCTTCTCAAACTGTGCCGCGAAGCTTTGGAACAAGCTGCCATTTTCCTTGAGATCTTTGCCAAATCATCAATCCTTCAGGAAGGTCCTGAAGACTTGGCTGTTTGCTTCAATGTAGCCCCTGTATAAGACTGAAACACTTTCACACTTACCAGCCCCAAGACGCTACAGCAATCGAGCGCTTTAAAAACCTATATCCTATCCTATCCTATTTCTTTACATTACAACTTAAACGTGTTAATATTATTTTTTCTGATACACGTTCTTCATACTGTGGACCACCAAAGATTTCCCAAAAATGGGGGCTCCCCCCCTTTTTTCAATTTTGGATGTATCGAGTTGGCCCTTTAAATTTGTATCCACCAATTTTGGTGCGCATACGTAACCAACATCAATAAAGCTGACGTTTTAAACTTTTTCTTTTCTGCATTCATTGGTCCATCCGTACCATGTGACGTATCACACGCTGGTCATATGACCACACTTCTCGCACGCCATTCTCAGCGTCGAGAAGGACATGCGGAACCCGGAAGCATTGCCCCGATGGCTCAGACATCATCAAGTAAGCATTAATGCCTGTGTTTCAAGGTTACTTTTGCTCACTTCAAATTATTTATTCTAGTTTGATCTGATTGTGCGCCACCTCGGCATCACAACTAAATGCATCCAAATTTATAAAGGCGAGCCAGCTTTCGCACCAGATTGCGTCTAGTTTTTAGCCATGCATTAACTAGACGCTACCTCTAAACGTGTGCCATCCTGACGTCCTTCCCCCCGCTACGCCTTAACTTATGTCGGTGAGCAATTCCTGTCTTAGTTTACACCCCACAATAGTTATGTACATACGAGACGCCTACTCATAATTACACCTCCTTGGCGCTTAAACTATATGCGCCACAATACATGACAGTGAGTTTGTTCCACCTCAGTCCGCGTCCCGGACTATAGCTACGTAATATCGAGCCACTACTCGGGCTTCAATACTAGTCATTTTTCTCCCCTATATGTAAACATATTTGCTCACACTAGCTCATTTGATCGAATATAGTTTGTTAACATTCATTTAATTAGACCAGGTGTTTCATACGAGTACATTTTTCGTTTCAGATATAAATTGGCTATCAAAAAACTGGGTGTAATACATCAGTTTGGATTCAGGATCATTCAGACGATCCAGAGCCTTGATTATCTTAGACTTGCGATATCCTGCATCTCTATGCACTTTGAAACTTCTCAACTGTTGGTTTTCACACAAGAGACACAGGTATTTTAGGCATTTTTTACCATTTTCACACTATAAGTTGCATTAACCAAGTAGTTGGACGAGTTCAATTCACACAATGTTTTGCTTTTTTCTAGTAATTCCTCATCATCTTACTTGGAGATGCTATAGCCATTTCTCCTACCAAAATCAGGGAGAATATTAGATTACTTTTGACCACAACCTTCAAGGTACTATTTCATTCAAATATTTCTCTTCATGAGAATACTCCAAACAATTTAGAATACATATACATTTGTATCATTAGTTTTACTTATTCTTTTCACAGTTTACCCTGTTTTGAATCCATATCCTCTGCTGATACCTTGTTACAACATTCAGGCTTTTATCAAAAAGATATTTAAGGTAACCTCCGATATCATACACCCAGAGAGAGATACTGACTAGCACGCTATATATGGGTTTATTCATCTTATGCACCCCATGGTGGTTGTCCATCCTATTGGCTCTACATTAATCAGTGGATTTATTGTCACTATTTAATAATTTCTTCTTCAATCAAAATATATGATTTATTCAACTTCATTACCTTTCCGGTAGTTCTACTCCTCTGTTCAATGCACACAACATTTGGTATTGCACCTTCTTGTATCAATACTGTCATTGTTGAACCCTTCTATTTATCATAATACAATCCCTTTTTTTTTTTTTATTCCTACAGAACCTCCATTGTCTTGTCTTTCCCCAGTGGCCAACTTTTCCTGACGAAGGCAATTTGGTGTGCCGAAACGCGCGTAGAGAATACTCCAGTCAACCAAATTTGTGCCACACAGTTTTTAATTGAATCTCCTTTCTATAATATCAATTGTTATTTATGTATCATTGTTAATACATTTCTATGTCTTTGCACATTTGTAAGTACGATTGGAAGTGTGTATGATGGACACGCAAGTTTCTGTAAGAATGCTATAATGTCTTATAATAATTTTCTAATGTATAATAAAATTAATTTTGTACTTTTGCTACAATCACTGTAGTTTTTGGTTCTACTTGACAGTACGTATAATCATCATTGTGTTGTTTGGTTGCCTTAATTCTGTACAATTATTGAGCCTTACACTGGCAGCCAGCCGTCTTCAAGCTCTGCTGCCTTACGCATAAGTCCCCGATGGCTGAGGGCCCCAGTTACTTACAGAAGACGCTCCACTATTACTGTCCGTTTAGGAGCCTTGGATCTAAGGACAAAGCCTTCCTTACCGTCCCCGGAATACATTTAGCTAGATACAGAGGCCAGTCTTTCTCCTACCTTGCCCTCTCCTCCTCAAACAATCTACCATACCACATCTGTCCCTGCACAGATCATGCTAAATTTAGAAAACTTCAAGACAGCATTATTTTAAATCCAAACTCACTGATGCTCCTGTGTTAGGCGAAGGGCAGAGATACACCTTCGGGTGGGATTTGTGCGCTGTAGCAAGTTAAATTAAAATAACATACTTCAAGTCTCTGTATCTGAAGGATGAAAACGTAAGAAAAAGTACATTATTATTGACTGGTATCACTATAGACCTCAGTTCTCGACAGTGAACTTCAATTAACTAAGCGATTTACTCTATTAAAATAAATATTTTGTAAATGAATATGTAGAATTGCTTTCAACTAACTTCAGAATTTTTTTGTCAGATTTGTATATGATATTTAATATATTGAAACTAAAATGAATACTTTAAGCATAAACTTGAAAAGTATACTGGTTAAATAAATATTAAATAAAATGTTTTACATTTCTAAAATAACAAAATGAAAGAAATACCCACAACCCAAAAACAAGAAACACCCCCCAGAGCAAACTTGGCTCCGATAAAGGCAACCCTCAATGCTGCAGCATGACTGATCTCACGCTTGAGAAGCTTCAAAGACATTACTCCAGCGCTCACCACTCTCAACTGGCTCCCGACAGAAGCATGAAGCATATAAAAGTTGCCCACATTAATTACAACATCTTTCACTGTGACACCCCAAAATACCGGTTGATAAAACCTCAGCCCTTTGAAGAGCAAAATCCATGCTTGTAGAACCACCCAACCATCTCTTGACACTTTTCTGGAAGATCTCCCAGAATATGGAACTCAATTCCTCCAGAGATATGCACAAATTCCAACTTTTATCCTCTACAAGTAGAATCTGTTACTTTCCAGTCAGATATTTGGGATTTCATGGAAAGCTAGCCATGCTGATCAACTCTCGTTTAACATTCGTATTGCTAGGGAAAAGTGCTCCAAGACCCTAGGGTCTAGTACAAACAATACAAAACTGAAAATAAATTAAATAAGCATCTGCCTTATAAATGCCCAGATGCCACATATTTCACACTCACTTCTTTTTGCACCACTACAGGACAGCTGTCATCAGATACATGGGATACACTACCCTCTGCAATACACAAGGATACCGCAAGTCATCGAGACGTTCCGTGACCATATGGGGAACTCCGTCAAAGTTCGAGAGCTTTTTTTAAAGGCATGGAACTCCTAAGTGACTTGCAATATCTTTCCATGGTACGGCAGAAGATCTGTTATTCCTTATAATACATGGTCACACCGTCACCCTTCCAACAAACCGCACAAATCATTGGTACCTGATTTTTCTTATAAAGGACATTTCATGTTTCCAGACATGAAGAAAAAAAGTAGAATTCAAAGTACAAGATTGAACACACCAACAAGCATTAGTAATTTGCTGTAAAAAGAAAGTGGAATCACTTTAATGTAAGTAAGGTTAAAAACAATGCTGTCGCTCAGATTCAATCTTTCCTGATACGACCTATAGCATGAAAAACCAAGAGGCCATTTCTCTTTTCTTCTGATCATGCTTCCTTTTAGAAAAACATGTCAGCAGAATGAAAAGCCACTTTTCATTGAGGTGGAACGGCAATGGTGCATTACCGGTCTACCGGCAGCAGGCACTAGGACATCCTAATAACTGCACTTAAGCAGCTATGTCATTTCTTTATTACAGGTGACAAGAGGAGTCACATCTTTATGGAAATAAGGACATAAGAAACAGTTTTTTATACAGGGATTGCAGGCTCCCATATATAGAAAGACAATACACAACATTATAATACATAGGTCATTACTGAAGGTAATGTAATAAGAAACATCCTGCACATCACAGAAGAGGACACAGCAGGGAATCTATTGGTTCCGCATCTGGACTGTTGCATATACGTAGAGTTTCTATAGTGCTTGTAATGTATCATTAAGTAAGTCAGACCTTTCAAACTTTTACCATGTAATAGAATGTTGCTAAGCTAGAAAGGTTAAAGCAGTAGAGTGTTGGGGCAAAGCGAGTTAGTTTCTCTGCAGGGATGTTGTTTTATTCTGCCTTTCCTGGGGGCGGTTATAATAAATATATCGTACGGATGTCGTCATCTAATCTGGAGCTCTGTGGAATGATTGCATACAACAGGGACGCACTGTTTATTCCCATCATTGGAGTGTGGCCCCCTCAGTCTGAGGCTAAATGTTTGAAAATGCTCTTACAATTTCTACAACTCCTCCTTGGTATGAATAGCACAGGGGTTCAATGTCCTTACCTGCCTTTGTAATTCTGAAGGTCGAACATCTTCTGCGCTCGGCTCATCACGAGTTTATAGGGTCGTGGAATCCCAGCAGCTTATACCAAAGAAAGAAGAAACACCATGTGCGTAGAAGGAAGAGAAGGTGCAAATCGTTTTAATAAAGGTGTAAGCAAGCTTGCAGAACACTGGTAGCACATCAGTCTCCAAACCCAGTTACTCCAAGCCACGTGGCAAAGCGGACTTTTCATTAGCCTGGGCCACTTACTCATACATTAGTGTATAAAAGACAAAGGTCTGTGGAATCACATTGAGGTCAACTTATATATGAAGCCACCCTACCCGTAAACATTCTGTAACAGAGAACATACACCATTGCGGAACACCACCTTGAGACGGATCAACCCAAACATGCAGTAAACTCACAAATATAGTAGCTCAAACAGTGTCGCCGTTTCAGCTCTGCGATGGCCTTGGCTTCTTCAGGGTAGCGATGGGTGTGCGTCACTTTGTCGGCGGCATCGATCCCAGTCACTTCCAAAAAGTGTTGCATGTTCTTCCTGATCAGCTCGTTCTCCTCTGCAGTGAATCGGCCATATCGGATAGGGATCCCTGGGAACCAGGACAAACGCGGATCAGGAGAAGGGGGTCAACTTACAGAGGGCACTTCTAACAAAGCCTAGCGGCCTCTCCACACACAGCAATGTCTGGCTGACAATCAAGCGCAAAAATGAGAAAAAGCCGCTTCATCCATCGGATGAGACCGCTACTCCCAAGGAAAGAGAGGCCTTCGAAAACACGATGTCCTTCAATTAACTTTAAGGGTCTAATACACAAATGTTTCTATTCAAAAGGTGTTACTTAGGTGAATAAATAAAGCATTCATTATCTGACAGTAAATTCAACATCCCGATTCATCAAATCACAGAACTGTGGAATTTAACAATAGTAAGTTGCAAGTACAATAGTTGGTAAATCTACCAGCAGGGCACATTTCCCATCATCATAAATGCATGCTGGGATGGGCAAATGGCTGGGGGCCGTGGGTGGAGAGGCCGGAGAGGAGGGGGAGCAGGATTTACTGTGCACAAACATTTGATTTAGAGAGTCTGCAAAACATTTGGCGGCAGTTTCCAACCCGGGAAACTTCTAGAATACCACTCGTCAACTTGTATCAATAAACAAGGGCCTTCCGGGCTAGGAAAGCAAAGGAAGACACTACGCGAGAAGGGTTTCTTCTGAGGGAATGCATTTTCTGTGTGGAGGTAAAAAACATTTTAAAAAAGGAATTAAGTGCAACTGCACCTTTCTTCGTGCTACACTCGGACGCTTGGTAGAAAACAAGAAGTTTACCCTCTATGTCTACTTCTGGAAGTTTCTAACCCTTGTATTTTAGAGAGTGCTCCTGGAAATCTACCTCTGTTGTGTATTTCCAGGAGAATTCCTCGGGTTTTAGAGAATCACAACAGTTCTGAATCGACTGTATTGCTGGACAGATTCCACAGGAGGAGATTTTGGACCGTGACAAAGTAGACCTCATGATTTGGACCCATTTCCTCTAACCAGGTTCAACATCTACGTGGAAGCACTCAGGGCTCTAAGAGCAGTGGACAGTATATTCATTCTCTAATAAGCAGACAACACCATGGAAGTGTGAGGATGGCATCTCCTGGCCACACTGTGCTGCCAGACAATCCTGAAAATTGATTGCGCTAATGTTTCGTGGAGATAAATGCAGACAGATTCCTGATGGAGACGAAGCAACAGATACAAGCCCGGTCAAAGGAAATAACCCTCCATGAATCACATGTATTTTAAAAGTAACAGTAGAATACCTGGGATTCACGCTCCCCTCTCCCAGGTCCTCGGGACCATCCCTAAAGTGACATTCAGGTTCACCTCTAACCAAGTAGTGCAGGAGTCAGGTTTTGGGCAAGAGAGGGGCAACTCAAAGAGTCCCTGAGGGGTAGGCAGTACAACAAGGGATCCATACGAGCCACATGCAGACTGCATCTCCCTTTAGCAGACTTTAGAAGCTTGCTATAACTTTTACCAACCTCAGGAGAGCAAACGTCACAGTCATCCATGCAGTGGAAACAAAACACACACAACCGGTGGTAGCCAAACCTTGGAAGAGGGAAAAGATGACACTCTATACCTTACTCCTAATTACACACAGACCTGTAACTCTTAAATGTCATGTTTCTCATGTCTCACAGAAAGATGGTTGCACTATTTACATGTGTGGTTTCATGTCATCAGTGCGGTCACCAAAATGTTTCTTCTCTTTCTCAATGCCATCTCTAGGAACCAAATTTACTGTCTCAGAGAGCAATAGTGGGGACTCATTCAACACGGACTGCTCTGAGTTACATACTTCATTTGGTAAGAATATTCACTCATCTCACATACAGCTTTTCCCACATGCCTTGCTTCTTGAATTGCTGAAACCGCTCCAAATCGTATCGGAAATTTTCTTTGATGTTACGGTGATTCTTGCCCCGGGCATTTGGAATAAATTCCTCAAGTTGGCAAAGTGCCGCCTCATATTCCGAAGACAGCCCCAGGTCAACGCCAGCTTCAACAGATGAGCCTACCCTGAAAGAGAAACCAGTGAAATTATTCATCCATTTCAGTGTCATCACTAAAGATATATTCAGGTTATGCAACGAAAGAGGCCAAATAAAAACTAAATCTGGGGAGGGGTGTAGGGGGAGATATTGGAGAGAAAAAGCCAAGAAAAGCAGCCCAAGAGCTCTCAAACAAGAAGCCGCAGACGAGTGCACAATGACCTGCTTCGCCTGCTGGGTGTGCTCCCACACAACAGGAGGAATAGAGGTGCACTGTGTCATGCAGCTGCTATGAGACAACCATGAATGCACAAGTGGAGTGCTTTTGTCAAAGATTCAATGTTTCATATGAGGGAGCTGCTATTTCTCACAACCTGTATTAGACATCAAAGCAATATAGTTCAGATACTGTTTTTCATGCATTTCTTCAAGGTTGTGACCTTCATATGCATTGTTGTTTGTGTTTATAAAATGTCCAGGTTGAATCTTTTGATGCACCTGCAGCTAGCACTTAGCTCATAGTAAAGTCATTAAAAGCAGTAACCCCCGTGTATATTTTCCCCATGATTCAGATCGAAACCAGAGTCGCTAAAACAAAAAAGCTAAGGTATCTTATTCCCTAAAACTAGTAAACTTATGAAGAGACCAATAAAACACATGCTCACCAGGTTCCCCACACAGGCTAAAAAATGTAATAGGGTTTGCCAAGAATGGCATGCACACACAAGGCACATGCATTTCCCTGGCCAACGGAGAGAACTTTCAACACCAACATACTTGAACACATGAGAACAGACATACAAATACACAAGCCAAAAGAAAGATAGGAGGCAAGCAATATTAGAACTACGGGCCAACTTTGAGGAAGCCCAGATCAACAGTCCTGCACGATAGCAAACAAGACATCAGCACCTCCACCACCATATGCAGGTATGGAGGCACTCTGGCCCACTCTTCGTGCATTAGGTCATTCCAATGCACAGATAGTGGAAGCTGGCGTGCCTCCCACCGAACGAGCGATTAGAGCCAGGAATGAAAGACTAACAGGCCAGCAGTCCCAAGCAGTCATAGAGCAACACCAGTCAGGTACAAGGGTACCCAGCAGTTTGACCCCTCCTGTGCTGTAGCACCCAACACACAGATCCCCAGCGGGGCAGAGACAATGCTCGAGGCACACACAGGAGTGACAGGGAGATTTGAGGCAGTTCTAGACCGTAATACCGCTAGCGGGAGTGAGGAAGGGAACCCCAGTTCCCGGGACCCGATGACAAGGGTGGAGCTACAGGACTTGTCCAGGTAGCCAAGGAAATAAGAGAAAATGAATTTGAGAGCAAAATCTGTCCGAAAAGAACATGGCATAGATCAGAGTGAATGAGGTAACCTAGACGGAAGGTGCGAGAATGGCACAACCTAAGGAGGGAACGAGAAAGAGCTTGCATCCAGGAAGCACAGCGAGAAAACACAGAAGCG
Organism: Triturus cristatus; assembly: GCF_964204655.1. Taxonomy (NCBI): domain Eukaryota; kingdom Metazoa; phylum Chordata; class Amphibia; order Caudata; family Salamandridae; genus Triturus; species Triturus cristatus. The sequence goes on along the minus strand of NC_140580.1, from coordinate 1,147,065,199 downwards.
CTCCCCACACATGAGGAGAGCAGGGTGGACACAGGGCACCAATCGGGGAAGAGTCTGAGGTAGAATTGGAAGAAAGGCTTCTGGCTGGGATCCAAGCCTTCCCAAATGTTCAACGTAGGAGAGGGGCTGACCGTGAATTAAGAGACCAATGTAGTCTGGTGCTGACCCAACCAAGACACAGGAAAAACAGAATAGCACCTTTGCGTGCGCACAAGGGGAGCAGTGCTGAAGACTTACGCTGCTCCACCAGAACGCACGAGATAGACTGACCCCAGAGGAGTATGAGGAAGCCTTTGCACAGCCATTCTGCCACCTGCTAGCCCGAATGAACATGTACAACAGACCTTAGCCAGAGAAGGGATCATTCGAATCAGAAGACATAGCCGTAGCGGAAGATTTCTTCTGACATGGAGGGAAAGATCCCAAGTGGAACTTCCCCTACATGCAGGAATGCCTAAGAAGATGGGATCGTTGTGTTAGGGAGAAACCAGCAGAGTTACCCAGAGCCAAATTGTACCCGCTGCTACAGAAGCCCACATCAGGGACAATCTATGTGCTGTGGGCTCAAATGGATTAGGAAGGATGAAGGACAAAGTTATCACCTTTGCTGGATGGAGCGGGGAAATGGATCTCATGTTTTGAGAAGAACACTGCAGGAAAAAACCTAGCAATAGGCAATATCAAAAGCCTGCCAAGTAATATAAGCGAGCAGACTAACACGGCATTCGCCCAAGTTCACATCCCAGCAAGTTCGCTGACAGACACAGTGCATGACGGGCCAGGTTTGATTCATACAGGCACAGAATATGGACAGCCCTGAGGGAGATGTTCCCCGACTGCCCTGATGTAGGAAGGGTAAAGGCAGAGACTATGAAGCCAGGGGAGACCAGAAGGTTAAAGGCAGAGACTATGAAGCCAGGGGAGACAATCACCCATTTTCTGGATAGAATGAGGGAACGAGAGACAGGACAGCCATCGAATGACACGGGCCCACAAGTTGCATTCTTTTACAATATCCTCAAAAAGGGACTGGACAACGTGGTTGGGCTAGACACCAAACCCTGGTGGGGATACAAGCCCATATATTGCATTATCACAAAAGAAGCAAGAGAAGTATAGAGAAAAACAGGAGCAAGCCCAGGGAGACACTGCTAAATTGGTCCAACACAAATTGAAAAAGACAGCCCTCGAGGGGCATTGGCCACAAGTGTGCTAATGGCATCATCCTTGAAGGGAGCTCTACCGCAAAACCCCAGAGGGTTTCAACCTAGCTATAGCAGAAGACGCCAGTGAAGTTGGCAGCATCCAGACCCTAAGGAATATTACTACTGCCACAGGATGGGCCACCTGGCAGACAGGTGCCAGTTCAAAGCATACCACAAACAGCTATCGATGGGCCAGGGTCAGCCACCAAAAAATCCTAATCCACAAAACCAAGCCCAGGGAAACCCGAATGAACCTTATATTCAACCACAGGGAGGCCAGTCAGATGCTGCTCCCGCACAACAGGGATCAGGTAATTGGACAAACATGTGGCAACAGCAACCGCTGGCGGGAAACTCAGCCCAAAAGAGACGAGGCCAAAGGCCCGGCAGGGTGGGATAACTTTCTGGACAGGTCATGTCTTCACACAAACACAGAATCCAAGCATGCAGTAAGATAACCATCTAGAGAAAATACTACCCTTTCACTCACTTCCCAAGAGTTAACTGTACCAAAATCAAAGAAGGACTGTGAGAAGTTGGCCTGGTATATGCTGTTCACTAATTAAAGTGACCACCTTGTACCATGCCATGCAACCCTTATGGTGTGGTTGTAAGTCAACCTTTTCGGACCAGCTGCCCTAGTGGTAGCGTAGGCTAAGCAGTCTTTGAGGCTAAACTCGTTTAAGCGTGTTAAGCAAGCTGTTTTACCATAGGTAACCCCCCTTTATACCAATGAAAGGACACCACACAGATATATATTCACAATATATATGTATTTATTACTCAAAGTATCCCTTAGACTCTTTATGAGCACCGGAGCACAAATCGTTAAACAAGAAAGTAGTACAATATACAGAAGTTGCACTTTATATGGATAGGCCCTGGTGGCCGCTCAAACCATATACTAAAATAGTGGTATAAGTACCACGAACAGGAAAGGAAAAAGGCCTAGGGCCTCTAGAATCGCTGGGCCTACAAGGAGCTAACTTCAGTTAGTGACCAGGAGGTCCACGGGTCGCGTGTGCAGTGAGGAAAGTTACACGCGGGCTCCCATAGGTTTTCAATGGGTGCGTAAAAGCTCAAAAGTTACTGCTAGAAGGGTCTTCTGGTTGGACTACGAATTCAAGACTTCAAACCTAGACACTAGAGATGTTACTCTACACTTGTGCACCGGAGTGCCAGCTTTACCTCACCCACAGGAAGCGGTTGCATAGTCCTCGAAGTGCGTCGGGTTTCGTCTATCTGTTCAATGGAGCCTGATGACAAAGATGCTGTAGGCGGTCGGTCCAGAAGAGATGCGGTGGATCCAAGGATGGATCGGAGATGTAGAAGACCTGTAAGCAGAGGGGACAGTGTTCACAGTCACTAGCCAGTGACCGGCGTGGCACCAGGTAGGTACCAGGCGATGTCGGGTGCAAACAGGTGAAGAGGTGTAGCTTGTCTCTGCAGCCACGTGGTCCCTGAAGGTCGACGACGTCCAGGAGTCGGTTCACGAGCTGTCCCACGCAGGCTGTCGGCGGTGTCGTCGACTCAAAAAAAGCAAACAAGCCTTGGCAAAAGCAGGAGTCGCAGGAATTGAAGAAAGCTTGTAACTCTGACCAGCAAGGTCAGAGGGGCTGCTCCTTTGGAGGGAAGCAGGGGCCAGTCTGGAGCAACCAGACCAGCGTCGTACTTTTCAAAAAGGGTCGCCAAGATGGCCACTAGCCAACGGGCCAGGGACCGGGTAGGCGCGTCGAGTCGCAAAGTGCAGAGGGGCCCCACACAGATCGTGGAGATGCTGGAGGGCTCACCTTTGGTGCAGATGCTGCTCGGATGTTGGGCTTCTCAGGACCCAAAGCACAACTCGGAGGGAGCCTCTGTTGTCGCGCTTGCAGCTTGTCGAGTGTCTTCCAAGATGGCTGGCTCCACGTGTCTCGGTGCCTCCACGGGTTCCTTCTTTGCAGGGACTGTGGATCGGGCTGTGAGAGGTCTGGAGGTCCAGTTCTTGTCGGTCTCTGGGCTCGGGCTCCGGCGGCGGCAAAGCAGACGTCGATTCGCTGGTTGGTGCTTGCGTTAGCAAGATGGTCACTCCCTGACCATAGGGGAGATTTCCTTCAGTCTTCTGTGCAGCAGAACGTCGAAGTTCCCGTCTTCTTCTTAGTTTCAAGTTGATTCCAGGATGTCTGAAGTCTTAGGACACAGCTCCTACCTTTAAGCGGATTCTAGGGGCCGGACTACCTGCTAGGTCCCTCCCTAAGGGTGGGACCAGGAAGGGGGGTCGTTACACCCCCAATCCTTTGTCCAGCTCGCCCCAGGTCTGGGGCTGGTGTGCCCCAGGACCGGTTTGAACTGGCATATGCACCGAGGCTCCTTGTGAGCCTCAGGCATGTCTGATTCTATTCAAGCCCTACCTGACCAATACACAAAATCCTGTCTGGGGTGGTGCTCGCACCTCCCCTGGCAGGAAACCCTTTGTCCACGTCTCCCAAGCTGGAAGGACTCCCAGCAGCAGGAGGGCAGACTTGTGTCGGTGGTGGCAGCGTCCATTTTGTGGAGCTGAGGCTATGTCTGATTTTACCCGGGTTTCAGGATCTGTACATGTCGTGTCCCTCTAGAAGGGTGGAATGCTAACCCCGTCGCCAGAATTGGCGAGGGGTTAGTATTCCAATTCGTATGACACCTTACTCGACATGTTTTGATAAAGCCAAACCAAAGATAGCATTTAACCGCGAGGTTCATAATGCACTTAAGAGTATATGGTATGGCGATATCTGGAAACGGTAGAAGGAAGTTGTTCCGACCACTGCAGACAGGCTCAGCTCATGCCAGAGCACCATCTCACATGGAACCAAACACTCTGCCTTCAGGATTGTTAAGGCCTGCCATAGGAGTGACTTATAGGTTAACATGTGTCCCATTTAAGGTTAGGTATAGGTATACTACACCTAAGTAAGAGGTGGTTACACCAACTTACCCCAGCTGAGTGATCAGCCAGTTGTGTCAAATTGTTAGGCCAGGCCAGGGGTGGCACAATACATGCTTCAGCCCCTGGTAGGCCTAGGGTACACCTATGCCCTGGGTACCTATGGTACACTGTACAGGGGCTGATAAGGTGATCCCTCCCAATTGTGTATGTACCTAGGGTACATGGAGTCCATTTTAAAGAGAGAGCAGACAGCCTGAGACCCTGGATGGCAAGATCTCAGGCCAACTAAGTCGAAAAACCAGCTAGACACTAGGCAAAATGTTGGGGGTAACCATAGTCAGATATCCACCTTCCTACACAACCCCCCCCCCCCCCACCAAACGAAGGGAGATAAGGCTGTCCTTGACCAGGTAAGCCTCTATTGCCCAAGTGGCCATATAAGGAAGAACCAGCACTGGCATGGTTACCCCCTGTCTCATGGTCCACTAAGCAATCCCTTAACCTAAAGGTATCACAGGGTCTCCACCATAGGGCATCTCTACCTTGGGTGTGTCTTTGCAAAGTAAAAGGCTGGTGTTGAGATGGAGTACTGAAGTGAGTGTCCTCAAGGTGAGGCCTCAGCTTCCTCCAATCATCCTCCACCATGGATGCCTTTCTTTCTTTAACTGAGTTGCACTGTGCTCTCAGGGTCAGCCTCTGGCTACCTAAAGCTGGAGGCTGGGTCCCTCTTGTGGGCTTACTGGGGGGACAGGTCAGGTTTGGGGCCCTAAGGTCCCATGTTTGCCTGTGCCCAACAGAATCCCTCTGGGGGAGGTCCCTAACTACCTGTACAGGGGATCCCTCAGGAATGTGTTTAACCATCACCTGGCTAGGGCTACTAGCCAGGCAATCCTCATTCTTTTGATGGGGGGGTTCTTGTGGACAGGGGCCCTCTTGGGGGCCACTGGCCTCCCTGACCTCTGCAGCCCTGGGCTGACTGAGGCAGGGTAGAAGAGGCAGGCTACCTGCACCAGACTGGGTCCCACCTTGGAAAGGTCCACTGACATCAGAGGCTCTGCCAGGCTAGGCTTGGCTTCCTCTGGGGCAGTTCTTTCGCAAGGGGTGGGGTCAGATCCCCGGGGAGGCTGACCCTTTCCTAATGTCTGGGGAGAGGGAGACTTTTCTTCCTCCCCACTACTCTGTTTGTGTGGAGTGATCCATAGTTTCAGGCTTCACTACACCTATGTCAGTCTGAGTATGGACTGAGACCATTACAGTCCTGCCAACCTTTTCAGGGGGGCACTCAGTTTGGGTTTGAGCTGTGACTGTCACAGCTCTGCCAGTCTCTACAGGGAAGTCTGTCTTTGCCTGGGCTGTGGCTACCACTGCCCTTCCAACCTTTTCAGGGAGGAAATCTACTTGGACAAGGGTTGTGGCTAGCACAACCCCACTACCCTTTTGTGAAAGGCCTACCATTTTAGAAAGGGTGTTTTTTTCAACTCCAGCCCAAGCTGAGAGTTCTAAGTCATTCCCCAGTAAGCAGTCTACAGGCAAGGTTGGGGACACTGCCACCCTTTTAGGGCCAGTGACACATCCCCAGCTGAGACATACCTCTGCCATGAGATGACTGTTCTGTTGGCCATCAATGTTAGTTACCTGGTAGGAGAAACCAGGCAAAAGCTGCTCAGAGGGAACTAGCCAATGGGCCACCATAGTGATGCTAGCTCCAGTGTCTCTGTAGGCCTCAGCTTTTCTACCATTGATGCAGGGCTCCTGTCTGTACCTACCCAAAGTGTTGGGACAGGCAGTGAAGTTGGCAAACCCCATGCCACCATCACAGACAAGAGTAGTTGCTGTAGGGGAATTGGCTAAGCCAGGGTCCCCCTGTGTTCCCCAAGAAAACCCACCCAAGTTTTTGTGGGCACTCCCACCACCTGGGGGATTACTGCTGACAGTAATAGGTGGTGTGACAGGAGTAATTGGAGGAACAGTTTTGTTTTTAGCCTTTGGGCAACTGCTGTCAGTTTTCCAATGCCCAGGAGTTTTACACTCATGGCAGTAAGGCTTTTTAACTGTGGTAGAGGAGGGAGCTTAGGACCCACCACCCTGTGTGGAGTTGTGGGGCCCTGAGGAAGATTTCTCTTTTGTTTTATCCCCACCCTTCTCTTGAGTCTTGGTGGTATCTTTCTTTTGGTCACCACCCTGATTTTTAGGCCTGATCCTGGTCCGGACCCATTTATCTGCCCTCTTTCCCAATTCTTGGGGAGAGGTCAAATCTGAGTCTACCAGGTGTTGATGGAGAAGCTGGTTTTGACAGTTACTTAAAATCTGTTCTCTCATCATCAAATTGTACAATCCTGTATAATCTGAAACCTTACTTCCCAGCAACCAACCCTCCAAAGCCTTAGTGGCACATTCAACATATTCAGACCAGTCCTGAGTCTGTGCCTTCTGGGTATCTCTGAACATTAACCTGTACTGTTCAGTGGTTAAGCCAAACCCATCAACCAGGACACTCTTCAGGGCTCTGTAGTTTCTGACATCCTCCTCTCTAACAGTGAGGAGTCTATTTCTGCCTCTACCTTCAAAGGAGAGCCATAAGATTGCTGCCCACTGGTCCTCAGGAACCTGCTGCACTTTGCAGGCTCTCTCAAGAGCAGTCATCCACTTGTGGATATCATCCCCACTTTTGTAGGGGGGCACAACCTTGGACAGGTTCCTATTATCAAAGACCCTATCTTTGTCCCTAGGGACAATGCTGCCACCAGTGGGTATAGACCCACTCTCTCTAGGTTGCCTAGCCTTGTTCAGTTTCTCTTCCATCAGGGCTACTTCTAGCTCCTGTTTCCTGATCCTCAGCTGAGCTTCCTGCATTCTGGCCTCATGCTCCCTCCTCTGAGGGCTGGTCATCCTTCTTCTGGAATGACCCTGAGAGCCTCTAGAGGCATGAGAGGCATCAGAGCCACCTGAGTGATTCCTCTGTCTCCCAAACCCCTGGTTAAGTCCACTGGGGAGATTAAATGGGAGAAACCCATTGTCATTCCCTAGGGACCTTAAGTTAGCTGAGCCAAGTATAACACTTGGCACTGGGCTATTTCTCCCATCAGAATTGCTACTACTATCAGACTCATCCCCTTTGTCATCCTTGTCCCTATGCTGATCCTCATCATCTGTAGGCTGATTCTCAACTAAGGGGCGACTGTTAGAAAGGGGCACTTCAGTAGCATCTTCAGAAGGAGGGCCTCCTGTTCCAGTCCCTGAGGGGTCTAACTGGGAAGCTTTCTTGAGAGCTCTCTGATCTTCATCAGCTTGTAAGAGTTCTCTGAGTTCAGCAGAGGTAGGGTTCCTGGGCTGTTTAAGGCCCCTGATATTTGCCAACTGCCTGAGCTCATTTTGATTAAGGGTAGCAAAGATGGTTGGTGCCATCTGGGGATCACTCTCGACAGAGATGGGTACATTGGACCCCTCTGCCCCAGCCATTGCTCTTAAGTGTGGGTGGATGTGTTGCAATCTACCTACACTTGGGTTTTCCTACTAAACCTATCTAGTAGTTATAGTCAGGGTGTGCTACTCCCTTTGCTCTACAACAAATAAGTTCAGTAGAACTTAAGTATATAACTAATCTTGTTTTATATGTACCTAAAGGTACCTGTATGATCTTTCAATTGGTAACAAAGAGATTACAGAGGTAAAACACAGTAAGCTCAAATCCCAACCGCTGCTCACCAATGTGAGAAGTTGGCCTGGTATATGCTGTTCACTAATTAAAGTGACCACCTTGTACCATGCCAAGCAACCCTTATGGTGTGGTTGTAAGTCAACCTTTTCGGACCAGCTGCCCTAGTGGTAGCATAGGCTAAGCAGTCTTTGAGGCTAAACTCGTTTAAGCAAGCTGTTTTACCATAGGTAACCCCCCTTTATACCAATGAAAGGACACCACACAGATATATATTCAAAATATATATGTATTTATTACTCAAAGTATCCCCTAGACTCTTTATGAGCACCGGAGCACAAATCGTTAAACAAGAAAGTAGTACAATATACAGAAGTTGCACTTTATATGGATAGGCCCTGGTGGCCGCTCAAACCATATACTAAAATAGTGGTATAAGTACCACGAACAGGAAAGGAAAAAGGCCTAGGGCCTCTAGAATCGCTGGGCCTACAAGAAGCTAACTTCAGTTAGTGACCAGGAGGTCCACGGGTCGTGTGTGCAGTGAGGAAAGTTACACGCGGGCTCCCATAGGTTTTCAATGGGTGCGTAAAAGTTCAAAAGTTACTGCTAGAAGGGTCTTCTGGTTGGACTACGAATTCAAGACTTCAAACCTAGACACTAGAGATGTTACTCTACACTTGTGCACCGGAGTGCCAGCTTTACCTCACCCACAGGAAGCGGGTGCATAGGTCTCGAAGTGCGTCGGGTTTCGTCTATCTGTTCAATGGAGCCTGATGACAAAGATGCTGCAGGCGGTCGGTCCAGAAGAGATGCGGTGGATCCAAGGATGGATCGGAGTTGTAGAAGACCTGTAAGCAGAGGGGACAGTGTTCACAGTCACTAGCCAGTGACCGGCGTGGCACCAGGTAGGTACCAGGCGATGTCGGGTGCAAACAGGTGAAGAGGTGTAGCTTGTCTCTGCAGCCACGTGGTCCCTGAAGGTCGACGACGTCCAGGAGTCGGTTCACGAGCTGTCCCACGCAGGCTCTCGCTGTCGGCGGTGTCGGCGACTCAAAAAAAGCAAACAAGCCTTGGCAAAAGCAGGAGTCGCAGGAATTGAAGAAAGCTTGTAACTCTGACCAGCAAGGTCAGAGGGGCTGCTCCTTTGGAGGGAAGCAGGGGCCAGTCTGGAGCAACCAGACCAGCGTCGTAGTTTTCAAAAAGGGTCGCCAAGATGGCCACTAGCCAACGGGCCAGGGACCGGGTAGGCGCGTCGAGTCGCAAAGTGCAGAGGGGCCCCACACAGATCGTGGAGATGCTGGAGGGCTCACCTTTGGTGCAGATGCTGCTCGGGTGTTGGGCATCTCAGGACCCAAAGCACAACTCGGAGGGAGCCTCTGTTGTCGCGCTTGCAGCTTGTCGAGTGTCTTCCAAGATGGCTGGCTCCACGTGTCTCGGTGCCTCCACGGGTTCCTTCTTTGCAGGGACTGTGAATCGGGCTGTGAGAGGTCTGGAGGTCCAGTTCTTGTTGGTCTCTGGGCTCGGGCTCCGGCGGGAGGCGGCGGCAAAGCAGACGTCGATTCGCTGGTTGGTGCTTGCGTTAGCAAGATGGTCACTCCCTGACCATAGGGGAGATTTCCTTCAGTCTTCTGTGCAGCAGAACGTCGAAGTTCCCGTCTTCTTCTTAGTTTCAAGTTGATTCCAGAATGTCTGAAGTCTTAGGACACAGCTCCTACCTTTAAGCGGATTCTAGGGGCCGGACTACCTGCTAGGTCCCTCCCTAAGGGTGGGACCAGGAAGGGGGGTGGTTACACCCCCAATCCTTTGTCCAGCTTGCCCCAGGTCTGGGGCTGGTGTGCCCCAGGACCGGTTTGAACTGGCATATGCACCGAGGCTCCTTGTGAGCCTCAGGCATGTCTGATTCTATTCAAGCCCTACCTGACCAATACACAAAATCCTGTCTGGGGTGGTGCTCGCACCTCCCCTGGCAGGAAACCCTTTGTCCACGTCTCCCAAGCTGGAAGGACTCCCAGCAGCAGGAGGGCAGACTTGTGTCGGTGGTGGCAGCGTCCATTTTGTGGAGCTGAGGCTATGTCTGATTTTACCCGGGTTTCAGGATCTGTACATGTCGTGTCCCTCTAGAAGGGTGGAATGCTAACCCCGTCGCCAGAATTGGCGAGGGGTTAGTATTCCAATTCGTATGACACCTTACTCAACATGTTTTGATAAAGCCAAACCAAAGATAGCATTTAACCGCGAGGTTCATAATGCACTTAAGAGTATATGGTATGGCGATATCTGGAAACGGTAGAAGGAAGTTGTTCCGACCACTGCAGACAGGCTCAGCTCATGCCAGAGCACCATCTCACATGGAACCAAGCACTCTGCCTCCAGGATTGTTAAGGCCTGCCATAGGAGTAACTTATAGGTTAACATGTGTCCCATTTAAGGTTAGGTATAGGTATACTACACCTAAGTAAGAGGTGGATACACCAACTTACCCCAGCGGAGTGATCAGCCAGTTGTGTCAAATTGTTAGGCCAGGCCAGGGGTGGCACAATACATGCTTCAGCCCTGGTAGGCCTAGAGTACACCTATGCCCTGGGTACCTATGGTACACTGTACAGGGGCTGATAAGGTGATCCCTCCCAATTGTGTATGTACCTAGGGTACATGGAGTCCATTTTAAAGAGAGAGCAGACAGCCTAGGACCCTGGATGGCAGGATCTCAGGCCAACTAAGTCGAAAAACCAGCTAGACACTAGGCAAAAAGTTGGGGGTAACCATAGTCAGATATCCACCTTCCTACAAGGACCAATAAGACAGCCTTGGGAATACAAACATTTACTTGCATTTAAGGATTCAGGGCTGCTATATGTGCAGATCGGGTATCCTCACTAGAGTTTGCCACCTGCAGGAACCAAGGCCCCCTCTACAGCTGATTCCCCCAGGGTGGGGTTGGCCGACCACACCCCAGGGGAGGGCAGTCTGATGAGGGGCAGGCGGTTCTAAGGCAAAGTGCTTAAAAAGCAGTCACCCATGCCCCAGTGTCCTAAGTCAATGGGACAGGTTTCAATAACCAGATCAAAAGGTCATCATTCTCAGGCATCTGGCCGAGGTCCAAAGTCCCATCATGCTGTGTAGCCCCAACAGCACCCATTTAAACTAAATGCCTCCAGCAAATAGTGGTACCCCATTTCATTTCTAAAACAAAGCTTTCCTCAAGTGGCGGCGGGAATCAGGTTTCTGTACGCCCGGGATAGTGATGATCCCATAACCTGCACGCAAACACACAAGAGCCAATAAATTGACCCTCACGGTGTCGAGTCCATCGGGAGATTCACCAGCTTACCCAGACGTCTGAGTTTCGAGGCAGTCCCAGTCCAGTCGTCATCTCTAGGGAAAAAGTTTGGAAAGGGTTCTGTGCCTTGGCCAGGGCTCCCCACATTCATAGGTTCTCAGCAGTGTTTTCTCTGTCATTCCTCTGGGTTTCAAAATGGCAACAGAATCATGCCTGCTAGTAGGAAGTCCCAAGCTGCAAGCTAGAAACAACAGAACCAAACACCATGAAGAAGAAGACGTGGTCTGAAGGGCGTGCCTGGAAGACTGGAAGGGGGGCGCAGAGTCCATCACAGGTCCAGACTTGAGTAGAACACAGAAGGCATGCACGCCGTATCAGGCCTAGCTATTAGCCAACATACCAAGCCTCACTTACACCATACAGAGAAAGCAGTGAGCCACGACCTCAGGCACCACAAGATGGCTCGATCAGGGGTACATGGGAGCAACGTTCCAACCCTCATGGTAAGTGAGATAGCAGATCACACAGGGTCTAGGTAAATGTTCAAAAACAACAAAAGTAGTCCAAAGTTAGCCTAGTTAGCCTAGCCCAAAACTAAGTCTCCAGAGAAAGATTAGGATCGAGATATCTGGCAGTACACGAGAGGGGCACGTTGCATGCAGAGACACGCGATCTTGGGGAACGTTGCACCCACTGAACAACACTCTGCAGCAACACACCTCCTCCTTGTTCAGTCCTGTGCATGTTTAAAGCAACCCGCACAGATAGCATGTTGCCATGCACTCATCAGGAGAAACAGGGTCTTGGAAAACTGATGTCTACAAAACCCTAGATATAATCGGATACAATCCACCCCTATGATAAAGACCACTCCATAAACATAAATCATGAATCCAACAACCCAGATAGGTACAGAGGCTCCTAAAATAGATTAATTCTCCATATCACCCATAAGACACCTTTGAACCTTAACAATCAAAAGATACCATGATGATGGCCACCTTCGGGTGCTTCACTAAAAAATTGCATAATGGGAGTGTGGAGAACACACCCCTCAAGGGAAATACAGGAACCCTGAACAAAAAGATCATTAACAATGGTGCACATACAATGTTTTTCTGATTTAACAAATGAACCATGGTCTTATCCAACAGGTCTGCAATCAATCAATCAAGCATTTGTAGAGCGCACTAATCACCCGTGAGGGTCTCAAGGCGCTGAGGGGAGGAGGGGGGTGTAGCTACTGCTCGAACAGCCAGGTCTTGAGACGTCTTCTGAAGGTCAGCAGGTCCTCAGTCTGTCGCAGGTGGGTGGGGAGGGGGTTCCATGTCTTGGTGGCGAGGTAGGAGAATGATCTGCTGCCGGTTGTCGTCCTGTGGATGCGTGGAACATTGGCGAGGGCAAGGTCAGCGGAGCTGGCAGTTCGGGGTGTAGAAGGTGAGTCGTTTGTTGTGGTATGCTGGACCGGCGTTGTGGAGAGTTTTGTGAGTGCGGGTGAGGAGCTTGAAGGTGATCCTCTTGTTGACTGGGAGCCAGTGCAGGTCTCTCAGGTGAGCTGTAATGTGGGTGCGGTGGGGAATGTCGAGGATGAGGCGTGCGGAGGTGTTCTGTAAGCATTGTAGTCTTTTCTGGAGTTTGCTCGTGGTTCCCGCATAGAGGGCGTTGCCGTAGTCCAGTCTGCTGCTGACGAGGGCCTGGGTGACCGTCCTTCTGGTTCCGGTGGGGATCCATCTTTAGATCTTGCCAAGCATGCGAAGGGTGTTGAAGTAGGAGGGAGGAGACAGTGTGGACTTGCTGGGTCATTGAGAGCGATGAGTCCAGGATGAACCCCAGGTTGCGTGCGTGGTCGGTGGAGCTACCAGTGCGGTGGGCCACCAAGAGTCGTCCCAGGCGGAGGGGGTGGAGCCGAGGATGAGGGTCTCTGTCTTGTCAGAGTTCAGTTTCAGACGACTGTTCTTCATTCCTTCGTGGAGGTTGGTTTTGGCAGTGGCTGGGTCCTTGGTGAGAGAGAGGATCAGCTGGGTGTCGTCAGCGTAAGAGCCAATGTTGAGGTTGCGTGATCGACGGTGTTGGCGAGCGGTGCCATGTAGACGTTGAAAAGGGTTGTGCTGAGGGATGATCCTTGGGGTACTCTGCAGGTGATCATGGTGGCTTCAGAACGGAATGGAGTGAGGCGGACCCTTTGGGTTCTATCAGTGAGGAAGGAGGCGATTCAGCCCAGGGCTTTGTCGCGGATCCCTGCATCGTGGAGGCATGTGCATAGGGTGTGGTGGTGGACGGTGTTGAAGGCAGCCGAGAGGTCCAGGAGGGTCCTGATGTCGTCAGTGGCAGCGATGAGGGTGGTTTCGGTGCTGTGGTTGCTGCGGAAACTGGATTGGGACGGGTCCAAGTTGTTGTTCTCCTCGAGGAGGTGGGTCAGTTGCCTGGTGGCAGTCTTCTCGATGACTTTGGCCGGGAGCAGGGAGATGGGCCAGAAGTTCTTGAGGTCCTTTGGGTCCGACTTGGGTTTCTTGAGTAGGGAGTTTATCTCGGCGTGCTTCCAGCTTTCCCGGAAGGTGGCGGTCTTGAAGGAGCTGTTGATGGTCTTCTGGAGTTGGCGATGATGGAGCTCGCTTTGTTGAAGATGTGATGAGGCCAGGGGTCGGATGGTGAGCCAAAGTGGATGATGTTCATGATTTTGACGGTGTCGTCGTCGTGGGTCCAGGAGAGCAGAAGGTTGCAGTGGCTGGGGGGCGGTGAGTCTGCGGTGTCGGTGGCTGTCGGGATGGTCCGGGTGTTGAAACGGTCATGGATGTCTGCGATCTTGCGGTGAAAGAAGGTGGCTAGGGAGTCGCATAGGTCTTGCGACGACGGGATGTTGTTGGAGCAGGAGCTGGGGTTGGAGAGTTCCTTCACGATGTTGAAGAACTTTTTGCTGTTGTGCGCGTTGTTTTCAATGAGTTCCTTGAAGGAGGTCTTTTTGGTGGTCGAATGAGTGGGTGGTGCTTGCGGCTGGCATTCTTGTAGGCTGCGTGGTTGTCCGGTGTCTGTTCGTGGCGTCACTTTTTTTCGAGTCTTCGGCAAGTCCGCTTGGATTCTTGGAGGTCGGTGGTGAACCAGCTGGCCTTTCTGTCAGTGCGTCTGTTTGAGGGTTTCTTGATCAGGGCGAGAGTGTTGGCTCAGTCCTCGATCCAATGCCTGAGGCTGGGGGCAGCTGTGTCGGTTGGTGGGTCACAAGCGAGGGTGGTGATGAGCTGGTCTTCGGTGACCTTGTTCCAGCTGCAATGTGGGATCCGTTGGGGTGGTGGTGCGAGGGGGGGTTTCTTGAAGGTGAAGTGGATGCAACGGCGGTCGGTCTCATGGAGTTCGGTGGTGTGGCTGAAGGTGACATGGTTGCTGGCGGAAAAGATGGGGTTGAGCGTGTGCCCGGCGGAGTGGGTGGGAGTTGTGACGAGCTGTTTGAGTCCGAGGTTGGCGAGGTTTTCGAGCAGGTTGATGGAGTTGCTGTTGTTGGCGTTCGAGGTGGAAGTTCAGGTCTCCGAGGAGGATGTGGTCTGTGGAAGCAAGGGCGTGTGTCCTGACGATGTCGGAGATGGAGTCGCAGAACTGTGGTCGGAGTCCGGGGGGGGTCTGTAGACGAGGGTTCCTCTGAGGGTGGTGTTGGGGGTCGGTGTGGATCTGGAAGTGCAGGTGTTCGGCGGTGCTGGAGGGGTCTTCGGTGCTGGTCGAGATTCTGAGGGTGTTCCTGTGGACGATAGCGATTCCTCCTCCTGGTCTGTTGGGGTAGTCACTTCGGGTGATCTTGTAGCCGCCCGGGGTGGCTATGGCAATGTCGGGCGCCGAGGAGGGGTTCATCCAGGTCTCGGTCAGGAAGGCGACGTCTGGGAAAGCTGAGTAGAGTAGGTCCCAGAGTATGATGGTGTGCTTGTGGACAGAGCGGGTGTTGAGTAGTATACATCTGAGATGGCTGCGTCCTGACCTGGTGGGTGGGGCAGGACATGCAGGTGTCCAGTGAAGCTGCAGCTTCGGCAGGAGAAGGGTCCGTGGGTGAGCTTCGGGGAGGCCTGGAAACATTTGGATGATCGGTCGGTGTTGAGGTCGTATCGGCATCAGGTGTGGTTGCTCTTGCGGGAGCCAGGGGTCTGGCACTGGCAGACCGGCTTGCCTTACGCGCACCCTACAGCGGTCGCCATATGTAGGGGAGGGGGGCGGGAGCAGCCAAGTCGGGGGGGCCGCAGGGGCAGCAGCGGCGGGAGCAGAGGGGATATGCAAGCAACTATGGGCATTACAGCGAGGGGGAACCACAGTAGGCAGACAAAATAAAAGGACGAAATAACGAAGAGAAAGAGAAATAAAGATCAAGCGGGACACTGCGAAAAATACCGGAGGTGCCTACAGACAACAGGGACGGGCTGCTCGCTCAAACCCTGCTCAGTGGAGGGCTCAGCTGCTGGCGCAGAAGACAATCAGTCGGAGCTGCTGGGGAGAGTGCTGGCCTTGGCCCGGAAGTCAAGGATTCAATCGAACCTCCAAAGTGCATCACCTTATCAGCTGCCACCTCCTCACCCCAACACCAGTGGCGTAATGAAACCTGAGGTGGCCCCCCTGCAAGGTACTTGGAGGGGCACCCTCCGGACTCACTCAGGAGCTCTCCGGACGAAGTGCTGTGCTGAGAGGGCCCTCTGGAGCTAGGGGGGGGGGCTGCGGTGGCCTGTGTTCCGCCCCTGACCAACACTGATCCAAAGCGTTTGAATCGAACATACGAACTGCACTAGGAAAGTTTTTGATCGAACAGTTGAACGAAAAGACCCAATAACCAGAGGACCACAGACATCTCCCATGGATCCATATCAGAGACCTGCAACGTTCAGCAACGAAATATGTATTTTTGTACTTCTATATACCCTCTGTGTAGTTTGGGTGCTGCTGCACCTATATGCTGCTAAAGAACCACAAAGCCAAATGGAGTGTGTTCGGAATCTATAGCAGCGCTTGTGTAGGGATCTCTCCCATGTCACTTATAAATGACACCAACTCAAGCGCTAGTATTCCAAATGCAATACACAGTGCCCTTTTCCACAACATGTGGTATCAGCAAATGATCATCGAGGGCTCCAAGACATCAACTAGGTCCTGTTAAGTCTGTTCGCCGAAACCGCATGCAGTATGCGCAGATCGACTTTACTTGTCCCAAGAGGTAGACCCTTAAAGAGCAAAATTCCTTCTCCACTTAGACCTATGCACAATCAGGGCCAAAATCCAGCCCAACAAGGTAGACCCCACAGAGTAGTAATGAAGCTGGCCAGTTGCAAAACAAACCCAACAGCTCTATACCTTTTCACGGAGCCTAACGATATTCAAACAGCTATACAGGATGCGCAGAAAGGGCACCACCATAGGGGAGGATGTTGTTTGGCCCCAAGATTTCCCAGAGAACCGATTCTTGGAGATCACAAAACCCCCAACTGAATGCACAAACATGTCCGCTTCTGCCTCCATTTGTGGTCCAAGGGTTGCTCTTAGCGTATCTGGGGCAGTCTTCTTTAACAACAAGTAGACCTCAGACATGGTGCTCCTATGTAGGTCTGTGCAGCACGATGCTACAAAGGGAAATGAGTCTCGTAGGGGAGGGTCGAACAAAAGCATAGACACCCCTTGTCAGGAAATCTGGGATACCGGGTGGGTGGATACACTTGGCTAGAAGGGAAGGGGCAACTCCTTCAGAGGTAAAGGAACCCTCCCACTGGGCACGAATAAAAACTGTGGCACAATCCTGCATATTACGGATAAGACAGGGGGCACCGCCACGCTGATGGATACGTACAGGCAGTGTGGCGAGTTTGCCTACACTCAGCTCATCACTGGAAGGCGCGGACTTTGCTTCCTCGTAACTATACACACCCGACCCATGTCATTTTGCTGGGCTCAGTGCAAGAACATTTTCAGAAGAATTCAGACTGTTCTCAGACACACAAGTTTCGGCGGGAGGTTCCATACACTTCTTCACCATGCAGACAAAAGCTAATGCCTGGTGGTTACAGATTACCAGGTGTGAGTTGCTTAAAATTATGAAAAGCACTAAGCTTAGCCTTTAGTTAATCAAGGAAGAACTGAGAGCAATGCACCTCATGGTGATTCAGCATCGGTATGTACTAGACTTAATGACCGCAATAGAGGGAGGGTGTATGCCCGACTCGAAAAATCATAAAAATGTTACTAGACCTGCAGGTCTAGTAACTTTAATAATCTACTCTAACTGTAATGTACTTGACCCTTGAACTGGTCTCAAATTGTGTGATCCGAGGCAAATATTTTGTCTTATGAAGCCACCTTTTTCTTTACCGCCACATAAAAGAGCACCTTCAAATATTCAAGTACACTATTTCTGCTGTACAAAAAAACTCTTTATTTACTTAACTAAATGTTTGCTCCATGTAGAACAAGAATCTAATCCATATATACGTTAAACATGATCCCTGGCTTGCCTCTTAGTTAACTAATAGCATTGTCATCTGTGTAGGAGCAGGAATAATTCCCAGTTCATATTTAAGAACTCACTTTTTAGGTCTCGCCTGAGCCAGCGCATTCGCTGTTCTGGCGAGATTTTTGTAAACGGGCTTCAGAAAATGCTACCACACACATTTGGTGGTGGCCTAGAGCTTGCTGTCACACGTGCAGGCCCGCGCTTACGAGCACAGGCACCATCTCGCGGCACCCTTACAGCCGCGATTACTTTTACTTTCGCTGCGCCGCCAATGCTTGTGTCTTTATCTGTCTACAATAACGCTGTGGATTTAAAGTGTGAGGCACAATATCTATTAACTCGTAGAAACTCCTCTTTTGGAAGCAACACAAGAACGAAGTAAAAGCGCAGCCACCACTTGCAGCGGTTCCAACCACGCCATGGGAGTTATTCCCGTTTGCCACTGTCACAAGAACAAACAAAAATCAGCAACTGGCAGGTACATGGCAAAGAAAGAGAACGGCGCAGGATGTGTCAAACATATTTAAAGTGATTGTAGCTTCTCTCGCGCTCCAGGGAGGAAGCAGTCCTGCTGCTGGCCTCCATCGGGTTTTCCCGCCAGAGCCCCTCCTAATAGCTTCTTAAAGCTTGAGCGATTTCATCCCTGATTAACTATTTCTGGTTGTCTACTGAGTACTTTTAAAGGAATGAACACTACATGAAGCGCTCTGCGCATTCATTTCTTTTCACCATTATAAGAAGTTGTTTACAGCTATAAAATAGAACAAAACACCCCCATCGTACATCATTAACAGGATTCACGGTTTTAAGGAATTTACTCTTTCAACTTTTCCATCTGCATTTATCCATATTTATTGTTAAATGTTTTACGTGCATTTATCCATAGTTATTTTATGTTTTCTGAAAAAGTGAAGCTGCAGTTAGTATATTTCCACTTCTATTTAACTCATGATGGCACCTTTGCCCGAGGGTACCCTTTGGGCTTTAGTGTTATAAGAAGGCATACACGGTGCATCACTGGTATACAAAAATTAGCATTGTAGTGTAAACATATGTATGTCTGCAGCTGTGTAAAGCTTCACTAGAAAAACCTTTTTAAGTCCCTTCTCTGACAGTGGACACAGCCTTTGGTCTCTCATTGATGACTTACCGCATTGAAAATAACCCAAAAGAAGGCTCATCTTCAATTTCTTTCCACGATTTAAAAATAAATACATACAGAGAAACAGGTGGTGTTCTGACTGTATCTGTAAAAACAAATCAGTAAAAACAGTAATCGGGTGCATTAATAATAAGTACTTCCTAAATCACTAAGGAGTTTCATAACCTGGTAGAGGAAGGAAGTTTAAGTTCCAGTTTCTAAATTTAATTTAATTTTTTATTTTAGTTTGGGGTTTTGTAAAGGGCTTTTAATGGCCTCAGATTGTCTAAAACCAGGAAGCTCATAGAGACTTATTCCTTACTACAATGGTCACATGAACATTCTTCGCCCAAAGCCTTGCAAGATCTCTAGCCTTTTGTTTCTCCTGCTGAAATAGGTTCTATATAGAAAACATAAAAAAAAGTTTAGTGTAAAAAGAATCTAAAAATTAGCAGTTTCTAAATTACTGTAAACAAATTCAAAACATGTTTACGCAAGTCCCTATGGAAACTGACTTTGTGGTTTACAATTAGGGCTCCAGGTTTTATGTTTATGTTTTACCTCTCTCTCTCTCTCTACACCCTTCCCCCTCTACACCCTTCCCCCTCTACACCCTTCCCCCTCTACACCCTTCCCCCCTATACACACACCTCTCTCTCTCTCTCCACACCTCTCTCTCTCCACACCTCTCTCTCTCCACACCTCTCTCTCTACCTCACTACCCACCTCTCTCTACCCACCTCTCTCTCTCTCTACCCACCTCTCTCTCTCTCTACACACCTCTCTCTCTCTCTACACACCTCTCTCTCTCTCTACACACCTCTCTCTCTCTACACACCTCTCTCTCTCTCTCTCTCTCTACACACATACCTCTCTCTCTCTACACACATACCTCTCTCTCTCTCTACACACATACCTCTCTCTCTCTACACACATACCTCTCTCTCTCTACACACATACCTCTCTCTCTCTACACACATACCTCTCTCTCTCTACACACACACACCTCTCCCTCTACCTCTCTACACACCTCTCCCTCTACACACCTCTCCCTCTACCTCTCTACACACCTCTCCCTCTACCTCTCTACACACCTCTCCCTCTACCTCTCTACACACCTCTCCCTCTACCTCTCTACACACCTCTCCCTCTCTACACACCTCTCCCTCTACCTCTCTGCACACCTCTCCCTCTACCTCTCTGCACACCTCTCCCTCTCTACACACCTCTCCCTCTACACACCTCTCTACACACCTCTCTCTACCTTTAAGTGGCAGCCGGAGCCTGATAGCACTGCTTGTCTTTTTAAAAAAGGAAAGCATTGGCATAGCCAATAGGTCTCACCTTTGGGGCATTATAAGTGTTTAACCATGCAACAATTAATGTTGTTGCACCAAGGATATTGTACAGCGAGGGGGAACCACAGTAGGCAGACAAAATAAAAGGACGAAATAATGAAGAGAAAGAGAAATAAAGATCAAGCGGGACACTGGGAAAAATACCGGAGGTGCCTACAGACAACAGGGACGGGCTGCTGACTCGAACCCCGCTCAGTGGAGGGTCACCCATGCCTTATTCAGCACTCTCAAGACAGTGCAGAAGTATTCCGAGTGAAAGAAGATTCGCACATATAATGCAAAAAGACCTCGCACATAACTTATAAAATTCAGGTTTCAGATGCAACCTTACCTGCATTTGGGGGCACTTCATGAATATCTAAGTTTTGAATTTGGAGGAGCTGGATGTCACCACAACCACAAATCTCTAGATTTATGTTCTACTAAATAGTTACAAACTTCTCTGTAAAATAAGGCTGCAGCGCTTGACACCAGGCATCAGTATGGTTGGGTTGGGAGGCTTGGTTTTATTAATTTTTTTATTATTTGTTTATTGAAGCTTGCGTCAATACAAAAACTTCACATAGTAGTCAACATCATCACGGTTTCAGAGTCAATGCAAGCGATATAGAGTTACACAATGTGTCAGCATATATAGGAAACAAATATGTGGCAATCATCCCCCAAAAAACAGAGAACCCCTCCCCACCCCACTCCCCCCCTCTGGCACTACAACAATATTACTTGTATAAATAAAGTGTCATCACTTCCTAGAGGTACACATGTGTCGGGCCCTTTGATGTGAATTTAAAAGCATTAGGCATCTACATAACATAAGTCTAAGTGCTTGGCAAATTACAGATCAGGGTGACTCAGGCGGTACAATGTTAGTGAGGCCCAGAAATCTTTGGGTCGGGACGATTCGGGCAGTTCTTCCGCATGCACTTCAAGCTGCTCCCGACAATAAACCATATCCCTGATCCACCTTCGAACCGTGGGCAACCCCTTTCCTCCCCAGCACATCGCCACAGCTCGTTTGGCCTATAGTGTCGCCACAGCAACTAACCTCCTATTGCAAGGTTTCAAAGACGTCACATTGCCCAGCAGGCACAATTCCGGCGTACATCTCACCTGTTCTAGCATATCATCAGACAACACACCCGCAACCTCATTCCAAAAATCAGCTATTCCTGTGCACAGCCAGGAGAGATGTAAGAAGTCAGCATCTGGCTGTCCACACCGCAAGCCGTGTCGCGCACCCCAAATTTGTGCAATTGCATGGGAGTATAATAGAGCTGGTGTAAGAATTTAAAATGAATGATGCGAAGGTTGCAGTTAGCCGTAAGGCGCCCAGTCAGATTGCAACAGGATTTCCAATGAGCTGCAGACAACCCTCCCCCAAACGCAGCATTCCACCTGGTGTATGAGGGATGCTGCTCCACCTCCCGCTTGCGGAGGGATGCGGAATATAGTTTGGTAATCAGGCCCTTACGTTCCTCTCCGGCAAGCACTGCCTGCATTGCTCGCAGTGGCTGCCGCTCTGCTGGGTAATCAGGGTAGATGTCTCTGACCGCCTGTCGGACTCTCACGTACGTGAAATCCAGCATGAAGCTATGCGTTCCGCCCTGTTGCACGTCCGACAGCGAGCGGAACCAACCCGGTTTGTAGAGATCTCCCATCTGTGTAACCCCGACCATTTGCAGTGTGTGCAACGCAGAACGTTCTTGTGCCGCTGATATGCTAGGGTGCGCCGCCAACGGTAATGTAGGGGCATAAAGATAAGGCAGCCGTGCCCTTTTAGCCAATGCCTGCCAAGCCCAGGCCGTGCACTGTACCAGATTAATTTCCATCCGGGGGCCTCCACCACCACCCAAAAGTGCAGCCGCCACTACTGGCAAGGGGAGTATTGCATCGGCCTCTATTACAGTATGAGGAAGGAAACGTTGGGCAAAGAACCAATAATGCGCAAATTGCACTTTCACGCACAGATAATAGAGGCTTCGAAGCCCCCACGGTCAAATGGTTGTACCAGAGTATCCCAGACAAAGGACAATAGGGCCGTCTGCAGCACCTTAAAGACAGACATGGTCAGGAATATTCACAAAGAGATATAGTAGTTTTGGCATATTGGTCATTTTAGTCACCACAACACGGTCCGCAAGTGAGAGGGGTAGACTAATCCGGGCTATATACCTGTGCTAAAGAACAGGATTGAAAATGCGAAAATACTTCGTACATCCTACACATTTCTGTGAACTTGGGCAGTGCAGCACGCAGTGAACTCTGGTCAACCTAAGCTACAATTTCTAAACTCTGCAAAAGACTTTATTTGGTTAGCCAGCAGAACTGTAGGCAACATATGAAACGCAGCTTCCAATCACAATGCATATCACAGCTCCTCCTCCTCTGGATCAGTCCGAGACTCTCGCCTCCTTCGTTTCAGTTTCTTAGCGTGTTCCATCGCGGCCTTGGGTTGGAAAAGATTGTGGAGGAATTTCTTCACAGCTCCGAACGCTCTCCTAGCAGCCTGGACAGCGACCGTAAAATCTGAGAAAAAAGATAGAGAGTCCCCTTGATGCTCAATAGCGTCTTTCTCCCTGGCCATCCTCAAGATGCAGTCACGGTCCCTGTAGTTTAATTTGCGAGCGATGATGGGGCGGGGCGAAGCCCCCGGCACCGGCCTCACCGCCAGTGAGCGATGTGCCCGCTCTACAATGAACATGGTAGACAGATTCTCGGGGCCAAAGATATCTTTAAGCAAAGTCTCAATGTAGGTCTCCATCCTCCCAGTGTTTGTCGATTCCGGCAGGCCAGTAATTCAAAGATTGTTGCAACGAGATCTGGCCTCCAAATCCTCATTCTTTGCCTGTATCAGTGTCAGTACTTTCTCCATATCGAGGGTCTTGCCCGACACCTCACTCAAACCATCTTCAGTGGTGGAGACTCGCTGCTCAATCTTCCGCATTCTGGTGTTTTGTTTTTCCAGCGGGGAGGACATGTGGTCAAGTCTGTGGTTCACGACCGCCATAGTACCTTCAATAGATTGGAGGCTTTTTTGCATTGCCAGTAGGGTAACTTCCAGCGTGGATGGGCCGTCCGCACCTCCCGGAGCTTCTGCTTCAGAGTCTGAGGCAGCCTTTTGTGGCATTTTACTGGGTTTGCGTGCCTCTAAAGTGAGGCGGGATTGAGCTTTAACTGTCCTCCCCATAGCAAATGAAGACCTGTCAGAGAGGGAACAAGTGTCAGGCAGGTAGTGACTCAGGCACCGCAGCCAGCAGGAGTTCTCAATGTTCCAATAGGGGCAGGTGTGATAAACAATGATATCTGGTATTCAGGGGTAACAGTCCGTGCCTGCCGGCAGTTTACCCGTGGCTCTCCATACCACACATACAGAATGGGTGTCTACTCCAACCAACAGCAGGCCTTCAGACCAATCGTCCGGATGCTATTAGCGATTGTCACACAGAGTAGAGTGGCGCCCACCTCCCCTGCACCCGCCGTGTGCCAGCAGTGACTAGGTAAGTATAGTATAGTCCTGTCCAGTCAAGTCCTTGGGTGGGATCTCCAAAGACTGTCAACTTGTCGCAAAACAAGGATGACCAAGTGGGCGCAGTTGAGGTGGGGCTCCCATAAGTTCAGCCCAGCACACCAAGGGAGAAAAGTCTGAACAGCATGGTGCCCCTCCGAGGCACCCAGGCGCGCTCCCAGAGTCAATGGCCTCCCCCAGGGCCTCAGCAGCGAGATGCAGGAAAGGCACAGGCCGTGGGCGCACACACAGACCCGACCCCTTGGCTCCTAGCGCCGTGCCGTCTGATGCCGGCAACCCCTCGCAATGTCTCACGCCACACAACTAGGCCGCAATTTGCAGGCCGCAGCACCGTGCCCAGGCCCACACCAGCCTCCGCAGAAAAGACCCGGGGAGAGCTGCGCCCCACTCACCGCAGCCCGCTGCCAGCAAGATAACCTCCTCCGGTGACTTCGGGATCACTCTCTTTCACCTCCGGTCACCGGGTCCTGCAGCGCCATGCCCAATCCGGGAGTTCAGGGGCACAAGGCGATCGAGGGTCCAATGAGCGAGGCGCCGAAGTTTCCGCTGCACCCTCAAGACCGGGGCATCGGCCGGAGCTCCAGTCAACTGCCGGGTCCCTCGATAGTTGCTGCTATGCAGGTAGGCTCACAGTTCCCAATTCTCCACAAAGCTCCGCATATCGTTCGGGAAAGGATCTCCGTTGTCCTCGCTTACCTCGTCCGGCCGAGCGTTTCAAACCTGGACTGAGGCGGCCGCCATTTTCACGTTGCACCAGGCGGGCCCGACAGGGGAGGTTACAGCCCGTTACAGCCGACTCCGACAGCCAAGCTTGCTTCAATCGAGTGCAGTGTTAGTGCGCTGCACAGGGCACGTTGTTTTCACCTGGGATGCTGCTTTTAGTTGGTGGATATTGGGCGGATTGTTGATTAACCGGCAGAGCTGCACTAAGGTACGGCCATCTTGTCTGGCGCCCTCTAGCGCTCCCCCGGGTATTCAGGCTTAAACTGGTCTCTAGAATGCTCAAGAAATTAGAAAATTGTTTGAATGCATTTCCTGCTCCCATAGGTTACCGACTGCTTTAGCTCTTTTATCCGTTACAGAGTTCTATAACCCCTGTGAGAACTCTGCCTGTATCTTTCCATGTTGTCGAATGGTTTTTACACATCACGATCTACATTTTCTCAGTTTATGCACAACACTGTGTGCTTGCTTTCCAGAGATATAACTTAACTCAACAAGTTTTAGCAGGGTTAGGTAGTCTCCTCCATTACGGATGCCACTGGATTTCTATTAATGCTTGCAAGTTCATGCAGACTAAAGGAATATATTTCTTAAAGTATTTTATACTCATTTGCTAAGAAACCCTATCCTTGATTAGCAGTCTAGAAGCTGCAATTCCCCCCAGCAAAAGAGCTTACACTTGCAAATGAGGTATTTGGTCTTATCAAGGAAAACAGTAAAACTAAATCAGCCATACGATGAACATAGACATTCTGCAGTGCAATAGAAACAGGAAGAAGGAATCCGCTTGGTCCCTTTCCTGAAAAAGATGTGAACTTGCAAAACGTATCTGCCCTATCCACACATCTGGCCCCGTGACTCAGAAGAGTAAAAAATTCTGGGGGGATTTGGAAATCCAAATCACCCCCTGTTCCCGATAGCTTCTGCCCAGATGGAAGGCAGTGAAAAGAGCCTTCACTGACTTTCACTGCTGTGCACCAAGTGTCTCTGTGCATCCAGGGACCACTTTTTCTTAGTGCAATGAGCAATAATCAAAAAAACTTAAGTGAATAAATACCAATGAAATAGATAGGTAATTTACCTAAATAAACACAACCAGATGGTCATCATCTAGTTTATCATTAGCTAATAAATAATTAAATGGATAACTGCTTCTTTATAAGACCAGAACAGCCCTCATAAAGTGAAACAGATTTGACAAAGCAGTAAGACTGTTTAATTATTTGATTAGAAAACACAAGTCAAAATCGGTATTTCAATACGCAACCAAGGGCCCAACATGCTTGATGTCTTACTCAAGTATAGAGAGGTCAACTGTATTGATAAACTAGTTCTCAAGAACCGACAATCTGATTTCTGGGCCAAGACGCAAAGCAAAAACTACACTAGAGAACATATGAGAGAAACATCCCCTCACTCTCGATAAGGGTGGAAAAAGAGCCCTGATCGTACACAACCTAACCGCTGCGCATAGAATGCTGGATTACAACATTCACCTGAATAGATTCAAAGAGCAGGCAGGGTGAAACAACAACGTCTCATTCCCAATTAAGCGGTTTGTGATGAGCCAATGGACTCATTTATGCAAAATACACCATACTGTGTACACTAGTATGCTCCGTTCCGTGACTGAGGTCAACGTCTATATGCGCTCACTGGTACAGATGTTTATTTTTATTTATTTTTTAAAATTGTACAGCGCATAGCTGCCCCAGTGATGGGGCGTCCCAGTGCTACCTAAACAAGAGCCAATAGACCACTCTAGAACATGGAGAGTAACCTACGCTGGGAAAAGCCAGGTCTTTATAGACTTTCGAAATGCCAGATGGTTCTGAAGTCCTCTAATTGAGGTCGGAAGGGAGTTCCAGAGGTGTGCTGCCTGAACCTTGAAAGAGCGACCACCTGCTCTGGCTCTATGAAAACTGGGGGTGCAGACCGAACCAGAGCTAGCCGATCGCAGAGGGCGATTTGGCACCTATTGGACCAGCAGAGCCGCTAAAATCCACAGTCCTTGTGTCAAAATTTTATGGGCCACACACAGACTTAAAATGGATTCTTTTCGCTATCGGCAACCAGTGAAGCTTAGGCAAAAGGTTCGCAACTGAACACGATTTGAGAAGTGCTAGCAGGGCGCGAGCTGCAGCATTCTGGATTCTTTGGAGGCGAGCAATACAAGATTTATTGGCACCTAAGTAGAGGGAGTTACCATAGTCCAACCTCGATAAAATTGTGGCCTGAAGAATAGTTTGGCAGACCTTTGGTGCCAAGTATAGGTTTCAACACTCTTAGGAGACCAAAACAAGATCCCGCTAAGGCCTTGGATTGTGCATCAAATGAAAGCTCACTGTCTATCCAAAAACCTAAGTTTTTTACTGCCTTTTTTGGCAGGGGTGCAGGTTTTAATTTGTCAGGCCACCACTGTTCAGACCAAAGAGCACTGTCTCTCCCCATCACGAGAATTTCTGACTTGGCAGCATTACGCTGTAAGCAATTTGCTGTCATCCAGTCAGAGATGGCTAACAAGTGCTCTTTAAATTTAAAAAGTTTATCTTGACATTGTTTTGAGAAGGCGATGACTAGCTGGGTGTCATCGGCGTAGGAAACCAATGCCAACCCTCTACCTTTTGCTAACAAAGCTAGGGGTTGGACATAGATGTTAAAAAGCGCTGGGCTCAATATAGAGCCCTGAGGGACCCCATGTTTGATCGCATGCATCTGAGAGTGGTACGGTGGCACAACCACTTGAAAGGTTCTACCTTCCAAGAAGGATTGGAACCAAGCCAAGGCCAGCCCCCGGACCCAGATATCATGGAGTCTGCCTAGAAGAATATCATGGGAAACAGTGTCGAACGTGGCACTTAAATCTAAAAGAATTAAGGCCGCGGACTTCCCAACATCTAGGCTACACCGGATGTCCTCCGTTACTGCTAATAGCGCCGATTTGGTGCTGTGACAGGGACGAACACCATTTTGTGAGGGGTCAAGAGTTTTTTGTTGTGCTCTACAAATTCAGCCAAGACTGAGTTAACATATAACTCTGTAGCCTTAGCTAAGAAAGGGAGCTGGGAGATCGGACGGAAATTGCTCGGGTCCGACTGCTCCAAGGACGGCTTCTTTAAAAGAGGTATAACTTTTGCATGCTTCCAAGTTGCCAGCAATAATGCAGAGGACAGTGATAAATTAACCAATTCCCTAATCACTGGAGAGATTGAATCGAGAACTTGCCGTAGCTGATCTGGTCTCAGAGGGTCAGCCGGAGAGCCTGATTTAATTTTAAAACAGAGAGATTCAATCTCAGAAAGCAAAAGTGGGGAAAAAAAACACAATGTTAAATTAGTAAGGTTTAACCAGTCCTCGGGCACGACTATTCGGTTGGTATTCAAGGTGGCTGCAGGGGGGCAGGCCGTTGGCAAGTTGTTATAAATAGTCTCTACCTTGCGCACAAAGCAATCTGCAAGTTCCTCACATTGAAGGTTAGTGGAAATTGGGGGATCAACTTTTTCGTTAGAATGATCCATGTTTTATAGTAGGGAAAAAATCATTTTGGGCGGGTTATTGCTCTCCAAAATTTTTGTGGCAATATATTCCACTCTGGCTTTCCGAATCAGCCTATGATAAGATTTGATGGAGTTCCGATATTTGTTTTTAGCTTCTATATCGTAGGAACGCCTCCATGATCATTCCAATTGCTTACAGGCCTTTTTTGCTTCAGCCAGGGATTCATTAAACCACAGGTTGGAAGGTCCAAGCTTTTTCCTTAAGCAACGTTTTTCAGGGAAACAAGTATCTAAGGCTTGCGTCAGCCAATCCTGAAAGAGGGAGTCCGATGCCACTATGTTTGGAGGAAACTGTGGCTTGAACTTTAAGAACAAGTCTGAGAATTGACTAACATCCCATTTATGCCAAGGGCGCTTCATCACAGACAGTGAACGGTATGGCACCAGTTTCCCAGGCAGCCGAAGGGAAAAAGGGACCAAATAGTGGTCTGTCCAGACCAAAGGGACCGAGGGTGACACAGTTACAGCACCCAGATTAGAAAAGATGGGGTCCAGCAAATGCTCGGCGGAGTGAGTGCTATCTACCACACATTGTACCAATTGACAGGCCTCGAAATCAGCCAGAAAACAGGCAATCTCTGGCATATCAATCTCTTCTAGATGAAGGTTAAAATCGCCCAAAATAGTGACGTTTGCCTCTCCACTCGCAAGTAGGGTAACTTTGTTCACTAGGGCTTCCCTCCATTTTTTTGATGGCCCTGGAGGCCGATAAATAAGCAGCCCAGAAACCGTAAAGTGGTGGTTAAGAGTGATTTTAAAAGAAGCGCTTTCACACTCAAGGGCTCTTTCAGGATTAAAGCAATACCGCCACCTCGATTGACAGGGCGGTTAAGTTGATACATACTATAGCCTGGGGGGGGGGGGGAGCGCCAGTCAGGCCACTGCACCCGAATCCTGGGTTAACCAGGTCTCAGTTAAAAATAGGCCATCTGGCCGTTCCTCTGCTGGCAGGTCACAAATCTCTGCGTGATGTTTTACAAGAGACCAGCAGTTTAGGCTGAGGAATCGAACTTCAGTTGACTCAGGGGGTAGAGTCCCTCTACCGTCTGCCTTAAAAACTGAACGACATTGGTCACACCAGAAAAATTCTGCCTCCGGAGTCCAGGAGTGCTTTGGACAACTAAAACAGTTGATATCCAGGGACACAAGTTCAGAGCGCGTGTAAACAAGTCTGTACCCCAAATTCTGAGCAGAGTTACTGCAGCATCAGCCACAATTTCAAATGTGTGCAGATACTGCCCAACTTAGCATACATTTGGAAAACAAACCACGGAGCCATGGTAGCTCCACATATTCCACTTGATAAAAAGTATGCTCAATCTGAATTGAGTAACATGTGAGATCCGCAGTAATGCGGGTGCAGGGAGAAGAACCCTACCACAACCAGGACAATACTGCTAAAAATACCACAAACCTACAAATTTAATATCAACATTGCCCTATCATTTATGCTTCAAACAAATGCTGCGGTCGAAGAGGTCCACGTACAGGACCAAGGAAAATAAGAGATTATCAGAGAAATACAATAACCAGTTCAAAATGAATACAAACGAAAAAGGATATATATTGTTTTGATTAAAACCCCGGCAGTGCAAAAGATCCTGCATGCACCCCTCCACAGGCAGCCTATCCCTCCATGAAACGGCATGGGCCCTCTTGTTTCCTTTTTTCGCGGATTAATGGAAACCGTAGTATCATGAATTAAGCAATTTAACATAGAATGAATGATTTTGTATGTAAAATCCTAAGCAGTGTAGTGGGGGTGCCTAAGTTACGATTAGGTTACCCAACCATAATTGGTGAATTTCAATGGTTTTTAGGTTTTGCTTTGTAACTATAGCTGCACTGTATCCATTTTTTTCAATTAATCTTTTTGTTTTTAAACATAAGTTTAAGCCTAATAAACAAAGTTAACCCTAACTTTAACCTTTGTTTTTTCAGTGAATTTGTTATGTTTTTTTTTTTATTATGATCACATCTAATGGCTCCTTGTAACTAACTTTGGCTATGCACAGCCAAGGGGGCCTCAGTCCAACTGTCCGTGGGCAGTCAACCCTCGCGTGCAAGGGCTTATTTAGTTTTGTCTCTTTTATACGACTTCTTTGTGTTAGTTTTTTAACAAGCATTTTTTTGGGGCTGTTTTATAATAGAACTTTGTTTTATGGTAATCACCCTTTTTTATTTTTTTATTTATTTTTACTTTTTCTTCAGACTTGAGAAGGGTGCTTCATGACATGTTGATTCATAGTCATCAAGATAATAATTTTGTTTGTCGGAATTAATGGCCTCCTTGCACTACATGCAATATGTTGCAAACATTTGGAATTGTCCTTCATGAGCTAGACACACTAGCTTTTTCTTCACACCCTCTGGTGGAACCCACATACTTTACCGACACAAAACATTCCCTTCCAAATACAACTCTTCCCTAACAGCCTGAAAACGTTTCTCACCTTCACTTAAATTCCATAAATCCAGCCAACGCTTGACCACACACTTACTGATCCTGCCATAGAACACATTGTGTCTTCTCGCCAACCCCCACTCATCTTTCTTCATGGCCTCCCGACCAAACCAAGACACCAATTCCTGCTCTTCACTCCTTTCCTCACCCTCACTCTCTATTGGTAGCCTTGAGAGACACTTTTCCACATAGTTCCAGATTCCCTTGACATACCCCAATTAAAAATCAAACATTTTCACCCCTCCATCCATGTATTTGCTCTGGGGGTGACACACTCACTACCTTTACATGAGAATACACATACTGAAGTCTTATGGTCTCTCCTTACCACAAGAGGTATTCCCCACAGGTAGAATTTGAAATGTTGTATCGCCCACATATAGGCCAATGCCTCTTTCTCTATCACTGAGTGATAACTTTCTGGCCCTCTCGGGGTTCTGACGGCAAATACCACCATCCTTTCCTCACCATCAACCACTTGAGCCAAAACAGCTCCTAAGCCGTATAAGCTAGCATCCACTGTCAAAATTGTTTTCCTTCCCAAGTCAAAATTCCCAAGTGTAGGCATCTTACACAACTGATGCTTCATCAATTCAAAAGTCACAATAAACTCTTCATTCCAATCACACCATTCTCTTTTTCTGAGAAGCACCCTCACAGAATGTACAAATGAAGCAAAATTCTCCACGAAATTAGAACAGTTCTGAAAGTCCAAGAAATGATCAACTGCTCTTCCTTCTTCAGCACGGGTGACTTCACTACAGACTTCACCAGGTCCAGCTTGGGTCTTCTACACTCATCAAAATGGTATGGCCCAAATAGGTATTCATGCCCACTCTGAACTGACACTTTTCTTTCTTCACAGTAAGTCCAGAAACCTGCAACTTACACATCACCTGCTTCAAACTCCTGTTATGATCCATCTTACCCTGCCGTCAAAAAGATGTCATCTTGAAAAAACTAAATTTGCTTCACTTCAAGTACTTTCCTCATTACCCTCTGAAAATAAGCAGATGCTGACGCTAACCTAAAAGGCATCTGTACAAAATGGAAAGCCCCTAGCGGAGTAACAAAGCAAGTGAGATGTCTTGAGTCTTCATCCACTAAACTTTATGATAAGCAGAAGATTGGTCAAACAAACTGAAGACCTGCACGCCCTTAAGCAGTGACAATTCTTCAGCTTTGTTGGAGAGGGGTTGCCTGCCTACCCAACTATTCCTATTCAGGTCACAGATCCACACACATTCAAATGTTCGTCCCACCATCCTTAGATGCCAGCATCACTAGCGCCAACCATTCAGAGAATTCAAATCTCCTCAATCACTTCTAACTCCTTCAACCTGTCAAGCTAATCTTTCAGTGGTTTCATTATCATGTTGGGAACTCTGCGCACGTTGCGAAGAACACCCTTCGAAATGATTTTATGCTTAAATCCTGGATTAGTCAAGTTTGCTGGTGAAGAAATCTGGGTAGCATCAACTCGGTCAGCATCTTTGCTCATGCGTGCCGCTATCATAACCTGATCAGGGGAATTTGGGTTTAAAATAATCCCCTAATCCCGTTGATGCCTCCAACCTAAGATTGTCCCCTCTTCACACCACATAGACTTTGCCTATAGTTTTTCTACTTTTGAAGACAATGTTACGCGGGACATATCCCAACAGATCCACATTTACAACCCCATAAACTACCGGGTTAATGTCAGGTTCAAGTAATATGGTTTCATCATTCCCAAAAATGATGCTTCCGTTCTTATCCCCTATTAATGTATAATCAAGAACTGGAATCAGACAAAACACTCAGCACCTTTCCTCCAATGGTAACTTCACCATCCGGCATCTTATCATACCTTCATCACACACCTACGCACGGGAGCATCAGTTACCCTAAACATTATCGGATTAAGATCCTACTGCAACTCTTGCACTTGTTGAATGGTGTCCGTATCACCTGCCTCTGTTATTATCTGACCCTTGCAAACACAAGCATAGTGGCCTTTCTTGCCACTTTTCATACAAGTTGCCAGTCTGGTAAAACAGTTAGGGCTGCTGGAATTGTGAAAAAGACTCCCTCAACGGTAACACTTGAACTTCCCATTCACTTGCCTCTGTGCATCAGGATTTAACTTCTTCCCTTTCGATGTGTCTTCATGAAATCTGTCACCCACTTTGGCTATCTACACTCCCCACACTCGGTTCTCCACTTCTCATCACCTTTACCCATCCTGCGGTATGTTCAGTACTCTCATTGATGGAAATAGCTTCCCTTAAATTACGATTTTTTGCCAGCCGCTTTTCCTGCACCTTGAGGAGGTTTGTTCCTGGTAAAAGCGGATCTCTAATAGGCGAGTCAGTAAGGTCAATAAATTCACATGTTCTAGCAAGGTTCTTTAGAAAGGCCACATAGTTGGATATCTTCTCCACTTTCCCTTGAGTCCGTGAATAGAACGTGTGCCTTTCCAGGACTATATTGATCTGCGCACCAAAATTTTGTTCTAGGATTTTTACTGACATCTCATACAGGTCTCCTGGCTCTCCCTCAACAACAGGAATTTAATTTAGGCTCTTGTATATATCTTGCTTCCTTGCAGGAGAAATCCCTTCTCCCCCAGATGGCAATTTAATAAGAGTCAAATAATGCTTTCCATCTCTGCCAAGTTAACAAAGATTCCCCAGCTTCAGACAATATGGTAGGAGGTTGCAACATACTTGCTGAAGCCATCTTTCTGAAGGATAGACTGATACAACAATCACAAGTTATAATGCGAGAACCTGTTCAAGATAAAGCAACTGGTCGCACTAGTCAGCTGCAGTAGTCAATTTTAAGAAAACAATTAACTGACAAGTTATGATAAAAAGTTAAAATAAAAAGCTAACATAAGGAATATGGTGCTCTATTCTTTGGGTATCTGTTAAGGTACACTGGACACAATTGCCCACAAGGTGATGCATTATTGCTGGTAGTCCAATTTCTCAATGTTGTTGTCTTAAAATGCATAGCAAATCACAGGCTTGGAAATATCTTCGTATCACACAAAAATGAAGATAAACGCGGAGTCTCTTAGTAATAGGTCCATATAGGTAATGTGCTTATTCTGTTATTTGATAAGTATTCACAGCACTCATAAGGGTGTGGCGGCGGACTCAGTTTATTATGATGCAGCCTCTTTCAAGAAATTAGGGACACACTCCGACCGGATGATGAGGAAACAATTCAATATGGCAGCGCGTAAGGTTGTGTGTGCAACAAAGTCTTTCTCTGGAATACCTGGAGTTGTATGCAAGGTCATACTCGTGCAGTGGACGCACATTTCCAGGCTCACAAAAGATAACAGTTGATGCCTAACGTACGGAAAGGGTAGGTTCTTCTGATTTTTCTGATCCTTACTTTTGCAGTACAGGTAAATCAAGGTTGAAATTGCCTGCTCACTTCGTATTCGTCATTCAAAATAAAAAGATATAAACGCCTACAGTTCGATTCAGTCATTCAGTTGTGTCTCTGGGGCGATGGACGATCCTGCTCGCAGCGCAGGCCTCCTCGTCGCCAAGTAATGTAACTCGCTCCCCAGAATCCCTCGCAAGCGACAGAAAGCGCTGAGATAAGTTTATTACAGCTTAGCAGTCCATCATCAGCAGCTCCACGTCCTGACAGCTCACAACTCAGTGCCATCTCCCCAACATTCCAGAATAGAACCAATGATCATCACTCTGCTCCCCGTAATCAAAGACCATAAAAGCATGCAGCCCTCCTCTGAGAGCCTACGCAAGGCCCTGTGACCCCATCCCCCACGGCCAATGCATATTAAGAGCACAAGCCCCCCCATGAGCCTTGGAAGGGCCTCGGGATCCCATCCCAGGGGTGGGCTCAATGATTGTGTTCAAGAAAGCCCACCCTGAGACTCTACTTCCTTTCCCAGGAGAGAGTGGGCAGGGAAGATCTGTATGCTTCCAAAAGGCAGGAGCTGCACAAAAGCTCTTACTGAATGGGAGCACTTATTTTTTCCCTGCCCGCGCTTTTGCAGGGAAACGGAGTTTGCTTAAACACAGCAGGAGCAGAGAAAAACACCTTGCTCCTGCTGGGCGGGAGTAAAGCCTGTTCTCGCTGCACTTGGGAAGATAGGGAGCGCATTGTGGCCTCCTCTAAAAGGAGTTGTCTGCAATCCGGTCTTTTCATTTGAAGACTGTGCTGGTTATCGGGATCGGGGGCCTGAGAAATGGCCTCCTCCATGTTTGATATGTCCCTTTCCAGTTCGACCACCCTCCTGTATCGTTCGGTCCTATGTCCCACCATTAGTGACAGTGCCCAAACCCCAAGAATGTGATTTCTTGAGTGAGTTTCCAGGTATTGTTTTAAAAATCATAAACAATGCTTCACAGGAATATAAGTAGGTGGAGGTTCATTGGGGTTTCTATATTGATTATTTTAAAAACCTTCAACAAAGTCAAAGTAGAGTATATAAGTTGCATTAGAGAGTAAATTGGAGGAGAAAGGAATCTACACTACCAGGAGAATAAAAGCTGTAAACACCATTCCCTTTCTGAAGGCTAAAAAAAGTCACAAGGAGCCCTCAGACGGGTTTATCAGCACACCTGTAAATACCGTAGCTGCTGATGGCAGAGACAGAAAACAACAGTTGTCTTTTTAAAGGAACAATACCTACATTGTTCCACTAAGATATGTGGGGGAGAGTAAGGGTAGCCAAGAAACTCAAAAAGGCCCTTACTATTGCTCAGAGTAGCCTAGTTTGAGAAAGGGAGGTTGAAGAACCAATGAAGAGAAATCCTGAGTTTCAGTAATGTTGCAATATGTTTTAGCTTGCTGTTAATTAGCCAATATCGTTGCCACTTTGTATGGTAACGGCTATACAACATTGTATTTTCTAGAAAAGGTTTTTGGTTTTAATAAAGTCATAAGCGGTATGTTCCTCGTATGAATTTGTGGATGTCTATTCATGGTCAAAGGAGGTCTGGAGCCCACTATTAAATACTCCTGTAAGTCTCATATGACTGAATGTTGCCTAATAAACACCTTCCTCGTGTAATGCTCAGTGGGCTGCATGGGCTACAGTCCACTGGGATCTCCGTCTCATGATAGTACGCTGACGAAGTCTGTACTACCAGAGGGTCTAGAGAATTCAAATCAAAGGCCATATGCTGGAGACTTTCCAAAAAACTCCTCAATTTCCCATGTGATCTGTGCTAATTAATTGGCTGTCTTTGTAGGTTTTCTTCTCATATGCAGATAAGATAAGAAAGCTGTGTCAGACTTCAGCATGGAATTATTTGAAGAGATCAGAATACCGTTTGAAAAGGGTGCCCTATATGCTCACTTGCGACATATGGCTTATACATACAAGACTATAACCCCTCACCAGTAGATTGGTTTTCCTCTTTGTCCCTACGAGCGGCGAAGCTACTGGTACATAGTTGGAATAGGCCAGGGGTACAGAAATAGCAGAAAGAGACCATAACTGTAACTTGTAAGCGCTTATTACAGGTGGTAGTTGAAAACATTTACAACATTCATTGTTGAAAGCAGATGGGGTACATAAACAATGTACCGCTAATAGAAAAATAACCCATAGAACACAATCAGTATCACGGATTGTAAACAGTGATCTGTTGAAAATGGTGTTAACAAGATTTATGCATTACTGCGAAGAGTAGCACAAACATAGGCCTTGGTCACATAAAAGAACTTGATACAATGACCATTTCCCAGTGGTCAGCCCACCACTTACATTTCGCTTAGTGACAAGTGTTTCATTTTGTACAGCTGCTTACACCTTGACTCCCAATCATGAAGTCGCTTAGGATTTTAAGTTGAAATGCTTGAGTACAGAGAGTTTTAGTTTAATCTCTAGAGAGTTTGATGGCTTATGACATCATCACCCTACAGGAAACCTGGGAAGGAGTTCTCCTTCCTATACAAAAATAAGGAGGCAGACAATCTTGAGGGCCCGACATGGCACCAGCAAAAAACAGCAGTCTTTCACACACCAATAAAGGTATGCTATACACAATATTATGGATGAAGACATCTAAACAGTTAATCCAAACACCATCAAAAGTCTTCCTCCCTGCAATCTATACGTGCCCCTTGGCTAAATCTATTTTGACCCAACCATATTACACAAATATCGTTACAAACCATCTGTACAGGGATTTGAGTGCAGATGCAGGTGTAGACCCTTGCCTCACGGTCTACAATGAGTTTAAACACCTATTCACAGTGAATACACCCTACCAAGATGCGCCATGTCTGCACAGAAATAGCTATGACAACCTCACCAATGCATACTTTAATAGTATAGTCAAAAAAGCCTGACTAGGGATAAAATATATGGCTCCTTTGGAGCAAAGTTATAGACTTGAAATACAACTTGAGACGCAACAATATCCATATATAGAGGTCCCTGAAAAAGCCAATGAAAGATGATAGTGCAATTCCTGAAGGAAATTACCCCACACCTGCTTGATTTTCACACAGAGAGCTCATTAGATATGTCAGTGTAAACAAGGAATGGGAGATCGACCATGGCCAATCACTGCCCATCTCAGAAGACATCAGCATGCTAGACACGTTATCCAGGCTGCCAAGAAACCAACCAACTGCAAAGCCAGTGGGTCTCGTCTTTGATACCCATTGACCTTTTCAATGGTTTTTAGCCAATACTGCACAGCATGGCTAAATACGAAAAAAGCTTCATGCTGCGGTGCGTAAAAGCAGATTTTTGAATCGTGGAAGTAGGACATTGGAGGGTGTGAGTGTAGAAGCATGATGTGTGAAGGTGGGGGAAGAAACAGTGGTGGAGAGGAGAAGCAATGTGCAACTGGGAAAGAGCGCAAGTGGGGAAGCATCATCGAGGTTGAAGGGACTAGAAGCTACACA
Source organism: Triturus cristatus (assembly GCF_964204655.1). Taxonomy (NCBI): domain Eukaryota; kingdom Metazoa; phylum Chordata; class Amphibia; order Caudata; family Salamandridae; genus Triturus; species Triturus cristatus. The sequence continues at coordinate 1,147,028,028 of NC_140580.1, read as the reverse complement.
GAGTTATGGGGTGGGAAGGAGAAGCAATGGACATTGTGGTGGAGAAGGATACAGGTGAGAAAGCAACATGGGGAAGGACACAAGAGGGATGCCAATATGGAGAGAGTGGAGAGTCAGTGTGCAACACTGAGTGCAGGGGGACAGAGGTACATGAGGGAGACAGTTGGAAAATGTATGCCCTACTATGGAGTGCTTAACACAAAAGAAAAAAGTTGCGCTTCAATGACAAGCAGTGGAAGCATAGAAGCCAGCCAATCAAAACAGATAGTGAAGAGGCTATTCTCCATTGGAGGTTCAAATACAAGATTGACAAGCTGGGACACAAATAAGCAGGCAAATGAGAACAGGAAAGCCAACATATGGTAAGCTATAGGCAGACTCCAAGACACTATGTTCTTGATAATTCAACATGTCTCATAACAGACAGCGCATGCACTTTCGAGAAGGCGGCGACCTTAAAAAACAGAGCCATTCTCACTCAACAGCCAATCTATATACATCTCTTAGGAAAGGCGGCGGGCCCTGATGGCATCCCCGGCGATCTCCTCTTGCATGAACCAAAACTATGGGCCGATTTCAATTTGCTCATAATGAATTTAATTGCTAGAGGTCACCCTGTCCCGGATTCTTGGAAGGGTGCCGAAGTGGTAGCCATATATAAAAAGGGGAATAGGGAGGATCCTGCCAATTACAGGCCGATCAGTCTAATCGACGTAATACAGAAGGTGGTTGGCAGGGTCCTCCTTATGAGGATAAGGTCGTGGATGGACGATGGCAGCGTGCTCTCGCACTTACAGGCAGGATTCAGACAGAGGGTGGGCACGATGGATCAGGTCTTTCGTTTTTACATGATCCACTGGAAAGTAGTGGTCATTGGGAAAGGTAGACTATATTTGGCTTTCATTGATCTTAAGACCGCGTTTGACCTGGCCCCTCGTGCCAAGCTTTGGCAGGTGCTGTCCGACTTGGTCTTCCCACCTCTGATTCTTGATATCATCAAGCACCTCCATGAGGGGAATTACGCTAAAATCAGGTGGGGCAATCAGGGTCAGCTGACAGAAAGGGTGGCGGTGAATAGGGGGGTACGCCAGGGTTGTGTACTGGCTCCAACTTTGTTCTCCCTGTTTATAAATGGAATCCCCTACCCTCCTCTTCGCCGACGACACCCTTTTGATGTTAAAAAGTCCAAGTGGCCTACAAAAACTGCTTGATAGGTTCAGCCAGTTCTGCGATGCACGGGGTTTAGTGATTAACACCACCAAAACAAAACTGATGAAACTATCCCCATCTAAACGTTTCAGGAATGGCATCACACTCAATGGCATGCCACTAGATACTGTAGAATCCTTTGATTATTTGGGCATCCGGATTAACAATTCGATGAAATGGAACAGTCATCTAGCTAAAATGCTCCTTAACCATAAGAGGGTGGCAGGGACAATTTTAAGAGAGCAGCGGCTTTCCTTCAGTAGACCAGTAGTCCCGGCCCTCGTGGTCTACGATGGGAAAGCTTTACCCTCAGCAATATACGGGTCGGAATTATAGGGGTTTGAGAATATCAGTGACCTGGAGAAATCTGAGAACCATTTCCATAGAGGACTGGTTTCTCTTCTATCTTCCACCCCCCTGATACCACTTTGTAAGGACCTGGGTAAGCGCTCTATTAAGGATATAGCAAGATTGCGCCCGTTGCTCTTCTGGGTTTGTTTGAGACACATCCCGGAATTAGCCAGCTATGCCGCTGCTTTGAATGAGATCATTAATTTAGACACAGGTAATAAGATCAAATGGATTTGTAAACTAAAGCAATTGGTCACAGAAATTGGTTATGAGGAGGCATGGTCCAGCCAGCTTCCACCTGCAAAGCAAACTATTAAAAAAGCTTATTGGGATTGGGTGAAGGGAGAGGAAGCTCGAAGCCCCAACCGAGGGATCCTTACTGATCAGTTTCTGGAGCACAAGCTTGATGCTAAAACTGAGCAGTATCTCGACTTTATACAATCCCCACGAGATAGAATGCTCTATATGAAGCTCAGGTTAGGTACCCTCCCACTCAACATTTTGGTAGCAGGTTGGAAAAATCAGAGCGTAACATCCGCCAACTGCCCTGGGTGTTCCGCCCCCAACGAGTCCATCTCCCATTTCCTCTTTGCGTGCCCGGTCTATAGGGCGGCAAGGAGGAAATGGCTTAGCCCAATCTGCAGAAATCTGGGTTTTGTGGATTATAGGGTGGCGCTACGTACTATTCTAACCGATGCCTCTTCCCTTGCCATGGTCTGTGGGGTAGCCAAATTTCTGGGGGGCGCCTGGTCGACACGTACTAAATTGCTAAGGCCTAGCAAGAGCTAGGCCTTTAGAGATATATGCTGTATTTGTTCTGCTTCAAAAGGAAGTGTTTTTTATGGTTTTTTATTTGTACATATTCCCTTTTTAAATTCCTATTTTTATATTGTCACATGTTTTATAATGACGGGTTTTTATTGATGAACCATTCATGCTTGTACTTTTATGATATTTTATATCGAATAAAGTATTATACTACTACTACTATATACATCTCCACAGGTTCCTCTTCAGAGACCAAAGTGGAAAGGAAGAAGGTTCCCACCCAAGACAGCAGTAACGGAATACTGAATATGACCTAGACCCTGCAACAATGATTACCACCACAGATGGGAAGACTAGGAGGATTTTCTAGAATTGTTGGATGATGCCTCCATGGACACTGCCGCTGCTAGCTACTAGAACCACACGTCTGGAAAAGATGGGCGGTACCCACCACAACTTCATTTGAATTACCTGGACCAGATTGTGCATTCTGGCTGTACACGTAGAGCCTCCGACAGGCAGGATTACACAAGATTATGGAGTCACTGACTAGGGACAGAGACAAATGCAGATCTCCTTTGAAAGTTAACAAATTTGAGTGACACATATAGGTGCCGCCACACCTCCCCTTAAAGGGGATACATATGAGTGCCACCTGCTCTTCTCTACCTTATCACGTAGATGCCCTATGACTGGAATGTCCTAAACCTCACCAACGTGATTTAAACTTAGTGACAACAGTGGTTAAATGGATGCAGATAACCCTACAATACCTACAAAGAAGTGAGCACCTTAGTCGTCTCCCTTTAGAATGTGGGCTCGTGGCAAGGCAGTGACATGAACTTATCTTTGCTAAACAGCAGACTGCTCTTTGCTAAACTACAGGTTTGGCAAACATTCCTTTGCTGTACCTCCTTGTTCGGGCTCACAAACTAGTGGTTCTGCCTGTAAGCTTAGGCCCTTGACCACTAGCTGAAGACACCATCATTGCCAGGAGTTTCATCATCAGTACTGCCTTATCACATTCTGGAACACCTCACTCTTATGCTTTGTTCCACCCCACCCGATTACTTAGTGACAGTATTATGGCCTGCCCACCCCCCAGACCTCTCCCAGTCTTCCCATAGTCCACGTAGACATCAATCTGTGCCGCAAAAACTAAGCTTCCAGTTCAGAAGTTTGAAAGTTCATTGTCGATTCACCCACTCCTGCTCCATCCCTTCACTTCTTCCTTCGCCTTTGCCTGCCCGTCCTCACCATGTTAACAGGCCCGGTTGTTATCTGGTCCCGTTCGCCATACATGGTGTATTACCTCTTTGAGGCCACACTCTTGAAGGCCTCTTTTGCTGGGATGATATTACCCTGGTCTGTACCCCTACCTTCCCCTGTGCTAACCTACTGCCCTAGGCAACAGCTCCAATCCCATCTTAAACAAAATCGCATATGGGCTATCCTTCAGCACCACCCACTCTGGCACCCAGACCTTCATTTAGTTAAACGTTAATGCAATGTTAGATTATGTTAAACGAAAGAAAGCTGAACACTAAATACTCGGGAGATTACGGTTTTACAAGAGACCTGCCTCATGACCACTAAGTCCCGAAAACTAAGGAGAGATTGGGTGGGCTACTTTGTTAGCAGCAGTCACATGGTGGCCTCTCAAGGACTGCCTGCTAGCACTCACAGCTGATCAAAGAAATGTGGAGTAGCCATTTATATTCAGAAGTCCGTGCCCCATACTAGCCTCAAGACATGTACGGACCAGAAGGCGAGGTATGCCTTATGAAGTTAAAGACAGTAGAAAGGACTCTGGGTGGGATCTGTACACGTGGAGGCGGCTTATTATGAGGGAGTCTGCTATTGTTGAGTGAAAATCTGTGGTTGAACAAAGGACACTCAAAAGACGGATTACGGTCGGATTGCACTAAACATGGGCCGTCCCCCACTAAAAACATGGATTGCTGTCTGCCAAAACTGCCCTAAACTTCTCCTTACTCAAGTAGCGGAATTAGCATTAGATCAAACCGGACACAGAGCGAAAGCTGGCAGATTATTAGTAGAGCAATTATGTCCGAAAAATGCACATTAGTCTATAGCCGACATCTGCGATGCAGGAGTCTGCTCCTAACAAATCTTACAGGCATACTCAGGCCTGCTCTTCTTTCTATGAGGGGCTCTACAGCCTGGAATGTGCCGAAACACTGGCCTCAGAGAAAGTTTGTGTGTGCCCTGAAAGTGCACACTCTACCGGCTGAAGGCAGTGCCTCGCTTGAAGGCAAATTTACTCATGCGGAGATTACAGAAATCATCTTCGATCTGCCCACTTACAGGCAGATGGTTTCACAGGAGAATTCTACAAGCCAGGCAAGCCACCCTCAGGCACATTACTATATGCAGTCTTTAAAGGCAGAGATAATAGTATCCTTGGACTCCATGTGCAGGACAGTCCTCATCCTCCTCAACGAGGGGACGGATCCATTTGATTGTGCCAGCTATTGTCTGAAAGGTGCCCAGACTCCAGGAACCATCCTTGGACTCTGACCAACTTCGTATGGCAAACCAAAGATGCCCAGACCAAAGCACTATCCAGCCCACTTGATGCTGAGAAGGCTGTTGATCAGATGGAATAGGGTTATCTTTTCCAGACTCTGCCAATTAAACCCCATCCAAGACCAGCATACCCCAAAGCCCCCGACTGTATGACTACTTCTGCCAACAATAGCTGCGGGGGTGGTCTATCCAGATCAATACAAATTGGAAGAGCTATCTGCCAAGGTTGCCCCCTATCTCCACTCTCATTTCGTCTTGTCCTGCAGCCTTCTGGGCTGCGATCCGACATACAGAGGATGTTAAGGAGACTTTTATGCCAGCAAGATCCCCTTATGTGGGCAGATGACATACTCACCTTTTCCAAACCAGACTGTTCTATACTCTCGGCAAGTTCTCCGATCCAATCTTTTTCTAGTTTCTCTAGTTACAAAATTAATTGGAGCAAGTCTTCAAGTTTAAATTCCTCCACCTTAAGGTACTCAATGACTGATTTGGTCACCAGTTAGACTGTCGAATAATATATACTTTGCTACTCGTTGTAGGAGTGGTCATGAGAACAGTGATCTACTCCATGTCCAGTGGGGCTGTACTACTCTTCAACCACATTGGAAAGCGGTGTGGATAAAACTGTTAAGTGTTATAGCCACCCTTCGTTTTATAGCCAACTTCGGTCAGCACATTTAGTCAATTTGCATGATACAATTGACATAGCTGGCCTTTCTAACAACACACAGATGAGGAGCAGCATTCCTAGCTTCTGCATAGATATGCATGCTACAACATTTACGACAAAATTCGACCCTTCTATGGTGCAATGATTTACTTAACTATCGCAAAATGCTAATTGCGAGAAGATGGTCCATAAAATAAAAGATCAGTTCAATGCCTCTCAAATCTGGGTTGCGTTTGTGGCAGGTCAGGGCTCCGACTATAACTGCCATCCTTTGACAGAGGTAGACAAAGACTCTACTGCATACTGGCTGTACCCACCATGACCAACAAAAGGTATCTGCCCTGTATGCCTCTGCTTTCCAATCACCCCTTGTGAGGACTGGCTGGGTGGATCAACCCAAAAACTGTATACAGGATACCGCCAGATCTGTATTTGGATGATAGGTGGTGCACTGTCAGAAACTTCTGTGGAATGGTTGTTAAATCAAGTTCCCTACCCTTGTTATCAGAAACCATCACATTATTAAACCTGAACTTTATGCCACGGTTGTGTCAGAGTTTGGACACCTTACCGCCAAAGCTGCATCTCTGGGATCATTATCTACTAGGTGACAAAGCCCCAGGATCTCACGATAAATGCCTTTCCCCGCCATCGGTTTCCAGCTCAGACCTTAGTTCATGATCCAGTCCTCATTTCTGGCTACGCTTTATCAAGTCCTGACTTGCCCCCCTCTGAGACTCTGTTTAACTGTGAACAGCTGCCCCTCATCTCCCTTCAGTACCATCCTGTCCTAATGCATGTCACCCTGCTGAACCATCACCTACTGTGACTGCAACCACAGCCGATTTTGTTGGTGATTTGTACCTCACTGTGCATTTCTGCATCCGAGATAATCTTTGCAAGCCCCTTTTATTCTTTTCTTTAGTCATTCTTGATGTGCTGTTCTACACGATGTGCAGTTTGGATAAAAGAGATAGAATAACGTAGCAATAAAAAAAAAACAAAAAAACTCAAAGCAGTGACTAAATACACAAGGAGTGATAACAGAGTACAAACTGAGACTGGCCAACACATATCAAAATACAGAATGGATAGAAGTAGACGGAGACATTCCGCTCCCTGTCCTGCCTACTTCCACATATTCTGCAAGGATAAGGAAGTTTCCGCTAGTGGAAGTGAAGAAGTAAAATAATGCATTATCCTAGACGATCTTCAAGAAACAGCAGAGAGGGAAGCATACATGTCACAAAAAAAGACAAGTGCATAAAACACAGATTTAGCAAGCATTGGCATAGCCAATAGGTCTCGCCTTTTGGGACCTTTTAAGCAATTAACCATGCAGCACATTATCCTGGGTGCTACAACATCCACCGTTACTTCATATGCCACTGGTGAATGGCCACACATAAGGATAGAGTTCAGTGCTATTTAATGAAAACATGAGGAAGTCTGTTCAGAAATCAAAAAAGTGTACTTTTAAGTGTAGGAGAGTAGGATCTGCACTTATGTTGCCCCCATTTTTTTTCTGATGTTTACATTGGTTTCTGGCTATAGTCTGGCTGGGTCCCTGCTAATCAGGGCCCCAGCCTCTCTGTTCTCTCTAAACAACATGGAGTGCATATTAGATGCACTAGTGATTGGATACTGTGGTACCTTATGAGCCCCTAGTATATGGTACCTTAGGTACCGAGGGCATAGGTACTTCACAGGACTACCAGGGGCTGAAGCATGTATTATGCCACCCCTGGGAAGCAGACTAAATCTGACACCAAAGGCCTGCTACTGCAGCCTGGGTGGGGTAGTATCAGCACTCCTCACTGAGGTATAGGTTCCCTATATCTCACCTTACACACACATATAAGCCTATCAGTCACCCTTAAGGCAGACCCTATCAATCCTGAGGGCAGGGTGCTTGGTTTCCATGTGAGGGGGTGCCTCTGCCTGAGCAGAGCCCCTCTGCAGCTCTCAGAGTCCATTCTCTGTGGCGGTTTGTGGATGCGGTTAAACCATATATTCAAGTGCATTATAACCGAGCGGTAAATGCTAACTTTGGGATGGCTGCATCAAAACATGTCGTGTTTGGTGTCAAACGCTTTGGAATCATACCCCCACACCACTAACTGGTGTGGGAGTATGATCCCACCCTTCTAGAGGGATAGACATGTACCCACTGTGGAAACACAGTAGAATCCTGAAGAGCACTGGCATCACAAAATGGATGCCACCAGTCACAGACACTGGGCTGCCCTCCTGCTGCTGACCGAAACTCGCACTGGAGGAGGCCCAACAATAGGCTTTCTATCACAGGGAGGTGTGACCACCTTCCAGACAGGATTTAGTGTATTGGGGCTAGGTGGGTGCACTCCTAGACTGCTTTGAAGTCCTGCACTGGGGGAGCAGTGAGCTCCTCTGTGCATATGCCAGCTCAAACCCGTTCAGGGGCTACCAGCCCCTGCTCTGGCACGAAACTGGACAAAGGGAAGTGGGTGTAGCCACCCACTCCCCTGACCCTCCCATAGGAGTGGTCATAGAGCTAGTCCCTCCCTTCCTTGTAGTATAAGTTAGGGAACCCTTGCCATTGCAAACTAGATATCCCTGGACAACGCTCTGAAGAAGAATCCTGGATCTTCGACGTTCCACTACCTTTGGAAGACTGAAGAATCTCCCTTGGAGTCAAGGAGTGACTCTCCTGCTTGGCAGGCACCAAAACTTTGAATCAACGGTCGCAAACGTTCCCGCTCCTGCCGGAGTCCGAAGTCCCTGCAGCCCCGGAAGTGGATTTCCTGACTTCTCCAAGGCCATCGTGAGTCCCCAGCGACGCTGAGGCAAGTGGACCCCACGAGTGACGAGGAACTGCAATACCTGGGTACCGGGCACTATTTTCGAGTGCAACCCCTTCACGACGTTCTACGAACTTGTGCATTGGACCACATGTGGTCCAAGCCTCCAGCAGGATTTCCACCGAAGATCAGAGGCCTACCTCGTGCCGAGTGACCGTGGGCTCCTGTTGAGTGAATCCTCCCGAGGCGTCTTCGCGATCCCTTGTCGGCTGGCTTGTGGATCCCCAGAAGACTTTTCCACAGAACCAAAGGGCTCCCCTGGCTGCTCCAGGCCTGCCCTGACTTACCCTCGCTGGGTGAGTCCCTCAGACCTTGCTGGTCTGCACCGCTGACTTTCTTCACTTTCCACGAGACTTGCTGTTGCCAAGGCTTGTTGGCTCCAATCCGGTTGCCGACACCTCAGTAAGCTGCAGACTTTGTGGGACACGCCGAATCCAGGTCCTGGTCGTCGTCGTCAACGCCTCCTGGACCTCATGGCTGAAGAGTCAAGACACCCGTGATCACCTGAAATCACCCGATGACTGTGGGCATCCAGCTTCCTTGCCCCGGGTCACTGCCAAGTGACTGAACACTGTCCCTTCTGCTTTCAGGTCTTCCTTCTTCTGAATCCAGCCTTGGATTCCACTGGACACTTCTCCTGTCTTGACAAGCAGCAAGTCTTCTTTGGCTCCCATTTAAAACGACACCGTGACCCAACACCAAAAGACACCTATGCACCCGGCTTCCCTGGGTGAATTAACTTCAGCACTACGGTGCTCCTGTGGGTGTTGGCTCTAGAACTACTTACCCTGTAAGTGACTTGCTTGTAGACTCTCCCGAAGTATCCTAAAACTTTAAATTCCAACCACAACTTGCTCCATTGAAGTCTATTGGGATCCGCGGCTGTGTTCTCACACTGCATGCGCCTCCCGTGGGTCCTTTACTTACATGCTTTGGGTGGATTAGTGAGGCCCCAGCGCTTCTGAAGGCCCTAGGCCTTGTCCCCTTGCAAGTCGATATTCCCAAGTCTCTTATTTAGTATATGGTCTGGTACGCCCCTAGGGCCCCAGCCATATTTGTGCGTAACTTGTTGTGAAATGTTGATTTGTACATATGTCCTTGACTTCTAATCTCATAAAAAGATTAGTAGAGAGTGTTAGAAATAAATATTATATATATATATATATATATATTATCTACTGGCGGTCGCCAGTAGATAGTTATAGTTAGGACCGAGTTTCCATAGGAAATCTGAAAATTCTATTTTGAATAACTTTGGCGCCGGTTGACGAATCCTCGCGAAATTTTCAAAACTAATGGGGCGCTCCGCTCAGCTCCTACCCTGAAAGTCTCGGGGTGATTCGTCAAGCGGGGGCTGAGAAAAAAGGGGGGTCCCAAAACGCGTTTTTCCCATGCATTTTCCCATAGGACCTTTAGTCGAAGGTACAGCCGGAACAGCTGAACAGAATTACTTGAAATTTGGCAAAGAGGTAGTCCTCAGGTCAGGCATGTGCCTTTTGCATATATGGTGTCAATCTGTTCAGTAGTTCCTGAGAAAATTGCAGTTAAAAGCACATAAATATCTATAAGCGGGCACCGTGCGCGCACCATAACGTGCGCGAGCGTAATTCTGATTGGTGGTTACATGTCAGTCAACATTCGAATCGGTCGAAATCAGGAAGTGTCGCCCGCCATTTTGTGTGTTTTGTGTGTGACAGTGAAAAACAAGCATTTACAATGCAATGGTCTCGGCAATATTATAGGTAGAGCTATTGGTATTGCTCATTATTTTTTTATTTTTTTGTATCCCTAAATAAATGGCATTGTCATTAGCTTTTTTTTGCATATGTGATACCTATTGCATTAGCAGAGAGAGAGTGAGGTAGTGAGATAGAGAGAGAGTGAGGTATTTAAATAGAGAGTGAGGTAGTGAGAGAGAGTGAGGTAGTGAGGGAGAGGGATGTTGTGAGGTAGTGATATATAAGCATAGAGTGATTTTGTGAAGTAGTGAGATAGAGAGAGGTAGTGAAAGAGAGAGTGAAAGTGAGTTAGTGAGATAGAAAGAGTGAGGTAGTGAGATAGAGAGTGATTGAGGTAGTAAGCACCAGAAATGGAAGGGCACTAACCGGAGACAGGCTGCATGACTGCAGTTCTCAGTGACAGAGACATTTTCCCCTGAAATAAAACCAAACACATACATCCATGGAAAAAGCTAAATATCAGAACTTACGCCCTGAAAAACAGTAATAAGCTTTGGAAAGACTTTCAAACTGCTGCAGAGCCCCTGAATTGCAAACTTACTAACCTACTGCCCCTTTCTAAGATGAATGTTACAGGAAGGGGACCTGCTAGCAAAAGGCTTGTGTTTTAAAACTTCATGGGATATAAATTGCACACAGATGATCAATCATGGTAATTAAGAAATTATTTTTAGAACCATTAAATGTGAACTGTAACTAGTCCAAGCATGTTTTTATTTTTAAGGGACCATTTCTCCCTTTTCCGTCTTCATACTGCTTTTCAAAACAAGCATTTGCAATGCAATAGGTCTCGCATTTACGCGAGTTTGAGCTATTGACATTGCAAATGACTGCCTTTTATTTAAGTTTTAAAAACAGATAAATGCATTGTCATTTGCAATGTCAATAGCTCAAACTCGCGTAAATGCGAGACCTATTGCATTGCAAATGCTTGTTTGGTACTAGTGCTTATGTTAAAATTATCCCAGATAACACCTAAATGAAACCTGATAAAAGGCCAAAAAGTTATGATGAGCCACTAACACGGTATTTACACAGATCATGAATGTTCACTCTGTTGACAACAAGACAAGCCCGGCGGAGCGTGGCGCGCACGCTGGGAGGGGGGGGGGGAGAGGACCCTTTGAAGTGCGATTAATATAGCATTAAGCATTATACAGCTCAAAATGGTAGAAGACGTAAATACCCATGAGGTACTTGGACGGCAACTGAAGGAAACGCCAGAAGAAGAAGTGTCATAAAATAATAAAACAGAAACAATGGCATGTCCCTGAAAGTCACAGGAGGGAATTAGAGTAACATGAGGTAAAGTGGACAACAACAGTTCAATTGACGGGAGAACTAGGAAAATAAATGTTTAATATTATAAACGAGGACAAAGATGTCCGGAAAAGCACAAGTGTTTTACAGCATTATACAGCTCAAAATGGTAGAAGACGTAAATACCCATGAGGCGCTTGGAGGCGATGAACTCAGCGCGTCTGCAATTATAAAATAATCAATACTCGGAAGACGCACTTAGGAGAGGAAAACCCATGACCCAAGGCTAATGGAAACAAGAGCACATTTTAACAAGCCCGGCGGAGGTGGCGCACGCACGCTTGGGGGCGGGGGAGCGAACCCTTTGAAGTGCTCCCAAAAAGCGGAGTGCATGGCAGCACCAAGCGCGTGATTGTGCGCGTGCTAGCAATGCAATCCGCTTTTTGGGAGCACTTTGAAATGCCCTATTACAATAGTCTCGCTTTGCGATCGCTTACGCGATAGCAAGGTCGAGACCTAAAAAGGTTTTTGGTTTGTCATTTATAAAAACAGAAGGGTTCAGGTCTTACAAGCAATATTCTGCTTAGGCCGCATGTGGAGAGCAGGGCACGTGCACACTCCGGTACGGATGACAGCACTAGGTCAGGTGTAACATGAAAACGAAGTACAGAACTCCCAAGATCGCTTTTAGGTGACCTCAAGACGCCACAATGTACTAAAGAAACAGCCCATGGGAAATAAAATGCAATCGTTAAGACAAAAACACAGTCATGTAGATAAGAACCGGAGGATGTGCAAAACAAGAGGGGTTCGGTTTAAAATACACTTGTGTCACTGCTAAACAATTCCCAAGCAGGCCTCTGCAACAGGTTATGAAATAATTGCATAACATTATAAGGTGAATGCAGAGCCCGCACACTGCCCAGTGCCCAGATGAACAGAAGGGCCCCTGCACACATTTGTTTTCAGAATTTGCTGTCACGGAGAGCTACTATATAGATACTGAACACGTGAGCTGTATTATGTTCGCTAGAAGAAATCAAGAGAACCCGTTTACTAAATAGATTAATTCAGTCTAAAAACAAAGCTTCATTGGCACAACTTAGGTTAATAGCTTAGAGTAGACAATTGTGACAAATTAGGCCTCTGCCTTTACAACAATGGAATAAGACACCTACACTGTATTCGCATGTCTTGTAAAAAAAAACAAAAAAACAACTCTGCCACACACGCTAGTTACATGTTGAGAGCGCACGACGGGATCGTCCTACCACACATAAATCAAGGACAATTTGCAATTAAAGAAATTTTTACTTTTTAAGGAATGCTACAAATTGAAGACATTTGGCATTCTGATTGAACGATGCCACTCCAGTAAGCAAAAACACAGCTGGGACTGCACAGCAGAGGGTTTCGCTGTGAATAAGCAGCACAACCTTTACTATTTAGTCCAAAAAACTCAGGTCACAAACTGGCACTGAAATTATTAGAACCGGAAGCACTGGCAGCGCGCTAGCACTATTAATAAAATGTAAAGTACACTTTGTAGAAAACTGATACCTCACTGAGGCGCAACTTACTATGTGAGTTGACTCGAGGAGCGGTAATTGTACGGGCCGGACCTCGCCGCAATGACTACCTCTGCAATAAACATCGGCATAATTGTGTGGCTCGAAGCCGCTGCACAGGAGGGGCTGGTGTGCTTCTAGGCTGCTGAGGAGCAACTCCAGAGGCCGCCGCCGGTCAGGACCCTCAAGTGTTTGACGGAGATAATAAAATACCCACGGCACAGAACTCTGTCACGGCGCCGCTCCCATTACCACCCCTGTAGCCTGCCACTAGTTTATTGAGATTGCAGTCAGTCTGTTCACCACTTGTGCTGCAGCATCAGGAACCAACAGCCATGATTAATCACGCTGGTGCCCTCGTCGGGTAAATCTGTTACAACGCCAAGACTGTGCCGGGGAGCTCAGAAAGACATGCGATTGCGAAAGGTTTTTTTTTTGCAACTTGCAAGTGCGCATGCGTGGTGAAATACGCATTCGCCTGATGCGTGATACTTGCCAGGGCTGTTTTTCCTGTTTTTGGATCAATTTCACAGAGAAGCAAAAAACACGAAAGGAGCAAAGAAAAGGTAATGCCTGGCTGTTCGTAATGACTGTCTCTCTCTGACACACGCAGGGGTCGGTTCCACACGGCCAAATCGGCCCTAGCAATAGAACCGGCCCCCTGTCACAAAACCGGCCCCCACCCCCTCCAGCCTAAGCCCTGACGGCGCCGGACGGATGGATCCTCACGGCCAGACGACAGCAAAAAAATGGCGGATGGAAGCTTCGAAATTTTTTCGGATTCGGGGGCGTGTTCCTGCTGTTCGAGAAAGGGCGTGGCTAAAAAGTGGAAAGAACAGCACGGAACACGCCCCCGAATCTGAAAAAGACGGAGCCTATTTGGAGGGACGGCTCTCTCCTCCAATGGCTGGCCTCCGTTTAGGAAGCCAGCCAATGGAGGAGAGCCAAAAAGAGAGGCGGGCTAAAGAGCCACTCTCAGAAACATAAGATCTCCGGACTTCCGGTTCTGCCTTCGGCAGACCGGATGGTCCCTCGACCTAAAAAAAGGTGGAGAACGTGAAAAGGGGGCAGGGTAGAGAGTTCCTGACCCCCTAGCCTTTGTCAGGGGGTCCCTGAAGGACCCCGAAGGGTGAAATAAACATTTCATTTTTTTTTTTATTTTTTTTAAAGTGAAAAACCTTAAAAAAAAAAAAACAACATTTTAAACGAGCCATTCCATATTACAGGATACAGTCAATCTATAAACTATACACATAGGTAGCTTATTGTAAAATAAATATATAAAAAAATATAATACATACATAACTTAGCATTTAAAAAAACCAAAAAAACCATGCAAATTCACTTTAAAAACCATAGGTTTCACACATGTTCTAGTTAGCTGGACATTTCACTAGTAAAAAACCATTGAAATTCCCCCGTTCTAGTTAGTTCAGATAACTATAACTCGCGCGACGGCCACTCAATCACAAGGATGATGTCATGAGTGATGCCACTGACCATGTCATGAGTGATGTAATATGTGACGTCATGAGCAGTGGATTGCGGGTGCATGAGTTATAGTTATCTGAACCAACTATAACAGGGGAATTTCAATGGCTTTTTTACGAGTGAAATGTCCAGCTAACTATAACATGTGTGAAACCTATGGTTTTTTAAGTGCATATATATATATACATACACCTGTGTGGTGTCCTTTCATTTAGTGATTCAAGAGATTATAAGGTAAAACAAGCTGCTTTACATTCCTCTAAAGACTTAGCTTGAAGGCTGCTCTCCACAGCTACCACTAGGATAGCTTTCTTTAAAAGGTTGTCTTAAACCTATCTACCATAAGAGTCGAATTGTACTGGAGCAAGGTGGCCACTTTAACTAGTGTTCAGCATATACCAGGCCAACTTCTCACACTAAGTTACAATGTCGGCAAGTGTACAGGTAGCTTCAGGAGTAGAAAGAGGTCATTAGAGAACAGTAGGCCTGTATTAAGCAGGGCTAGACAGTTCACAGTAGAGGAGCGCAGCAAAGCAGCACAATGGTCAAATTCTGTCACAGCTACAGAGCATCAGTAATGTGTACATTATAAATCAAAAAAAAAAAATGCACAGATGAAGGTTGAAAAAGTGGCAACATAAAATTATGTTTGGTCAAAGTTAGCTTGGGACGTGGCAGGGTTACGAGGCACTGAAGAGTCTGGGGCAGGTATTGAAACAATCCTCAATCAGACAGGTGGCAGTGTTGGCAGGGTGGCATAGTCAGGCATGAAAAGCATCTGAAGGCTTGTCCTTCCTCTGATGGGACCCAGACAGGCTGAACCACCTAAAGTCACTATTGATGCGAACCCGAAGTATGCCATCAGCAGTGTGACTGCCTCCAAAGAATCTGAAGTATCACACAGGAGCGCAAGGAATGAATATCACATAAACACCTCCCGAAGCAGAGGTCAACACAATCTGCATACATTTCTAGTCCCCCTATTGTTTCTTAACTTTCTAACTATACTGTTCACCAGTGGCCTAACGATGAATGGAACATGAATAAAAAGACACCTACAAATGGCACAAGAAGAAAAGACCTCTTAAGCAATGTAAACAAAGGAGGTACTACTTGTGAAAGAACAGGATGGTGTCAAACAATCACAGGAACGTTTTGATGGGCAAAATGATTGTAGTATAGCGGTTAATGAAATAATTTAAATGTGAAAATGCACTTGAGTGGATAATGGGTCACGTGCTTAGCTCTTCACTGCCCTCTTTCTGATGTCAAGTTCACTGTGCTTTCGGTGTGCAGTGCCTGTCCGAACACCTGGATTTACCATGCTATTCCGTGCCTTGGTTTGCACTTTGTGTCTCGACTTTCTCAGATGTGGCCGCGGCGTCACAAGCTGGCCTCGTGAAGACACGGAAATAACTGGAAAATGTATGTTGAGTTTTCTCACTATGAGTTTTGTTACATGAAAGTAGACCGAACGGTGGGGCGGGGAGGGGGGGGAGGGAGTGGCAGGCATCCAGGTCTAGTCCCAGCTTTCCTTTCTTCACAAGATGTGTGATCCTGGGCAGCGGGCAGGCCACTGCATCTCCCTCTGCCTCAGATTCATTATCTACCATTGCAGCAACTTGGCAACAGGGCCCTCAATATGAACTGCTGCTTAAAAGTGAAACTGGGCGTGTCCTGTGGCAGCTGCTGGCTACTACCACCCCTCTCCTGCATCAGTGTTTACAGTAAGGAGGCTTGAATTCACCCTCTGTGAAAATAATGAAGAACGTCACTGTCAGCAGGGGAGCGGGGAGCCCTAATGCACGTTTATTAAGAAAATCACGAATTGAAATCCAAGCACTCTGCCAACTTTTAAGTCATACTGTGAACACGTGTGTGGTGGATAGCGACGTGGTCCTCTCTAGAGTACTCAGTGCCAGGTTTCAGCCACCACAGCCTCACTACCTTCCAAAGCAACATGAATCCTGAAGTGACAGCTCCCTTGTTCACCTCAGGCACCCAGTTCAATAAATGAAATCTGCCTGCTAATTCATCTATGAACTCGTTCCACCATTTGTTTCATTTATCAATTCATCCATGTCTTCCATTCAGTCAGCCACCCGTCCAGCTTGCCCAGAGCATAGCTTGCCTGCTCCAGTCCATCGTGTGCTGCTGATTGCGTTTATGGGTTTAATGAACTGAACATCTGATAATGGTTGCACGAGACAAAAAGGTGAATTGATTCGGCGCGGCGGACTTATGATGAAAAAGGGAGATTTTTTTTCCACTCCTGGTCCTTCTTTTATAGTCCGAATATATGAACAGTCCCTAACTAAGCCTCGATTTGTTACATTTTTCTATATAAAAACTATTTGTATTTCTGCCACGCTCATGATGCAATTTTGCTCATGACATTGCAATGGAAACCAACAGCTTGAATGGTAAATAAACGTGAATTGGATATCGTCACAGCTCCGAACCGGTTACATTCATTCACCAGAGCATCATTATTTTGCAGGGTTCCGCAAGCAGTAAAAACATTGCTAGACCAGCCTGTCAATGTTCCCGTCGATCAAAGCTATACACTGAATGAGACTGCGGAGCTTTTCATCCTCTCTGCATCCCTGTTAGAAATCCACCTTGTTCACAGTGGCACAGCAAGTGTGTCATTGGCCCTAATGCAAGTACTGTAAAAAGACCCATTCCATATGGCTGGATAGTAAAAGGCGCCCATGTGGTGCAGTGGACCAGTACGCCAGTCGGCCCCGGTGCCACTACTCCTACTGCACCACAGACAGCCATTCCCTGGCTTGTCACGAGGGATCGGAACGCTATCCCTCCAAGCGGTCCGACTGAGGGCTAGTACAGCCTGATCTCGTCTGTATCCTATATACAATATGCTGGCTGCCCCAGCGCCCAGAAGTATCCGGAAGGATAAACGCAGCACTCCACAAAAACGTCCAGATAAACAGCCGGTCTCCCATGGCGACGGTCCCCGCGAATGCCATTATCCATCCCCATTCGCTTCCAGTCGCAGAGAGGCAAGTCCAAAGGTGGAACACCATTGTCCCCAGTTGAAGCAAACGAAAAGACGCGTTTAGTGCAATAGCGTTTACTTGCACAACGGACGAGTCACTTGTTTTTACATAGCGCTAAATGTAACGTTTCTAAGCACTGTGAGGTAGCTAGGGGTGCCAAGTACTGGTCGGACAAGTCGGCAATGTAACTACTGACCCAAGTTTTCACCTCCACATTGATTGTGTGGAAAGTGTCGACACACCTTGAGAGTTAAGAACGTGTGAGAACGTGTTTGTGACGGAGATCCTCATCCTCGGTTCCACCCCCTCGGCCTGGGGCGACTCCTGATGGCCGACGGCACTAGGAGCACCCCCTACACCCACCAACCACGCACGAAACCTGGGGGTCATCTTAGACTCCACACTCTCCATGACAAAGCAGGCCAACGCCGTCTCCTCCTCCTGCTTCAACACCCTTCGCAGGATCTTCAAGTGGATCCCCACCGAAACTAGAAGGAAGGTCACCCAGGCCCTCGTCAGCAGCAGACTGGACTACAGCAACGCACTCTACGCAGGAGCCCCGGCCAAACTCCTGAAACGACTCCAACGCATCCAGAACGCCTCCGCACGCCTGATCCTCGACATCCCCCGCCGCAGCCACATCACACCCCACCTGAAAGACCTGCACTGGCTCCCCATAAACAAGAGGATAACCTCCAAGCTCCTCACCCACACACACAAAGCACTCCACAACACCGGACCAGCGTACCTCAACAGCCGACTCGGCCTCTACACTCCCCCCCGCCAGCTCCAATCCGCAGACCACGCCTTTACCACTGTCCCCCGCTTTCAAAGAGTGACCGGCGGCGGCAGAGCATTCTCCCACCTCGCCGCCAAGACGTGGAACACCCTCCCCATCCACCTACAGCAGACCGAAGACCTCCTAACCTTCAGGAGACTCCTCAAGACCTGGCTCTTCGAACAGTGGCAGCATCCACCCCCCCAGCGCCTTGAGACCCTCACGGGTATGTAGTGCGCTTTACAAATGCTATGATTGATTGATTGATTTGTGTGCATGTGAGGAATGTTGTGCATACGAAATGTGCTTTGTGCTAGCCTAAGCGCTTTATATAGACAAGATGTGGGAGTTGCGTGAGCACGAGAGGGCTACTTCGTGCAAGTCAGGACAGTGTTTGAAAGTGACAGAAAATCGGTGCAAGTGAGGCGCGCTTTATACGGGCAGGGGCTTTCCTTGTTTAACAAGCAGCGCTGAAAGACAAGCGCTTACCTTACGGGAGTGAGCGCGATAATTGCAGATGGCGTCGCTGCTCGCTCCCGCAAGGTAAACGCCACACATGCATGAGGGCTCATTGGGAACAGTGCAAAACATGCACGAGTTCCCAATAAAGCCCGGAGCAATTCCAAGAGGTCACTCCAATAGCAATGCATGCGCGCTGCGTAAGCGAGATCTAAAAACTATCACTACTATTAACTTATTCCTTATGATTTTTGCAACACTTGCCTGACTTTTACCGTATTGTATTGAAAAGGTTTTCTATTCGGTCCATTTTTCTATTCGGTCACACAGACAGAATCCCGTTAACAGTCTGAATGCCACAGTTTCGACAAGCAAGGTTACATTTGATTCTACTATGAAGTGTCTGTGCGCAAAGGGAAATAAGGCCTGCAGCCCGTACAATGAAGCGGGAAAGAGAAGAGGTGGTTCTGTTGTAAAGTGCTTATGTCAAGTTTGTGCTACTAAGAAGCTTTACAAAATTGCAAAAAGTAATCTAAACATAGGTATTTACATCTACTATTTATCACAACAACGCTTGTCCTGTTAGCTTTACCAATAGTGGGAAAGAGTAGTAATAAGGACTGCTTTGCATATAGCATGCTATATGCAAAGAAATCCTTGAATGCGACGATGAATGGATTATACTTTACTTTTCAGATGCAAAAGAGTCCTTCTTGTATTCCAAAGGAAGCACTTCCTAAAAAATGCAGAAGGCTACACTAAACAGCCAATAGAAAGAGGTAAGAGAGGAGTACTCCTCTGTAAGGAGCCAAACGCCACTCCAAGTATATTGGTAACAATATGTCTTACAGAAATGAGAGCTGTCAAGCCAGACCTAAAAAGGCAGTACTGCTGCAAAGACTTGAGTGTTCCTGTCCTGACTGGGAAGGGCTACAGTCTTGAATAGGGGGATTAAGAATTCACATCTACGCTGCTAATCACATCTCTAACTACTTTTTGAGGTATTTTAAAAATACACTTGAAGGCCTATTACATCACGCTGACAAACTGATAAAAAAATGATAAATCTCTGCTCTCATCCTGGAACCACTGGGTGTGTATGGTCCGAGCCATCCTGATATAGGCGGCTTCAGGGACGATTCAGGGTCATTTAGAGATGAACGGATTTCACTTTATGCTTACGACATTCTTCTATATGTCACTAACCCGACTGTTACACATCCCATCATATTCCAATTATTTGAAGACCACAGGGCCCATGCAGGATACAGAATTAACAGGGACAAATCCAGCCTCTACCCAAAAGGAGGCCGCTTGGTAACTAGGAGCCTCTCCGGACACCTATGCGTGGATAGTTAGGGTTTTCGATACATGGGTTTCTACATAACCATGAATACCACTGCAAGTCTCAACCATAACATCCATAGGAATATGACAGAATTACATGGGGACACAGAAAGATGGAGATTATTACCCATGACACTTTCAGGCAGGGCTGCCATGTACAAGATGGACACTTTACCAAGGCTTTACATCCTTCAAAACACATACCACAAGATCCTGGAGGATATCTTTGTCACCATAGATAGGAAGGTTCACATACTTTTGAGGAAGGGTCACCATCCAAGGGTTGTACTACAGACACGCCACCGTAATCAATATAACGGGGGGAATGCGTTTACAGATATGGGATCATATGACCGAGCAGCACATTTGATGGCACTTAATGAGTTGGGTCACCTACCGGGATACCACCCAACGCATGCTCTGGGATGGATCCAGTTTCAAACACGAACGTATCTCCACCCCATTTATGGTGGTAAGAGTGTTAGACAGCTACTACCAGCAATCCAGAGGACACCAGAAGCCTGGAGGGGGGCGGAACGACAAATGAGGTGGGCTAAAAAAAAAAAAAAACCCTTACCCGTGGGACACCATTCTGGGAGGGAACATGCCCGCTCGAAACAGGGAAGCTGCAGGGGTTTAAAACTTGGGATGTAATAGGGATATCCAGACTGGGAGACCCAATCTCCTTTAGCTTTCTTCAAAGAGAATACCAGCTACGTGCCACCCAACAATACAAATACTTACAATTACAACATGCCTGGCTATGCATGATATTCCTGAGTATGTGTCCCTAGAGGAAATAGCTGAGAAGGCAGTCTCCTGGACCTACAAGACGCTCATCAATGATATCCCACATAATATAAAGCCTTTAAGGGCCAAATGGGAAACAACAAGAGGATTGGATGACATTGACTGGGAGGTGACATTAATGCACCCAAGGGAAGTAGCCATTAAACTTCAGCTGCCAAATCCTCCATAGAATATACTATGACAGGGCCTGCCTGCACAGCTTCGGCAGGGCAGAGACACCAGACTGTCTTTGCTGTCACACAGAAAGAGGAACATACATACACACCCTAAGGGAATGCCATCGTATAAGGTCCTATTGGAACGTGATCATAGAGGAGCTTAGCACGGTTGGGCGGGGGGGGGGGGGGGGGGGGGGGGACCCAACGACGGGTGCCAACTTTATCCTACTATGAATCCCCCTAAGAAATCCATGTCCCCCGAACTGAACTCCTACTTTGTAACCCAGGACTCATATGATGGACATAGTCAAGCATTGGGGTGCCCCAGAACCCCCCACATTGAGGGAATGGAAAACAGAAATGGACTATATGTATGGGGCCAGAAAGGGCAACGTACAAGGCAAGAGGGTGCCCCAAAAAGTTTTTTAAAAGACCTGTGGTCCCTGGCGGCAGTCCTATGGGAGGAAGGGGTGATGAGGCCCTACCACTCACCACAGTGTGAAATGTATGATCCTATGGTGCACTTTGTCGTACAATACACGAAAAATTACCAATGTTTGTTGAGAACTATGCCTGCTATTATATGTAACAGAACTGCTTCCTGTTTGACCAAATATGTTTTCACTCCCAAATGTTCACTGTTTTTGCTGCACCATTATTCATCATATGTTGCTTCTGGGAAAACTTAATACAAATATATATTTTTTAAATATGTCTGCTCTCTCTTTGGAACGGCATAGCTGGGATCTCTGCTGAGTGGTGCTAGCTAAATAGCTTACGTTTAAAAGAAAGAAGTGTGCTTCTTTCTTCACACAAAGTAAACACAAGAGGCTAAAATACCAGGCTTTAAAAAAGCCCATTCTTATGTCTCTATTCAAATCAGCATCCACTCTCTCCGCTAACATTGTAGGCTTTAGAGAATTGTTGAACAGCTCTTGGTAGAGAGCAAATTCCCAACGTGGCACAGAGCAGCCCCAGGTAGAGAGGAACTTTGAGGAAGCATGGTGGTCAGCATTTAATTAGGTGCAAAGTTGAAAGACTACACCAGAGCCACTTCTATCCCATTAACTTACAGGAGGGCTAATCTCTGCTACTCTGCAGAAAAACAGATCCACAAGGTTATTTTTTGAAAAACATCTCAATAACGCCTATGTCTACCTACCGGTTTACAGACAGAGAAAATGGATAGTGAATCGCGTCTACTGAAATACAGATAGACAGCTTTGTACTATGCATCACTTCATCAGACTCCAAAACTTCATGTACAGAATGGATAAAACAGTGTCAAAACGAATTCGCCGCTTACCTTTCCTCTTCCCTCGTAGCTTGCTCTTCAGTGTCCAGTTGTTTTTTCTGCTTTCTGTCCTGGAGGGTCTGCGCTTCTGACCCTTGAGCAGGTGAGAACCCTCCTGAAGGAGGGATTGAAAGAGCTTTCCTTTCATCACTGCAATCGTCAGAGGGAGACACCTCGGAAGCTGTGACAGTCCTATGGTCTGAGGATTTACGAGGTTTCTTTTTCCTAATGGTCTCTTCTAAACCACCAGTTCTTGCCTGCTGGGTATTTCCGTCTTCCCACTGAGCTTCCTCTCTTTCAGAATCTAAGACACCCGTCTGTTGTGCCTCGAGCTCATCAGATGTGCCCCATTCCTTCATTTTCTTTTTCTTCTTTTTTGATTTTCTGGAACTGTGCACCTCTACATCTTCCTCTGTGGTGATCCTATCTTCACCTTCCCTTTCTTCCTCTGAAATCAAGTGTTTGTTCTTGATTTTGTCTGGTCTTTCGGAGTGCTCAATTCGAACCACATCTTCAGAGATTTTAGATGCATATTCTTCTACAGTTCTTCTGTGTTTACTTTTCTTAGGTTTGGTTTTTAAGGAGGGCTCTTGAAAAAGGTCTGACGAAGAGTAATCAGGACTTCCCTGCTCCGGATCGCATTCATGGAGTCGGTGGCTTCTCTTCTTTTTGACAGACATTTCACTATGCAGACCAGTAAGGATGGTATGGACTTCCTTTTTTCCATGGTCACCTCCTCCTACAGAGTCACAACCAAATCCATTCGGCCTTGTTAGAGGATCTGCATTGCCATTGCTTTCATCTGGACCCTGCCTGCTCGTTGGTGTGCCTTGACTGGGAGACTCACTATCATCATCATCATCATCCCCACGGTCTCCTTTCTCTTCCTCTAGTGCATGTTTTTTTCGCTTGAGCTTCTTGTGTCTCCTTTCCGTCTTGAGTGTGCTTTCGAAAGTCTCGCCAATCCCCTGGTCGGAAGTAGCTGCGCTGTCATCAGTTTTTTCTTCTGAGCGGGTTGCTCTTTTGCTTTTTTTGTGCTTTTTGACACCGAAAATGCAATGCTCACCGTCCATGTGCACAGGATTCTCCTCAACCGCATTCTCTCTGTTCTCGTCACTTTCATCACCCACCCATCTTCTGTGACTTGCTTTGGCAACTTTGACAGGCGCATTTCCATCTTTGGTTTCCTCGGAGCTCTCACTTGCACGATCTGCTCGCAGTCTCTGCCCAGCTGTGTTCAAGCTATCCTGGTGGCTACTTTTGGGTTCAGACACATCCTGCGCGACCTCAATAACTACTTCTGAATCCCCAGATTGGGAATTGTGGCGTTTCTTTCCCTTTTTCCTGTGGGTCCTTGAATTCTCTTTTTCAATTATCGCTTCCTCGGCAGCCTCCGTCACTGCATATTGTCTTTTCTTTTTTTTCTTCTTGGAATACACATCCATTACATTGGTACTCTCACGCTCTTCATCCTCCGCTGTGTGACTTTGTAGCAGTTCTCCATGCACCTAGAAAGAAGTTGATAAGCAGAGAAAAATACATTATGGAGGTTACCATTGGGCAAATATAACCTACTTTATGGAAAGAGGTTTTCATTGTCTTACACCAAGATCTCCCAAACACTGGAATTTCAGGTCCTGGCATCACTCAGAGACCCCCTTCTTAGTGTGATGGGGATATTTTGAAATATAAATATCCTTCTGGTGATTTTCAGTAACAGTATATCAGTTTGGGCATGATTCACGTATTAGGTAAATGGTTTGCGGCTGGGCTGATATTTGTAAAATGAAACATCTTTACTGTATTTATCACACACAACACACAGATGAACATTGGCTGCGATGCACAGCGTGCACGGGTCTACAGAAAGAAAACTAGGTGGCAGTTTATCTACATATATGACCACGTGCATCCTATCTGAAGGGCTACTGGTAACATGAGATATTGTTGCTGTAGCATCCTCTGCTTCGATTTGGATTTGCCATACTTGCCTCATAACCCATCGTCTGCTGCGTAACCTTCAGATTTTAAACAAAAACTAAATCCTGTTGAATTGCTCAAATGGTTCAAAACGTACACAATTGTTGTCATACAGTAGGAAGGTTAACTGGCTACCTTTCAGTTGCTGAGTGCCATATTTGGGTGTTAAACTGATACCAACAGGGTAAAACCTTGAATCAGTGTTCACATATATAGGATTTGGAAAATGTGTAGCAATATGCGGCACAATTTAGTGAATGCTGCTGCATGATTTGTTTAAACCAGGGGTCTCCAACCTTTTCTGTAGTGAGAGCTACATCTGAGCAGTGAAAATTGTCGTGAGCCACTGAAGGCTAGGAAACTCGCACATTTTTTCGAGAGACCCCTCCCACGCCCAGTTTCATTGACTTTAAGCCTAATTTCTTCCAAGCCCATATGGTGGTTTGAACAAAAGGGGGCCCTCTCCCTCTTTTGAAGCTACAGACAGCTGCATGTTGTGCTACCTGAAGCAAAAGTTTGTCTTGCTTGGAAGCATTCCTGGAAAGTGTAACGAAATACTGCAGGATACAAGCCTATGACCTGCTTTTGTTATCCTCGATCTAAATTGTTCACGCACTGCAAAAGTTAAACCTCAACATATATTCCATATCAAATGTGAATTATTGAAGTCTAGCTTAGATGTGCAGTCACTAGACTTAAAAAAAAGACGCATTTTATTGTGAACCTCAATTATTTCTCCTTCACCACATACTCTTTTTTATTACAGTTTTAAAATGTCCCATCCTGGCTCAGCTTTAAATAAGTTTTAACTAGTTTGATTAATGAAGGGTTTTATTCAGAATACTCCAGGTCTGTCCATGATCCAGAACTCTGCTACCCAAAGAAACTGCTGCAGTGTTGGTGTTGATTGCGACATGCACTGGGAACAGAGACGTTTTAAGGCATGGGCAAAGTGGGCTCTGGCCCAGAGCTCCACCCATTCAGGTACCCCGATACAGCCATCGTTGTTCTGCAGAGAGCCTTGCCCGGATGACCTTGAATAATTTTAAAACCGATTTATATATCATTTTCCTTTAATTTATTTGGAATGTGGCTGATGTGTGAGTCTATTACAGAGTATTTGCAGAGAAATGTTGTGTTATATTTCATGCAACATCCATAAAAATGTTTCATTTAGAATAGATCGAAAAAGGACATCACATATTAGAAATGTGATGGTGGCACAGAGATTATTTGCAGTAATGTTAGTGAGCTGCTGCTGCTGTGTTAAACATTGAAAACACACATCACTATCCCTGAATGTTAAATATAAACACATTTATAATTTTGACGAGCGTGCCTATGCTGTCAATGGCTTGTCCAAAGAGGGGATTGAAAGAGTTAAAACTGGATCAGAAATTCAAAGCTGCTCTGAAGAGTGGAGCAATTTACATTCTTTTTCGGAGTGCAGACGTGGGGATTTTTTTTTATGTTGTGCCTTCGGTAAAGGAAACTGAAACTTGGCAACACCCTGCTTCTCCTGATGTAAAACCCAGAGCTGCAAAGCGAAACAAGCATTTGCAATGCAATAGGTCTCGCATGTATAAGAGTTTGAGCTATTGGCATTGTAAAATTACAATGCCTTTTATTTATGTTTTGGTTTTAAAACAAATAAAAGGCATTCTCATTTACAATGCCAGTAGCATAAACTCGCATAAAAGCAGTGTGTGGCGTGCAGCAGTGTGCGGCGTGCAGCAGTGTGCGGCGTGCAGCAGTGTGCTGCGTGCAGCAGTGTGTGGCGTGCAGCGGCATCCAGCAGTGTGCGGCGTGCAGCAGATTCGTGCAGCATGCAGCAGTGAGTAATGCAGCAGTGTGCAGCAGCAGTGTGCGGCGTGCAGCAGTGTGTGCCGTGCAGCAGTGTGTGCCGTGCAGCAGTGTGTGCCGTGCAGCAGTGTGTGGCGTGCAGCAGTGTGCGGCGTGCAGCAGTGTTTCGTGCAGCAGTGTGCGGCGTGCAGCAGTGTACGGCGTGCAGCAGTGTGTGGCGTGCAGCAGTGTGTGGCGTGCAGCAGTGTGTGGCGTGCGGCAGTGTGTGGCGTGCGGCAGTGTGTGGCGTGCGGCAGTGTGCAGCTGTGTGCGGCGTGCAGCAGTGTGCGGCGTGCAGCAGTGTGCGGCGTGCAGCAGTGTGCGGCGTGCAGCAGTGTGCGGCGTGCAGCAGTGTGCGGCGTGCAGCAGTGTGTAATGCAGCAGTGTGCAGCAGTGTGCGGCGTGGTTTGTAAACAACAAGAAAAGCGGACATCAAAGGAAGGGTGGGAGGGAACGAGCATATGGGGTGTGAGTTATAACGAAAGTTAATTGTTGTAAGAGGGGATGCAGGAAGTGAGGCCGAGCGCGCGCTGGCGAAAGCAGTCTGCTGCTTTCAAGTCCGATGCCAGATGCCAGCTTCGCACTTGAATGCCTCACATGCACTGGCCATAAACCGCATTCCTAAGGTCTTGTGCCCCTTACTAAATCTCTCTGAATGCGTGAGGCGGCGCACGTGCAGGAAGTAGCTGGTGGCAAATGGAATACGCGTGGTTGTGCACGTAACCGCCACCCGATCCGCCTGGGAAGCCTTTGGGAGCATTTTCTGAAGCCCCTGCATAAGTCTCGCTGGGCGATCGATTTTGTCTGTTAGTCGTCATTTTGGCTACTTCCAAACTGTCAGGCAGTGTTGCTGAAGGCATCCTTTGGGCCTCTTTCACTCTTAAATCCCCAGAAATGTAATTAGCAATAATATATTTAGCATTGATAGTTTGGGAGCAGATGGGACAAGGCAAGCTCAGACTTCGCTATTAACAAGACCCAGTACTTCCATCATAAAAATGGTAGTGCTCCCCAAATTTTTGTATCTTTTTAATAACATCCCTGTTCCTCTCACTCGGTCTTTCTTTTCCACCTTGAGATCCCTGATGATCCGACTGGTCTGGGGCGGGAAGCACCCCCAGATTCGCTGGAAGACTCTTACACTCCCACAAGATAGGGGAGGCCTCGGCGTACCTGACCTGTATCTATACCATCTGGTCGCGCAGTGTGCACATGCCTATGCCTGGTACCATCCGGACGCTCGGATCCCGTTTCTTCGCCCTGAGGCAGACTTTGTTCTCCCGGGCCAGTTGGCGGCCGTTTTGCCCAAGGGTGTCCCCAGAAGCCCAGTGGATATTCAAACAGTGTCCACTACCAGCTGGGCCTGGAAGAAACTTTTGAGCTACTTAGCTCACCCTCGCCTATATTCCTCTTCTCTCCCTATTCGCAACCCGGGGCTACTGCCGGGCACAGATGAGGCGATTGTGCAGCGAACGTTAAGTAAATTTAACCTCACCAAGATGGGGGATTTGTACCCTGGAGGGCACATATTCTCGGCATCGGAAGAGGCGCGTTTCAGCGAGGCTACATTCATGGATAGGTTCGTTCTTCGCCGACTATTGCGCGGCCAGGGCGGTAATTGAGGGTTTCCCCCTTGAGCCTGCTTCCTTTGAACCCCTTACCATCATTGACAAAGATACGGGGGCCCATATAGTCTCGAGGCTGTACAAGGCGTGTGCGGCTTTGCTCCCTTGTGCGGATGACCGGGCGCGGGCGGAGTGGGAGACGGACTTGGGTAGGCCTATTACGGATGAACAGTGGACGGCCTGCTGTAAGGTTACTGCTACGGTGTCACTGAACAGTCTTCACAAACTCCTTCACTATAAATTCCTGCGCCGTTGGTACATGACTGTAGGAGAGTAGGGTCTGCTATCCTATGGTCACCCCAAATTTTTGCTTTTTGCTTCACTGGTTTTTGACATATTGAGGCTGTGGGCCTGCCAATCAGACCCCCAGCCTGCTGTTCTCTCTACTAAATTAAAACTATGCACCCTAGGTGCATAACCAATTGGAAGTGGATCACCCTGTCAGCCCCTGTACCAGTGTACACTAGGTACCCAGGGCATTGGTGTACCCAAGGCCTGCCAGGGGCTGAAGCATGTATTATGCCACCCCAGGCTTGGCCTAACAATTTGACACAACTGGCTGATCACTCAGCTGGGGTAAGTTGGTGTAATCACCTCTTACTTAGGTGTAGTATACCTATACCTAACCTTAAATGGGACACCTGGTAACCTATAAGTCACTCCTATGGCAGGCCTTAACAATCCTGAAGGCAGAGTGCTTGGTTCCATGTGAGATGGTGCTCTGGCATGAGCTGAGCCTGTCTGCAGTGGTCGGAACAACTTCCTTCTACTGTTTCCAGATATCGTCATACCATATACTCTTAAGTGCATTATGAACCTCGCGGTTAAATGCTATCTTTGGTTTGGCTTTATCAAAACATGTCGAGTAAGGTGTCATACGAATTGGAATACTAACCCCTCGCCAATTCTGGCGACGGGGTTAGCATTCCACCCTTCTAGAGGGACACGACATGTACAGTACCTGAAACCCGGGTAAAATCAGACATAGCCTCAGCTCCACAAAATGGATGCTGCCACCACAGACACAAGTCTGCCCTCCTGCTGCTGGGAGTCCTTCCAGCTTGGGAGGTGTGGACAAAGGGTTTCCTGCCAGGGGAGGTGCATGCACCACCCCAGACAGGATTTTGTGTATTGGTCAGGTAGGGCTTGAAAGAAACCAGACATGCCTGTGGCTCACAAGGAGCCTCGGTGCATATGCCAGTTCAAACCGGTCCTGGGGCACACCAGTCCCGGGCCTGGGGCGAGCTGGACAAAGGATTGGGGGTGTAACCACCCCCCTTCCTGGTCCCACCCATAGGGAGGGACCTAGCAGGTAGTCCGGCCCCTAGAATCCGCTTAAAGGTAGGAGCTGTGTCCTAAGACTTCAGACATCCTGGAATCAACTTGAAACTAAGAAGAAGACGGGAACTTCGACATTCTGCTGCACAGAAGACTGAAGGAAATCTCCCCTGTGGTCAGAGAGTGACCACCTTGCTAACGCAAGCACCATCCAGCGAATCAACGTCTGCTTTGCCGCCGCCTCCCGCCGGAGCCTGAGCCCAGAGACTGACAAGACCTGGACCTCCAGACCACTCACCGCCCGATCCACAGTCCCTGAAAAGAGGAGACCCGTGGAGGCACCGAGACACGTGGAGCCAGCCATCTTGAAACGACCACGACAAGCTGACAAGTGCAACAACCGAGGCTCCCTCCAAGTTGTGCTTTGGGATCTGAGAAGCCCAACCCTTGAGCAGCATCTGCACCAAAGGTGAGCCCTCCAGCATCTCAACGATCTGCGTGGGGCCCTTCTGCATTTTGCCACTCGACGCGCCTAACCGGTTGCTGGCCCGCTGGCTAGTAGCCATCTTGGCGACGAACTTCACGAAATACACCGCTGGTCTGGTTGCTCCAGACTGGCCCTTGCTCCCCTCCAAAGGAGCAGTTCTTCTGACCTTGCTGGTCAGAACCATCAGCTTATTTCATCTCCTACAACAATTGCTTTTGCCAAGGCTTGTTTGCTTCGATCAAGTCGCCGACACCGCCGACAGCGAGAGCCTGCGTGGGACAGCTCGTGAACCGACTCCTGGACGTCGTCGACCTCCAGGGACCACGTGGCTGCAGAGACAAGCTACACCTTTCTTCCTGTTTGCACCCGACATTGCCTGGTACCCACCTGGTGCCACGCTGGTCACTGGCTAGTGACTGTGAACACTGTCCCCTCTGCTTACAGGTCTTCAACATCTCCGATCCACTCTTGGATCCACTGCATCTCTCCCGGACCAACCGCCTGCAGCATCTTTATCTTCAGGCTCCACGGAACAGATAGAAGAAACCCGACGCACTTCGAGGCCTATGCACCCGCTTCCTGTGGGTGAGGTAAAGCTGGCACACCTGTGCCCAAGTGTAGTATTACATCTCTAGTGCCTGTGTTCCAAATCTTGAGTTCCTAGTCCATCCGGAAGATCCTTTTTGCAGTAACTTTGTACTTTTTACGCACCCATTGAAACCTATGGGAGCACGCGTGTGACTATTTGCTCTGCACACGCCACCCGTGGACCTCCTGGTCACTAACTGAAGTTAGCTCCTTGTAGGCCCAGCGATTCTAGAGGCCCTAGGCCTTTTCCCTTTTCTATTCGTGGTACTTATACCACTATTTTAGTATATGGTTTGAGCGGCCACCAGGGCCTATCCATATAAAGTGCAACTTCTGTGTATTCTACTGTAATCTTGTTTGACGATTTGTGCTCCTGTGCTCATAAAGAGACTAGGGGTTACTTTGAGAAATAAATACATATATATTTTGAATATATATCTGTGTGGTGTCCTTTCATTGGTATAAAAGGGGGTTGCATTTGGTAAAACAGCTGGCTTAACACGCTTCACGAGTTTAGCCTCAAAGACTGCTTAGCCTACGCTACCACTAGGGCAGCTAGTCCGAAAAGGTTGACTTACAACCACACCATAAGGGTTGCTTGGCATGGTACAAGGTGATCACTTTAACTAGTGAGCATCATATACCAGGCCAACTTCTCACAATGACCCCAGACAGACTCCATTCAATTGACCCAGCGCGGCCACACCTCTGTTGGAAGTGCTCGGCACCGCATGCAGACTTCGCGCACTTGTCCTGGACTTGTCCGAGACTGCAATCATTCTGGACGCAGGTTTACAAGGTCTTGGAAGACATGTTAGGGCTTACACTTGTTCCCGCTCCTGAGGTTGCGTTGTTGGGCTACACAGCAAATTTCCCTAAGAATGTTCGTAGGTTGGCCGCTATGGGCCTACTTCTGGCCAAACGTGAAATCGCCAGGCGCTGGGGGGATAGACGGGCTCCTACGGTCAAATCGTGGCTAACTGCCATGGCTTTTTGCAGCACGAATAGCGAACTCTACTCTAGTCTCCTCCCCTCTGTGGCGCGTCCTAGGGACATCTGGGGCCCTTACAAAACATACATCACGGGTCTTCCCGGTTTCCCCTCGTCACCCACACATTCCGGTATAGTCCCAACGGGAGTGGGGTAGGCGGTACGACATGGGCGTTGGGTGAATGGTGACGTCATGGAATGGATGGGATGGTATGATCCACGGGGCGCTTGCTGTGGGGGGGTTGATGGCACGGACATCACGTGGGTTACAGGGTGTGCGTGGAGGGATGGGGTGGCTATGGGCCCTGGGTGTGGATTGTTGATGTCAGTTTCTCCTGTTTCAAGTTGGACAAGTGTTGATGGTGGATTGATAGATGGGGTTCTGATGTTGGATGCCTTCCATAAGTTGCACATCTTGTCAGGGAGCTGGAGGTGTTGTGGTGTACCTCCATACTTTGTCACTGGTGAACACGCAGCTATCATTTCTGTACCGTTTGATTTTGCAAATCTAAATAAAGCTTTAAAAAAAAGTAAAAAAATAAATAAATAAAAAAAAAACAAGACCCAGTACTTCAAGTGCCCGTGGCATACCAGCGGCTGCAGCACGTTTACAGTACAGAAAGCACACATCACAGCTCCAGTCTGGAGAACAGCGCATTAAGAGGTATAATGCTTACCGATTTGATCAGCTCCTCGCTTGTCTCTCACTCATCTGCCTTTCTTCCTCCTCCGCCCTTCCCTCTCACAGCTACCTCCTTCTCGAACCTCCATGCAGCCCGACCTGCCTCGACCACCCTTCTCATTTGTCTTTGTTCTCTCCCTTTCCCCGGCTAGTGTTTAGACCCCTTCATCACTCACGCTAACCACCGCTTCACTGTCCCTGCTCACCACTCCGGACACAGTGTCTGTTGTCAGTGGGCCCATCGCACCACGCTATGCGCCATGTTTCCGCCCCTGTGATGAGACCTGTGGGCACTGGCCTGCCAGGGAGAGCTCCTCCTGAGCGTCTGAGAGGAAGCAGCTGTGCTCCCTCTCTGCCAGGATGCAAGGTAGAAAAAAAGCAGGTGGCGCTGGTTCGTAGCAGTTCAATACTGCTTGCACCACCTGCATGCTAGCAGGCTTTTCCAGGACATGCTGCTTTGCACCAGCATACGTCGTGCTGGATCAAGAGGGCGGTGCCAGGATGTGAAAGGCTGGTAGCATGGACTGGAGGAGGAGATCAGCAATAGCGTCATCATCTTTGGCCTGCCCCGCCCCAACTAAGCTCAGTTAGGCCAAGCTGAGCAGTTGGGTTTGGTGAGGGCAGGCAACGGCTGTAAAAAAAAAAGACCCAAGAATAATAAATGACAACAACAGGATACAAAATTTTTAGATGCAAGGCGCGAGCTACTCATGGGGGTTCAGCGAGCTACCGGTAGCTCGCGATCGACCGGTTGGAGACCCCAGGTTTAAACCCACCGCATAATTCCAGTGGCACTGCCTGCATGGCATGGCTGAACTTGCTCCTTATTCCCCTGTGGATAAGTGAGCCCCACTGCCACATTCTATACGCAGTGTTGTGTGCCCCCACCCCTTCCATGTTATGAAATGGATAGGCCTAGAATCGCCCTCTATACAAGGGGCCAGCATAGCCGGCTATCGGACAAAGAGTCCTACGGCCAATGGTGCCTGGTTCCAGGCAGGCCGCTCCCCACGCCACACAGCTCCACCTGATTGTGCCGTGTGCCTGCCCTCCCTGCTGCCGCAAGTTCGCGCCGTCAGTCCTCTGGTTCTACTCTCTCTGTTTTTCCCCCCATTGCCTGTCTCTGCCTGTTCAGGCTGTCTGCCGTTTTTTCCACTTATCTCTACTTTTTTCGTTTTTTTCTCCACTTATTTCAACGTTCTTCACGTTCCCAGCCTTTTTCTTTTGTTTGCTCAGCCACTTGCCTTTCCCACCGCTGCGTCCCCGCCCCTCTCGCTCGCCCATTCGATCCCCACCTGCCTCCCAGCTGCTCCTCCATCCCACCTCCCCTTCTTAATGGCGGCCGCGCCGCTGGCAGGCCGAAGGCGCACCTAAGGCAAGCCCGTCTGCGCCCATCCGTCCCTGGACCGTGCCCAGCGCCAGACCCCCTGGCCCCCACGAGCGCCACGACACCCGACGCCACTACAATGCCAACTTCCTCCACGTACTCAATGCCGGGCGATCATCCACCTGCTTCTAGGCCACCCCGAAGCTCACCCACGGACCCTTCTCCTGCCGAAGCTGCAGCTTCGCCAGCCACCGAACATTGGCACGTCCTGCCCCGCACACCAGGGCAGGTCACAACCATCCCAGATGCATACTACTCAACACCCACTCCGTCCACAAGCACGCCATCGAACTCTGGGACCTACTCGACTCATCCTCCCTGGACATCGCCTTCCTGACTGAGACCTGAATGAACCCCTCCTCGGCACCCGACATTGCCATAGCCATCCCGGACGGCTACAAGATCACCCGCAGGGACCGCACCAACAAACCAGAAGGAGGAATCGCCATCGTCCACAGGAATACCGTCAGAATTTTGACCAGCACCGAAGACACCATCAGCACTGCCGAACGCCTGCACTTCCAGATCCACATCGATCCCAACACCACCCTCAGAGGAACCCTCATCTACAGACCACCCTACCCCGACCACAGTTCAGCGACTCAATCATCGACGTTGTCAGCACGCACGCCCTTGCTTCCACAGACTACATCCTCCACAGAGACCTGAACTTCCACCGCGAGAACGCCAACGATAGCAACTCCACCACCCTGCTCGACAACCTCACCAACCTCGGACTCAAACAGCTTGTCACGACACTCACCCACTCCTCGCTCGACCCCATCTTTTCCGCCAGCAACCACGAAACCTTCAGCCACACCACCGAACTCCACTGGACCGACCACCGCTGCATCCACTTCTCTTTCGAGAACCACACAATGCACAACCACCCGCCACGAATCCCCCACCGCAGCTGGAACAAGGTCACCGAAGACCAGCTAATCACCACCCTCGCCCAAGACCCACCAACCGACCCCACCACCACAGCCGCCCGCAACTTCAGGCAATGGATCGGCGACTGCGCCAACACACTCGTCCCCATCAGGAAACCCTCAAACAGATGCACCAACAGGAGGGCCATCTGGTTCACCACCGACTTCCAGGAACCCAAGCAGACTTGCCGAAGACTCGAGAAGAAGTGTCGCCACGAACAGACACCGGACAACCACGCAGCCCTCAAGAAAGCCAGCCGCAAGCACTACCAACTCCTTTGAACCGCCAAAAGGACCTCCTTCAAGGAGTGCATCAACAACAACACGCACAACAGCAAAGAGCTCTTCAACATCGTGAAAGAACTCGTCAACCCCAGCTCCAACGTCACCCCGCCGTCGCAAGACCTCTGCGACTCCCTAGCCACCTTCTTCCACCGCAAGATTGCAGACATCCACGACAGCTTCAACACCCAGACCCCCCAGACAGCCGCCGACACTTCAAACTCATCGCCCCCCCAACCATGCCGGCCTCCTGCTCTCCTGGAACCACGTCAACGACGACTACATCATCAAAATCATGAACACCATCCACTCCGGCTCGCCCGCCGACCCTTGCCCTCACCACATCTTCAACAAAGCGAGCTCAACCATCGCACCCAAAGTCCGGAAGAACATCAACAGCTCCTTCGATACCGCCACCTTCCCGGGGAGAGCTGGAAACACGCCAAGATCAACGCCCTACTCAAGAAACCCAAGGCGGACCTCAAGAACTTCCGGCCCATCTCCCTGCTCCCGTTCCCAGCCAAAGTCATCAAGAAGACTGTCAACAGGCAACTGACCTGCTTCCTCGAGGAGAACAACATCCTGGACTCGTCCAATACAGATTTGGCAGCAACCACAGCACGGAAACTGCCCTCATCACCTCCACTGACGACATCAAGACCCTGCTGGACAGCAGCGAAACCGCAGTCCTCATCCTCCTGGACCTCTCGGCCGCCTTCGACACCATCTGCCACCACACCCTACGCACACGCCTCCACGACGCAGGGACCTGTGACAAAACCCTGGAATCGATTACCTCCTTCCTCACCGGCAGAACCCAGAGAGTCTACCTCCCCCATTCCGATCCGAAGCCACCAAGATCACCTGCAGCATACCCCAAGGATCATCCCTCAGCCCGACCCTCTTTTTTAACGTCTACATGGCACCGCTCGCCAACATCGTACGATCGCACGACCTCAACATCATTTCATACGCCGACAACACCCAGCTGATCCTTTCCCTCACCAAGGACCCAACCACATCCAAAACCAACCTCCACGAAGGAATGAAGGCCGTCGCAGAATGGATGCAGAACAGTCACCTGAAACTGAACTCTGACAAGATGGAGGTCCTTGGCTCCACCCCCTCCGCCTGGGACGACTCCTGGTGGCCGGCCACGCTGGGAGCCGCACTGACACCCACCAACCACGCATGCAACCTGGGGTTCATCCTGGATTCTACACCATCAATGACCCAGCAAGTCAACGCCATCTCCTCCTCCTGCTTCAACACCCTCTGCATGCTTCGCAAGATCTACAGATGGATCCCCACCGGAACCAGAAGGACGGTCACACAAGCCCTCGACAGCAGCAGGTTGGACTACGGCAACGCCCTCTACGCGGGAACCATGGCCAAACTCCAGAGAAGACTTCAACGCATACATAACGCCTCCGCTCGCCTCATCCTCGACATACCCCGCCACAGCCACATCACTTCCCACCTGAGAGACCTGCACTGGCTCCCCGTCAACAAGAGGATCATCTTCAAGCTCCTCACCCATGCTCACAAAGCACTCCACAACATCGGACTAACATACCTCAACAAACGACTCACCTTCTACACCCCGAAACGCCAGCTTCGCTCCGCTGACCTCGCCACCGTCCCTCGCATCCACCGAACGACCGGCGGCGGATCATTCTCCCAGCTCGCAGCCAAGACATTGAACACCCTCCCCATCCACTTGCGACAGACCCAGGACCTACTGACCTTCAGGAGACTTCTCAAGACCAGGTTGTTCGAACAGTAGAAGCACCACCCCCCCCCTGCGCCTTGAGACCCTCACGGGTGAGTAGCCCGCTCTACAAATGATTGATTGCCTTATGGTAAAACGTTTAACTATTGTCAACCACTTTGGTGGATATTTATTGTATGCCTTTTTATTTTTTACTTCAGGGGGACTATAAGGCGGAGGTGCCAGGCCAGAAGAATAGTAAGTCGGTCAGATACAATATGTCTGGCCCATGCTCAAACATCCCTATGGCATGCTCTGTGTGCTGGAGGCACTGCTACTGGGGTCCCAGCACAGAAGTCCTAAAAAGAAACTCGGTGGGCCACCAGCCCACAACCCCAAGAGGAAAACATAAGATTCTCTCAAGACTTTAAAACATTCAGAGTGCCAAAGGGTATATTCACAAAGTCAGTTAACAGGGAAACAGGATTGCGGAGTTCACAGTCGAGTAACACAGTTCAGTGGCAAGACCAGTCAAGGAGCCATAGGGTCTGAGAGGTTCAAAAGAGCCCACGGTTCTGGAGTGATGCTTGCATCCACAATAAGAGGGGCTGTGAAAAGAGAGGGCCAGTAATACAATAGAAAAACAGTGAGTAGTAGCCACAAGATAGAGGAAGCTACGAGGAAAAGAAGGGGCAGTTTACACCCAAGTCATGTCAGAACTGGCGGTCGGCAAGGAGAGACCCCCTGTTGTCACACTTACTCCAAGGGTGATGCTCCTCCTGATAGGTGCTCTTCTGCTCCCGCCGTGATGACTTAAGGGTAAACTTGTAAATCCACAAATTTTCTAGAGCAATTACCTTTACATAAGGATTAGGGTTTTTGACATTCGCAAACCTCGAACGGAGGTTAAAGCACTACACAAGATACCGGGACCGGCAGAGTCCTGAAAAAGGCCGGTGTGACCCCAATCATTTGGCACAGACACACAGCCAAAACATGTCGACTACCTGGCAGGAAGGAGGGGTGTAAGGAGCACATTATATCTCCCTATCACCATCATCCTTCACGTTTTTATTGTGGCCTTGTCTTCCCCTACCCTATTGATCCACCCCAGGCGTTGGCTGCGCCGGGGTGTATTGTAAGCGGCCCTATGATGAAGCATGTCACACACCTGTGTGAGTGAAGGCAGTATTGGGACACACAGCACGTGCCACCACTGGACCACTACACCACGATCTTCACTCCTTACTGATCTTGGTGTGTATAAGTATTTGACAGGGGGTTCAGAATAGGTGAGTCCCGTACCCTCTCCCCTTCTCGTTTGTGTGTAATAAAAATGGGTTTTGATGTCACCTCATGCCTCTTCATCCACCCACACACTCTCCCTGCTCCTTTAGTTTCCTCTTGTATCTCTTTTTTCTGCCTTTGACTCTCATTTCTTCCTTTTATCCCCTTTTTTGTTTCTCTCTCTTTTGCTGGATCAAATCTTGTTTTGAAAAAGTGATGGTCCCCAAAAATGAGTGCCCATGGGCCCCGCCTGCAACCAGCGGCTCAAATTAAGCACAGTGGACAACAATGAAAGGAGTAAGTGAAAGGGTGAGGGAGCACAGTGACCAGTTACCACCCAACCCGGACAAAAATGCGGTCTATTTGTTCATGTTTTAACATTGTGCAAAGGCCTGTAACCAGTACTTAAATAGGCCTTTATATAAAGTCAACTGTATTAAATTCTAACTTGGCTTTTCCGTTTAATTGAATTATCAGTGATAAATCACTGCGGCGCCTCGGAAACACTTTTCAAATTGGTTTCTTCCTAGATATACTGTTTAAATGATATACTGATAAGGGGGAAATTAAAAATAAATCCCCGGTAATTAGCCTAATATTTGTACCGATAGGGACAATAAAATACTGATCATGCTAGTAAAAAATACAGCAATAAGCAACCCTACCAAAGAGACGGGAAGTGCCAAGAGTGAGGGTAGGGCCAAGAGTGAGGGCAGCGCTAATAGTGAGGGAAGAGAGAGCGGGAGGGCAGTGATAGGAGAGGGAAAGAGCAGAAGAAATAGGAAACAGAGGGTCAGTGAAACAAAACTCAGGAGTGACTGGAGGGAGGAATATTAACGGGAGGCAGTAGTTACGGGAGCGGAAGAAAAGTCAGTTACCAATGAGAAAAGTAAGTGATGACGGTGAGAAGTCAGAGATGAGAAAAGAGGGGGGGCGATGGGAGAGAGGGGTTTCAACAGAGAAAAGCAGTAATTAGAGAGAGAATGAGATTTCATTTACGAGACGGAGAAAGGCAGTGACAAGCAGAGGGGGGGGGGGGGGAAGAGTGGTGGCAACAGAGTGGGGAGCAATATGGTGGTGGTGGAGAGTTATGGAAAGTACGGGGGTCCCGCCGGCAGCTATTACTGGTCCTGGGCTAAGATCCGCCGACCTAGAAAAGCATGCTGAATGTCCTGGTGTCGTTTTACGACACGGAAACATAATTTAGCAACGTCCGCACGTTGCATGCATTCCATTCAGTGCAGGAAGCAGGGGGCTTTCTTATTTTCACTTCCAGCATTTCCTGCACAAAGGGCCATCTTCCCTTCTTTTGTTCAGATTTCATCCTGGCTGGGAGCCATCTGAAGCCTCACACCTATATGCCAAAGCAATGGAGGGAAACATACGGCTTATCACTTCACAAGTACTCCAGAAAAACTAAGATTTGGAGGCAGGTTTTTGACGTTGCACACCCCCCTATGTAAGGGACGGGCACCCACTGTAAGAATCCAAGATTTACCCGTGTGTATGACTAATTTCACAAATAATAATTTAAATAGCACCTACTCATTTTTTTTTTAATTACTTGATAGTGCTACTCATTCAAGTGTAGGGTGTCATAGTACCTTATATTACAAATGCTCAATAAATCATGCAAGTGTGTAAATCAATGTACAGGAACTGTTAACATGCAGAAATAATATCGTCCATACTTATAAACATATGTAAACAGTGAACGGTCAGAATAAACAGAGTCAGGATATAAAATGTAACACAGAATTTGGGGTTGCACAGACTAACAAGACTTTATTACTTCTCAGAGCAACCCTTCCTTGAAACCTTGTAATAATAGATTGATAAAAATCAATAAGGATTTAAACCTATACCTTGTCTTGCAGTTTACTGCAGCTCCCAGATGTCCGTAAATAGATCAGTGTGCTTTATTAGAAGGACTGCAACTTATGAACTGGATGTAACAAATTGATCTCGGTGTCAAAAGCAGACGCCCACTTACCTATCAACAAATAATACAAATCTGTAAACTGTATGTTTTACAATGTGCTTTGCAGCAGGCACAAACTTTCTATGCTACTTTATGAGTCAACCCTGTGATTGCACAAAACAAAGAACTAAGGGGCATATTATCAAGGTCCAGTGCTAAAATTATCGCCGCTTTATCGGCAGGAGACTGTCGCTAAAGCGGCGATAATGAGCTTGATAATAAGCCGCAGAGAATTCCCATAGAAGCCCATGTTGACACCAGAACATGGGCTTCTATTGGAATTCTCAAGGGCATATTATCAAGCCCACTATCGCCGCTTTAGCGGCAGTTTTCTGCTGATAAAGTGGCGATAATTTTAACGCCGGACCTTGATAATATGCCCCCAAATTAAACTTTTTACAATTCCAGCACTGGTGTTAGGGAGAAAGAGTGGACAAGAACAGTGTAGCAACGGAGGGTAGTGAAGGAACAGAGAAGGGCTGCAAAGTGACGAGGTAGAGCCAGAGGACAAAGGGAAGGGACCAACGGGAGAGCTTTGCGTTGACAGTAGCATAACACTAAATGAGGAAGGACCCGCTGCAGAATGTGAAGAGAGGCCTCTTAGTTTTCTATATCCCACAGATATTAATTGATATTGGGTTAAATGGGCCCCTCTGAAGGGTTGTGGTGCCCCCCTGCACCACAAGGGCTGCAGGGGAGTGCATTATGCCCCTGTACCATGCGCAATGGTGGGCCCTTTGAGAAAGGTATTGACATCGCGAGATATGAAATTAGGGCAATGGTTAGGGTTGTATTGGAGACGCCTTCACCTGTCAGTGGAGAAAGTTGGATGGAAGTCAGGGTTCTCTGTTCTATGCTTCGCTTTCCTATTCTGTAGGACTGTTTCAAAATTAAGCAAAACTATTGGGCTAACAGAGTTACCATGTGTCGGGAGAGGAGAATGGTCGTTCCAGGCCCACTGGATGGAATCCGCCCCAGAAATGCGTTCTGGTACCTCTTGAGAAGAGGTAGCAATTCAGGAAGAGGCCAAACAATTCAGGGATAAACTTGGGCCTCGTGGTGGTCTTGTGAGATGTACGAGGGCCCTTTGTGGAACTCAGACCTGGGTCAGACTGGGGCGGAAAGCAGACCTGGGCACCCAAAAAAAAGTGACCCCATTATAACTAGAAAAAGTGTCCCACGTTTGCAAATTGAGGCAGTTTTGAACTTGTAAGGACGCTGGAAATGTGTTTTGCAAGACATGGAAGACTGCACACATCTGTGCTTGTGCATGTACAATTGCCACCATTGCCTCATGTAACGTAACGTTTGTTTTAGTGTTTTGAGTGTCTGCCATATATTGCAGTATTTTACCTCTACTTGTACTTTGTATGCTTTTGTAACCTACACACGTAACTTTTTCCTTTTGTAACGTATCGTTTGCTACCTCTTGTACTTTGTTCTTGATACTTGCACAATTGCCTCATGTAACGTAACGTTTGTTTTTGTAACATGCTCACTTGTAATTTTTGCCTCATGTATCATTACTGTTCCTATTGTGACGCGCTCTGACACCTTCGGGTAAAGTCCGCGCTATATAAAAACGCATAAAATAAAAAGAACAAGCATTGGCATAGCCAATAGGTCTCGCCTTTGGGACCTTATAAGTGTTTAGCCATGCAACAGTTGCATAACTAAATACTTATAAGTTCCTAAAAGCGAGACCTATTGGCTATGCAAAGCGGCCGTGATCGTGATCACGATCAAACATCAAAGCGGCTGTGCGGCCGCGTAAGTGAAAGTAATCGCGGCAAAGGGCGGCGCGCGCGCACATGCACTGTAACTCTAGGCTGGCCTGGTAGCACTTTTTGGAGCCCTCTCAATAAGTCTCGCCAGTCCAGCGCATGCGCTGGGTCAGGCGAGACCTAAAAATGTGTGTACATGTCAAGGAACTCCACCGCACATGCGGCACACCAATCCCTAAAGAAGACGACAAACAGACAACAAATGGCCCACACGCTGCCCTGTCAGCCTGATTGCCCTCTGGGTCAGTCCGACCCTGGTGCAGGGGTACTTGAAAAGGCCGGTCTGGTGATGCACAGGTCACTGGGAAGCCTGTTCGGGGTGTACAGGGCATACATGCCCAAGCATCACACTGGCACAAGGAAGTTACAGTGGGGGAGAGGAGACAGTGGAGAAACGTCACAAGGGCCACTCATCCCCGTCACCAAACGGTGCAGGTCTAGCCTAAGGATTTATTTACCATCATCGCTGAAGACGCTCCGGCGGGAGATCACGATACAAGAGTTTAAAACTCCACTGGTACAGCCTCACCTCCGCGCGGAAGATTCCCACAAAGTGAAGGCAGTCACAGCCAATAGGAATGCCAGGTCACACTGAGTGACAAGTTAGGGCGGGACTAGCAGCAGATATAGTCTGCACTGCCCAATCGACGTTACGAAGTTCCAAAAGGAAGCGTCCCCCCGGAAGAGAAGGTCTAAAGCCCGGAAGTGGCTTTCTAGCCACACCGGAAGTGATTGCCGCGTATGTGGTTATTCACTTTTGCTCAGGTGCTCCCTCGGCACAACTGTAAGAATGATGAACAAATGAATGTGCCCTTCTGTAACGTAATTGGTGCTCCATTTTCTTCGGGTTGTGTTCGCGCTATAGAAATCTGTGCTCGGGGGACAGGAGCTGTAAGGAGACAGAACCTTTGATTTTGGGGTGGGGGGTTAGAGCAAAGGGGTGGCCATTCTGTGTCTCTCTACTTGCTGGTAGAGGCTGTGGGCGTCTAGGAGAGGGCAGAGTATTGGACAATAGCCAACCCTAGGGTAGAAGTACCGATGGTTCAATGTCGCATGGGATGGTTTCGACCTCCGTGGGCTTTCGGGGGAGGGGCGGAGGGCACCTGGTGTGCGGGGCTTCGGTTCCTCTTGTGTGGAAGGCTCCAGGTGGGCAGTGGCGTGAGCTTCCAAGAGAGAACACAGGGTCTTGGGATCGTTACAGGTTAAGTGCTGATAATGCCTGTTAGAAGTCAGGCGAGAGTACAGTATTGACAATGTGTAGTATTGTGTTAAAGTTATGCTTATTACTTAGTGTATGTTTAGTTATTTTGGAAGCAAGAACCTTCAAGTGTACATTCTATGTTCCACATTCTTGTAGCGAGTAGAACCTGGCAGCTCAGATTCTGCCTGGAGAGTTACCACTTAATTTTATTCCCAGGAATAAATTACCTGCTTCTACGAAATTGGTTCCTCGATTTATTGACCAGATACTACAGAAATTTGGCGACGTTTTTACTGAACCATTCGGATCTCACGCTCATCGATTCTGCGAGAACGGAGTAATCCCATTGCAGATATATTTTTTTTCTTTCCTTCATCGTCAACAGAAATTCCAACTTTCAACTTCAACTATTTCAGGCGAGTTTCATCTTGAGTGCTTTTAATATCTATATTGGGCTAGTTGAAACATTTCTAGCGGTTTCGCTTAACATTCACGATTACCGTTAGTTAATCACCGTTTCCCGCATTCAAATCGCACTCACCAACTCGCAGCATTCTTCAAACTCGGCGTTCCACTCCTTCATTCCTCTTCGGATTCATCACGCATCGACGCGAGCGCTAAGTATCTTGGGATACTTGCTGGGTCACGCTACGTGACCTCTACGTGCCGCCATTTTGACTTCAGTGTTACCGATCTCCTAGCAACACTCGGAGCGGATTTCAGCGTTTTCTCGTGTAATTTTACTTTCTCCTATGCTGTGATTACACGCTTCATTTCGAACAAGCGCCTTGATTTCTGGTTAGTTTATTTTATTATTCATATTTAAATAAATAAAAGAAATATGGAAAGAAGTACTCATCTGCTACTTCTAATGTTGTAAACAATTTAGTTGTGGGTGTTAACTTAAACACTCCGAAAGAATTTCTCACAAGTCCTGGTGAACCTGTTGTTAAGTGGACAGATTGGAAGGAATATTTACTTAATTATTACGCAACATTGGAGGACAATAGTGGTATTCTCTCACCTGAAAGAAAAACAAGCATTTGCAATGCAATAGGTCTCGCATTATAAAAGTGTGAGCAGTTGGTATTGCTAATAATAATGCAACACTAGCTATTGGTATTGTAAATGATAATGGCATTTATTTATGTGTTTTTTTAAATAAAATAGATAAAGGCATTGTCATGAACAATGCCAATAGCTTACACTTTTGCAAATGCGAGACCTATTGTATTGCAAATGCAATAGGTCTCTCATTTATAGGAGTTTGAGATATTGGCATTGTAAATGACAAT
This sequence comes from Triturus cristatus, assembly GCF_964204655.1. Classification (NCBI taxonomy): domain Eukaryota; kingdom Metazoa; phylum Chordata; class Amphibia; order Caudata; family Salamandridae; genus Triturus; species Triturus cristatus. Next base: position 1,146,984,381 of record NC_140580.1, on the reverse strand, counting down.
GCTTTTTATTTAAGTTGTTTTTTTTAAAACATAAATAAAAGGCACTGTCATTTATAATGCCAATAGCTCAAACTCGTATAACTGCGAGACCGATTGCATTGCAAATGCTTGTTAGAGGGGGAGTCTTAGGCTGTGGTGCGCATGTTTGAAGTCACTGTGAGCAGCCACCTCGAAGGTGCAGACTCATCTTCTGGTGTATATGTAAACGTAGTGGGGCCTCTGCCCCTCTTTACATTATTGAAAGTTGACCATGTTTTCTGTCCCCCACATACAGATCTTCGGTGCGGTTCGCAACAATTTATCTGAAACAACCATGCTAAAAGTACATGCAAGAATCAGTTTGCTCCATGAAATGGGAACCCTGCAGCCCCAGGCAGAGAAGAATGCCTGGTCTAATTAGATAAAACGCGCAGCTCAGATTACCGCGGAACTTTGAACTCAGCCAGAGGCCCAATTCTCACCTCTCTGACAATACCGCGGTATCGTCTGAATGGCTGGCGGACCAGAGATCACTTAAAAACTCTGCTCAGTCCCACTGGCAAATGCCCACAAGAGAGATACCCTGTTTGGTGTGAGAGATGCAGGCAGGAGTCTGCTTAAGTAGCAGAATGCCAGAAATGAAGACAGGGAGAAAGAGAGAGTGTGAGAAAAATACAGCGACAAAAGGAGACCCAGAGAGAAAGAGAAACTAAGAAATTGTCAGAGAAAAGGGGAGAGGAGGAGAGGAAAACAAACAGAGAGAATGACATAGAGAGAGAGAGAAAATATATTAAGAGAAAGGAAGGAGGGGCACAGGGAAACTCAGAGACAGAGTAAGAGGCAGACAGAGGGAGCGAGAGAGAAATAGGTTCAGCGATATAGAGACAGAGAAAGACTGAGATAGATATTATACATATCGAGAGAACTAGATATATATATAGAGGTGAAAATAAACAGAGGGAGAAATAAGAAAGAGACAGAGAGGAAGGCAGAGTAGTAGAAAGAGAGATAAAGAGATGGGAACAGGGAGAGTGCAAGAGAGAGAGCGAGGCTCAAGGGAATGGGAAGAGAAAGACAGAAATAGAGTAGAGCAAAGAGAGAAATAGATGAAAGAGACAGGGAGGGAGAAAGAGGGAGACACAGAGGGAAAGGGGTGAAACCGAAAGAGAAAGAGAGTCAGATAGAGAGATGGACATAGTGAAAGTGAGAGACTCAGAAAGACAGAGAGGTAGAACATTTCATGCAATTTGGTGTGTGCTGCTTGAAAAAACTGTTTAATCGGGAAAATAAGATTTTATCTGACTGACTCATTGTATGACTAAACCCACCCAAAGGGGAATGGCGTCTGAAGTGATTGTTCTGTCATCTTGTCAGCTCAGCATTAGGCAAAGATAAGGGTGTTTGTCCTCTACGAGAGGGTCTGGAGGTTGCACGAGTCTCTCAAAAACAACTACGGCATCTTGAATTTAAATCAGATAGCTGGGTAGACAACAGAAAATGTGCCGGGGAGGCAAGGCTATGATGTCGCTGTAGGTAATGCATGAGAAAGGGGATTGCAAGTAGTTGGGCGTTGATACACAGGAAAGCAAGCATTAGCCGCATGCGCGCCTCGCGCTTAAACAACAAAAAAAGACAAGCCCGGCGGAGCGTGGCGCGCGCGCTTGGGGGCGGGGGAGCGCATTCCAGGATGACACAGATGGTTTCCATCGAGTTCTGGTTCGCATGGCTGAAACAGTCTAAGTTAGTTAGGGGGAACAAAAAAAGAGAAACAGAACACACAAAATATGAAGCAAAAAAACGTACAAAGCGCACAAACAATGGGAGATGAAAAGAAATAGAACGTAGAACTAAAGATGGAAGAGAGCTGGATAAGAACAGACAATTATACAGCAAGAGGAAAGGGGTGAACACAAGACATTAATACGAAAATAGAGGAGATAAAAGAAGAAAACGACAATGATTGAAAGAAAACTGCATAAACACGAACACACTGTGGTGGATTATAAATCCTGCAAACAAAAGTCACCTTGTGCACGGTTATGCGTTCACCAAGCACGGATCTGAACTCGGTAACTCGAGCAGCACCCTAAGTGATGAAAACAGTGTGCGTAATGTCTGGCGCGTAGCTTGGTCGATACGTTTGGGGGAGGGGGGTTGGGAGCTTCTTTTCAATATAGCCTCAAATAATGTCTCAAAAACACCCGCCGCCTTGCTTTGCAGACAGATATAAATGCGATTTACTCATCAGCGTGTACATTTTCTAGTTACTTTAAAACGTGTATGAGCACAGCAAGTCTAGAAGCAGCTAAACTATTTGTGTAGAAATCTACGGGCGTTGTCGAAATTGGTTCCTTGCTGGCAGGAAAAACGTATATAAAATTCACTCTGCAACAAGACTACAACTGAATATTAAGACTCAATGAGTAAAGGAGAGGCATTCATGGAGGGAGGAAGGGAGGCGGCCGCGAATGTGAAAGTGAACGCGATCAAACATCAAAGCGGCCGTGCGGGCGCGAAAGTGAAAGAAAACGAGTGCTTTCAGGCTGCCAAATGGTGCGCGCGCCCGGCGCACATGCACTGTATTTGGAGGCCTGAAAGCACTTGTTTGCACTTCCAAAACTCGCTTACTATAAGTCTCGCCAGAGCAGCGCTAAAGCGCTGTCTCAGACGAGACCTAAAAAGGATCCTTATGCATTGTCTTGGTCCTGAAGGTTTGAGAATCTATAACCAAATGCAGAAAACAGAAAGGGCTGGCGATATTGACATTTTTAAATGTGCTATTCTGGATTTAGATAATTATTTCTCCCCCATTGTTTGCGCTGCCATCTCCAGACGTACATTTTATAAAAGGACACAGCAGCCAAATGAAACAATTGAGGATTACATTTCTACTCTTAAAATTTTGGCCAGTCCTTGCAAATTTGGTACTCTCCATGATGACATGATTAGGGATCAATTGGTTGTTTGTCAAAAAAATAAAAGTATACAAGATAAACTTTAGATTGAAGGAGATTCTGGTCTTAAAGATATAATTACTTTGATTAAAAAGGCTGAACTTTCTGAAAGAAGTGCAAAGGCAATTACAGATAGTACAGAAAAACCTGCTGTCAATTTAATTTCGTCAAAGCAAAAAGGGAAGTGCAACACTACTTCACAAGAAAAGTGTTTCGTCAACTACAAGTCTTCTGATAAAAGTACTTCTAAATCTCAAGGGAATTTTGCTTGTTATAGATGTGGTAGCACCAAACACAATGCTAGTTCTGAGAAATGTTATGCAAGATCTTCTAAATGCCTCAACTGTGGAATTGTAGGTCACTTAGCTTAAGTTTGCAGTAGAAAAAAAAATAACAAGAAGCCTAATCAAGTTGCTTGCCTTACTGAAAATTCTGATTCTTCTAAAAGTGACTTTGATGATGCTCAGCTTGTTCATACCTCCTCCACAAATCCAAAAAAAGTTGTTCTTAACATTTCAGACTCCGATAAGAGCAAACCATTGTGTGTTATTAATTTTGGTGGTATTCCTTTACAGGTGGCTGCTGATTCGGGATCCCCGTACACAATTATAGCTCGATCTATTTGGGAAGATAAGTTTGTTAATGTTCTGGGTCCACATTTGGAACCGTCTGATATTTCTCCTGAAAGTTTTACAGGAGAGAAAATAAATATGCTTGGGTTCAGAAAACTTAAATTTCAATTTAAAGGAAGACAAGCATTCTGTAAACTTTACATTGCTTATGATGGTCCTTCAGTTTTAGGATGGAAGGATCAAAAGGCTCTTGACATAATTCTTAATCCTAATAGCCCAGAACAAGTTCTGGTAGCTGGCGATAGTGCTGACACCAAATTCTTAATCCTAATAGCCCAGAACAAGTTCTGGTAGCTGGCGATAGTGCTGACACCAAAACTTGGGTCATCAATGAATTTAAAGAGGTCTTTAATGGAAAAATTGGTAAACTTAAGGGGTTCACGCTGTCACCGTCCAATAGTCCTCGGGGTCGCACGATGCTGTAAGGGGTCCACCTCCAGATAGCCCCTTGGTCTGATATAAATATGACAGACACAGAAGGGCGATCAGGCGAGGGAAGGAAAGGATGGGAACTGCGGGGAGGGAGACCTGAAAGAGAAAGAAACAGTATGCTATGGTTAGAACAGCCCTAGAACCCTGGGCACATTGCTATCCCCAGCTACCCTGCAGTACCTGTAAAGGAAATAACGGCTTGGGAGACGTGGATCCCCTTGAAGCTGATGTTCGGGAGTCCTACAGAGAAGGCAGGGATTAGCATAGGGGTCACCCTCTCACTCTACTCCCCCACTCACGTATCTCCCTAGGTTTTCAGTACCTACCACCATTCCTAGGTGTACGGACTGTACAGGGGGGGGAGGACGTATGCCAGAAGTCACCTCACCGCCCCTGTATGGAGTACAAATAAACAAATGACGTGCAGATGGGACTAGCGCCCCGGGTAAGTCCTGCACCCCTGAGTGGGGTTCAACACACCCCTATAGCACTGCTCCAATACGTCTTGTGCAGTACTAGCAAGTAACAAAGTATGACCCCCAACAGTATCGCAGCGGGTTTTACTACCACAATGTTCTGATAGTAAGTACTGCTAGCTCTGGGAGCCTTCGCTGAGTCCCTCCTAAGACGAAACCGCTGTATGCCTGGTTTCTCTCGGACTCGAACCTCTGATTGTCTCAAGGATTCTAGACCATGAATTCGCGACCCCGCAATGCCTCGTAAGGCGCCCAACGGGATCGACAAAGGTCTATTCGGAAGTAGAAGCAAAAGCCTTGGCGATCCCGCAATGCCGAGATCGGCGTCCAACGGGATCGACTATGTTCGAAATCACTACAGATTAAGTTTAAACCTGTAATGCTCAAGAAGTGCAAGCCCTTGAGCCTGCGAGGAAAAGTAAGTCGGTGCGGAGCACCCCTACCAGTACGCAGCACTCTGTCTTGCTCGAACCAGGAAACCAAAATAACCGGCACCTGAGTTCCGCCGGATGTTCCTTTTGTTCTTGATTGCGCCGAGCGCGCTGACGTATGTACGTCTGCCCGCCTTGCGCCCTGGGAACTGTAGTTCCCCTTACTCCCGTTTACCACGGGTGTTCTTCCTGTAACCTGGCAGTGCTCGTCGGCGCCCTCTGTGGGTCGTGACAGTACATCCCTCCCCCGAAGAGCACTGACAGAAGCAAGCATTCTTTGGATGGGCCTTATGATATTGAGCCTTCAGCTTGGGAGCATGGACGTTGGAAGCAGGTTCCCACGAGTTCTCCTCCACCCCGTATCCCTCCCACGCCAGCAGGTACCACAACCGGTTGCGATAGATCTTGGAGTCCAGTATTCCCTTCACCTCGTATTCGACCACACTGTCTATGATGGTAGGCGCAGGGGTTTTACTGGGCCCCCCCTACGGCAGGTTTCACGAGGGACACGTGGAATGCCGGGTGGATTCTCAGCGATGACGGCAAGGAAAGCTTCACCACTACAGGATTCACTAACTGCACCACCCTATATGGCCCGATGTATTTGGGATTAAAGATGCTATAGCGCTTGAACCTTATGTGTTTGGTGGACAACCACACGTAATCCCCTACTTTATAAATAGGACCCTGCCGTCTACCCCTGTCCGCATAAGCCTTGTAACTGCCCTTCGCTGCTCTTAGATTGGTTTTAGCTGCCTGGAAGTTTTTCCGGATGCGTTCTATTCTATACTGCGCCTCAGGCACCTTAGTAGCAAGAACGGGTTTAAGGAAGGGAGAAAACCAGGGGTGGAAACCATACGAGCAGAAAAAAGGAGTAAGCTTGGTGGACGAGTGGGAAGCGCTGTTATATGCCACCTCCGCCAACCAGAGTAAGTCCACCCACTCGTTCTTGGATGCGCTGGAATAACACCTAAGATATTGTTTCAGGGTTTGATTCACACGTTCTGTTTGCCCATCCGTCTGGGGGTGGAAGCTGGTGGAAATGTTGGATTCGATCCCCAAGGCCGAACACCATGTCTTCCAGAAATGGGCAGTGAACTGACCACCTCGATCCGAAACAATCTTCCTTGGCAATCCGTGCAGTCGCACCACGTTCTCTAAAAGCAGGTGCGCTAGTTGTCCTGAAGAGGGTAGTGTCTTACAAGCCACGAAGTGTGCCATTTTTGTCAAATAGTCCACAATGACCGTAATCACGGTACATCCTTTATCACTAGGCATTCCAACGATGAAATCCACTGAAATGTTTTCCCAGGGGAGTTCGGGTGTGGGGAGAGGATGCAACAGTCCCGCTTGTTTCGTATGTGAGGATTTCATCTGACTGCACACTCGACATTCCTCAACCCAGGCTGTGATATCTTTGTGTACCGAAGGCCACCAGAATTGACGCAAAATCCTGTCTAGAGTTTTCTCTTTGCCATTGTGACCTGCACAAGGTAGTTGATGACACCATTTAAACGCCTGCAGGCGTAGAGATCGGATTGGAAGGAGCAACTGCTTTTCTCTCATCGGCAGGCCTTGTACTAGCTTCCATTCAGCATTACTTCTCAGCCAGTCCCTCCACCTGGGAGTTCTGACGTTCTGAGCTATACTCCGTAGGAACGGATCAGTGCAAGTAGCCCCGATGACGTGCTCCGAACTGATGATGGCTCCTTTGGGAACTGTCGAGGGGGTACCCTCAGAGGCTTGTCGGGATAAAGCGTCTGCTTTTTTATTTTCTCTTCCGGGCCTGTAGGTAACAAGAAAGTTGTATCCTGCAAAAAAGAGAGTCCATCTCAGTTGACGGGGTGTGAGATGCCTCGCGGCCGTCATAAACTGCAAGTTTCTGTGGTCGGTGTAAACCGTGACCACATGTCTGGCGCCCATCAAGTGGTGCCTCCATTCGCTGAAAGCATCCTTGATGGCAAGCAGCTCTTTTTCTGCGATGTTATAATTACACTCCGCGGGGTTTAACTTCCTAGACATGTACGCCACTGGATGCAGTCTGCCTGTCTCGAAGTGTCGCTGTGACAACACCGCTCCCACGGCTGTGTCCGAGGCGTCTGCTTCCACGATGAATGGGTATTCCGGGTGAGCATGAGCCAAGACCGGGGCCTTTGAGAAGGCGTCCTTCAGTTCTTCGAATCCTTGTTGGGCTCGGGCGGTCCACTGAAACACTGTTTTCTTGCGCAATAGTTGAGTGAGGGGATTTGCCATGTCGGAGAATCGATCGATAAACCGACGATAAAAGTTGGCAAACCCCAGGAAACACTGCACGTCTCGAAGGTTGTGAGGGGTTGGCCAGTTCTTCACTGCCAGTATCTTCCGTTCCGACATTTCTTGGCCCCAGGGGGTGAGGTTCACCCCTAGAAATTCCACCATTGTTACCCCAAACTCACACTTACTGATCTTACAAAATAAGCGGTGTTTGCGCAAGGTGTGTAGTATGATCTTTACATGGTGAGTATGATCCTTGGTGTCTTTAGAATAGATCAAGATATCGTCTATGTACACTATGACGAAATGATCAAGGTATTCACGAAGGACGTCATTTAGGAAAAACTGAAAGGCAGCCGGGGCGTTGCACAGCCCAAACGGCATAACCAAATACTCGTAGAGGCCGAAGCGCGTTTTAAACGCGGTCTTCCACTCGTCACCTCTCCTCATACGGACCAAATGATAAGCTCCTTTTAGGTCCAGACGCGTGTATATCACAGCCTCCTTTACCTGCTCCAGCAGCACGTTAATTAACGGTAGAGGGTACCGATTTTTGACTGTAATGGCGTTTAACGCCCTGAAGTCCACACACGCACGGAGCTCGCCATTTGCTTTGGGAATAAAAAAAAGAGGTGACGCTGCGGGAGACTTAGATACTCTGATAAACCCCAGGCCCAAGTATTTATCAAGATATTCCCTAAGGTATTTATGTTCGGGCTCCGTTAGGGCATACACCCGTCCGGCTGGAATGACTGCTCCGGGTATCAGATCTATTTGGCAATCGTAAGCCCTGTGCGGAGGTAAAACTTCAGCCTTGTCTTCATTAAAGACGTCTTCGAATTCGGCATAGGCTTCCGGCAACGCAACCGCGTGTTCCACCGCAGTTGCCACTTGATAACCAGTTGCCAACGAGGAGGCTGGGTTCCGAGGGGAAACGGAGCAATTAGCCATGCAGTAATCCGAGGCGAACTGTAGGGTCTTCTCGTGCCAGTTGATGAGCGGATTGTGGAGACGTAACCACGGCAACCCCAAGATGATGCCGTAATGGGGTGCCGGAATAACATTAAAGGAAAGAACCTCCTGGTGTTCCTTTCCCTGCCGCACCGACAAGGGTCCTGTATGGAATCTCACGGGACCTGAATCCAACATCTTTCCATCTACCGCAAACACCATCTCTGGCGTGCTCTTCTCCTGTAAGGTTATTCCGAGACGTACCACCTGGTCCTGATCGATAAAGCACCCTGTGGCCCCCGAATCCACTAACGCCTGGACTGGAAGCCACTCCCTCGCTACCAGAATATGCAAGTCCACGTAAAAATGATTTCTGTTCGGGGTTTTCAGCTCTTCCAATGAAGGGATATACAAGGTGCTCAAAGAATTCCCTTCCTTCTTCTTTAAGCCGAGTCGTTTCCCGCCGACGATAAACTAGTTCGAGTTACTGCTGCCTTTTGATCGGGACGCGAACTTTTTGGCCTCATACTGCATTCCCGTATGAAATGACCCTTCCGCCCGCAATATAAACACAGGCCTCTCTTCCTTCGATACTCTCGTTCCTCGGCGGTGAGCGGGGACCGTACCGCTCCGATTTCCATGGGCTCTGGCTTACTGGGCGCCGCATTGTGGGTCGACCTGGTATTCTCCATATTAGGTACAGGTCTCTCTCGCCTTCGGTGTTCCCCTTTTCTCTCGCTCATCCTATGGTCCAACCGAAGGACCAGACTTATGAGAGCCTCACAGGAAGTGGGTTGTGGGTCGATCTGTGCCAAGACGTCTTTCATCTCGTCGCATAAGCCCTGATGGAAGATAGCCGCGTGTTTCCCTTCAGGCCACTCTGATTCTGCTATTAGTCGCCGGAAATCATTGAGATATGAGATGACATCCCTATGGCCTTGTCGCAACTCCAGCAGATCCCTGTCTGCCGAAAGCGTAGCGGCTCTGCGATTGAAAGTTTTCTCAAATTCTACCAGAAAGGCGGTCCAATCGTACAGGAGCGGGTCGTCCCTCCTCACTAAGGGAACTGCCCATTGGGCTGCATCCCCTGATAAACAGGAGAGAAGGAAAGCGACCTTCGAATGGTTGGTATTGAAGGCCCTGGCTTTACATGTAAAATGTAACATAACTTGCGCCAGGAAGACTTGCAATTTACCGCCGTCCCCGCTGTATCTTTCCGGGGTGGCTAACTGACTTGGCGTGGGGATTTCCACCACTACAGGGGCCGCGGGGTGAAGGCGTTGTGAGCCAGCATCAAAGGGATTCCGCTCCAAGCGGTCTACCTGCGCCTGTAGTGTGGCAGTTTCTGTTCTAGAGGTAACCACCTCGGCCTGTAACAGGGCCAAAGCGGCTAAGACGTCCTCTAAGGTGGCCATCCCACCGTGCGACTGGGAGGACAGTAATTCGTAGGCCGGTTATTTTGTCACCGTCCAATAGTCCTCGGGGTCGCACGATGCTGTAAGGGGTCCACCTCCAGATAGCCCCTTGGTCTGATATAAATATGACAGACACAGAAGGGCGATCAGGCGAGGGAAGGAAAGGATGGGAACTGCGGGGAGGGAGACCTGAAAGAGAAAGAAACAGTATGCTATGGTTAGAACAGCCCTAGAACCCTGGGCACATTGCTATCCCCAGCTACCCTGCAGTACCTGTAAAGGAAATAACGGCTTGGGAGACGTGGATCCCCTTGAAGCTGATGTTCGGGAGTCCTACAGAGAAGGCAGGGATTAGCATAGGGGTCACCCTCTCACTCTACTCCCCCACTCACGTATCTCCCTAGGTTTTCAGTACCTACCACCATTCCTAGGTGTACGGACTGTACAGGGGGGGGAGGACGTATGCCAGAAGTCACCTCACCGCCCCTGTATGGAGTACAAATAAACAAATGAGGTGCAGATGGGACTAGCGCCCCGGGTAAGTCCTGCACCCCTGAGTGGGGTTCAACACACCCCTATAGCACTGCTCCAATACGTCTTGTGCAGTACTAGCAAGTAACAAAGTATGACCCCCAACAGTATCGCAGCGGGTTTTACTACCACAATGTTCTGATAGTAAGTACTGCTAGCTCTGGGAGCTTTCGCTGAGTCCCTCCTAAGACGAAACCGCTGTATGCCTGGTTTCTCTCGGACTCGAACCTCTGATTGTCTCAAGGATTCTAGACCATGAATTCGCGACCCCGCAATGCCTCGTAAGGCGCCCAACGGGATCGACAAAGGTCTATTCGGAAGTAGAAGCAAAAGCCTTGGCGATCCCGCAATGCCGAGATCGGCGTCCAACGGGATCGACTATGTTCGAAATCACTACAGATTAAGTTTAAACCTGTAATGCTCAAGAAGTGCAAGCCCTTGAGCCTGCGAGGAAAAGTAAGTCGGTGCGGAGCACCCCTACCAGTACGCAGCACTCTGTCTTGCTCGAACCAGGAAACCAAAATAACCGGCACCTGAGTTCCGCCGGATGTTCCTTTTGTTCTTGATTGCGCCGAGCGCGCTGACGTATGTACGTCTGCCCGCCTTGCGCCCTGGGAACTGTAGTTCCCCTTACTCCCGTTTACCACGGGTGTTCTTCCTGTAACCTGGCAGTGCTCGTCGGCGCCCTCTGTGGGTCGTGACAGTACATCCCTCCCCCGAAGAGCACTGACAGAAGCAAGCATTCTTTGGATGGGCCTTATGATATTGAGCCTTCAGCTTGGGAGCATGGACGTTGGAAGCAGGTTCCCACGAGTTCTCCTCCACCCCGTATCCCTCCCACGCCAGCAGGTACCACAACCGGTTGCGATAGATCTTGGAGTCCAGTATTCCCTTCACCTCGTATTCGACCACACTGTCTATGATGGTAGGCGCAGGGGTTTTACTGGGCCCCCCCTACGGCAGGTTTCACGAGGGACACGTGGAATGCCGGGTGGATTCTCAGCGATGACGGCAAGGAAAGCTTCACCACTACAGGATTCACTAACTGCACCACCCTATATGGCCCGATGTATTTGGGATTAAAGATGCTATAGCGCTTGAACCTTATGTGTTTGGTGGACAACCACACGTAATCCCCTACTTTATAAATAGGACCCTGCCGTCTACCCCTGTCCGCATAAGCCTTGTAACTGCCCTTCGCTGCTCTTAGATTGGTTTTAGCTGCCTGGAAGTTTTTCCGGATGCGTTCTATTCTATACTGCGCCTCAGGCACCTTAGTAGCAAGAACGGGTTTAAGGAAGGGAGAAAACCAGGGGTGGAAACCATACGAGCAGAAAAAAGGAGTAAGCTTGGTGGACGAGTGGGAAGCGCTGTTATATGCCACCTCCGCCAACCAGAGTAAGTCCACCCACTCGTTCTTGGATGCGCTGGAATAACACCTAAGATATTGTTTCAGGGTTTGATTCACACGTTCTGTTTGCCCATCCGTCTGGGGGTGGAAGCTGGTGGAAATGTTGGATTCGATCCCCAAGGCCGAACACCATGTCTTCCAGAAATGGGCAGTGAACTGACCACCTCGATCCGAAACAATCTTCCTTGGCAATCCGTGCAGTCGCACCACGTTCTCTAAAAGCAGGTGCGCTAGTTGTCCTGAAGAGGGTAGTGTCTTACAAGCCACGAAGTGTGCCATTTTTGTCAAATAGTCCACAATGACCGTAATCACGGTACATCCTTTATCACTAGGCATTCCAACGATGAAATCCACTGAAATGTTTTCCCAGGGGAGTTCGGGTGTGGGGAGAGGATGCAACAGTCCCGCTTGTTTCGTATGTGAGGATTTCATCTGACTGCACACTCGACATTCCTCAACCCAGGCTGTGATATCTTTGTGTACCGAAGGCCACCAGAATTGACGCAAAATCCTGTCTAGAGTTTTCTCTTTGCCATTGTGACCTGCACAAGGTAGTTGATGACACCATTTAAACGCCTGCAGGCGTAGAGATCGGATTGGAAGGAGCAACTGCTTTTCTCTCATCGGCAGGCCTTGTACTAGCTTCCATTCAGCATTACTTCTGAGCCAGTCCCTCCACCTGGGAGTTCTGACGTTCTGAGCTATACTCCGTAGGAACGGATCAGTGCAAGTAGCCCCGATGACGTGCTCCGAACTGATGATGGCTCCTTTGGGAACTGTCGAGGGGGTACCCTCAGAGGCTTGTCGGGATAAAGCGTCTGCTTTTTTATTTTCTCTTCCGGGCCTGTAGGTAACAAGAAAGTTGTATCCTGCAAAAAAGAGAGTCCATCTCAGTTGACGGGGTGTGAGATGCCTCGCGGCCGTCATAAACTGCAAGTTTCTGTGGTCGGTGTAAACCGTGACCACATGTCTGGCGCCCATCAAGTGGTGCCTCCATTCGCTGAAAGCATCCTTGATGGCAAGCAGCTCTTTTTCTGCGATGTTATAATTACACTCCGCGGGGTTTAACTTCCTAGACATGTACGCCACTGGATGCAGTCTGCCTGTCTCGAAGTGTCGCTGTGACAACACCGCTCCCACGGCTGTGTCCGAGGCGTCTGCTTCCACGATGAATGGGTATTCCGGGTGAGCATGAGCCAAGACCGGGGCCTTTGAGAAGGCGTCCTTCAGTTCTTCGAATCCTTGTTGGGCTCGGGCGGTCCACTGAAACACTGTTTTCTTGCGCAATAGTTGAGTGAGGGGATTTGCCATGTCGGAGAATCGATCGATAAACCGACGATAAAAGTTGGCAAACCCCAGGAAACACTGCACGTCTCGAAGGTTGTGAGGGGTTGGCCAGTTCTTCACTGCCAGTATCTTCCGTTCCGACATTTCTTGGCCCCAGGGGGTGAGGTTCACCCCTAGAAATTCCACCATTGTTACCCCAAACTCACACTTACTGATCTTACAAAATAAGCGGTGTTTGCGCAAGGTGTGTAGTATGATCTTTACATGGTGAGTATGATCCTTGGTGTCTTTAGAATAGATCAAGATATCGTCTATGTACACTATGACGAAATGATCAAGGTATTCACGAAGGACGTCATTTAGGAAAAACTGAAAGGCAGCCGGGGCGTTGCACAGCCCAAACGGCATAACCAAATACTCGTAGAGGCCGAAGCGCGTTTTAAACGCGGTCTTCCACTCGTCACCTCTCCTCATACGGACCAAATGATAAGCTCCTTTTAGGTCCAGACGCGTGTATATCACAGCCTCCTTTACCTGCTCCAGCAGCACGTTAATTAACGGTAGAGGGTACCGATTTTTGACTGTAATGGCGTTTAACGCCCTGAAGTCCACACACGCACGGAGCTCGCCATTTGCTTTGGGAATAAAAAAAAGAGGTGACGCTGCGGGAGACTTAGATACTCTGATAAACCCCAGGCCCAAGTATTTATCAAGATATTCCCTAAGGTATTTATGTTCGGGCTCCGTTAGGGCATACACCCGTCCGGCTGGAATGACTGCTCCGGGTATCAGATCTATTTGGCAATCGTAAGCCCTGTGCGGAGGTAAAACTTCAGCCTTGTCTTCATTAAAGACGTCTTCGAATTCGGCATAGGCTTCCGGCAACGCAACCGCGTGTTCCACCGCAGTTGCCACTTGATAACCAGTTGCCAACGAGGAGGCTGGGTTCCGAGGGGAAACGGAGCAATTAGCCATGCAGTAATCCGAGGCGAACTGTAGGGTCTTCTCGTGCCAGTTGATGAGCGGATTGTGGAGACGTAACCACGGCAACCCCAAGATGATGCCGTAATGGGGTGCCGGAATAACATTAAAGGAAAGAACCTCCTGGTGTTCCTTTCCCTGCCGCACCGACAAGGGTCCTGTATGGAATCTCACGGGACCTGAATCCAACATCTTTCCATCTACCGCAAACACCATCTCTGGCGTGCTCTTCTCCTGTAAGGTTATTCCGAGACGTACCACCTGGTCCTGATCGATAAAGCACCCTGTGGCCCCCGAATCCACTAACGCCTGGACTGGAAGCCACTCCCTCGCTACCAGAATATGCAAGTCCACGTAAAAATGATTTCTGTTCGGGGTTTTCAGCTCTTCCAATGAAGGGATATACAAGGTGCTCAAAGAATTCCCTTCCTTCTTCTTTAAGCCGAGTCGTTTCCCGCCGACGATAAACTAGTTCGAGTTACTGCTGCCTTTTGATCGGGACGCGAACTTTTTGGCCTCATACTGCATTCCCGTATGAAATGACCCTTCCGCCCGCAATATAAACACAGGCCTCTCTTCCTTCGATACTCTCGTTCCTCGGCGGTGAGCGGGGACCGTACCGCTCCGATTTCCATGGGCTCTGGCTTACTGGGCGCCGCATTGTGGGTCGACCTGGTATTCTCCATATTAGGTACAGGTCTCTCTCGCCTTCGGTGTTCCCCTTTTCTCTCGCTCATCCTATGGTCCAACCGAAGGACCAGACTTATGAGAGCCTCACAGGAAGTGGGTTGTGGGTCGATCTGTGCCAAGACGTCTTTCATCTCGTCGCATAAGCCCTGATGGAAGATAGCCGCGTGTTTCCCTTCAGGCCACTCTGATTCTGCTATTAGTCGCCGGAAATCATTGAGATATGAGATGACATCCCTATGGCCTTGTCGCAACTCCAGCAGATCCCTGTCTGCCGAAAGCGTAGCGGCTCTGCGATTGAAAGTTTTCTCAAATTCTACCAGAAAGGCGGTCCAATCATACAGGAGCGGGTCGTCCCTCCTCACTAAGGGAACTGCCCATTGGGCTGCATCCCCTGATAAATAGGAGAGAAGGAAAGCGACCTTCGAATGGTTGGTATTGAAGGCCCTGGCTTTACATGTAAAATGTAACATAACTTGCGCCAGGAAGACTTGCAATTTACCGCCGTCCCCGCTGTATCTTTCCGGGGTGGCTAACTGACTTGGCGTGGGGATTTCCACCACTACAGGGGCCGCGGGGTGAAGGCGTTGTGAGCCAGCATCAAAGGGATTCCGCTCCAAGCGGTCTACCTGCGCCTGTAGTGTGGCAGTTTCTGTTCTAGAGGTAACCACCTCGGCCTGTAACAGGGCCAAAGCGGCTAAGACGTCCTCTAAGGTGGCCATCCCACCGTGCGACTGGGAGGACAGTAATTCGTAGGCCGGTTATTTTGTCACCGTCCAATAGTCCTCGGGGTCGCACGATGCTGTAAGGGGTCCACCTCCAGATAGCCCCTTGGTCTGATATAAATATGACAGACACAGAAGGGCGATCAGGCGAGGGAAGGAAAGGATGGGAACTGCGGGGAGGGAGACCTGAAAGAGAAAGAAACAGTATGCTATGGTTAGAACAGCCCTAGAACCCTGGGCACATTGCTATCCCCAGCTACCCTGCAGTACCTGTAAAGGAAATAACGGCTTGGGAGACGTGGATCCCCTTGAAGCTGATGTTCGGGAGTCCTACAGAGAAGGCAGGGATTAGCATAGGGGTCACCCTCTCACTCTACTCCCCCACTCACGTATCTCCCTAGGTTTTCAGTACCTACCACCATTCCTAGGTGTACGGACTGTACAGGGGGGGGAGGACGTATGCCAGAAGTCACCTCACCGCCCCTGTATGGAGTACAAATAAACAAATGAGGTGCAGATGGGACTAGCGCCCCGGGTAAGTCCTGCACCCCTGAGTGGGGTTCAACACACCCCTATAGCACTGCTCCAATACGTCTTGTGCAGTACTAGCAAGTAACAAAGTATGACCCCCAACAGTATCGCAGCGGGTTTTACTACCACAATGTTCTGATAGTAAGTACTGCTAGCTCTGGGAGCTTTCGCTGAGTCCCTCCTAAGACGAAACCGCTGTATGCCTGGTTTCTCTCGGACTCGAACCTCTGATTGTCTCAAGGATTCTAGACCATGAATTCGCGACCCCGCAATGCCTCGTAAGGCGCCCAACGGGATCGACAAAGGTCTATTCGGAAGTAGAAGCAAAAGCCTTGGCGATCCCGCAATGCCGAGATCGGCGTCCAACGGGATCGACTATGTTAGAAATCACTACAGATTAAGTTTAAACCTGTAATGCTCAAGAAGTGCAAGCCCTTGAGCCTGCGAGGAAAAGTAAGTCGGTGCGGAGCACCCCTACCAGTACGCAGCACTCTGTCTTGCTCGAACCAGGAAACCAAAATAACCGGCACCTGAGTTCCGCCGGATGTTCCTTTTGTTCTTGATTGCGCCGAGCGCGCTGACGTATGTACGTCTGCCCGCCTTGCGCCCTGGGAACTGTAGTTCCCCTTACTCCCGTTTACCACGGGTGTTCTTCCTGTAACCTGGCAGTGCTCGTCGGCGCCCTCTGTGGGTCGTGACACACGCACCGTGTCAGAATTAAGCCAGCTGCTGTTCCCAATATTTTTAAAGCACGTAATATACCCTTAATTGTTGGAGATGAGGTTAAGCTTGAGTTAAGTAAGTTGCAGGATGCTGGCGTTATTGGGCCAATAGAAGCTTCTGAGTGGGTTTCTCCGTTGGTAGTCGCCAGACGTGCCAATGGAAAGATTCGTTTATGTGTTGACCTTAGAAAGTTAAATGAAAATATTATTGTAGATCAATTTCCACTTCCAAGGATTGATGAAATGCTTTCATTAACCAGAGGTTCCAAGTGGTTTTCTACAATCGACCTTTCCGCGGCATATGATCAAATTGAACTACATCCATCTTGTAGAAACCTTACTTCTTTTTGCACTCCTTTTGGATGTTATCAATTTCGCAGAATGCCATTTGGTCTGGCTTCTACATTTTGGTGATATGCCAGGCATTACATTTTTTTCAAGATGACATTCTTATAATGGGTAGAAATAAAATTGAACATGATAGGTTAAGAAATGTTTTGAAGATCTTAATGTCAAAAGGCTTAACTGGAGAAATTTCAAAATGTAAATTTGCTGAACGCAGTGTAACATACTTGGGCCATGAAGTAAGTTGTCATGGTATTAAACCCAAATCCAAACTCATCAACGCTATTGTTGATGCTCCTTCTCCTAATTCCAAGGATGATTTGAGATCATTTTTGGGGTTAGCAGAATTTTATTCTAAGTTTGTAGAAACATTTTCAGAAAAGACACATTCCATGAGACTTCTCTTAAAAAACAAAGTCAGTTTTGAGTGGTCGTCTGATTGTCAAAAAGCCTTTTTGTCAATTAAAGAGGCCATCAGCAAAGCTCCATGTCTGCAAGGTTTTGACCCTTCAGCTGACACAATTGTCACCACTGATGCAAGCTCTAAGGGGTTAGGAGCTGTACTTACTCAGATTGCTGAAAATGATAAAGAGGTGGTTATTGCCTTCGCTTCTAGATCTTTATCTCCACCAGAAGAAAAATACTCCGTAATTGAGAGAGAAACTCTAGCCTGTGTTTGGGCATTGGAACACTTTAGGAAATGTTTGTGGGGTAGGAATTTTACTTTAAGATCTGATCATAAACCTTTGACCAGACTTCTTACTACAGAGGGTCTATCCAAGGCGACTGCTAGAATCGCTAGACTTTCTATGAGACTTCAGGATTTTTTGTACTCTATCAAATATGTTCCTGGTGTTAAAAATAGAACTGCGGATTTTTTAAGTAGGATGTCTTTACCTTTAACAGAACTTGATTGTAATCCTTGGAATGAATTTTCTGTGGCCAATTGTTAGATCTGGGGGTCTCTAGTTGGCAGAGGTAAGTACCTTAGACCAAATAGGGACCCTTGCTTCTAGTCAGGGTACAGGGACACACACGGTAGATAACCCCTGCTCACCCTCTAGGTAGCTTGGCTCGAGCAGTCAGGCTGATCCCCAAGGCAATGTGTTACGTATTTGCACTCAATCCCACAATGACCCCCCCCCTCGTACACCACAAGGGTAGACCACACAGGTATATATCAAAAATATATCTTTATATAGTGTAGCAGGGGAAAATATGATCACTTACAGGATATGTTGCACACGAACTTAATGGTTGCACTAGGTTACTAGGAAGTTTCTTCTAGGTTAAGAACAGTCTCAAGTCTCTACTCGCTATCGTAGGGGGTATTACAGCAGGGCCGTAATATCCAGTCAGCTCGTCTCACCGTGCACGTTATGCTGCAGCCTCAGCGTGGGCAGATCTTTCCTTGACAGCCCCGACCGGTCACGTCCGCCCTTCTGCCCGCTCTCGACAATCCAACGAGCGGCGGGAAGGCAGTGCGGCCCTTCTCTTCTTGGGTTAACAGGCTGGGGGCACGCTGGATACACTCGCTGCTCCTTCAGACTGGTCACGCAGATGACTCGGGCACCACTCTGCCGGCTTCTCAGGACGTCCTGAGGTCACTGACCAATCCCAGCGCGGCGTTGGTGAGGGGGCTCGATCCTCTCAACCAATGAGAGGGCAGCGGGCTCGATCTTCGCTTCGGGAGCCTCGGCAAGGTACGGCGAGTTTGTGGGGCGCTGTGCGGCCCTCTGGCAGTGCCAAACCCTCACGGCAACAGGGATTTTAGCAGCTGCAGGCAACTTCCCACTCCAGGCCGGTGCAGCACAATCTTGATAGCTTAGTTCAGTTTCTTGGGAACCTTTTGACCCTGGGTTCCAGGACAGGAGGCCAGCTCTTCTCAGGCCCTTGGAGATTCAGTTTCAGACACAGCACACAGCAAAGTCTTGGTAGTACAAGCAGGCAGGGGCACAGCACACAGCAAGCCCTTCTTCTCTCCTTCAGTCGAACAGCAGAACAGGTCAGCCCTTAGAGCACACAGCAAGGCAATCTTCCTTTAGTTCCTCAGCGGTCCTTCTTCTGGCAGAGGTTCCTCTTGATTGTAGAATCTAAAAATCTGTTGTCAGGGGTCCTTTACTTATACCCCTAAAAGTCTTTGAAGTCTTTGTGCAAGTGGGCCCTGAGCCCGGTCTGATCCAGTTCTGGGTGTTGCTGGAGCACTTTGTTTTCCTGTCTTCTTCTCTCCTTTCAGAGTGAGGGGCAGAGTCGTCAGCCACCCAGCAGGAGGTGGAGCCAGCACTGTGGCAGGCAGGCACATCCCTATTCACTCCCAGGTGCTACCTCCTCCCTCCACTCTACTTGCAAATGTCGCCATTCAGCAAAGAGCTGACTCAGCCAACCTCCTGGGGGATCCCCAGCCCCTGTCACTCTCAATCCAGACAGTCAATCCACAAGCATGCCCAGGCACACAGAAGGGTCAGACAAGAGAACAGCTACTCTCTAAAAAGTACTATTCTCCAACTCAGGATTTAAAAACAACCTCTCCTAAAAGATGTGTTATTAAATGCTGAGCTCAGGGATATCAAACACTCATGTCTTATCTTGTTCCTATGAGAAGATAGGCGGATGGCCATTGGCACCAGCCTCCCCCATGTTAGCCTATGGAGCAAGATAACCTTGCAGCAGTGAACACACAAAATGGCCGTTGTTCACTACCAGAACATGTTACCTGCACTAGTACATGCTCTACCTTTTACATACACTGCACCCTGCCCAGGGGGGTACCTCGGGCCTTCCATAGGGATGACTGACGTGTATAAAAAGGGAAGGGTTAGGCCCGGTCAGTGTGGACACTGGCCAGGAGGACATGGCAGTCCGGGGACTGCAGGCAGGCCTGCGGTGGCAGGCCTGAAACACCATTTTAGGGCTACACAGGTGGGTGGCGCAATCAGCGCTGCAGACCCACTAGTAGCATCTGTCATCACCAGCCCTGGCACACACAGTGCACTTTACTAGGGACTTCATGGTGATACAGATATGCCAATCAGGTATATCCAATCAATATGATATTTTACACAGGGAGCACTTACACTCTGGCACTGGTTAGCAGTGGCAGAGTGTCCAAAGCATCTAAACCAGCAAAAACGAAATCCATCACAGCATCAAAAATCCAGGTAGCAGAGGCAACAGATAGGGGAAAAAACCCACGCCAAGGATGTCAGGTCTAACACCAATGTTTCTTTTGTGGATGTTTTTCAAGGTTGTATTGAACAGTCTGATTGGTCCAAGGCTGAGAATGAGGACAGTATTCTTCAAGATATCAAATCTAAAGTAACTTCTGGTTGGCATATAATTAACAAAAAGAATATTACTGATGAGATCAGAGGATTCTGGGAGGTAAGAAATGAATTGAGTATTAATGATCAATTTTTGTTGAGAGGTGATAAAATTATACCTCCTTTATCATTAAGAAAGAAGATTATCAAATTATGTCATGATGGTCATTCCGGAATTACTCGTACTAAACAAAGACTTAAAGCTTTATATTGGTGGCCTGGAGTTGATGCAGCTGTGGAGCGTTTTGTTAGAGATTGTGTAAATTGTGAAATTGCTGATAAATCTCATAAAACCCTTAATCCTCCTTCTTTTCCTGTGCATTGTCCAAATGCTCCTTGGCAAGAGATTGCTTTAGATTTTATGGGCCCCATTTCTTGGCAGGATGGTTCCACTAAATACATCATTGTCCTTGTGGATGTATTTTCTAAATGGTTTGAGTTAAGTTTAGAAAATCATGTGAATTCAACATCTGTCATTACATTTTTGGATTCTGTATTCCTTAGGGAAGGTTTTCCAGCTTGTATTTTGACTGATTAACGGAGTACAGTTTAAATCTGATGAAATGAAGCAGTATTTGCACGCTTCTGGAATTGAACACAAGTTTACTGCACTATATAATCCACGTGGCAATAGTGTGGTAGAGAGGATTAACAGAATTATCAAAGGTATTATTCAACTGTCTAACAAGTCTAATTTATCTTGGGACAATGAATAAAAAAAAAATGATTTGGTCTTGCAGAGTCACTAGTCATCCCTCTCTAGGTTGCAGTCCCTTTTCCATCATGAGAAGTAGAATTCCATTTTCAAAGGAGAATCCTAGTTGGATGAATAGGAATTCTTGTATTCATTCTGATTGGGATAACATCAAACGTCGTATTGAGATGTCTCAGTTTAAAAATAAGTCTTATTTTGATTTGAAACATGGTTGCAAACCATGTAATCTTTCTGTTGGTCAATGGGTCCGTGTTAAGCTTGCTAAAAAAAACTCCTAAAGGGGTTAGCAGATTTAGTCAACCTCATCAGATTGTTAAAATAAACAATAATACTGTTGTTCTTGATAATGATGAAGTTTGGCATATGAATCGTATAGCTATTAATAAAAATTCAACACATGATTTAGATATTATGCCAACTAAGAAAATGTTTTTGTGGATGTTGGATTGTGATTTATGTTCAAACTCTTCTTGTTCTCAAACTTTTATGGATGATGGTTCTTTACAAAATTCTAATGATTCTTTCGCAAATACTTTCACATCTACTGAAAATGTTTCTCAGCCTTCTTCTATGGGTGGAGTTTCTTCTGATGCTCAGGTGGTTTCTAATGATTTGTCTCAACCTGAGTCTATTAGAACTTCTTTACCTGTAGAGGGCTGTTCTACATCTGATGATCTGAGGACCGCTTGTGGAAGAGTTATTAAGAAACCCTCTCGCTTCAATGATTTTTGTTTGTGATTAATTTTTATTTGTTTTGTTTATTTTGAAGGGGAAGGATGTGTAGTATTGTGTTAAAGTTATGCTTATTACTTAGTGTATGTTTAGTTATTTTGGAAGCAAGAACCTTCAAGTGTACATTCTATGTTCCACATTCTTGTTGTAGCGAGTAGAACCTGGCAGCTCAGATTCTGCTTGGAGAGTTACGACTTAATTTTATTCCCAGGAATAAATTACCTGCTTCTACGAAATTGGTTCCTCGATTTATTGACCAGATACTACACAATGTTTCAGAATTTCTCTGCTGGAGAGAAAACTACAGGCGCCTGGTAGGTTTCCGGGTTTTTTAAAGAAAGTTGTGGGCCCACGATCAGTTTGGCAACTGTCAAGAGCAGAAGTTGTAGGGAGGGAGACTCACGGACCTGAATTTCAGAACGTGGAATGTGATGCGCAAGGCTTAGGCAAGCAAAAAAAAATAACGTGTACAACATGGTTAAACTCAAGAACAACTTAATACCACACATGGGCCTCGTGAAATACCGGCCTCTATTCCCTCAGGCCTGTGTGGTTGGAGCTCTGCCATTGCTACTTCCAGTTTGTGTAGCCAACTTTTTTTCTTTAGCAGAATAGGTTGTGGCCTTCCCAAATGCTGCTTCGTTTTCTGCAGCCTCAGTCATCAGGGGCGTAGAACACAGGAGGACACAGAGCTACATGATTACGATTGATAAGGAGTGTACTGGTATGTCCCAGATGTCGCTGTGATCCAGCAAATTTTCTGCATATGGTATGGACGTGCCCATCGATCCAGACGTACTGGGGGGCGGTTATTAAAGAACTGACCCAGATAACCGGATGGACGATTGCATTGGACCCCTGTGTGTGTCTACTGGGCTGGATTCCGCGAGACCCGAAACGCAAGATAAGCAGGCGGTTTCTGGTCCTGGGGCTAGTTATAGCCAAGAGGCGTATAGCAATCCATTGGTTGACACAGCAAGGACCTCTATTGCCAAAGTGGAGGTCAGATTTACGGGAATGGGCCCTAGCAGAGGAGGGGCACATACGGAGCACCAGGAGAGACCCCAAGTTGCCTGAGGTGCTACTAGCATGGGGGGCTATGATGCAGGAAATAGCGGGACAGGCCTCCCAAGTCACTATATCCTGTACAGCTGGAATGTCCATTGGAGTGGGGGAGACCCCAGGTCGGGGGAGGGAGAGGGCAGGTGGCCCCGTATGAGTACTTAGATACATGAACCTGGAGTTACATTGACCCGGCAGAGGAGGGAGAGGGCAAGGGGGGGGGGCGGGCAGGGGGGGTTTCAGTTGGGTTGGGGGGAAGCGGGTGGGACGGGGGAATTGTCTTAAATTGGTTTGGATAAAGCGAATTCACTGAGACATCGATTGTAAAGCATTGAAGATAATGGACTCTCCAAGGTGTTGAACTCGCACATTGTTGTTCTTCAATATTAGTACTGTGCGGTTCCTCGCCTCCGCAGAGGTGGACTACCTATGGAACTGCTGGTTGAGAGGTGTGAGGCAAGATTGATAACGACCTAATAACAGGATTATGGATGATGCAATAACCGGAACACTTCCAGGTGACACGTGTTAGATTTGTCCATTGGTAACTTATAGATATCTGTCTCACGGCTTTCTATGTTGGAGCCTCTTTGATGCATCTGTCGCTATTGCCATGTTATGCAGTATACTAATGATGACGGAAGTTGTAATCTTGTGGAAACCAATAAAGTTTGTTTAAATAAAAAAAAAAGTAAAACAAAAAAAGGAGTGTACTGGCAGCGCATCACACGGTGTTAGGTGGGCATTGTGAGAGTACACCCACAGTTCAGGTACATCAAGTTAGCACATAAAGGAGATGTTACTTATATGGCAGAGGAGTGCAGTGTCCTCTTTGGTAAGCAAACCACTTCACTTATATTGGCGAGCTCGTGTCTTTTTCTTCAGACCAGTCCATATCAGACAGGTCCAGTCACTGACTTTTGGAAAGACAGTAGAACCAGGAACATTTATGTAGCAACAGACCAGTGTTTCCCTGACGTACAAAATATACTGAAACAGTGAAGTTCTGAATGGACACCTGTAAAATATTCTGATATGTTGAGCACAGATGAACAATCAGGTGTGAAGGAGTAGAGGGTTATCTGCTCCAAGGAATTTATATTAATGAAGGTCCACGCAGGTAGGATGTAGTTCATGAAGTTTTATTGAAGATAGTTACATGTAGATATGTTCCTGAGAAGCAGGTAGTTAGGTTCTGTATAGCAGCCCCACCAGGAGCAGCTTGCCTGCTGCTCAGCCGATTCTCAACTGTCACACCTCACCTCTCAGGCACCCAACATTCCAATTGCATCATCACTCCAACATTCCATGCAGCACTTTTACAGACTTTTCGGAGCACACAACTTATACAGTGCATTTAGCATTTAAAGCGAAACAAATTCAAACACAGTTCGATTGAGCTATAATGATCGTCTTCTTTTAATCTCGTTAGTTCCAATCCCTTATGCCAACGCATTTCGCCGTGGTCGGGATAACCTACTGCTTCCTCAGGGCTGGAAATAATACAAAATGCATACTTGTAATCACAAAATATGGCCATTAATACTTGTGCCATAAAACCCAACTTATGACAACCATGTGCAGAGGACTATTCAAATCTATGTTTCGTGCAGGGCAAACTAAATATACATTCATATTTACAATACTTTTCAAACATAAATGATTAAAATTGCATAAAAAAACATTTTTAAAATTCATCTTATTCGAGGACTATATTAACCTCATCTTTATATCCAGTAGTGTTCGAAATGTTGTGATCCAAATATTCTAGACATTTTGCCTAAACCCAAGTGCTTATTATGCTTATATAACCCATGTGAAGGCAAGAAGTAAATTCATTTGCGTCATGTTGGCGCCAATACCTTTAGTTTCTCAAGCACGTTTCTGCATACCAAAAATGCAAACAAGAAATTACAAAAATAAATTATTCTGACATTGAGGGATACACGAGGCAGGAGTATGCTAGCTGACATACATACATATTAACCACTAAAGTCATCATCAGGGATCCTACCTCCAGAAGTATCCATCCATGAAGTATCCACCAGTTAAAATCCTTTCAGGGTCAGAAGTGCTTCAGCTCTAAGCAAACCAATAATCATCCATTTAGTATCACTAGGCCACCAGATCGTCAAACTCGTAGTTAATATAAACAATTCTTCCCTTACCTTTCCACAAAATTAACCAAGGCTTATCGGTTCCAAATCAACTATAAATTCTTCATATCCAGATTCCCAAGTTCTCAGGCTGCATCTTTATATGCCATTTACACTCTAAAAACAAAAATATTACAAATACCATAACTATTTGACATCCTTCCTATTGATAACACATTAGTCATATTACAAATTTCAATTAAGGCGTCCCACTCGTAACATTCCAACACTCCCTATAACCCGAATAAGATAACAGGACGCCATCTATCCCTGTAAAATAGACAAAACAATGTTGTCCATTACTCTTAAGCCTCTAAATCCTTTGTTAAGAAGCCTCTATCTGAGGAACTAACCACATCTTACCTCTCTGTTACAACACGTTACTGCACCCGAGTACAGGCGAGGAACACCGTCTTCCGGGTTCACGACGTTAATATCATCCTGAAAATCAAGAAAGGACTATCCCATTCCGTTTCGAGCGCCATCTTAGCCAAGTGTTACCATAATCCAAGGTTCATATTCGTCCTCTCCTATTAATCAAACTCTACTCGGTAATTCCCGGGGCTTCGGTGAAAATATCTATTTGAGGAACCACATTCCTCTAACCTCTCTGTCTGAACTCTTTTATTCATTCGAGTATAAGCGAGGAACACCGTCTGCTGGGCTCCCAGGGCTGATATCTTCGTAATAATCGAGAAGGGACTAAACCAATCCATTCTCGAGCGCCATCTTAGCCTAGTGTTCGTAAAATTATTACAAGTCATACCAATTTCAATAATGCATCTTATTTATTTACCAACTACTCCTCCACCCGGGTATGGACAAAGACAATACCTGGCAGGTTGATACTGCTAGTATCCACATGCACTGTTATGAAAAGGGAAATGTTTATTCCCCAGTTGCGCTTACCATCTTTACCTAGTAAGGAAGCAACCCAATGATTGGCATTTGTATTAGCCAATTAATTTCTATGAACAACATCTCCACAAGTGCATGAGTTGATACACAGTTCTGTAAAGATTGGCACAAAAGCAGCAACCTGACTCCACTAAGCACCGCATTTAAAGATTTACTTTCTTTAGGTTGTAGCTTCAATGGCATTTCCTTGGGCTAACTGCTACACGAAACACCATATCTTGGCAGTGTAGGATTCAGCCAGATCCTCTCAGAAACATAATCCTAGTGCAATCAGACCAACATGTTGTATAGACAGCTTTGATTAGCGCTGTGTCATTAGGCGATTAAAGATTATGGCAAGAGAATATTCTTCTCATACTTGTTGAATGGATCAACAGAATTTACAAGCTGTAGGCTTGATGTCAGAAACACTGCTTGTAAAATTCAAAGTTCCAAGTAAGAGATCCAGATGAGCACAGCACGCCTAGACGAGGGCTGTCAGATGGTGATGACACTGATGGGGCTGAAAGGCGTAGTGCTTCATCTTTACATGTTTCTTGTTGTCTTCTTTGCTTTTCTGTGTAGGACTTGTTTCTTCCTTGTTGACGTCTTTGTTGTTCTGTGTAGAACACCCTTGTATCTTGTTCGCAGTTTCTCCTTTCCTGTGGATACCTCCTCCTGTACTTTGTGTTGGCAGCATCTGTAGGCTCTGTAGTTTGCCCCATCTTCAGGTCCTCTATTTTTCTGTAAGGTCCCTGAAATCTTGATGTAGCACGTAGGTAGTCACCAACTCGTCACCAAAATAATGTAGTAATGAAGGTCCACACATGTAGGATGTAGTTCATGAAGTTTTATTGAAGATAGTTACATGTAGATATGTTCCTGTGAAGCAGGTAGTTAGGTTCTGTATAGCAGCCCCACCAGGAGCAGCCTGCCTGCAGCTCAGCGCATTCTCAACTTTCACACCTCACCTCTCAGGCACCTAACATTCCAATCGCATCATCACTCCAACATTCCATGCAGCACACAGCACATTCACACTGACTGAGCAGGAGGGAAAATGGCAAAACATTAACATGAGCAGGATACTACAGAATTAGGAAAACGGGAGGCATACAGTGAATTTTTCAGCAGAAATTTTATAAAGGTGTTTAAAAAGCCACAGGCAATGGAAGCAGTTCAGAAAATGTAATTTCATGTGGCCAACCATTTAAAAAAAAGATATTCTATCATTCACATCATTTCACTTCCTAGGTCCTGCCTACTAGACGGTGCAAACCAACTTTCGGCGTAAAGACCTACTGTCAGTTTACAGTAGGCTTATAGTCCACCCATTGCTTACCATCGGTTGACATTACTGTCACTCTCATGTGCTTGCTTTTCATTTGTAAGCTTTTGTGGACTTTTCTTCCTCTTTGTGTGTTTTTTTCTCCCCTGGCTGGAGCATGGACGCATTGCTTGTGTCTTTCCACTTCTTGCTTTTGAAGTGCTACTTTTTTGGGGGGGTTAAACTCTCTGAGAGTGCATCTGGTTTGCAACTATGTTCCGAGTGCACTTCTCTCACTCTGCAGCGCTGTGTGTTGCACCACCTGCTCCCTCTGTGTTGCTTGACACCCCACCTGCGCCCTCTGTGTTGCTTCCCACCTGTTCTGCTTGGGTTTTCGGATCAGATAGAACCCGCTCATCAGAGCCTCTCTAACCCAGTCAGAACGTTACCCTCTCCCTAGGGCCTATTCACAACAAGTAACCACAGATATATATATACCACCTAAGGACGGGGAATTCCTAATATACATATATATATATATATATACACATACATATATATACATATATATATATATATATATATATCTAGACCTCTTACAATACAAGTGGCGGCCTCGCGGTCCCAGACGGACCCAGGACTTCCTACCCAAACGGCAGCCTCAGCCTCGCGGTCCCAGACGGACCCAGGACTTCCTACCCAGACGGCAGCCTCAGCCTCACGGTCCCAAACGGACCCAGGACTTCCTACCCAGACGGCAGCCTCAGCCTCACGGTCCCAGACGGACCCAGGACTTCCTACCCAGACGGCAGCCTCAGCCTCGCGGTCCCAGACGGACCCAGGACTTCCTACCCAGACGGCAGCCTCAGCCTCGCGGTCCCAGACGGACCCAGGACTTCCTACCCAGACGGCAGCCTCAGCCTCACGGTCCCAGACGGACCCAGGACTTCCTACCCAGACGGCAGCCTCAGCCTCGCGGTCCCAGACGGACCCAGGACTTCCTACCCAGACGGCAGCCTCAGCACAAGTTCATCCTATGATTACCATAACATACAACAAGGGACTATTTATCAGATCACACAAGAACTGCCAGTTTGAGCACAACCTGTTCTCTGGTTTGAGGGGCTCCTCTCTCCCTTATTCAGTTACCACTTACCTGATCAGGGTTAACATCTGTTCATGTCAAGTCACAGCTGACTAGAAGAATAGGCTACCCTCTTATACAAGAACACGCAGCACATGTTGATTCACTACAAACTGGGTATTTTATTATTCATTACATACGCAATCACATAACATTACTATGTAACACATAACATGCAAAGAAAAGTGAAAGATTAGGTTGTACACTCTAATAAGAAAGGGGTCGACATCACCTTAGTCGTGTGTAGCCTGCACTCAATGGTCATCTAGGTTCCCTTCTCGTCTGTGCCTCGGCTCGTCTGGAAGTCACACCTCCGCAGTCACGGATCTATTCCCTCCTCCCTTCTCCGAGTCACTGGGACCTCTTCCTCATCGGCTACTCTCTCCTCTCTGGTTATTCCGCCTTCCAGTTTGTCGTCTGTCTTCCCTGGAATAAGTAGTAGCTTTACTGCTAACGGCTAGATGCCGCCTACGGGCTGAAGTAAGTGCCCCGTATCTGCCTCAGACTTTTACTAATATAGAGGTGCATTTCCTCATGGAAAATTCCGGCCCGTAACCTGCCGCCCACCAAATTCTTGTACCTCCCCGTACCAAGGACACGTTCCCAGCCGGCCGGCCTGATGTAGTGTCTTCGGCATGAAGAAAAATACAATCCTTCGATAAGGGCTGGCCTGAACCGGTTCTCTCCAAGCGAATAACACCTCATAACTAAAACATCACCCTTAACCTAGAAGCATCTCAAGCTGCCGGAGCAGAAAGAAAGATGGAGTCTCTCCCGTTTGAGGCCTACCAGGCCTGAATTCAGCACGGCTCCATGAAATACCCTCACTACAGGACAGGTTATCCCTAATACTAACGAATCTATCCCCTAGGATATGTGTGCAAGCCCTGATCTATGGGGAAGAACACAGGATCATGTCGAAGTGCCTAGTAAATAGGCTCCATTCACTACTCTAACCCTTAGACTTGGATGGTAAGAGACTGAAGTCACAAAAAATCACCCGTCAACACAATAGGGCCGGGAAAATCAAGCAGTACATTTCACCCTTGACTTCAGTCTATTATACATTCATTAAACAGAACTAACATCTGTGGAAGAATAATATGAAACAAAGCTAACTGATCTATGTCTAGTACCAAATGTGCAGAATTGAAGTAGTGAAGGAATACACTGAATAAAGCAACAGATAGAAATCAAAACAGCGATGGTAATCAGAATACCTCCTAATATTTGACGTAACAGATATAAATCAGGTAACCAATTAAAGAGCCAGTCAAACCAGCCCTGGTCAATGTGTTTTCTAACTTCTTCTGTCAAGTCATGTAGCTTGTCAATGTGAGCGCGAATGGATTGTGTATGATCAGACAAGTTAAAACAACAAAGACCCTCAAAGTCAGAACAATCGTATCCATGTTTAAGCAAAAGATAATCAATGGCCGCTCGATTTTGCAAGATGGCTCTGCGTTCACCCTGGGCGTCCAACAACATGTCAGACAGGACTGTAGAAGTATGATTAATGGATTTTACCATCCAGCAGGCCATTTTCCCAATAGATTTGGCATTATAAACCGCCAAAGCAGGAACACCAATAATTGAAATAGCCAGGCTAAGGTATTCAGACTTGGAATATAAATGCAAAGACGAGTCACAATCCTCCTGTAACATCACTGTATCTCGAATCACACGAGAATTGGCATTCGGATGTGACGAGAACATCAGTAAACTGAGTCTCGTAATGGCACAAGGGCCTCCAGAAATATTTGCGGGGACATATGGCCAGGAAGTATTACCACATGAGAAAAGCCATCCAGCAGGTAGTAACATCGTGCGATAATGACTGGGGGTAACTACCAAACTCTTGCAAGTCATATCGTTTTGGACAGAAGCACATGTTTTCGGTGTCCTTTGAAAGCACAAAGTTCGCTCATGCAGGGTAAAGGAAGTAGCACCTTTCAATTTTAGACGCAGACATTCAGAAATTGCACTAGGATTACACGTAAGGAAAAAACATAAATCTCCTTGTGTGATATTATAGGTAACTATTTGGGACTGGATGGGGGGTATCTGGTCCGGTAGTTCAGTACATAAGGGGCAATATGCATGGGTGGCAAAATCGCCCAGAAGAACATTGGGGCGAGCCTTTGAAATGTTGAAAATATGAGTCAAAGTTTCTAGTGAAGCAGGGACAGCAACCAGGCAGGTCGCCAAGATGTCGTGTACAGATCTCATCGGCGTCAAACAGAAGTGAGGGGCATCAGTCACCCTTTTCGCCAGTGAGGTCCAAAAGTTCGATGACGAATCCCACGCAGCGAAGGAGCGCGACACTCGGGTGCGTAAATCATCCCGGGTTGAGGGGATCCCTCCTCTCTCGTCGAACCAACCCGAAAATAGTCCGACGCCGACACATCCTGCAGCAACAGTCCAAAGAATGATCTGAAAGAGAATTAAATAAAGGCATTATTCATTCTCGTAAGTAACATTTGTCAGCCGGGACCGTTTCCCAGCTATCTTTCCCTGGTCTCATAACTAAAATGGTATTGTCATGACCGGTGGCGATGACCTCTGCATGTTCAGGGGGATTCTTAGGCGACTGCACCCAAACCCTGGCCCCAGGGTTGTCTGTGGAGCCAAAACCTTTCTGGCCTCGTACAGTTAGCAAAGTTGGGGCAGTGCCTTTTACCATCTCACCGCTGAAGACAGGCATTATGAGTAATTGAGCCACTCGGTCAGTTTGATGTATCAGTAAGTCAGCCTCACTGCTATTCAGCAGGAGCACCTTAATCTCTCCCTGATAATCACTGTCAATGATCCCTCCAAGCACTTGAATGTCTTTTACAGCCAGCCCCGATCTAGGGGCGATTAATCCAAAATTCCCGGGTGGTATATGAACACCAACACCGGTCGCGATGATGACCCGATCTTTACCTTTTATAACGGTGTCATCCATGGCATGCAAGTCTAAACCTGCCGACCCTGGGGTCGCTCTACATGGAGCCAAAGCTCCGGGAGTAATTTCCCAGTACATCACAGTCTCTCTGATTTCATTTGGCTGAGCATTAACATTCGGAGGAAACAAACGCATAAGTGGAGATTCAGCATTTAGAAAAGGACGATTATTCAAGATTAATAGCGCTTGGGGCAAAAAGTCTCGCCAATTCTTATACTTGTCATCTGTCAATTTACGCAGTTGCTCCTTCAGCAGACCATTCAATCTCTCCACAAGACCCGAGGCCTGTGGATAATAAGGTATATGAAATACCCAGTCAATATTGTTTTCCACACAGAATTCCTGTACCAATCTTCCACGAAAATGGGATGCATTATCAGATTGAATTTGGAATGGCACACCATAATACATCATAATCAATTCCAATGTTTTAATGGTATTCAATTGGGTAGCTTGCTTACAGGGAAGAGCTACCAACAGGCCACTGTATGTATCAACAATAGTGCAAACATATTGACAATTCCTACTCATGGGAAGTGGACCGATGTAATCAATCTGCCAAATTTGAGCGGGCAGTTTCCCGCGATGTAAATGACCTTTAACAATTTGGGGCACTTTGCGCTGTCTGATATGCTGACAAATGGGACAATGTAAAATAACATTTTTGATTAAATCTAGGGGAATATAAATTCCTCGATCAGCAGCCCACCTGCTAGTGGCTTTCTCTCCAAAATGTCCTGCCTTCTGGTGGGCCCATTTCGCCAATCCCGCAATATCAGAATCTTGCCTGTCCACCACTGCCTCAGCAATTTTAGATTTCTCATCTGCAATGTTATGAAAAAATTTGTCAAGAGAATCTATCGGGGTGTGAGCATCCACATGGAAGATTGTAACAGTACTCTGTGGGAGCATCTCCCAAATCTCCTGCCATAATTCTTTTCCCCACAATTCTTTTGAATGCAGTGTCCAATTATGGGAATGCCAAGTCGGTAACCAAACCGCCAGTCCATTGGCAGTAGACCAAGAATCAGTGAAAATATGACATGTGCCAGGTAACTCTTGTTTCAGAACTTGATAAACAGCATAAAGTTCGGCAAATTGACTGCTCTTACCTTCACCAGTTGTGCTCAGCAGTTTTTGTGTGATCGGATTATAGGACACCGCTTTCCAGTGCCGTTTCGTCCCTATGAACCTTGCTGAACCATCCGTAAACCAGACATGGTTTCTGTCCTCTGCGGACAAATCATCAAAAGGTCTACCCCACTTGACAGGAGACTCCTGTACTAAAGGTACGGAACATTCACTCTCAGTCTCAGTCGATGGCGCTCGCGCCACCTGCTCATGTAAGGATGCGACTCCTTTTTGTCCCACACGTGCCCTGTCTTGTATATACCATTTCCATTTAATCACACTCGCCTCTTGAACATGTCCAATTCGGTGAGTTTTCGGCGAACTCATAACCCACTGCATGATAGGAATTTCAGGTCGTAAAACTATATCATGTCCCAAAGTCAGTTGCTCGGTATCCACCAGAGCCCAATAGCATGCAAGTAACTGTTTCTCAAAAGGTGTATAACGCTCACCAGCATCAGGTAACTTTTTGGTCCAGAAACCCAACGGCACTCTACTCCTGCCTTGCTTCTGCCACAAACTCCAATTCGCATAAAGGCCCTGTACAGACACATTCAAATCCACCTCACCATCACGTACGGGCCATAAATCCAAAGCATGCTGAATTGCCTCTTTTGCTAGGTTGAACGCATCTTGCTGTGGTTTATCCCATTCAAATGCATTCTTTTTACGAGTGACACGGTACAAGGGGGCCAATATTTGACTCAAATGAGGAATATGCTGACGCCAAAAACCAAACAAACCAATGAAGCTTTAGGCTTCTTTTCTATTCCTCGGAACTGCAAAATCAAGGATTTTATGTTTTACCTGAGAGATCACTTCACGGTGCCCTTCATGCCAATTAATACCCAAAAATTTTACAGCCTGGGACGGACCTTGTAATTTATCCGGGTTGATTTCCCAACCTTTCTCACGCAGGCACTCAATGACTCTGTCCAATTGGGTCTGAACTTCCTCTTGTGTTTCGCCTTGGATCAAAACATCATCAATATAGTGACACATCTGAATTTGTGGATGAACCGGTACCTCAGCCAAATGCTCTGCCACCAGCCGGTGACATATCGTAGGACTATGCACATAGCCCTGAGGAAGACTTCTAAACGTCATCTGACGCCCATTCCATGTAAAACTGAACTGTTCCTGACACTCAGGGGCAATCGGAATTGAAAAGAAAGCATTAGCAATATCAATGGACGCATACCGTGTACCTGGATGTTTTTGGATTCTTTCAATTAGAGTAATGACATCCGGTACTGCAACGGTCAACGAGGGTGTGTGTTTGTTCAATTCTCGATAATCAACAGTCATACGCCAAGAATTATCACTCTTACGTACAGGCCAAACAGGATTATTCCAAGCAGAAGTAACTGGGGTTATAACACCTGCATCCACCAACTCCTGAATAGTGGTACTAATCTCCTCATGACCACCTGGAATACGATACTGCTTCCGACAAACCACTTTTGTCGCTTGAGGAACTTTTATGGGGGGCATTCTTAACCCCTTCGCTGCTAGGCCTTTTCCCCTCCTGTGCTAAGCCCTTTTTGGGCTATTTGAGGTAGTGCGCGCTTAGGCCCCTGTAACTTTTTGACCACATTAGGTATCCACGCCAAATTTGCGTCCTTTTCTTCCAACATCTTGGGGATTCTAAAGGTACCCAGGGTTTGTGGATTCTCCTAGAGGGTTCCCAGAAATTAGTCAAAATACAGCAATTTTTTTTTTTTTTTGTGAAAAATGTGAAAAATGGGCTGCAAATGAAAGCTTCTGGGTTTTTCTCTGCAAATGGTATCAAAAAAGGGTTTGTGGGGCTGAAATCACAATTTCTCCAGCTTTTAGGGAATGACAGACTTTTGTTAGAAAACCAACATTTTTTACACAGTTTTGGCATTTTTCTGGGACATACCCTATTTTTGCTATTTTTTGTGCTTTCAACCTCCTTCCAGTTAACGGTAGAAAAGGGTAACAAAACAATAATGGATCCTGGAAAGCTATACATTTTTGAAAAGTAGACAAAATTCTGAATTCAGCAAGGGGTCATTTGCGTAGATCCATCAAGGTTTCTTTATAGAAATTTACAGGCAAATATATGAGAAATTAAAAATTTGTTGAAAAAAGCAGCCTCTTGAGTCAACGTTTTTACCTGTAACTTCTTCGAATTATGACATCTCTTTGAAAGCAATGTACCGTTACATCCGGTAGACCTTCCTGGTTGTGTGGACATATAGGACTTGTAGGTTCATCAAGAGCCCAACGAACCCAGAGTAGAAAAATGAGCAGCATTTTGTAATGTTTTTTTTTTTTGGTCCGGGTATATAGCAATTATTGTGGGAAAATGTATACTTGGAAAAATCGGTATGAAAGTCACCTATGTATTTCTGAAATGGGAACAAATTACAGAGTTCAGAAACAGTGCATATTTGCACATTTTCGAAATTGGGAATACTCATATTTGCATGACAATTATTGGTCATTTTTCAAAATGACTTTTTTTTTACACAATGTCTTTCATTTGGAAGGGAGAAATGCATCAAAAATCAACAGGTAATAACAGTAGCTTTACAAATTTGAACTACCCTAAGTCTCCCGAGAAAAATGGTACCTCACTTGTGTGGGTAGGCATAGTGCCCACGACAGGAAGTGGCTCAAAACCTAAGGTGAACACACCACATTTTCACACTGAAAATTTACACTTTTTTTGCAAAGAGTCTAGCTGTAGTTTTTGAACCCTAGCCCTGCCGGCACCTAGGGAAACCTAGCAAACCTATACATTTTTGAAAACTAGACACCCAGGGGAATCCAGGATGGGGTGACTTGACTGCCTCCCACCATGGTCTGTTACCCAGAATCCCTTGCAAACGTAAAAAATTGAAAAAAAAACCACATTTTCCCCACATTTCTGTGATGCAAAGTTCTGGAATCTGCGTGGATCCACAAATTTCCACCCACCCCGCGTTCCCCAAAGTCCTACGAGAAAAATGGTACCTCACTTGTGCGGGTCGGCCTAGTGCCCGCGACAGGAAACGGCGCAAAACGCAACGTGGTTTTGGAGTGAAAAATGACCCTTTTTTTGGCAAAGTGACTAGCTGTAGATTTTGTACCCTAGCCCTGCCGGCACCTAGGGAAACCTAGCAAACCTATACATTTCTGAAAACTAGACACCCAGGGGAATCCAGGATGGGGTGACTTGACTGCCTCCCACCATGGTCTGTTACCCAGAATCCCTTGCAAACGTAAAAAATTGAAAAAAAAACCACATTTTCCCCACATTTCTGTGATGCAAAGTTCTGGAATCTGCGTGGATCCACAAATTTCCACCCACCCCGCGTTCCCCAAAGTCCTACGAGAAAAATGGTACCTCACTTGTGCGGGTCGGCCTAGTGCCCGCGACAGGAAACGGCGCAAAACGCAACGTGGTTTTGGAGTGAAAAATGACCCTTTTTTTGGCAAAGTGACTAGCTGTAGATTTTGTACCCTAGCCCTGCCGGCACCTAGGGAAACCTAGCAAACCTATACATTTCTGAAAACTAGACACCCAGGGGAATCCAGGATGGGGTGACTTGACTGCCTCCCACCATGGTCTGTTACCCAGAATCCCTTGCAAACGTAAAAAATTGAAAAAAAAACCACATTTTCCCCACATTTCTGTGATGCAAAGTTCTGGAATCTGCGTGGATCCACAAATTTCCACCCACCCCGCGTTCCCCAAAGTCCTACGAGAAAAATGGTACCTCACTTGTGCGGGTCGGCCTAGTGCCCGCGACAGGAAACGGCGCAAAACGCAACGTGGTTTTGGAGTGAAAAATGACCCTTTTTTTGGCAAAGTGACTAGCTGTAGATTTTGTACCCTAGCCCTGCCGGCACCTAGGGAAACCTAGCAAACCTATACATTTCTGAAAACTAGACACCCAGGGGAATCCAGGATGGGGTGACTTGACTGCCTCCCACCATGGTCTGTTACCCAGAATCCCTTGCAAACGTAAAAAATTGACAAAAAAAACACATTTTCCCCACATTTCTGTGATGGAAAGTTCTGGAATCTGCGTGGATCCACAAATTTCCACCCACCCCGCGTTCCCCAAAGTCCTACGAGAAAAATGGTACCTCACTTGTGCGGGTCGGCCTAGTGCCCGCGACAGGAAACGGCGCAAAACGCAACATGGTTTTGGAGTGAAAAATGACCCTTTTTTTGGCAAAGTGACTAGCTGTAGATTTTGTACCCTAGCCCTGCCGGCACCTAGGGAAACCTAGCAAACCTATACATTTCTGAAAACTAGACACCCAGGGGAATCCAGGATGGGGTGACTTGACTGCCTCCCACCATGGTCTGTTACCCAGAATCCCTTGCAAACGTAAAAAATTGACAAAAAAAACACATTTTCCCCACATTTCTGTGATGGAAAGTTCTGGAATCTGTGTGGATCCACAAATTTCCACCCACCCCGCGTTCCCCAAAGTCCTACGAGAAAAATGGTACCTCACTTGTGCGGGTCGGCCTAGTGCCCGCGACAGGAAACGGCGCAAAACGCAACATGGTTTTGGAGTGAAAAATGACCCTTTTTTTGGCAAAGTGACTAGCTGTAGATTTTGTACCCTAGCCCTGCCGGCACCTAGGGAAACCTAGCAAACCTATACATTTCTGAAAACTAGACACCCAGGGGAATCCAGGATGGGGTGACTTGACTGCCTCCCACCATGGTCTGTTACCCAGAATCCCTTGCAAACGTAAAAAATTGACAAAAAAAACACATTTTCCCCACATTTCTGTGATGGAAAGTTCTGGAATCTGCGTGGATCCACAAATTTCCACCCACCCCGCGTTCCCCAAAGTCCTACGAGAAAAATGGTACCTCACTTGTGCGGGTCGGCCTAGTGCCCGCGACAGGAAACGGCGCAAAACGCAACGTGGTTTTGGAGTGAAAAATGACCCTTTTTTTGGCAAAGTGACTAGCTGTAGATTTTGTACCCTAGCCCTGCCGGCACCTAGGGAAACCTAGCAAACCTATACATTTCTGAAAACTAGACACCCAGGGGAATCCAGGATGGGGTGACTTGACTGCCTCCCACCATGGTCTGTTACCCAGAATCCCTTGCAAACGTAAAAAATTGACAAAAAAAACACATTTTCCCCACATTTCTGTGATGGAAAGTTCTGGAATCTGCGTGGATCCACAAATTTCCACCCACCCCGCGTTCCCCAAAGTCCTACGAGAAAAATGGTACCTCACTTGTGCGGGTCGGCCTAGTGCCCGCGACAGGAAACGGCGCAAAACGCAACATGGTTTTGGAGTGAAAAATGACCCTTTTTTTGGCAAAGTGACTAGCTGTAGATTTTGTACCCTAGCCCTGCCGGCACCTAGGGAAACCTAGCAAACCTATACATTTCTGAAAACTAGACACCCAGGGGAATCCAGGATGGGGTGACTTGACTGCCTCCCACCATGGTCTGTTACCCAGAATCCCTTGCAAACATAAAAAATTGACAAAAAAAACACATTTTCCCCACATTTCTGTGATGGAAAGTTCTGGAATCTGCGTGGATCCACAAATTTCCACCCACCCCGCGTTCCCCAAAGTCCTACGAGAAAAATGGTACCTCACTTGTGCGGGTCGGCCTAGTGCCCGCGACAGGAAACGGCGCAAAACGCAACATGGTTTTGGAGTGAAAAATGACCCTTTTTTTGGCAAAGTGACTAGCTGTAGATTTTGTACCCTAGCCCTGCCGGCACCTAGGGAAACCTAGCAAACCTATACATTTCTGAAAACTAGACACCCAGGGGAATCCAGGATGGGGTGACTTGACTGCCTCCCACCATGGTCTGTTACCCAGAATCCCTTGCAAACGTAAAAAATTGACAAAAAAAACACATTTTCCCCACATTTCTGTGATGGAAAGTTCTGGAATCTGCGTGGATCCACAAATTTCCACCCACCCCGCGTTCCCCAAAGTCCTACGAGAAAAATGGTACCTCACTTGTGCGGGTCGGCCTAGTGCCCGCGACAGGAAACGGCGCAAAACGCAACGTGGTTTTGGAGTGAAAAATGACCCTTTTTTTGGCAAAGTGACTAGCTGTAGATTTTGTACCCTAGCCCTGCCGGCACCTAGGGAAACCTAGCAAACCTATACATTTCTGAAAACTAGACACCCAGGGGAATCCAGGATGGGGTGACTTGACTGCCTCCCACCATGGTCTGTTACCCAGAATCCCTTGCAAACGTAAAAAATTGACAAAAAAAACACATTTTCCCCACATTTCTGTGATGGAAAGTTCTGGAATCTGCGTGGATCCACAAATTTCCACCCACCCCGCGTTCCCCAAAGTCCTACGAGAAAAATGGTACCTCACTTGTGCGGGTCGGCCTAGTGCCCGCGACAGGAAACGGCGCAAAGCGCAACGTGGTTTTGGAGTGAAAAATGACCCTTTTTTTGGCAAAGTGACTAGCTGTAGATTTTGTACCCTAGCCCTGCCGGCACCTAGGGAAACCTAGCAAACCTATACATTTCTGAAAACTAGACACCCAGGGGAATCCAGGATGGGGTGACTTGACTGCCTCCCACCATGGTCTGTTACCCAGAATCCCTTGCAAACGTAAAAAATTGACAAAAAAAACACATTTTCCCCACATTTCTGTGATGGAAAGTTCTGGAATCTGCGTGGATCCACAAATTTCCACCCACCCCGCGTTCCCCAAAGTCCTACGAGAAAAATGGTACCTCACTTGTGCGGGTCGGCCTAGTGCCCGCGACAGGAAACGGCGCAAAACGCAACGTGGTTTTGGAGTGAAAAATGACCCTTTTTTTGGCAAAGTGACTAGCTGTAGATTTTGTACCCTAGCCCTGCCGGCACCTAGGGAAACCTAGCAAACCTATACATTTCTGAAAACTAGACACCCAGGGGAATCCAGGATGGGGTGACTTGACTGCCTCCCACCATGGTCTGTTACCCAGAATCCCTTGCAAACGTAAAAAATTGACAAAAAAAACACATTTTCCCCACATTTCTGTGATGGAAAGTTCTGGAATCTGCGTGGATCCACAAATTTCCACCCACCCCGCGTTCCCCAAAGTCCTACGAGAAAAATGGTACCTCACTTGTGCGGGTCGGCCTAGTGCCCGCGACAGGAAACGGCGCAAAACGCAACGTGGTTTTGGAGTGAAAAATGACCCTTTTTTTTGGCAAAGTGACTAGCTGTAGATTTTGTACCCTAGCCCTGCCGGCACCTAGGGAAACCTAGCAAACCTATACATTTCTGAAAACTAGACACCCAGGGGAATCCAGGATGGGGTGACTTGACTGCCTCCCACCATGGTCTGTTACCCAGAATCCCTTGCAAACGTAAAAAATTGACAAAAAAAACACATTTTCCCCACATTTCTGTGATGGAAAGTTCTGGAATCTGCGTGGATCCACAAATTTCCACCCACCCCGCGTTCCCCAAAGTCCTACGAGAAAAATGGTACCTCACTTGTGCGGGTCGGCCTAGTGCCCGCGACAGGAAACGGCGCAAAACGCAACGTGGTTTTGGAGTGAAAAATGACCCTTTTTTTGGCAAAGTGACTAGCTGTAGATTTTGTACCCTAGCCCTGCCGGCACCTAGGGAAACCTACCAAACCTATACATTTCTGAAAACTAGACACCCGGCGGTTTCCAGGGAGGTATGGCTTGCGTGGATCCCCCAACGTTTCCTTACCCAGAATCCCCTGCAAACCTCAATTTTTGCTCAAAAAATCACTTTTTTAACACATTTTGGGGTGGGAAAGTAGTGGCATCACCGGGCTCACACAAATTTACCACCACCCAGCGTTCCCCCAGGTCTCCCGGTAAAAATGGTGCCTCACTTGTGTGGGAGGCCCAAGTACCCGCGGCAGGCAAGGGCCCCAAAGGTAGTGAGGCCACCTCAAGATGGCCTATCGCCAAACCACCTGGTTTTGCAAGGGGGGTCACTTTGGTTTTTGGCCCGGTGCGCGGCGGCCATCTAGGGAAACCTACCAAACCCAGGCATTTTTGAAAACTAGACACCCGGCGGCTTCCAGGGAGGTATGGCTTGCGTGGATCCCCCAACGTTTCCTTACCCAGAATCCCCTGCAAACCTCAATTTTTGCTCAAAAAATCACTTTTTTCACACATTTTGGGGTGGGAAAGTAGTGGCATCACCGGGCTCACACAAATTTACCACCACCCAGCGTTCCCCCAGGTCTCCCGGTAAAAATGGTGCCTCACTTGTGTGGGAGGCCCAAGTACCCGCGGCAGGCAAGGGCCCCAAACGTAGTGAGGCCACCTCAAGATGGCCTATCGCCAAACCACCTGGTTTTGCAAGGGGGGTCACTTTGGTTTTTGGCCCGGTGCGCGGCGGCCATCTAGGGAAACCTACCAAACCCAGGCATTTTTGAAAACTAGACACCCGGCGGCTTCCAGGGAGGTATGGCTTGCGTGGATCCCCCAACGTTTCCTTACCCAGAATCCCCTGCAAACCTCAATTTTTGCTCAAAAAATCACTTTTTTCACACATTTTGGGGTGGGAAAGTAGTGGCATCACCGGGCTCACACAAATTTACCACCACCCAGCGTTCCCCCAGGTCTCCCGGTAAAAATGGTGCCTCACTTGTGTGGGAGGCCCAAGTACCCGCGGCAGGCAAGGGCCCCAAACGTAGTGAGGCGACCTCAAGATGGCCTATCGCCAAACCACCTGGTTTTGCAAGGGGGGTCACTTTGGTTTTTGGCCCGGTGCGCGGCGGCCATCTAGGGAAACCTACCAAACCCAGGCATTTTTGAAAACTAGACACCCGGCGGCTTCCAGGGAGGTATGGCTTGCGTGGATCCCCCAACGTTTCCTTACCCAGAATCCCCTGCAAACCTCAATTTTTGCTCAAAAAATCACTTTTTTCACACATTTTGGGGTGGGAAAGTAGTGGCATCACCGGGCTCACACAAATTTACCACCACCCAGCGTTCCCCCAGGTCTCCCGGTAAAAATGGTGCCTCACTTGTGTGGGAGGCCCAAGTACCCGCGGCAGGCAAGGGCCCCAAACGTAGTGAGGCCACCTCAAGATGGCCTATCGCCAAACCACCTGGTTTTGCAAGGGGGGTCACTTTGGTTTTTGGCCCGGTGCGCGGCGGCCATCTAGGGAAACCTACCAAACCCAGGCATTTTTGAAAACTAGACACCCGGCGGCTTCCAGGGAGGTATGGCTTGCGTGGATCCCCCAACGTTTCCTTACCCAGAATCCCCTGCAAACCTCAATTTTTGCTCAAAAAATCACTTTTTTCACACATTTTGGGGTGGGAAAGTAGTGGCATCACCGGGCTCACACAAATTTACCACCACCCAGCGTTCCCCCAGGTCTCCCGGTAAAAATGGTGCCTCACTTGTGTGGGAGGCCCAAGTACCCGCGGCAGGCAAGGGCCCCAAACGTAGTGAGGCCACCTCAAGATGGCCTATCGCCAAACCACCTGGTTTTGCAAGGGGGGTCACTTTGGTTTTTGGCCCGGTGCGCGGCGGCCATCTAGGGAAACCTACCAAACCCAGGCATTTTTGAAAACTAGACACCCGGCGGCTTCCAGGGAGGTATGGCTTGCGTGGATCCCCCAACGTTTCCTTACCCAGAATCCCCTGCAAACCTCAATTTTTGCTCAAAAAATCACTTTTTTCACACATTTTGGGGTGGGAAAGTAGTGGCATCACCGGGCTCACACAAATTTACCACCACCCAGCGTTCCCCCAGGTCTCCCGGTAAAAATGGTGCCTCACTTGTGTGGGAGGCCCAAGTACCCGCGGCAGGCAAGGGCCCCAAACGTAGTGAGGCCACCTCAAGATGGCCTATCGCCAAACCACCTGGTTTTGCAAGGGGGGTCACTTTGGTTTTTGGCCCGGTGCGCGGCGGCCATCTAGGGAAACCTACCAAACCCAGGCATTTTTGAAAACTAGACACCCGGCGGCTTCCAGGGAGGTATGGCTTGCGTGGATCCCCCAACGTTTCCTTACCCAGAATCCCCTGCAAACCTCAATTTTTGCTCAAAAAATCACTTTTTTCACACATTTTGGGGTGGGAAAGTAGTGGCATCACCGGGCTCACACAAATTTACCACCACCCAGCGTTCCCCCAGGTCTCCCGGTAAAAATGGTGCCTCACTTGTGTGGGAGGCCCAAGTACCCGCGGCAGGCAAGGGCCCCAAACGTAGTGAGGCCACCTCAAGATGGCCTATCGCCAAACCACCTGGTTTTGCAAGGGGGGTCACTTTGGTTTTTGGCCCGGTGCGCGGCGGCCATCTAGGGAAACCTACCAAACCCAGGCATTTTTGAAAACTAGACACCCGGCGGCTTCCAGGGAGGTATGGCTTGCGTGGATCCCCCAACGTTTCCTTACCCAGAATCCCCTGCAAACCTCAATTTTTGCTCAAAAAATCACATTTTTAACACATTTGGGGGTGGGAAAGTAGTGGCATCACCGGGCTCACACAAATTTACCACCACCCAGCGTTCCCCCAGGTCTCCCGGTAAAAATGGTGCCTCACTTGTGTGGGAGGCCCAAGTACCCGCGGCAGGCAAGGGCCCCAAACGTAGTGAGGCAACATCAACATTGCCTATCCCAAAGGTCGCCTCACTACGTTTGGGGCCCTTGCCTGCCGCGGGTACTTGGGCCTCCCACACAAGTGAGGCACCATTTTTACCGGGAGACCTGGGGGAACGCTGGGTGGTGGTAAATTTGTGTGAGCCCGGTGATGCCACTACTTTCCCACCCCAAAATGTGTGAAAAAAGTGATTTGTTGAGCAAAAATTGAGGTTTGCAGGGGATTCTGGGTAAGGAAACGTTGGGGGATCCACGCAAGCCATACCTCCCTGGAAGCCGCCGGGTGTCTAGTTTTCAAAAATGCCTGGGTTTGGTAGGTTTCCCTAGATGGCCGCCGCGCACCGGGCCAAAAACCAAAGTGACCCCCCTTGCAAAACCAGGTGGTTTGGCGATAGGCCATCTTGAGGTGGCCTCACTACGTTTGGGGCCCTTGCCTGCCGCGGGTACTTGGGCCTCCCACACAAGTGAGGCACCATTTTTACCGGGAGACCTGGGGGAACGCTGGGTGGTGGTAAATTTGTGTGAGCCCGGTGATGCCACTACTTTCCCACCCCAAAATGTGTGAAAAAAGTGATTTTTTGAGCAAAAATTGAGGTTTGCAGGGGATTCTGGGTAAGGAAACGTTGGGGGATCCACGCAAGCCATACCTCCCTGGAAGCCGCCGGGTGTCTAGTTTTCAAAAATGCCTGGGTTTGGTAGGTTTCCCTAGATGGCCGCCGCGCACCGGGCCAAAAACCAAAGTGACCCCCCTTGCAAAACCAGGTGGTTTGGCGATAGGCCATCTTGAGGTGGCCTCACTACGTTTGGGGCCCTTGCCTGCCGCGGGTACTTGGGCCTCCCACACAAGTGAGGCACCATTTTTACCGGGAGACCTGGGGGAACGCTGGGTGGTGGTAAATTTGTGTGAGCCCGGTGATGCCACTACTTTCCCACCCCAAAATGTGTGAAAAAAGTGATTTTTTGAGCAAAAATTGAGGTTTGCAGGGGATTCTGGGTAAGGAAACGTTGGGGGATCCACGCAAGCCATACCTCCCTGGAAGCCGCCGGGTGTCTAGTTTTCAAAAATGCCTGGGTTTGGTAGGTTTCCCTAGATGGCCGCCGCGCACCGGGCCAAAAACCAAAGTGACCCCCCTTGCAAAACCAGGTGGTTTGGCGATAGGCCATCTTGAGGTGGCCTCACTACGTTTGGGGCCCTTGCCTGCCGCGGGTACTTGGGCCTCCCACACAAGTGAGGCACCATTTTTACCGGGAGACCTGGGGGAACGCTGGGTGGTGGTAAATTTGTGTGAGCCCGGTGATGCCACTACTTTCCCACCCCAAAATGTGTGAAAAAAGTGATTTTTTGAGCAAAAATTGAGGTTTGCAGGGGATTCTGGGTAAGGAAACGTTGGGGGATCCACGCAAGCCATACCTCCCTGGAAGCCGCCGGGTGTCTAGTTTTCAAAAATGCCTGGGTTTGGTAGGTTTCCCTAGATGGCCGCCGCGCACCGGGCCAAAAACCAAAGTGACCCCCCTTGCAAAACCAGGTGGTTTGGCGATAGGCCATCTTGAGGTGGCCTCACTACCTTTGGGGCCCTTGCCTGCCGCGGGTACTTGGGCCTCCCACACAAGTGAGGCACCATTTTTACCGGGAGACCTGGGGGAACGCTGGGTGGTGGTAAATTTGTGTGAGCCCGGTGATGCCACTACTTTCCCACCCCAAAATGTGTGAAAAAAGTGATTTTTTGAGCAAAAATTGAGGTTTGCAGGGGATTCTGGGTAAGGAAACGTTGGGGGATCCACGCAAGCCATACCTCCCTGGAAGCCGCCGGGTGTCTAGTTTTCAAAAATGCCTGGGTTTGGTAGGTTTCCCTAGATGGCCGCCGCGCACCGGGCCAAAAACCAAAGTGACCCCCCTTGCAAAACCAGGTGGTTTGGCGATAGGCCATCTTGAGGTGGCCTCACTACGTTTGGGGCCCTTGCCTGCCGCGGGTACTTGGGCCTCCCACACAAGTGAGGCACCATTTTTACCGGGAGACCTGGGGGAACGCTGGGTGGTGGTAAATTTGTGTGAGCCCGGTGATGCCACTACTTTCCCACCCCAAAATGTGTGAAAAAAGTGATTTTTTGAGCAAAAATTGAGGTTTGCAGGGGATTCTGGGTAAGGAAACGTTGGGGGATCCACGCAAGCCATACCTCCCTGGAAGCCGCCGGGTGTCTAGTTTTCAAAAATGCCTGGGTTTGGTAGGTTTCCCTAGATGGCCGCCGCGCACCGGGCCAAAAACCAAAGTGA
Organism: Triturus cristatus; assembly: GCF_964204655.1. Classification (NCBI taxonomy): domain Eukaryota; kingdom Metazoa; phylum Chordata; class Amphibia; order Caudata; family Salamandridae; genus Triturus; species Triturus cristatus. The sequence continues at coordinate 1,146,939,428 of NC_140580.1, read as the reverse complement.
CCCCCCTTGCAAAACCAGGTGGTTTGGCGATAGGCCATCTTGAGGTGGCCTCACTACGTTTGGGGCCCTTGCCTGCCGCGGGTACTTGGGCCTCCCACACAAGTGAGGCACCATTTTTACCGGGAGACCTGGGGGAACGCTGGGTGGTGGTAAATTTGTGTGAGCCCGGTGATGCCACTACTTTCCCACCCCAAAATGTGTGAAAAAAGTGATTTTTTGAGCAAAAATTGAGGTTTGCAGGGGATTCTGGGTAAGGAAACGTTGGGGGATCCACGCAAGCCATACCTCCCTGGAAGCCGCCGGGTGTCTAGTTTTCAAAAATGCCTGGGTTTGGTAGGTTTCCCTAGATGGCCGCCGCGCACCGGGCCAAAAACCAAAGTGACCCCCCTTGCAAAACCAGGTGGTTTGGCGATAGGCCATCTTGAGGTGGCCTCACTACCTTTGGGGCCCTTGCCTGCCGCGGGTACTTGGGCCTCCCACACAAGTGAGGCACCATTTTTACCGGGAGACCTGGGGGAACGCTGGGTGGTGGTAAATTTGTGTGAGCCCGGTGATGCCACTACTTTCCCACCCCAAAATGTGTGAAAAAAGTGATTTTTTGGGCAAAAATTGAGGTTTGCAGGGGATTCTGGGTAAGGAAACGTTGGGGGATCCACGCAAGCCATACCTCCCTGGAAGCCGCCGGGTGTCTAGTTTTCAAAAATGCCTGGGTTTGGTAGGTTTCCCTAGATGGCCGCCGAGCCCTGGGCAAAAAACAAAAGTAACCCCCCTTGCATAACCAGATTACCTATTGTTACTACAGCGTGAGAATTTAGGAATAATACTGCAAAGAAAATGTGGCAGACAATTTGAGGTTTACAGGACAATGGGGATAAAAAATATTTTTCAAATCACTAGAGAGACATCACCATGAACTCCCAAAGGTTTTCGACAATATCTACAGTTGGTGGGTTATTCTTACATGGAAAGTGTACCTTGGCAGAGAAACAAAAAAAAAAGATTCCTGCACAACCATCTATTCCTCAAACACACACACATACTGGTTGGATTTGGCACGAGGGCAAGTCATGGTTCAGTGTATTAAATTTTATTAACAAGAGATTTCACAAATATGAAATGCACTGTCAATAATTAAATTCACAAAAATCCAAACCAATGACTTGCAGCTCGTGAGCTGTAAAGCCACGTCAAGGCACCAACCGCTTTACAGGCCATTCACACACCTTTCATACGTGATACAAACAAGACCATTCGCACCACCAGGTACAAAAGCAACACAGTACAAAAATCACCAAAAAGGGACAAGGTACACCCTGCTTCAAAAAAACAAATATTACTGCACAGTCATCTAACCCGCAAGCACACGCACATACTGGTTGGATTTGGCACGAGGGTGAGTGATGGTTCAGTAGATAAAATTGTATTACCAAGTGATTTCACAAAAAATGAAATGCACTGGTAATAATTGAAAGGGCAAGAAACTGAACCATTGACTCACAGCTCGTGAGCTGTAAAGCCACGACAAGGCACCAACCTCTTTACAGGCCATTCATACACCTTTCATACGTGTGAGACATACAAAACCATTCACACCGCCAGCCGCGGGCCCATCACATAACAAAACTCACACCGGCACACAGCGCCATTCAAGGGCCCATCACTTTCACACGCCCACAATCCAGACACAGCAACTACACAGGCAGAAGGATTGCGTGGAGTGGCACTCAGCTAGCAGTGTGTGTAGTGACCAGCAGAAAGTCACTACTCACACACAGCCAGCCAAGCACCGGTCGACACACACCGCTAGCCAAACGCCAGTCCACGCACACCGCTAGCCAAGCGCCAGTCCAGGCACACCACCATCCAATCGCCAGTCCAGGCACACCGGCAGCCAATCGCCAATCCACCTACACCGCCAGCCAAGCTCCAGTCCACGGACACCACCAGACAAGCACCATTCCACACACACCGCCAGCCAAGCTCCAGTCCACACACACCACCAGACAAGCTCCAGTCCACGGACACCACCAGCCAAGCTCCAGTCCACGGACACCACCAGCCAAACACCAGTCCGCACACACCACCAGTCCACACACACTGCCAGCCAAGAACCAGTCCACGCACAGCGCCAGCCAAGCACCATTCCACGCACACCACCAGCCAAGCACCATTCCACGCACACCGCCAGCCAAGCACCATTCCACGCACACCACCAGCCACGCACACCACCAGCCACGCACCAGTCCACGCACACCGCCAGTCCATGCACACCGCCAGTCCACGCACACCGTCAGCCAAGCACCATTCCACGCACACCACCAACCAAGTGCCAGTCCACACACACCAACAGCCAAGCGCAAGCCTACACACACCGCCATCACATTTTGGATTTTTTTAGAAAAAAATAAAAACACAAACAAATCGCAAATAGATACAAATTTTCTAACAGAAAATCAGCAACTAAATACATTGCACTAACACCAACCTTGAAACAGAATCAAATTATCCAAAGAATACAGACCAGCCAGTTCACTTTACCACTCAAGAATCCTCCCAAAAATTTTTTCGCGTGTGGTACGCTCTAAAACAAGCAGAGAGACACAGTGCAGGATGAGAGGGACAATCGGGGCAGTACATACGACACTCCTTCCGCGTACCTCTTCGCCAACAGACTCTACATCTCCTACTGGGAAAATCTTTTGCGGGTGTGGGAGGAATGTGATCTGGAAAGTGGCGTTCTTTCAATCTAGCAACATCCTCCACCAGTCCAACTCTAGGAACACTTGCCTGTTCCACTACAACAAGGCTGCCTATTACAGACTCCTGAAACTTAACAAAAGTCATCGTTGACTCAGGGCAAGAATCCTGGAACACAACAAAAGCATTAAACATTGCCAAGTGGAAAAGATGGATAGCCAACTTCTTGTACCAAATGTAAGCCTTACGAAGAGCAGTGTAAGGTTCCAACCTCTGATCTACTCTGTCAACACCACCCATGTACCTATTATAGTCTAAAACACATACAGGTTTGCGCGCTTCAGCGACCTGACCCCAAACAGTCACAGGTGCAGTGCTTTCATCATGGATGGAAGTCAGCATGTAGACATCTCTCCTGTCTGTAACCTTCACAGCAAGAAGCTCCTGGCAACGCAACGCACTGCACTGTCCCCGCACAAGCTTTTGACAAACAAGTTCTTTCGGAAAACCTTTACGGTTACAGCGGACTGTGCCACAAGCAAAAGTGTCCACTTTGGCCAATTCCCTGAACAACCGTACACCAGTGTAGAAGTTATCTACATATAAATGGTGGCCTTTGTTAAAAAATCCTCTTCCAAGTTCCCAAACAATTTTCTCAGTCACTCCAAAAGTGGACGGACAACCAGGGAGGTTAAACCTAGATTCCTTACCGGTGTACACCCTGAAATTGGAGACATATCCAGTCCTACTGTCACACAGCATATACAGCTTTATTCCATAGCGTGCCCTCTTACTAGGAATGTATTGCCTAAAAACCAAGCGGCCCTTGAACAACACCAAAGACTCATCCACTGCAATTTCTCTACCAGGGGCATAAATCTCAGAAAATCGATCAACAAAGTGATCAAGGACAGGCCTAATCTTAAAAAGACGGTCACAATCAGGGTGATCTCGTGGCAACGCTAAACCATTATCTACAAAGTGCATCATCCGAAGCAGAAGCAAATACCTGTCACGACTCATGACTGCCGGAAAAATAGACGTTGCCATCAAGGGACTACTAGACCAATATGAAGCCAATGATGGCTTCCTTAGCAAGCCCATCAAAAAAGTTAAACCCAAGAACTTCTTCATCTCTTCAACATTTGTGGGAGTCCACCGGGTAGCTCTAGAGTGTGGCTTAAGACTGGCACTGTTGTCCCTCAAAAACTGTTCGGCATACAAATTAGTCTGCTCAACAATCTCTGCCAAAAACACATCGTCCATAAACAACTGAAAAAAATTTACAGGCAAAAAGTTCTCGGTATTCACTCTAGACCCTGGAACACCAGTAAACTCAGGAAATTCCGGCTGCACCATGCCAGGGGCAACCCAGAGGTCATCACTTTCAACGGGAAGACTTGCAGCCCCAGCCTGCAGCCCAGATGTCTCTTGCCGCACTACACCAACGGAAAGGCTTGCAGCCCCAGCCTGCAGCCCAGATGTCTCTTGCCGCACTACACCAACGGGAAGCCTTGCAGTCCCAGCCTGCAGCCCAGATGTCTCTTGCCGCACTACACCAACGGGAAGCCTTGCAGCCGCAGGCTGCAGCCCAGATGCCTCTTGCCGCACTATCGGCACATCAGTCTCCTCCTCTAACACAGGCACTTCATCCGCACTAAGAGTATCTTCATCATCCGATGACCCCATACGGAGAGAAAACTCACTGCCAGAATCTTCCCCTGCCCCCTCTCCCTCAGAAGCAGAGTCAGTCTCTGACCCAATATCAGAGGAAGACTCAAACAGCAAACCAACAACCTGCTGAGCAGTCATCCTGCGGCTAGCCATTATACCTACTAAGATGGAAGACTGCACAAACAAGTCAACAACAACCAACAATGTGCACACCAAGTAAGTAAAGAATTGTGTACCTTTATCACAAAGATCAATGTACTCAAAAACTATACAATCCAATTACAAGAGACAGCTGCACTCACCAGAAATAAACTCTGCAGTGACACAGCAAAGACCAACGATATCAAACTAGAAAGAAGAAAAAAAAACAAATTACTCACAAGACAACAAAATACACATCGAGCACCAATGCAAAAAGTTTTTGACACTCAAAAACCAAACATACTGCTATTATTACACCATTTGCAAAAAAAAAACAGGCAGAGAAATCAAACACATTTACATTGTACAAAAATAAGTCTCTTACCAAACTACACAAACAGCAGAACCACCAGCCACAAAACGGCAACGTGAAAAGAAGAAAAGCCTTCACCTAGAACAAAAAAGTAAACAAAAAAAAAACATTACAATTGGAAATCACAAAAAATATAACAATAAACATTCTAACATGCTATGTCACTACCCAAATGGTCAATCGGGTTGTGTGCCAGGTGGGGCAGAAAACAAATTGCACCCTGGAAGCGAGGGGTCACTTCTATTTTTATTTGAACTAATTCCCTGGGGTCTAGTGGGCTTTTCTGCCCCCCGTGGGAGCAGAAACGGCGAAAAAATAAAACCGATCCCCCGGGCAGAAAAGTCTTCAAAAAATTTAGGGGCCCAAGGAAGCGACCCTTGCCCAAGGGGTCGCTTCCTACAATAATATTTATATCCCTGGTGTCTAGTGGGCTTTTCTGCCCCCCCCCCCAGGAGCAGAAATGGCAAAAAAATAACACCGATCTGCCCCCAGAGGGGGCAGAAAAGTCTTCCAAATATTTAGGGGCCCTAGGAAGCGACCCTTGCCCAAGGGGTCGCTTCCTTCATAAATACTGATATCCCTAGTGTCTAGTGGGCTTTTCTGCCCCCCCCTGGGAGCAGAAACGGCGAAAAAAAAACACCGATCTGCCCCCAGAGGGGGCAGAAAAGTCTTCAAATAATAAATGGCCCCAAGGAAGCGACCCTTACCCAAGGGGTCGCTTCCTACATAAATACTAATATCCCTGGTGTCTAGTGGGCTTTTCTGCCCCCCCCTGGGAGCAGAAACGGCGAAAAAAAAACACCGATCTGCCCCCAGAGGGGGCAGAAAAGTCTTCAGATATAAATTGGCCCCAAGGAAGCGACCCTTACCCAAGGGGTCGCTTCCAACATAAATACTAATATCCCTGGTGTCTAGTGGGCTTTTCTGCCCCCCCTGGGAGCAGAAACGGCGAAAAAAAAACACCGATCTGCCCCCAGAGGGGGCAGAAAAGTCTACAGAATAATAATTGGCCCCAGGAAGCGACCCTTACCCAAGGGGTCGCTTCCAACATAAATACTAATATCCCTGGTGTCTAGTGGGCTTTTCTGCCCCCCCTGGGAGCAGAAACGGTGAAAAAAAAACACCGATCTGCCCCCAGAGGGGGCAGAAAAGTCTACAGATAATAATTGGCCCCAGGAAGCGACCCTTACCCAAGGGGTCGCTTCCAAAATAAAAAAAAACACATCCCTGGTGTCTAGTGGGGCATCCCTGCTCCACGATCGCGACGCTGTGCGCGATCGTGGAGCAGGAATGCCCTGTATTGAGACATCAGGGGAGAGGAAATACTCTTTCCTCTCCCCCGACGCCTCAATACACTCTACAAGGCCCCCGCCACCCCACCGGAGCAAACACCACTCACCTTCCTCTATGGACGCCTGGAAGCAAATGGCTTCCAGGCGTCCGAGCACTTCCTGATGACGCCAGCGCGCGCTGTGCGCGCTGACGTCACCAGGAAGCGTGGGGGGGCTCGGGGGTGGCAGCGGAAACTCTTCCGCTGCCATCCCCGTCTGTGGGGGCACGATCGGTGCCCCAGGGGGGGAGCGCCAGCGCTTCCCCCAGGGGCTGTCCTCATGACGGAGCGGTTCCGTCATGAGCACAGCCCAACTGATGCTCATGACGGAACCGCTCCGTCATGAGCATCCAAGGGGTTAAACGACCAACCCGTATAGGCCTGGACGATATATAATGCGTAGTTCCAAATTGGTAACATCCATCATCTAAATGCAAAGTCATTCCTTTCAAAATATCAATTCCAATTATGAATTCTAAGAGTGGTACCACTAGTACAGAGTATTCTTTTCTAGGGATTCTACCTATTCTCATTTCAAGTAAAGTTTGAACGGCAGGAGTTTCTTTTCCACCCAATCCGGTAATTGTAAAAGGCTGACCTGTAAATTTCTTTGATTTTCCATGAATAAGAGTGGCCTCCGCTCCTGTATCTACCAATGCTCGGGCCCTCTGGATATTACGATGTCTCCAATAAATATCAATATCTACATAGGGTCTATTATCTCTGTGAGCCCATCTGTGTACAGGAGCTTGACCTATTTCCTAGTCATGCTTACTGCATTCTGTGTACCAGGATAAATCAGGATAAAGACTCTCACGTTTCTTAGGTATCGGTGCCTCCTGTTCATATCCATTCCCAGTACGAAATGGATTTGTGTCTTCTGCATTGCACTGCTGGTTTCGATCGGCCAAACTATGGCGATCCTCTCTCCTCCTCAACTCAGGGGATTGATCCCTATCATCTCTACGTCTGCTGTAAACATAATCATGTCTCCCCCTTTCTCTTTCCTCCTCTCCCTCTCTGTCTCTCTCACGACGGGGGAACATATCACGTACATAACGTCGATCATCACGACGAACAGAGCGCCCACGGCGGTCGTCATCACCGCTACCGTCAGAACTACCACGATCACACTCAGTCGTCCGAACACGCCGGGCACCCTCCTTCCAATCCAAGCCACGTTTGCGAAACAACTCCCACAAACGAGCAGTAGTCTCACCGTCAATGTCCTCCCTCCGCACACCATCGGCCAGAAGACCAGAAAAGATATCACGTCTAGTAAGTTTATTGTCACCAGGAGTACGAGTGTCAGGCCGGGACTGACGTTCAGGTTTAAACCAGTCACCCAACTCACCGAGTTGGCGTACCGATTCCAGTACCGTAGATAACACGTTACCAGTCTGATTAATCAATAAAGTCATCATGACCTGCTTATAGGCAACAGGGGAAGAACGAATGATGCGATTCCGCACAGAAGATGTCAAGAAACCATCAAGCAACCTGTCGGCAGTATTTAGAAAAATTGCCGTTTTCATCACCTCCTCTTTGAGACGTTGTGCAGCGTCGCGCAAAGTATACCACGGTTTGTCATTCACAGGCCAATCAGACTCAGTCGGATACTTTTGATTACAACCCTCAGTTGCCAATTGAAGTAAAGAAATTTGACCACCACCATTATAGTTACGAAAATGGTCCTGTACAGTAGAATCCGAACTCAAGGAACAAAACTTCAAACAATCGCCATTATCTAACATAATGCCCGCAGCGCCCAGTTCATAAAGGCGCACCATCCATGTGAGCAAGGTCTCCCCAGCTCGCTGCCGAAATCGCTGCAAAATATCACTAATTTCTTGTTGAGTAAAGTCCTCTAAAGAGTCTAAAGAAACACCCTGCGGAGCAGCGGGAGACTGCTGCAACTTCCGACGAAAAACTGGATGCGCCGAGACCGCGGGATGAGCATCACAAGGAGCTCGACCAGTACACGTAGAGGAACAATCAGTGGAAGAAGCATCGACCCCGCTCGAAGGACGAGCGCAATCACGGGGTGCACCATCAGAGGCGCAAGAAGCAGATTTACAAGCACGGCCAGAGCGAGAGGACTCGCGCTTGGCAGACTCCTCACCCGAAGAGGGAGAATCACTGGAGATCCAGATATTACCATCCCATTCATCAGGATTCCAATCCAGTCCGGCTTTCGCCACGACCAGACGCACCTTTCGCGTCGAAACCCGACCACGCCGATTCTTGTATTTATAACGAGCAATTCGCACAGCCGCTCTCTCGGCAATAGTTTGGTACGTCTCAAGTTTGTCAGCAAGCAACTTATTTTGACACCGTAACAAAGTATGAGCATTCTGGATCTCAACAAAGTTCACTCCAAATCCTTATGCAAGTTCTGCAACTTCAACAACCGCTCATGGAGAAGCCTGTACGCCGACAGAACAATCCAACCTCTGCGCCCTAAAATGGGAAGCTCATCACCCTTAGATACCGGCGCCTTCTGTAAGCAAGTAATCACATTAGCCGGCTCCGCCAGCTCCAAAAAAGAATTCCAATTCTCACTCAAACCAGTAGAATCAGCCCACTCCCGGGCTAAGGCTTCATAAGGCGTTGAATCCCAGCCGGGAATATCAACGGGCAACTTAAAAGTAGATTTAGATTTTCTAGAAAACATCGTGAAAAAGAAAAAAGAAAAGAAAGAAGAAGCAAAACTATACACACAATTATAACACAAATAATATACAAACAAAACCACGGACACGCCGAAAGCAAACACGAGACAATACGACGCACACAGGTTTCGAAAACGGTTCGTGACGCCAAATGTTCTGCTTGGGTTTTCGGATCAGATAGAACCCGCTCATCAGAGCCTCTCTAACCCAGTCAGAACGTTACCCTCTCCCTAGGGCCTATTCACAACAAGTAACCACAGATATATATACCACCTAAGGACGGGGAATTCCTAATATACATATATATATATATACACATACATATATATACATATATATATATATATATATATATATATCTAGACCTCTTACAATACAAGTGGCGGCCTCGCGGTCCCAGACGGACCCAGGACTTCCTACCCAAACGGCAGCCTCAGCCTCGCGGTCCCAGACGGACCCAGGACTTCCTACCCAGACGGCAGCCTCAGCCTCACGGTCCCAAACGGACCCAGGACTTCCTACCCAGACGGCAGCCTCAGCCTCACGGTCCCAGACGGACCCAGGACTTCCTACCCAGACGGCAGCCTCAGCCTCGCGGTCCCAGACGGACCCAGGACTTCCTACCCAGACGGCAGCCTCAGCCTCGCGGTCCGAGACGGACCCAGGACTTCCTACCCAGACGGCAGCCTCAGCCTCACGGTCCCAGACGGACCCAGGACTTCCTACCCAGACGGCAGCCTCAGCCTCGCGGTCCCAGACGGACCCAGGACTTCCTACCCAGACGGCAGCCTCAGCACAAGTTCATCCTATGATTACCATAACATACAACAAGGGACTATTTATCAGATCACACAAGAACTGCCAGTTTGAGCACAACCTGTTCTCTGGTTCGAGGGGCTCCTCTCTCCCTTATTCAGTTACCACTTACCTGATCAGGGTTAACATCTGTTCATGTCAAGTCACAGCTGACTAGAAGAATAGGCTACCCTCTTATACAAGAACACGCAGCACATGTTGATTCACTACAAACTGGGTATTTTATTATTCATTACATACGCAATCACATAACATTACTATGTAACACATAACCTGCAAAGAAAAGTGAAAGATTAGGTTGTACACTCTAATAAGAAAGGGGTCGACATCACCTTAGTCGTGTGTAGCCTGCACTCAATGGTCATCTAGGTTCCCTTCTCGTCTGTGCCTCGGCTCGTCTGGAAGTCACACCTCCGCAGTCACGGATCTATTCCCTCCTCCCTTCTCCGAGTCACTGGGACCTCTTCCTCATCGGCTACTCTCTCCTCTCTGGTTATTCCGCCTTCCAGTTTGTCGTCTGTCTTCCCTGGAATAAGTAGTAGCTTTACTGCTAACGGCTAGATGCCGCCTACGGGCTGAAGTAAGTGCCCCGTATCTGCCTCAGACTTTTACTAATATAGAGGTGCATTTCCTCATGGAAAATTCCGGCCCGTAACCTGCCGCCCACCAAATTCTTGTACCTCCCCGTACCAAGGACACGTTCCCAGCCGGCCGGCCTGATGTAGTGTCTTCGGCATGAAGAAAAATACAATCCTTCGATAAGGGCTGGCCTGAACCGGTTCTCTCCAAGCGAATAACACCTCATAACTAAAACATCACCCTTAACCTAGAAGCATCTCAAGCTGCCGGAGCAGAAAGAAAGATGGAGTCTCTCCCGTTTGAGGCCTACCAGGCCTGAATTCAGCACGGCTCCATGAAATACCCTCACTACAGGACAGGTTATCCCTAATACTAACGAATCTATCCCCTAGGATATGTGTGCAAGCCCTGATCTATGGGGAAGAACACAGGATCATGTCGAAGTGCCTAGTAAATAGGCTCCATTCACTACTCTAACCCTTAGACTTGGATGGTAAGAGACTGAAGTCACAAAAAATCACCCGTCAACACAATAGGGCCGGGAAAATCAAGCAGTACACCACCCCACCTGCGCCCTCTGTGTTGCTTCCCACCCCACCTGCGCCCTCTGTGTTGCTTCCCACCCCACCTGCGCCCTCTGTGTTGCTTTCCACCCCACCTGCGCCCCGTGTGTTTCTGCTTCCCATCTGTGCCCCGTGTGTTGCTTCTTCCCACTTGCACCCTCTGGTGCTTCTCCCCACCTATCCCCTCTGTGTTTCATACCCTGTGCTGCTTTCTACCCCATCGGCACCCCCTTATGCTTCCCACCCTACCTGCATCTATTGTGATATTTCCCAGCTGCTGCTCTTTTTGCGCTACTTACTTTTTAGGTTTCACATGCACAGCCCGTGCAAAATCTTTTGTAATAGAAAAACAAAATCTTAAAATGGGACTTAGAGTGCTCCGATATCTTGCCATTGGTTGGCTCCCACGTTGCTTTAGTTTCCTTGTTTCTTTTTAGACAGCGTATCCTCCTCTCTGAGTAGTCCTAGTTTTTTGCCCTGAGCTGCGTCCTCAGGGTAGCACTTTGTCATTCACAATTACTACTTTTTACAATTCCTAAAAATACTTGGGGAATTTATAACTTTACCCTAAATATTCCAGGACTGGAATTGGAATAATACATTTCCCTCTTGCAATATTTGGGGGAAAGTGGATCTCTCCCCAAATGTTCTAGGACTAGAGTTATAATAGCAAATTTGAGCTTCTTGTCTGCCACACCCACTTCTGCCCTGAGAGTGCAGTATAGGGCAAAAAAAGTTTACAAGCTCCTCTCTTCTGGCTTCCTCCTGGGACATTGTGTATGTTCTTTCTGTGTAGCAGGGACTAAGTGCTGCTTCTTGTCTGTGCTTGCGCACCTATCCAGTATTGGATTAGTTAGTTGTGGAAATGTGTAGTGTGGAGTGTATTTTTTGTAGTCTAAATAGGTGGCATGGTGTGCTGTGGAATTTTGTGGATACTAATTATGTGATTTTAGTGAGCTGGAATTATGTGTAGTGGGATTTTTTTGTTATGGAGTATAATAATGTGGAATGGTATTTTGTGGCGTAGTATGTTGTGGAGTTTAATTATGTGGGGTGCTGTTGAGTTTTGTGGCATTATGTTGAATTGTGTGATTTAGATTGGATGTATGTGGTGTGTTTTGTAATTGAGTTAAGTTGTATTATGTGGTTTGGAGTCAAATTATGTGGTGTGGATTGGAAATGTGTGGAGTTGAATTGTGTGGCAGGGCACTGTGTGGATAGCTTTGCCTTTTTTCTGAATAAAAATAACAAATAGATAGGAGATAAGCTCCAGATCTGTGAGTTTGGGTGTTAAAAAAACTCAATCAAAAGTTAGAGCTATTGCCTTTGTAAATGTATCATACCTATGTGTTATGGATTGGAGTGGATGTATGTGGTGTGTAGTGGAATTATGTGGGTTTGATTTGAATTGTTAGTTGTGGAACTGTTTGATGAGAAGTGGATTTGTGTAATGAAATTATGTGGCATGGTGTGCAGTTGTATTATGTGGAAAGTAATTATGTGTTATTGAGTGTATTGGAAATATGTAGAGTGGGATTGTGTCAGTGTAATTTTGTGGAATGTTTTTTTGGTATTGTGGAGCGTTATGTAGTGGAGTTCTATTATGTGGTGTGCAGTAGAATTTTGTGGTAAGATGTTGAATTATATGTTGTGAATTGGATATATGTGGTGTGTAGTGGAATTGTGGAGTGGAATTATGTGCTGTGGAATGGATTTGTGTGAAGTTGAATGGTGTGGCATTGAATAGTGTGTTGAGTGAAATTATGTTGAGTGGAATTAAGTGGCATGGTGTGGAGTGAATTTATGTGGATTGGTATGTGGCATAGAGTGGATTTTTGTGGAGTATATTTAAGTGCTATTGAGTAGCGTGTAAATAGGTGGTTTTGAATTATGTGGGGTTGAGTGGTATTATGTGGGTGTAATTTTGCGTGGTGTGGAATTGTGTGGCACGGAATTGTGTGGCGTTGTGTTTAACTTACGTACAGTTGAATGCTTGTTGTCCATCTACAGCTGTGCTGAGGAAGCAGCCTTGATGGTAGGTGAAATGATGTTTCTTTTTCTGTTGTTTTAACCCCTGAAACATGCTAAAACGGTGTTAATTGGCATACAGCATTTGTTTCTGCCTTTCCTTAAAGAGGGTTGGAGTCTTGAGATGACTCCAGCTTCTGGTGGTTGAATTTATGAACAATTTAAAGTTTCAGTGTGGGCTTTGCAGCGAGAGGCGGGCATGGTGGTTAAAGCCAGATGGAAAGCAATGCAAAACACTGCAAAAGTGTGTTGAAACCGAAACAAAAGAAGTAGAAAACATTGCGATGAAAGTTACAAAACAGTCTGTCAAGACTTTAAAGCCGTACAAAAGATTGCAAAACGTTGACGAATCCGGGTAAGAAAACAGTGGGACAGGAACATTCACAAAGCAAACATGCAGGCTGCTAATAAAAAAGTGTGCAAACACAAAAGGAACAAACATTAAAAATGCAATTGGTCTCGCCTTTTATTAAATTAAAGCCATTTGCTTTGCTATACAATACCATTAGCAAAGCAAATGGCTTTAACTTAATCAAAGGCGAGACCTATTGCATTTTCAACGCTTGTTACTTTTTGTTATTCTTGTGGAGACAACGCACCATACCAACCATTGCCAATGGAGAAAAAGGTAAATCTATAAGGGTTTTACATGTACAGCTCAGATACTAGACCTGTTAGGGTAGCTGTGAGTGTTGTTTATTGTGGTTTCGTCTGACAGGTAGCCGGTTGCAAAGAACGTTTAGTGGGCAGCATATACTTGTATTTGAGCACTGAAAGATTTAAAAAATGAGTGAGGCATGAAATACAAACATAATTCCATCCCAAAACAAAACTGAAAGTCCGTCGATAAACTATTTTTTTCTACTTTGCTAAATGAGGAATCATTATAATTAGACATCCAGCCAACTCTAGTCAGTTTTCAGATGCATTCCCGGCTGAGAGAAGTAGACACGTTGTTTCAGCACTCAGAAAGTGTGTTTCCGACACGTTTTCCTTGAATACTCCAATACCGCAACCACTAGATTTAATTTCCAAGACTTGCATCCAAACAGGAGCTGCTCGGGTCGGCCCGCTCACTTGAGAGGAAAACGTGATGAGTGGAAGAATTTCTACAGTTTTCCACTTAGGGCAAAGAGCTGCCAAGCCCCACTCGCACATCTGAAATCAGTCTGGCCTATCAACTAAACAAGCATTTGCAATGCAACAGGTCTCTCATTTGTGAGATTTTGAGCTATTGGCATTGTAAATGACCATGTCGTTTATTTATGTTTTTTAAAAACCTGCAAGCAGTGTGTAAACAAACACTGTACTTGAAGTCTTTGCTTACGAGAAGCAAGGCAGGCTGTAAAAAAGGTGCAGTTACTGCCACCCTTGCTTCTTGGAAGATACGACTGTAAGCACAAGTGCATGTTTTCTGCACCGCTTGCAGGTTCTAAAAAGCATAAATAAAAGGCATTGCCATTTACAATGCCAATAGCTCAAACTCTGGCAAATGCCTGTTTTATTTCAAGTTCCTTTCGTTGGTATGAGGTGTACCAATGCTTATGCTGCGGTCTTCTAGGCAGTGCTTCGTGCACTAGCACTCTTGTATTTTCCTCGCCCACCTCAAACGCAGAATGCCCCACACAGCAGCGTGCAGCAATTACCGCGGTGATGATATCTCGCCTCCCTCCGGAGGGATTACACCCCACTGCGCTCAGCAGTAATCCTCGCTGCCCACTGCCTGGGCTACCAGCAGTTCAGCCAGGAAGCAGCGTTCGCGTTGGCTGGTGCATTATTCGCTCCGCGCTTCTATTGTCTGATGCTCGAGCATTTCCGAGAGCCGCAAGCTTGGCGTTCGTTACTTTTTTGTAATGTTATAACTGAATGCCAGCAGTTGCCTTGTGTGAAACCTTCGGCAGAACGGCAGCACTGTGGGCCTGAGCTGGTTATTGGTTGTTTCGCTGGGAATGTTATGTCCGATACCATACGTCTGATCTGTTTATTATGAAATCATTTGGTAGAGTCCACAGGCATTTAATGGTGGCTGTTTATTACAGCTTATAGACCTGTTCCGTTATGTGAAATTACACCCCTTTGTAGTAGGCACGTTGGTTGGTCAGCCCCTTTCACAAACCATGGGGGCAGAAGATTTCATTTGTGATGGTCCTTGCTATTCCTTTTTGAGAGAGGTAGTGTATTTTTTTTGTTTGCCTTCTGCAGTACTATAGATATTTGTAATTTCTAACTGTAGGCCGAACAACTGCCAGTTTGTGTAACATTCTGGAAGCATTCGTTGGTGATAAACCATGGTGAAGGCTTTAGAGTTCATGGGGAAAGTTATGTCTGACTCTACAAGGTTGATCTGTTTAGCATGAGAAGTTGGTTTACTTGCCTATTGTTACCGGCATAGGCTTTTATTGGGGAAATATTGTGAGAAAGGCATATTGTTAAATGTACCTCACTGATTACTTTGGTAGGCACGTGTGTTGGTGTTGCGTTCCCCCCTCGCCCTGGGGGAGAATGTTTGCCCTGTAATATTTCTTGCGAGAACATCTTCAGAAGCCAGACGGGCTTAGTTGTCTGTTGGGTCTTGTAATCAAGAACATTAATTAATAATATTCATTCACTAAAGAAAACCTAGTTAAAAGACACTTATGGATTGGTGAAAACCGAAAAAGCTCTGAAATTCATGAATTATGGTCTGTCACCTATGTACCCATTCTGGCTGTGGATGGGCTGAGCCCGGTGATGGCTTGTTGTTCACGCCCTGTCGCGCCTTGTATTGAGCTTAATTTGTTGGCTGCCAAATTTCATGCAAGTTCATTAAACAGTCCCAGATTCATTATAGCATTAAACTTTTATTGTCCCCGTTTATCTCTTTCAGAAAGCTAAACTTGTATATAAATGTCCGTCGAGTTTTGTGTGGTTTCATCAAACCATGCACAATTTCTTATAAAATGAATACTTCTTTTGCACTCTCTTCACTCCCCTCCCCCTTAAAATCGTCCCCACCTTTGATGGAACTGCATGACATTGATAACTCCAGATCTGCTAAACATACTATTCCTCTGCCAAATTTCACACATATCCATCTAGCTGTGTCACTTATTAATAAATACAAATTTGAACAGATTTGTCACACCACCAAATTTATAAGAAATTAATGGTTATTGCCCACCCCTTTTGCTGGATCTGCACGAATTGAAAAAAATACCAAGATTAATCTCAACATACTATGTTGTCTCCCAAATGTGATAAATATTCGTCAAATTATGCCAAAGTTATATGCAAATCAAATGGTGTTTCAGCTGGCAAGATAAGCAAGTGTTAACCCTTTCGATCCCACATGACACTTTAGAAAATTACTGAAAGGATTTACACCAGTCCAACAAAAGCACACTTTGAGTAAAATCCTACTTTCATACTAAGATTTGTGTAAAATCATTCAGTGGTGTTGGTTCAAAGTGTAAGCAATATTTCCTTTATGAGCTAAAATTGGGACAATGCACTTTAAAAAATGTATTTATAGGCACTCTTTCATCCCTTTCACTGGAACCATATTCTGCAATGTTTAGGTAGAAAAACTTTTTCCTACTGCGCTGCTCTGCTAAACTTATTGTAGACGAGTAGTGAATAAAAGCCCCGCCCACACTTCGCCCATGTTTGCCATTGGCTTGTCATTGTCTGTCCTTAATGGTGGCTTCTGATTAATCAGTAGGCTTGTTAGTCCCTCCTTAGTAACGCCTCCTCTTTATTTGTCACCCCCCATGGTGTCTGGCCCCTTTACTTCGAGTGTTACATGGTACGTGTTATTTAGATTGTGAGCACTTTTTCTTTTTTAATGAGGGTCTCCTACTGCCTTCTTTACTCCCCCCTCACTCCTGTTGTCCGTGACTTCAGCCCCCCGCCTGCCTATTGTCTGTGCCTTTTCCCCTCCCCCACCCCCTCCCGTTGTCCGTGATGACTACCGTTTGCAATGCCATAGGTCTTGCGTAAATGCAAGACCTATTGCATTTCAAATGCTTGCCTTCCCTCATTGCTGTAACCCAGAGACCGAGTGAGGGTGTGTCGGGGATGAGGCAGGTAGAGCCACTATACTTGCCGGAGCTACCCACGATGGAACCAGGTCCGAGTCTCGTCATCGCAAAACATCCTGTGATTATGGGGAATATGCTTCATCTTCCAAGAATCAAAAATAAATAAAAAGAACATGTAACATAACTGACACTTATGTAAAGGGTCGGGTTTGCACCATGTAAAACAGCCCAAAAAATAATTGTGCATTAACTGTAGACGGTAACACGGGCTGCTTCCAGGCTATGAGCTTTTCTCGCACCGTGATCCCTCAGAAGGTAGGTGAGCTGTCAAAGAGCAAATTTGGGGGATATCGCTGCCCCCCCAAGAGCTCACAGGTCTTGTATGGCGCATTTAGACAGTTCTCACTTTTAGTCAAGTACACATTGCATGCTGGGAATGTTATGTTCATGCCGTCATCTGGAACAGTTAAACTATAAGTTGTACTGTGCGACTTGCTCTTAAAAGAAGGCATTGCAGTTGACTCTGTGTGTACCTGGCAGCCCTTGCAGCAAGTGCCCAGTTCCAGGGCTGGACTCTGAACCCAAAGCAGCCCTAGCACATTTTGTCAAACCACCAGCCCCCTTACGGTGCAAGGCAAGAGCCGCCAGTGACCCTGGCCACTACAAGGGGGTTTGAGAAGCCAGCCCAGAGCACTTAAAGACTGTCCCCTCCTCCTCGTGCAGATTGCAGGTACAGGCTCACGCACCTCACACCCGGAGATGCAAAAAACGCCATTCATTTGAAACACTGCACTCTAATTTACTGCTTTTGTTGTATTGTACCTTATTTGTTGGGCATTCTTGCAATATATTGCGTGCCCAATGAGGGTTACGTTGAGTTTTAGATTGGTGAGATTTGCAGTCTGTGGCTGGTTAGCTTGTGTTCAGAGTTTGATACCTGCCAACATACAAAATATTTTCACTGTGTGAGGAGGGTACCGGCATGGTGACGAAAGCTCACAAAAAGAGCACTGTGCCCCTCACCAAGCCCCCTGTAAAATAAAATTTTAAAAAGCATTTGCCATGCAATAGGTGTAAGTCTCACATTTACGCGAGTTTAAGCTATTTGCATTGTAAATGACAGTGTTTTATGTATGTTTAAAAAAACAATACAAAATAAAAGGCATTGTCATTTACAATTCCAATAGCTCAAACCCACGTAAATGCGAGACCTGTTGCATTACAAATGCTTGTTTTATTTTCCTGCCTTTTAGTTTTCAGTTTGCTTTTCGAGTTCCCCCTTCTGGGACCAAAGCAGTAGATTATTTTTCTGCTCAGCTTCTCCTGTGTCATATGCGATTTGCTAAGAGGTGGGGGTGGAAGGTTTCAATCGCACACCAAATCGTAATTGGGCCTACATCAATCCCCATCAAACCTGTAGAAACAAAGGGAGAAATACTGAAGTCACTCAAGAAGGTTTGTCCCATCTCCCAGCACAATATACACATATGGAAAGGAAATAGCCCACTAACCTGATTCTGCTTACATATATGTTTAAGGGGTGCCGGCCAGACCTAACTCTCATAGTTGCCGTGAGAGAGTGAGACCCACTAACTATGCACGTGCCCACTTTCTAATGACTGCACTTGCAGAGGAGGGAGATGTGGTCATAAAACATGACCACGGCAACCCAGAGGTGAACCCCACTAACGGCTGATGTCTCTCTGCTACAAACGTGATGAGTGGAAGACTTTCTACAATTTCCCACTTAGGGCAAAGAGCTGCCAAGCCCCACTCGCAAATATGGAGCAGCGCACTTCTGAAATCAGTCTGGCCAACTCATGATGCTGCTGTTCATAAACCATTTTGCATTCTAAAGCCGGTTTCGTGTAACTCAAAACCACTCAGTCGCAAATGTGCAATAAACAGTATCAGGCATGCAAGAGAATCGGAGCCGCTGGCACATCTGTTGGCTCTGAATTAAAGAGCAGTTTCTGACAACAAGCCTGCAAGCAAAATACGCGAGACGCCGTGCGCGTGCACATCACCTGTACGGGCACGTGCCTTCTCCTGTCCCCCTTTGCTAGCAAAACTGACGACTATAGGTCTCGCCAAGGCGTGCAGCGCATGTGCTGCGTCGCTAGGTGGGACCTAAAAAGCCTCTAGAGAAAGGATAGCTGTAATAAGCCAATACACCAGGGAAGGAACACAGCACAAGAAGGTGGGACAGATAAGGCCAATAAACCGTACAAACTCAAGCTTTTACAAACAGACAATTGAACGAATAGGAAGTGAGGGGCGGAATGAACCCCCACATACTGAAGACACCATGCCTCAACGAGTAGCGCATGCGCTGCCTAGGCGAGACCTAAAAACTGCCAACAGAATAAAGGGAACTGCTGAGCTAATCAAAGCTGTCAGCAGAACATAAACCGTCAAAAAGTATGACTTTGGATCACTTTCTCATTCTTCACACTGCAAAGTGTTGTGCCCTCTAATACAATCACATGGGTGGTCCTGACACATGATAAGGAAGCTCTTTCTGCATAAGTTTTAAGGACAGACCACTGTCTTCCAACCACACACCCATATGGTGTATTGTGCCACCCACATGGACACGTGCTTTAGTGATCTACGTATGCATGCATTCCATCAGACTAGATTCGGGTTGGAGACAGCTGCCAAGGTTTCAGATTGCTATGTGTGACATTTTCATAATTTCAGTGTAATTATGAGTGACATTTCAATGATTATGAGTGACACTTGTTCACCAGCAAAATCAAGTAATCAAATCCATTGTAGCAATTAAACATAAGAAATTACATCCATTTGAGCAAGAAGAAGCTCTAAAAAGATTTGAAATGGCTGCAAAGGACCTGAAATGCAAAAGCACTATTCTACTGCCACTTTGTAAGCTGATCCTGCTGTAAAGAAATTGTGTAACCACACTCTAGTCACATCCTACGTGACTCTACACCCGTTCTGACCACTTCAGTTGCTGGCAGAACAACAGACAAATAACAGCATTGTAAATTTGCCAGACCATGTTTAGCTACGGAAGACCTTATTGCAACTTAGATTTGCAAACCATCTCTCCTTTTTTAAAATGTTTAAACAGTATCATATTACATGACCTCGCTACAAACACAAAAATCACTCTACTCTGTAGTGCTTGCCCCGCCTGTAACGGGCCACTCTGCTGGGAAAATGCTGCCTTGGGCTGATGCTGTTGTAGTGGTTTGTAAACTGGGACGGGGTGTTATAAGTATCAATGATTTTAGACTGACAGTGAATCATCCGCTCCTTCCTTTTCCAACAATAATGTTTTCTGCACCTGCATACTCTTCAAAATTACAATTTTACCTGGAACTATTTGTTTTATGTTAATTTGCGAGAAAGCAACGTCTGATGCTAACCTGTTAACTACAATGACTGCACAATGGGACCACTACATAAATGCAAGGAGATGCATGCACAGCATCTTGAAGTCCCTCTTTTAATGCCATTAGGAGAATAGAAGCAGTGATTCATTCAGTGGACTGAACAGCGGGTGCCAGTCTGCACACTGAAGACCAACAAGAGCCCAGTGCACAGTGACTGCACTTACTCACTACTTCCTCTCCTCTGTCTTCCATCTCACTCCATGTACATGGACAGTCTCTTTCTGTTGCCATTTTCTTTTGAGCTGGAACTGGCCCCAGCTGGCTCTCTGAAACAAAAGGAAAGAGGAGAAAGGGTTCTGTAAGCTGCAGTGGGGAACTCGTAGCTGCTCTGCTTAGGGCTGCTCATACAGTGCTCTCTCTGCTCAAGTCAGTCAGATCTTCTCAGAAGTAGAAGTCACGGTGAGTTTGCAAGTCTGTGACAGTTTGTTGGACTGACCTTTACCTTTAAAGACCACAGTCACGTTTATGAGTTTAGCTGATTCCAAGCCCTGTCTGAGTCACACTGAGCCCAGCAGAACTTCCTAAAACCATCCTTCCTGGAGTAGCAAATCAGGCATGCCAACCTAAACTAGACCACCACCGCCAGCATTATCACGGAAGCTGAGTTGCGCTACGGCATGTGGACCAGAAGGACACGCTGGTGGCTGTAGTGACCTGGGGCAGGGCACTAGGACCCTGTAGTGGACAATGGGGACACCAAAGGAACCGGACACCACATCCGGTCAAGGATGTGGGAGGGGACATTACATAGCGAGGAGAGAGCGTGGGCAGATGTGCGTGGGCACAGCATAATATATCCAAATAAAGAATACGAGATCCTTACCTGTCTCCCGTGTATCTGTGGGGCAAGGACACGACAACTGGCGAACGAAGGCGGGATCGTCCATCACCAAGAAAGAGCAGAAGTGGACCGGAACGTCGTTTCCATGTGAAGAAGCGCGGCGCAACCAGGAGCCCACCCTGGTCCGCTGGCCAACACGAGGAATATCGTGGTGAATGGCGCAGCGGTGATGAAGAAGAAGCCAATTGTGGCAGTTCCAAAGAAGAACACCTCAAAAATCCGCATCTGCGTGGACATGAGGATCCCAAACACCGCAATTGCAAGAGAACGTCACCCGGGGCGACACCTAAATGACGTGATCAGCTGCCTAACTGGGGCCTGCCGATTCTCGAAGCTGGACTTGTGCCAGGGGTACCATCAATCAGAATTGGTCCACCAGTCCAGGTACATCACGACATTCTCCACACACCTGGGTCTGTTTAGATACAAGCGACTAAGCTTCAGAATCTCATCAGCTGCGGAGATATTCCAGGAAACAATACAGCAAGTGATAAGGCCGGTACACAACAGTGTAAACTATAGTGATGACATCTTGGTATTTGGGAAAACAGACAAAGAACATAACACAGCTTTGCGTCAAGTGTGCACACAACTGGAGCGAGCGGGCTCAACACTGAATGGAGAAAAATGCGAGCTGGGTAGAAGGGAACTAGTGTTCTTCTGACACATTTTCTCCAAACAAGGGATGAGGCCAGACACCAGCAAAGTTGAAACACTAAAGAACGCAAATCCCCCGACGGATGTTGCAGAAGTAAGATCATTTCTGGGACTCGCCAGCTACTGTGCGCAATACATACAGGACTTCGCCACAGTGAGCACACCACTACGAGAACTGACCAAACAAGGACAGAAGTTCATCTGGTCTCAGGAATGCAACAAGGCATTCTAGGAAATAAGACAAGCAGTGGTGACTGGAACATCTGCCCTACTTTGACCCCCTGCTCTGCACTGAACTGACTGTCGATGCCAGCCCAGTAGGACTAGGAGCAATACTAGCGCAGCATCTGCCAGGGAGAGATTCACAACGAAAAATTGTTGCGTATGCAGGCAAACGCTTAACAGACATTGAAAAGGCATACTCGCAACCAGAAAAGGAGAGCATAGCAGTGGTATGGGCGTGTGAACACTACCACATGTTTATCTACGGGAAGTCATTCACCATTATAACTGATCACCAGGCGCTAGTGATGATCTATGGCAGCCCGTCAGCCAAAATGCCACCCAGGGTTGAATGCTGGGGCATAAGGTTGATGGACTATGACTTCACCATCGTGCACAAGCCCACAAAACGACATCGATGGCAGAGGAATACGTCAACTTCGTACTAAAACAAAACACCCCATCACCGATAACACTCGCGGAGCTAGCAAGAGAAACCAAGGAAGATGCCACACTGCAAATGACCATGGAGGTAACGAGAAGGCAGAGATGGAGGCACATTAACAATAATTGCACCTGGGGAGCAGGAGTATGCAAGAAAGAAGTGCTAGCTCTAAAGAAGGTACACGAAGAACTGTCGGAGACAGACACAGGAATACTGATGAGAGGGACACGAATAGTGATACCAAGCTCACTCAGGGGGCAACTGATAAATCTGGCTCATGAGTCACACCGAGGCGTAGTAGCAATGAAGAAAATGCTAAGAGAGAAAGTATGGTTCCCTGGCCTAGATCGCATGGTAGAAGACACCATAACGACAGGCCACCTCTGTCAAGTGACAGGACCACCGGTTAGGCACGAACCACTAAAAATGTCAGAACTTCCAAGAGCAGTGTGGACGACACTAGCAGCTGATTTCTTTGGGCCACTAGAAACAGGCAACTACCTGCTTGTGGTCATCGATGAATATTCACGATTTCCAATAGTGCGACACGTCCCGTCCCGTCGACATCGGCAACAGCAACATTACCGATACTAGATTACATCTTTGCAGCATGGGGTTCACCAGAAACCCTAAAACCAGACAATGGTCCTCTTTTCTCAGGAGAAGAATTCCGCAGATTCATGGCCTATCTAGGAATAAACCACAGGGAGATAACTCTGCTGTGGCCTCAAGCGAATGGAATGGTGGAGAGGTTCATGGGGAACATCAAAAAGGAAGTTCAAAGGGCGAAGCTAGCGCAGATATCACTTAGCCAAGCTCTGTGCCAAGTACTACATGACTACAGAAACACACCCCTAACGGCTAGGGTGCTCGACCTCGGACCTGGGGAACTGGGTTCGAGTCTCGGTAATGACACTGAACATCCTGTGATTCTGGGCAAATCACTTAATCTCCCCGTGCCTAACAAAAAATGAATGTGTGTCCTCATGTAACATAACTGGTGCTATGTAAAGCGCTATGATACCTGATTGGATTCGATTCAAGTTCGTGCTATATAAAACTCTGCAAAAAAAAAAAATAATAATAAATAATTGAAACTCCACTGGAAGGTGCCCAGCAGAGCTAGTACTGGGAAGAACAAGCAGAACGAGGCTACCGCAGAGAGAAGCAACAATGGCGCCAGATCACCGCAGCATTGCAGCAAAAGACACAGAGGAGAAACAAAAAATGAAAAGATATGCAGATGCCAAGCTGCACGCCAGCTCATCAGACCTAAAGGAAGGAGACACGATGATAGTGCGTCAATGACAACAAAGGACATCTGACAGCATGTTCTCCAAAGACCCGCTAATAGTTACTAAAGTGAAGGGCCCAATGATCACAGCAGAGTCAGAACATCAGAGGATAACACGGAACAGCTCACGCTTCAAAGAACTGAAGGAGAAAAAAGGGGAAGACCAAGATAAGGAAACAGCAGAACAAGAAGAGCAGGAGCACAACCGGAAGAAAAGAGACAATGGTGAGGGACCAGCAGAAGAGCAACAGACAGCGGCCGGCCTGAGAAGAGCATGCAGATGGCCAAAAAGACTAATAGAAGAAATGTAATGATGGGAAGCGCACCGACCTGGGCCAGGGCAGACTTGCATCAATCTCTATCAACAGAGCTTTGTCTTTCACTTTCTCGTCACTGCTTCGTGACAAAGGGGGGAGATGTAGTGACCTGGGGCAGGGCACTAGGACCCTGTAGTGGACGATGGGGACACCAAGTGAACCGGACACCACATCCGGTCAAGGATGTGGGAGGTGACATTACATAGCGAGGAGAGAGCGTGGGCAGATGTGCGTGGGCACAGCACAGCATAATATATCCAAATAAAGAATACAAGATCCTTACCTGTCTTCCGTGTATCTGTGGGGCAAGGACACGACAGTGGCGAGCAGCGCAACAAGGAAATACAAAGCTCCCGTCGATGCCTATGTTACTCTGATAGAATGTTGTATTTTTTTAATGTTGTTGACTCGCTGCTGTGATGGGGCACGTCACCTAAAGCCGCCTGGCTGAATGGTGGCTTGATTCAAAGCAGCCCCCAGACTAAAGCAGTACCATCATTTTATTAGAGTTATAAAAGCCATGTCAGTGCTTCGAATTTTCTTATAAACTCGGAGGCCAGTGCATCATGCAGGATCAGTCTCGGTCAGTGAAGCACAGTGTGCACTCTGCCAGTAGCGCACTCGTGCTGCTGATGCAGTACCTCTCATCTCTTAAGGCTGGCACAGCGCCAATGGTGACGGGGAGGCACTATAAATGCTGATTACCGTATTTTAGTGCAGTGATGCGGACACCCCACTAAAATACATTAGTCTAACGCCTGATGCGTGGTACTTGGTAGGGCTAGGGAGACTCCTGATTTCCGAAGCAAAAATAGCTTTATTGTGACTGTCTCCCTCCTGAAATTGCCTCTGCTTCAATATATGTCAGTGGGCAAAATACATTTATCCAATTTTTTCCCCCAAAATCTACCACTTTCCACATTTAAAATGTTGCCATGTATGCATAAGTAGTGCTACTTTGGAATGTTTTCAGGGAGGCTATAGTCAGGCTTAACCAGCCACATATCAAAACAAGCATTGGCATAGCCAATAGGTCTCGCCTTTGGGACCTTATACGTGTTTAGCCATGCAACAGTTGCATAACTAAACGCTTCTAAGGTCCCAAAAGCGAGACCTATTGGCTATGCCAATGCTTGTTTTAACTGCTGCAATCTATTGAAGCCTCACGGAGAACATCAAAGCGGCCGTGTGGCCGCGAAAGTGATCGCGATCAAACATCAAAGCGGCCGCGAAAGTAATCACGGTAAAGCGCCCGCGCACATCCACTGTAGCTCTAGGCTGGCCTGGTAGAACTTTTTGGAGCCCTCACAAAATGTCTCGCCAGACCAGCGCATGCGCTGGGTCAGGCGAGACCTAAAGAAACCAATTTGATGGTCACTTTACATATATCACCTATCCCAATGGCGAATGGGTGGGACGCTTACAGTTTACTCAAAAACATTGATAGCGCTCTTCTTAGACAGCTTTCCGTCCGTCCTTGCTAAGGTACCCAAGTGTTGGTATGCAGGATGATTTCTAAGTGGCACACTATTTGGAAACCATAAAACCATGTTTTACTCAAATTAGAAAGTATTAATACCATTGCGAATTTTTACTAATCTTTCCAAAATGTCCTTTGACGTCTCCTGCGAGGCCAGGGTTACACATTTGATTTTTATTCGGTCTCCTATAATAGTGTACGGGAACAAGTCCCATTCCAAGGTGGCCGCTGAGTTACGTTCAAAGAGAGATCCTTATTTGTCCGCTTGTGTTTGACATCTCTATTGTCCTTCCTTTATTTTCAAGGCCCGTTTTCTTCGTTCCTGTTTGGAGCGTTCCCATGGAGATGGACGGCACCATTCTACCAATAACCTGAGACGGGGTACTGGGGCTTAAAGAGTCCGCTCGGAACAGGTGGCTAAGGCTGGCGGACTCTGATGCATTAGGGAAGGAGAGCACCCGGTAGAGGGAGCGTGGGGGCTCCTGGGAGCTCTGTGTATCTAGACACCCCCGGGAATGGAATAGGCTAGCCGCTCTGTTCATCAGTAGAAGCAGCCTGAGACTCCTGAGAGGCTCGAGCTGCAGAGGCGTTAGAGGGGCCAGGGTACCGCACAGGCATCGAAGAGACAGGAGCTGGCACTCCTCACTGAGACCCAATCCCCTGTCTCCTATCACCCTAAGCGGGCCGTCTAACCCGCCCAACTCACTCACGCCAGCCCCTGAACGGGCCGGTCCAACTGGCCATCAACTGTCACCTACCTCACTGACCTCCCAGAGAACCCTACAACTTACCCAACTTAATACCCATCTCCTGCTTAGTACCACTTCCGAGCATGACATGACCTCTGACCTCAGCCTGTCACACTGACCCAACAGCCCCACCTCACTCCCATATCACCAGCTCATTGTCGATACCCCAACCAGCTGATATTCTCCCAGTCTGAAGGTCAGGCCCTCACTTTCTCCTGTCCAGTCTCACACACAACCTTCTGTCTGACGCTCCTATCCCCATCCCCCATCCTCCAGCAGAGGATCATCGCTCACACCAGCAGAGACACAGAGGACCCCACATCCACACCAGCAAAACCTCAGAGGACCCCATCTACACACCAGCAAAACCTCAGAGGACTCCATCTCCACACCAGCAGAGACACAGAGGACCCCATCTCCACACCAGCAGAGACACAGAGGACCCCACATCCACACCAGCAAAACTCCAAAGGACCCCATCTCCGCACCAGCAGAGATACAGAGGACCTCACATCCAAACCAGCAAAACCCCAGAGGACCCTATCTCCACACCAGCAGAGATACAGAGGACCCCACATCCACACCAGCAAAACCCCAAAGGACCCCATCTCCGCACCAGCAGAGATACAGAGGACCTCACATCCACACCAGCAAAACCCCAGAGGACCCTATCTCCACACCAGCAGAGATACAGAGGACCCCACATCCACACCAGCAAAACCCCAGAGGACCCCATCTCCACACCAGCGGAGATACAGAGGACCCCACATCCACACCAGCAAAACCCCAGACGACCCCATCTCCACACCAGCAAAACCCCAGAGGGCCCCATCTCCACACCAGCAGAGACGCAGAGGAGCACGCTTTTACCCCAGCAGAGACTTGGAGGACTCCTCCTCCACACCAGCAGAGGCTCTCACCTCACACCAACAGAGATCCAGAGGACCCCATCTCCACACCAGCAGAGATGGACTGGAGAGTCGGGACAGTGAGGGAGTCCATGGTGACCAACATGCTCCTGCAGAAGGTAAGCGAGACTCGCGCTGTTCTCTCCTACTCTAATGTAAAGTAGTCATTATTATGAAGTCCTGCACGTTCTTCCTATTAACTTTGCAATGACACTTGAGAAAGTTGCCCTAGCGTACCAAACACATTCGTTTAGATGCAAAAATGCTATTGCACGTAGCAATGGTTATCAATAGACAATACTCAAAACATCAAGGTTAGAAGAATAAAAACAACCAACCACGTCACATGCGGTAACAATAAAGTAAAAAAACAGCCATGTTATATTCATTTCTTGCAGATCCAAAGCTTTTTTCGTATCCAAAAATGCATCTTTCGCCGCCTAGAATGTTATAGTTTTCATTTTTTTGTTTCATTATAAACGCAATTCAAGAAACAGGAAGGGGGGCTAAAGTGGTGTTCAGATAATTCGCGAACGAGTCTGGTGAAGAGAGATCACCACGTGGTGCTAACGTCAATTGCTTTAAATAACACAATGTGGCAGAGTGGGCAAGATTTTCAGGTCCGTCAGTGGTATCGTATCACCCCTTTTACTAACCCCTGCATAATTCGTTGCGAAGGGATCTTCTCTGATAAGTCACCTTAACAATTGTTCACGCTAAAGAAGAGGCCAAAAAAAGAATGGGTACAGACCAAGCGATCCCCAAGTGCGGAATTAACCTATGTAGAATGCAGCATTCATGATATCGCCCCTAGCAAAAAGGTCAGTGATGGAGTGGAAGCAGAGACCAGCTAACTGAAATAAGGTAGTCCGGGAACGCTTCGTTGCTCGTAAGTGTCGTTTGTGCCTATATTACACTAACCCTCAAGGATCGTGGGCAGAGAAGTTGTTTGGTTGGCTTCTATCACCTGTATATGATGAGGCACACCCTTCCATATAGCGCCTGCTACCACAGTGGTGCATCTTCATGGCGCTCTGGGCCGGTCACCCCACGCACCGCGCACACTCCCCGTGAGTGAGCCCCGTTCCCGCCAAGTGCCGCCGCTGCTCGCAGCTGTGCTCCCGGCCCTCGACCGCCGGTACTGCATCTGCCCTGTTTGTGTTAATTGTACATCTGCTAACTCTGCTGCATTTTGCCTCCGTGTAATCTTTGCTTTTGCTCTCTGTTATTCTCTCCTCCTCCGTTTTCCCCTCGTTGTTGTGCCCAGCCCCCGCCGCGTCATCTCCCTGTGTAAATTGTACTTCTGCTAACTTTGCTGCATTTTTCTCCGTGTTAACTTTGCCTTTGCTTCTGTTAATTCCTTCGTCCTCTGTTTGCCCCTTGTTGTGCCCAGCCCCTGCCACGTTTCCCGCCACCTCCCCGCTCCCTGCCGCTGCCCCCCTGCGGCCCCGCCCCCTTCCCTCGGTCGCCCTTCCCATTCGCCGCCCCGCTCCCGCCTCCCAGCTGCTCCTCCCTCGCTCCGCCCCCCCACTCTCCACATATGGCAGAGTGGCAACTGCGCAGCGTTGACGCGCAGCGGGCGCGCCCTAAGCACGCCGAAGGCGCGCCAAAGGTAAGCCCGTCTGCGCCCGTCCGCGCCTAGACCGCGCCCAGCGCCCGAACCCCTGGCCCCCGCAGACACCAGCCCACCCGCCGGACCTACGACGCCACCGAACTCAACGCACTCAACGCCGGCCGAATCCCGGGATGCTACCGAGCCACCCCGAGATGCACCCACGGACCCTTCAGCTGCCACTCCTGCAAGTTCACCTGCATCCGGACCTGCACTACACCATCACCCACCAAGCCGAGCACCAGCAGCAACCACCTGAAGTGCATCCTGCTCAACACCCGCTCCGTCCACAGACACGCCATCGAACTCTGGAACCTCCTCGACACCACATCTCCAGACGTCGCCTTCCTCACGGAAACCTGGATGAACGCCTCCTCAGCGCCCGACATCGCCATCGCCATCGCCATCTCAGACGGATACAAGATCACCCGGAGGGACCGCGGCAACCAGACGGGAGGAGGCATCGCCATCATCCACAGGAACACAATCCGCATCACAACCAACACCGACGACACCCTCACAACCGCCGAACAACAGCACTTCCAGATCCACACCGACCCCAAGACCACCCTCAGAGGCACCCTCATCTACAGACCCCCGGGACCACGCACACAATTCAGCGAAGACATCGCCGACTTCATCAGCCCGCACGCCCTCCCCTCCGCTGACTACATCCTCCTCGGGGACCTCAACTTCCACCTGGAGAACAACAACGACCGCAACACCACCACCCTGCTGGACAACCTCGCCAACCTCGGTCTCAAGCAGCTAGTGACCACCCCCACCCACTACGCCGGACACACACTCGACCCCGTTTTCTCATCCAGCAAGGACATCGCCTTCAGCCACGCCACCGGACTCCACTGGACGGACCACAGCTGCGTCCACTTCAGCTTCAGAAGGACCACGATCCACCACCACCAGCAACAGGTTGCACGCAGAAGCTGGAACAAGATCACAGCCGACCAGCTCGCCGCATCCCTGAGCCAGAACCCTCCCACCAGCTCAGCGAACCCCAGCCAGGTCGCCAACAACCTCACGAAGTGGATCAGCAACTGCGCAGACGACCTCGCCCCTCTGAGGACCCCGCCTAGCAGACCCGGCAGCAAGAAAGCCCCATGGTTCACCGACGAACTCAAGAGCTCCAAGAAGAACTGCCGAGCCCTCGAGAAAGCCTGGTGCAGAGACCCAACACCAGACAACATGACCACCCTCAAGCTCGCCACCTGAAAACACCACCAACTGATCCACGCCACCAAGAAAACTGCATTCAAGGAACGACTGGACAACAACGCACACAACAGCAAGGAACTCTTCAACATCGTTAAAGAGCTCTCCAACCCCAATGCCGGAAACAACGACATCACCCCATCACAAGACCTCTGCAACTCCCTCGCCTCCTACTCCCACAACAAGATCGCAGACATACACAACAGCTTCAGCCCACAACCGACACACCCCACGACCGCACCAACGCCCCCCACCACCACCCTCCGCGCCTGGACTCCGATCAGCACTGAAGACACCAGCCGCACGATAAACTCCATCCACTCCGGATCTCCGACCGACCCCTGCCCTCACCACGTCTTCAACAAGGCCGACGCTGTCATCGCACCCCATCTGCGGGACATCATCAACACCTCCTTCGACACCGCTACCTTCCCGGAGAGCTGGAAGCACGCCGAACTCAGCGCTCTACTGAAGAAACCATCAGCGGACCCCACTGAACTCAAAAACTACCGCCCCATCTCGCTCCTCCCGTTTCCGGCCAAAGTCATCGAGAAGACCGTCAACAAGCAGCTGGCCGCCTTTCTCGAGACGAACGGATCCCTCGACCTCTCGCAGTCTGGCTTCCGGGCCAACCACAGCACCGAGTCCGCCCTCATCGCAGCCACCGATGACATCCGAGCCCTGCTCGACAACGGAGAAACAGCGGCCCTCATCCTCCTGGACCTCTCCGCGGCATTCAACACTGTCTGCCACCGCACCCTAGTGCAGCGCCTCAGCAACGTCGGAATCCAGGAGAAGGCACTAGAATGGATCATCTCCTTCCTCGCCAGAAGGACACAGAGAGTCCGCCTCCCCCTGTTCAGATCAGAAGCCACCGAAGTCATCTGCGGCGTACCTCAAGGCTCCTCGCTGAACCCCACCCTCTTCAATGTCTACATGAGCCCCCTCGCGGCCATCGCACGCCAACACAACCTCAACACCATCTCCTACGCCGACGACACCCAGCTGATCCTCTCCCTCACCAATGACCCCGCCACCGCCAGAGCCAACCTACACGAAGGGATGACAGACGTAGCCAAGTGGATGATGAACAGCCGCCTGAAACTGAACTCGGACAAGACGGAAGTTCTCATCCTGGGCTCCTCGCCCTCCGCCTGGGACGACTCCTGGTGGCCCCCCGCCCTGGGCAGCGCACCCAAACCAACAGACCACGCACGCAACCTGGGCTTCATCCTGGACTCCTCCCTCTCCATGACCAGACAAATCAACGCCATCTCCTCGTCGTGCTTCAACATCCTGCGCATGCTACGTAAGATCTTCCGTTGGATCCCCACCGAGACCAGGAAGACGGTCACCCAGGCCCCCGTCACCAGCCGACTGGACTACGGCAACTCCCTCTACGCCGGAACCACGGCCAAACTCCAGAAGAGACTCCAGCGGATCCAGAACGCCTCAGCAAGACTCATCCTCGACATCCCCCGACACAGCCACATCTCCGGACACCTGAGAGACCTGCACTGGCTCCCGGTCAACAAGAGAATCACCTTCCGTCTCCTCACCCACGCACACAAAGCCTTACACAACCAAGGCCCAAGATACCTCAACAGCCGCCTCAACTTCTACACTCCCACACGCCAGCTTCGATCAACTGGCCACGCCCTCGCCGCCGTCCCCCGCATCCGAAGAGCCACCACAGGAGGAAGGTCCTTCTCCTACCTGGCCGCCAAGACTTGGAACTCCCTCCCGACCCACTCCGCCTGACCCAAGACCACCTCGCCTTCAGGAAGCAGCTCAAGACCTGGCATTTCGAGCAGTAGCGGACCCCCCCTCCCCAAGCGCCTTGAGACCCTCCGGGTGAGTAGTGCGCTATATAAATGCCTTGATTGATTGATTGATTGATCATACGTTTTACTGTTGTTTAACTAACGGTACTATCAGAGGAGCGCGTATTGTCAGCTCGATACCCAATCGCGTGCCCTGAGATCAACCATGGCCTGATCTTTTCAGCGTCTCTCATGGGAGGGGAGTGTGGGCGTGTCCTTTGGTGACATCGGCAGTGAGTAGCATCATGGGCTCCAGAAGGCAAACAAAAAGACACCTTTGCGAACATCATACTATTAGGTCCTCCGGATATCTATCTATCTATCTATCTATCTATCTATCTATCTATCTATCTATCTATCTATCTATCTATCTATCTATCTATCTATCTATCTATCTATCTATCTATCTATCTATCTATCTATCTATCTATCTATCTATCTATCTATCTATCTATCGCAGATGGGGAGGGGGCTCTGTTATTTTCACTTCCAGCTGAACCCCAAACAAAAGCTTGATTTAAAGTGCCCCACTCGTACTTTTGTTAGAGTATCATGCTAACTGGGAACTATATGGAGCCTGACACTTAAACCTTATTGCCTAGCTCTTTGTGGTAGGGTTTGTAACAACCAACTGTACATGTCTACCTTCCGACTCCATTTTCCATGCGTGCACACACAAACACGGGTGCGCACCCCTCTACCTTCAGAAAACAAGTACAGACACTCCCTGGTGGTTCAGCATGCATGTGCGCAGAAGTCTCCAATGTATGTGAGATGTAGCATGCCTAGAGTCCCCGTGAAAGGATTGTACACTCCCTAGTGCTCACTGGCGGTGAGCTGGTGCCAGGCTACGCTGGGGTGAACCCACTTCTCTCTGGCGGTGCCCGGAACACTGGTTAGCTTCCCAGACACACTGTAACCGCAGTTTACACTGGACTTATACAACCCGTGCCGCACACATTCTGCAAACCCTCGTGGGAACAAGAGCGCACCCTTCAGAGGGCTGGCATCAGCACCTGGACAGCGGCCCCAGACCAGCGGGCAGGAGGCGTATCCATTCCTGCCCACCGCTTTCAAGAGATACAGTAACTGTGGCACACGGGGTGGCAACCCCGGGGTTTTGCCAAAGGGCGGATGGAACGACATTTTTTTTTGTGCATCTTTTATATAGCGCGAAGTCGACCCGAAGGTATTGGAGCGCTGTACATGAGCACCGTATTTACATTACATATTCAGGAGGCTTCCCTGCGTGTTTCCTTTCGAAAGAAGCGGGATCTAAGGTGAATTAAGAAGATATCCTTTGTAGGTTCGCCTGGGGGTCATTTATTCCTTGTAATAGACGGTCACCTTCCTCTAGGTACTGATTTGTAGAACAGTGCGGGGGGGGCACCCAGGGCGCTCGGACAGCCGAAATAAAACCGAGAGAAAGTCCGATCTGCCTATCTCACGCACCATGTGCGTGCAGTGCGCCTGCCACTTGCATGGAGTTCCTTCCTAGCCCCCTCCCCCTCACGTCCCGGAACCATGGACCAGTGGGACCTACTAACCCGACCAGAGGCTAACTCACGACTTTGGACTATCAGTGAAGGGATGTGAGAGCGAGTGCCACTCTGTTTCCTTTCACCACTGCTTCAGTGGCAGGAGCTATGGTTCTCGGGGAGCTGTCTTTAATGCCGAGCAGGTGAAGGCAGCAGGCCTGTGGTGCCCGTTGCAGTAAGGCATGAACCTCCGCCTCAGGTGCAGTCACCCGCTAGACTGCCGCATGTGATGACGCTAGCCCTGTAATCAATCTGGCGTGCCTGGCTCTGGAGCAGTCGTAAACACTTGCACCTGAAGAGGGCGCCACGGTCTTGCTGTTCGTGGGGGCCCGAGTTATCTTGTTTTTTTTTTTTTGCACGAAACTCAGATCGAGTCGAAAGAAAGCGCCCGCTGTCCTGATACTATGAACCCGTTTGAGTTACGTGCGTCATGAAAACATCGCTCCTCAAGGCGCTATGCCATTGTTTGAAGCCAAACTTTGAGGGTGAAGTGAGCAACAGCCGAGCAGGTATTAGGCACACCCGGGCTGCAGTTTCCAGGCGCGGAGCCTTGGTGTCCCGGTGTTGGACTAAACTTTGATTATGAAGCCAGCCAGTCCAGGCCTTTTCCGCAGCAGTTCACGTATTCAAATATTTTCCTGAATTTTCGAGTTTGTACAGACTTTACGGGTGCTGTTTCTTGTGAATATTATTTCTGTGATTGTGAATATCCCGATGTCCCTCAAACAACCAGTGAAATCCGTAGCAGCGCCGTCTCGTTTAAACCTAATGCGAAGCCAAGAGTGTCTCGTCTCAAGGCGCTTGCTCTACACAGTTCATACAGCTATGAGAATAACAAGGCCGTGTTGGCGAGGTTATAAAGTGCCTTGAGGCGAGAGCCGCTCGCTAGCTGTGTATGATTGTTCTCTTTAGAGCTCAAGGGAGAACCTTCACCTAAAAAGACATCAAGGCGCAATTAAACACAAAGAGACGAGAATCGATATAAACGCAGCTGCCTGGTTTGCTGACGGCATCTTCTTGAGGGACTCCCTGGAAATGGCTCCCGCCCGTTGATTATCATTGGCTTCGCGGCCTGTAACTCGCACTTGCTTTCTATTGGCTGCCTTTCTTTTCTTTCAGGCGGTGTACAATAGATAGGTGGTAAGGCCATTGGGTTGTGCAAGAATGTGTGTACCCAATGTCTGCGAAATCAGTTCACGAGAGTGTTCCATGGAGAAGTGGCCATCATACACTCCAATGGGGGAGCCGAGCGTTGGAAAACCAATCCATCAAGATTCATGGATGCATATGGAGAATCCGAAATAAAGCACCACTGAATATACTGGACTATTAGACTATATGTATTTTAGTGCTCAGGGGATTTCACAATTTATTTTCTCTTAGGTTGTCCAGCTTCAGTTTGCCACTCCCCTTGCCCCAACCCTATTTACTGTATTCTTCCACCTGTAGTGAATTTCTGTAAATAGGCTTTTAAATCACGTTTGCTGTGCATTAAAAGACATAGGTCACATGTCAGGCTCTGTCTTCCAGGGAGCTTGGTGTTTACTTTTCTTTCTCTGACTTCAAATTGAGAGAATTTATGTAACAATCATGCTGGTTACTCAGAGTGTGTTGTACAATGTTAGTTTTTTTTCTAGCACAAAACCCAACTGAAATGTACTGTGCAGATATTTCCAAATATGGAAACCACAAACAAAGCACACTTTTGGTAATCCTGATGTGTGGTGGAAACAAATATTTCAATACGGTCAAAACAAATTATTACACTGCGTGATGACATTTCCACATATCGTTTGTTTACTCTATACTTTTGTCAGTAAAACTGTATTTCTGTGCAAATGTAATATCCAGCAATAGTGTTATTCTGGGGAAGAACCGCATCCCCACTTTGCACTCCAATTTAGAAAATGTAGAAGGTTGTTTGACATTTTTCTCCGTATATACCTTAGGAGTACTAATCACTCAGTAATCAATAGAATTTGTATACAGTCAGTCAGTCAAAAAGCTTTTATTTCGGCATGATGCCATAAAAAGACATAAATAATTCTGTACAATAAAACTCAATTAAATCAGATATACATAGAGTGCAAGCCATAAAAACATTAAAACTTTATGCTAAAAAATTTGCACAGAGAACAAGATAGAATATTCCCACAAGGAGCCAGTTATAGAAACTATGACCAAACCCCCAAGTAATCTCAGGACATCGGCAGATTCTAGAATAACCATAAAAACCATGCCGGAATCAAAAGGGTTGTGGGACAGTGATCATCTTTTTGGACCTGGTAAGCCACATGGAAAAAAGAAATTTAGCCATCGCAAAGACTATCAATGGAGTGGTGTCATATTTTAGAATCCTAAAGACTAACTGGAAGTCCCTAAGGCCCCTAGACTTACATAGCTGAATAATCCATTTCTTCCTAGCCTTGACATAAAGGGGACAAAAAAGAACAACATGCATCTCAGTTTCGCAGGTGTCAGTACATGCGGGACACGTGCTTGAATGATCAGATGCGTTAGACCATCTATAGGTGAGGGCCCTCAAAGGTAATGAACTATGACGAAACTGGATGTAGAGTTTCTTTGCCAGGGGGGGTTGGATAACATCCAGGAAGATTTCATACTGGGGGCTGGACTTAATGTCCAAAAAGATGTCAGTGAGCCTACCCAGAGACGAGTGTAATAACAATTCCTTCCGATAGAGACACAAGGCCTCATTCAAGGATTTCTTGGATAATGTGCCGCTTGTCTCTTCCGGGGCAGTCCAAAGGTCCCCCTTCCCTATGGCATAACACAAGGTCTTAACGTGTGATAACCAGGGAATCTTATTCAGTTTCCCCCTTGTCAATATGTCGGCCAGGTCAAGCCTATAGCTCGCAAGCTCGGGTGTTGACCAAAGTCGTCTCCAAAACAGGAGAGGGTGATTCAGGGCAATTTCTTCTATAGGAACTAGGCCTAGATCCCATCTCAGGGGGATTAGGGGGGTACTTACAGGTAGTTTCAGAAGATGCCTGATAAAGGAGTTCTCAGTTACCGCTAAAGAAGCAGGAGTAGAATACCCCCAAAGCTCAGCGCCATATAGCGCGCCCCCTCTTGCTTGGGATTTATAGATTTTTCATGGGGGGGCCCAGAGGTTTAGAAGAGGTGTTATTAAAAACCTTCAATAGACCCCCCACTGATTGAGCTAGCTTTAGGTTTGCCTTTGCCATGTGAGACCCCCATTTCATTTTATCATTGAGGGTCACTCCTAAATAGTCAAAGGTAGCAACCCTGTCTAGTTCTACATCTCCCATCTTAGGGTGGGGACAGTTGATTGATTTGGGGCTAAAAACCATAAATTTTGTTTTGGATAGGTTCAATTCCAAATCCCTTATTTCACAGAAAGAGCAAAAGGCCTCCAATGTGCGCTGAACGCCCATGAAAGATTTAGATAACAAGAGCGTGTCATCCGCGAACATAAGGGCCGGTATCCTACGCCCCGCGAGGATAGGAGAATCCAAATTAGCGGAGCGCAGGAGATGCTCGATCATCCCGTTGATAAAAAGGGAGAAAAGGGTGGGGGCCAGGACACAACCCTGCCGCACACCCTTTTCAACCGGAAAAGGCCCTGAAATTTCCCCACATCTCCCATATCTCACCCTTGCGTAAGTGCCTTGGTGTAGGCGTTTGAATAAATGACAAAGGTAGGGGGGGACACCCATCTCTAATAACAAAAGCCACAGTTTTTCCCTTTGGACCAAATCAAATGCGTAGCGAAGGTCCACAAAGATTAAATAAAGATTACCAGCTCCCATACTGACTGTCTTCCAGTAGATCAACTGCAGCCTAAACAGTTGGTCGATAGTGGAAACCTTTGCTCGGAACCCTGCCTGGAGCGAGGATAAAATTTGATGTTCCTCCATCCAGGACTGCAACCTTGTTAAGAGGACTCGGGCAAATAGCTTCTGCAGGACGTCAATCAAACTAATGGGGCGGTAGTTGACTGGGTCCAGGGGGGAGGATTTTTTATGAATGGGTATTATTTCCGCTCCCAACCAGGTATCCGGGATCTCAAGGCCCTGCAAAATGGCATTAAAATATACCAATATGTAAGGGGCCCAAATATTTGGTTCACTTCTAAACAGATCACCGGGGATCCTGTCAAGCCCCGGAGCCTTCCCTGCAGCTAGGGTGCTAAGAGCCAGCTCTATTTCTGAGAGGGAGAAAGAACGACTCACAGAGTCTTCTTGGTCCTTCTGGTACAATGGAGTAAAATTATGCGGGGTTACCAGGACAGCTCCTCCCGTGGGGGCACTTAAAGAATATAGGGGTTTGAAATGGGCGAGCCACACCTCCTCACTAAGGTTAGGAATGATAGCGGGACTACAAGCTGCTGAACCAGTTCGAACGATGTTCCAGAAGGCCTTCGAGTCATGAACTGCTAGTGCTTGTTTCATATTTTGCCACCTAAGGTCCTCCCATTCCGATTTAGCCTCCTTAATCAAATATTTATAAAAAGCCCTTGCAACCCGGATACTCGACGGTGTGCCGTTTTTTACCTCCTTGATCAGGGCAGTCTTGGCCAGCCTGCAGGAACTGTTGAACCAATGCTCAGGCCTAGGTGCTCGTGGCCTTGAAACAGAGGCACTATAGAAAAAACCGGCCAGGCCACCAAGAAGTTCATTATGGATGTTTTGGAGATCAGGGAGATGGTTCTGTTCAATACCCCCGTTAGGGCTCAATATGAGGGAAACCGCCTCCAAGGAACGAGTAACACTACTATATAAGGCTGCAAGCTTTGTTTCATCGGTCACAACCCTTACCCACCTAATCCGTCTACCACCTGCAGCTAGAACCAAGTTCTCGCTATTATGTGACGGCTGACCATGTAGGCTTGCACTGCCACCAATATTGCTTAACAACTCTAGTGACAGTAGATTATGATCACTATCGACCCGCGGAATAACAGAAAATGCTGCTAAGTAGCCCCAAAATTCCACGTTCACCAAGATATAGTCGATAGTTGAACAACTCCCGGGTCTATTGAAGGTGAAGGCTCCCGGTGTGTCAGGGCACAATCTACCATTACAAGCCCTCAAAGAATGTGCAATAGCTAACTTATTAATCTCGAGGGCTAGAGGGAGGAGACGTTTAGCCGAGTAGATGGTAGGGACAGGGATTTTATAGTGTTCGTCCTCATCGCAGGTAAGGGAAGGGATCCCGAGAAGAGGTTCGTAGTGGCAATTAAAATCCGCACCTAGTAGTTTGTGCGATTTAGGTGGCAGGGAGTGTAGTACCTCATCCAAGGCTCCCAAAATTGACCACCCCAGCTGAGCCGGATAGGGGCGTAGGTAAACATTTAGGACTACCAACGAATATCCGGCGGGGAAGGTAAGTAACAGGCACAGGATATCAGGGGATTTAGTATCAATTGATTTTACAGAGCAACCTAAATGGGTTGCAACCCAAATAACTAACCCCCCCGATGGTCTACCCCTTACACCTTGGACCGCGGGAATAGAATAAGTTGCGTAACCCACCCTCGCTGGGCTATATCGGAGCCAAGTTTCTTGAAATAAACAGATATCGAATTGGTCCATTAGCTCTCCCTACTCTGGGTCAGAGAGTTTAGTCTCTAGACCGGCCACATTCCAGGACCCTATTAGTGGTCTACGAGAGGGTGTGGAACAAGGACCGGCCACCAACTGAGGAGAAACAGAGGACCCATGCGAGGCAGTATGTTCAAGGAAACCCAGCTCAGGGTATCCTTCCATAAGGCTATTGTACAGTTGGGGAGGGGGGAGGGAAGTGGGTCGACTCCCGATACCTAGTGTGGTCAGGGAAGCATCCCTCACCACTCCATACACCTCTCTACCAAGATTCCCCTCTATACTCATGTGCCTACCCTTAGTATTCCTTCCGGATGATGGTCAATCCACGGAGCTAAGTGCATCAAAACGATTAGCAACCGGGATGTTGAATAAAAAATTATGGGTAGGATGGTGGAAGTGTGAGAGTCCTACCGTGCTCCGGACGTTATGATGAGGATAAAAATACCCCAAATGGGAAGTATCAATAGAACCTAATTTAGGTTTCCCGCTCAAATCCAAAATATGTCCCACTACTCCAGGGTCCCTGAAGTTGATCAAAACGCAGTCCCCGCTAATGTCCTTTGGGCGGGTCCCCAGCCAACTAACCCTACGAACAAACAGGATCTCCCCATTACCAGCTCCATTCAGTGGTCTATTTTTGGACAGCCAATATGTGACTTTGTTTTTTAATTCGTAGTAGGTTTCCCCCTTAGAACTAGATAACGGAGGAACTCCTGTGAGCACAATCACATACGGGGCAGACTCGGGGGGGAGCTGTACAGATGGCAGAGGATTAACCAGATTCCAAGGGGCTAAATTCCCTACCGTACTAGGAAGGGACCTGCCCACCCCAGGGCCCCGTGGGCTATGTTCCTTATTGCTCAGAGGCTGGTCACATGCTGATGGAGCAATAGAGATTCGGGGAGCATTCCGGGGATTAGGAGAACCAACGGAAGGAGGAGGGGCAGTTGGTAGCGCCAAAGGGGGCTGGGATAAAATCGAAGAAGTGGGGGGCAAGCAGGCGCTAGGCTGATCCTGGGAGGCGGGATTTGTGGACTTAGCTTGGGTATTACTGCCTACCATGGAGCGAGAAGTGGGCAATGGATCAGGATGTGACTGTTGTGGCCCTATACCTTTGGTGTTAACAAGAGATACCAGCCTGTCTATTTTAGATGACAGGGTTTTTAGAAAAAGGTTTAGGGAGTGATCAATGTGCGATTGAAGATCTAATAATAGATTAGAAGCCCAAACCGGTGGATTAATAGTAGCAGGTTGGTGAATCTGGTCTAAAGAGGCAAGGCCAGGATCAGGGGGGGCAGAGTTGACGGTCCTTTGTTTTGATTTCTGTTTTATTTTCTGTTTATTTTTCTTTGATTTTACCCGTTTCGTGGTGGCCACTATAGAAACAAAAGAAGAAGATAATGGACCAATTTCCGAGCGCTCAGGCTCAGCTGCAATCACCTGTGCACAGGGTAAG
The DNA here is from genome assembly GCF_964204655.1 of Triturus cristatus. Taxonomy (NCBI): domain Eukaryota; kingdom Metazoa; phylum Chordata; class Amphibia; order Caudata; family Salamandridae; genus Triturus; species Triturus cristatus. The sequence continues at coordinate 1,146,898,951 of NC_140580.1, read as the reverse complement.
TGGGTAAAAGATGGCAGCATAGATGTCATAGCTTCCATATCTACCTGATATGTGGACGCATCAGCCGAGCCCTCATGTGGGGGTTCCAAGGTAAATGCAGGAGTAATGGACAGCCGTCTTTCCGTATTTTCAATGGCTGTAGCAACCACCCCAATTGTTTTCTGCAACATTTTATCTATCGCAGTCAAACTTGGCAGCGGAGGATTCAGATTAGCTAATTGTCTGGTCATGGGCCGACTCGAAGAGGGTTTAGTATGTTTCCCCATAACTCAGTTGGGGACTAGCAGACTAGTATAATACGGGTAAAAAACAAAAAAAAATATAAAAACCCTCTAGGTATGGTAGCTTAATACTAAAAAATACAAGAATAAAATAACATACAACACGCTATGTAGCTTATGACTGAGTACTGTGTAACGATTAAAACACTACTCATTAATAGTGTGATTTACAGTCCAAACTAACCCGGAGTCCAGAGCCAAGAGGTGTTGCCCGGTCCAGCCTCTTCCGGCCCCGGACGGCCACAGACGGTCCCGCCCTTGTCCCGGGCTTCTCCCGGCGCTACCCGCGCGCGATCCCGCGTCGCGGGGGCGGCGGCGGTAATTTAAGCGCCTCCTGGCGCGCAGCTGTGCATCAGGTGATGTGTGCCCGCTAATCCTCCTGGGACAGGTAGTCCTGTCTCCCCACTGCGGCCGCGGACGTTGTGAATGCGGCGGCGGGAGACCAGGAGCACTTCAGGGCAAAGGGCAGCAGAAACAGGCAGCAGAGTTCAGGGACCACAGAACCTCAAGGGTGAGTGGAGACAAGTTGCCCAACAACGATGTACAGGAAACGAAACCCGCTCTGCCGGAGCGGCGGCGGTAATTTAAGCGCCTCCTGGCGCGCAGCTGTGCATCAGGTGATGTGTGCCCGCTAATCCTCCTGGGACAGGTAGTCCTGTCTCCCCACTGCGGCCGCGGACGTTGTGAATGCGGCGGCGGGAGACCAGGAGCACTTCAGGGCAAAGGGCAGCAGAAACAGGCAGCAGAGTTCAGGGACCACAGAACCTCATGGGTGAGTGGAGACAAGTTGCCCAACAACGATGTACAGGAAACGAAACTCGTAAATACTCGTAATGTCTCCTTTATTGATTTTGAAATATTTTAATTCGTAGTGTTGAACCTCCCACTACAATTAAAATTCATGTGCATTAATTTGGAATCCCAAAGCATTTCGGCACAAGCCCTTCATCAGGGTGATGTATGCTGTAATGTAATAAACAACCTTTTGTCAAAATATCATGAATGATACTACCTATCAATAGGAAAAATGTCTGTAAGTATTTGTCCAGTTTTGTCAGTGGTTAAAACGTTTTTTTTATATGTATATATGTACCAGTACTTAGGAAAGTGCGTTCCCATAGTGATGGGTAAGATGAATGTCACCCAGCTGGATTCAGCAGCACGGAGATAAGAACCCTGTGTGTAAACGTCTGCTCATCCCTTTGACACATGCAGATTCTGAAGACAGTAACAACTATACACCGTGTCTTTTAGCTCGCCCCCTCTTGGTTGTGCGCAAGTGAAATTCAGAATTTATCAATCGTGTCAATCGTGTAACATCACTATGCTTGGAAGTCTTAGAAAAAATAAGATAAAGGCATGGAAAAAATGTACGGGAAAAAAGAATAAAAAGTGATCTTGAAACTACCAAAAACGGTGTGTTGCGCAAAAATGTCATTAACGTGGGACAAAATGAGATCTAGAAAGTATCAAAACGACATTCAGTGCACGTCAACGTCATGCCATAGTCAATACTGATGGGTGTACCAACGATTTGGTATTCTGCCACAGAATAACGCTATTGCTAAGCATAAACATTCACACCTTTGATCAGAGGGCGATACTCGCCTGCACCCAACACCTTTCCACCAAAACCATACAAACAAGGATCTAAAGAATATTCTAATACCAATAGGAGTGCATCTACCCTTGCTTTTCATGCTATCAGTTTTCTGATCTAGTTCAGGACGCACCCAGCCCTCAAGATGTCATACGAGGAAATTTCAAACATTACTGATAACAGAGCTGACACATTCGGCTTCACCTCCGTTGAAGCACATCAAATTTACTCTTTGATTCATGAAATGGATACAGCCACGACCAGTACTGGATCCATACAGAACAATATAAAACAACTGCTATACATTACAAAAAGGGAAGTGAATTTAACAACTTCATGCAAGTACTTAAAGTATCACAGAGTTCAACGCATTCTGAGAGGTCTGCGAATTTCACTTAGATCAACGTTTGCAAAAACAATTTAAAATGTACTGAACAATGTTACGTCATCCCCAACAAATGTTTGCTCAACCTAATACTGTTGATTGTAGAGGAGCTATCGAACTATTAGAAGAACTAAATAAATAAATAAGTCAAATAAAACATGAATTATTGAACAACATGTCAAAAGATGAATAGGATAAGACTTTAACTGATATCAACATACAATTGGAACAATACACTAAGGAAATCAACAAAAGGAAAATCCGCAAATTCGGGCGGGATACTTTAGACTACAAAATTGGTGAAGTGTACAACTGGGTAGACATATATGCCAGACGATGACAAAACATTTTCTACTAGATTTATGGATGGAGAAAGCTCAACATCTAATGAATATGTGGATAAGCTTAGCCACACACAAGAACATTTCAACCAAGGGGCATCAAATTCCAGCAACGTTGTTCAATCTTCTTCTAATCAATCCACCACAGATGCTTCTTTTTTAGGGAGAGGCCGAGACGCCGCTATCAAACCCAAAGGGGACAAGGCCACAAAATCAAAACAGCAATCAATTGGAAAATCAACCCAGAGTCAGAAAACCTAGTCATTAACATCTCTAATTGTCATTTGACACACATTCAACTGAAAATTTTGCAGAAAGGAACATCATTTGTTCCGACGCATCATTTCAACGAGCTTGAAATTCAAATACGTTTTTTTAGATTCATGAGCAACCTAAGACTTGGACACTTTTTTAAAAACGTGATTGAACCACACTCTAACAAAGAAGAAAACACCTTACTTGGTTTAAGAAACAAGACTACATTCATGGCTCCAATCAGTCACAAGACTCTTGACTCATTCCAAACAGTGGTTCAAAATGAATTTCAAGAAGTTTTCAAAACCAAACCTTCTAAGAAGTCGAACCTAACCCAGAAAGAACGAGGAGCAATATTACAAATGGATAAAAATGAAAACATCACATGTTGTAAGGCAGACAAAGGAGGAGCTTTAGCTATTTTGTATGCAGATTTTTGGTTATTTTGTATACGCATCGTAAGAGCGCGAAGGAGCATGTACATGACAAGAAAACTTATATGAAACTTAACTTCAACCCCATAGGTGAATTTTCAAAGATCTTATCCACCATCTTAAACAAAGCATGTGCAATGGGAACCATTACAGAGGCTGACAAACATTACCACATACAGGAACACCAGAGCACACCATAATAACGACTTACAAAAATCGCCTTTTGGACCAATTGTTTTGACAAGAAATTCCATACTTGAACCCATCGGAAGATATCTAGACCATCACCTTCAACCCATCGTTCAGAAAATGACCACCGATTTGAAGGACGCAATGGATTTTCTCAACAAGATAAGGTCAATTTAACTAGAAGAAGACACCCTTCCCATCCTGTGCACAATTGACGTAAGGTCATTACATACTTCCGTTCCACATGACCAAGGTCTGAAAGCAAGTGAATCTTTCCTTATCAACGCCACTATTGAGGACAACCTAAAAATCTTTCTGTTGGAATTACTACACTTTACGTCATACCACAGCTACTTCATGTGGGACAAAGAATACTATTTGCAACTCTCAGGCACATCTATGGGAAATTGTACAGCACCGTGCTATGTGAATCTCTTTATGCATCACTTCGAATTAGAAAACATATTCCAAAAACAAGAATTGTCCGAAAACTTGATATCTTTTTGGAGATACATTAACAACATATTTCTTATATGGAAAGGTCAGCAAACACAGTTTATATCTGCGATTTATTATTTGAATACTAGAGATGAATGCATCAGTTTCACCCACACTATGAGTAAGAGTCAGACTACATTTTTGGATGTTGAAGTTACAATTCAGGGTCGAAATTTTGAAACTAACGTTTTTACTAAATCAACAGATAGAAATAATTTACTGCACTATAACAGTTGTCATCAAAGAGCCCTGAAACAACATCTTCCTTACTCTCAACTGCTAAGAATCAAAAGAATAACTTCCAATGAAGAAAAATACAAAACAAACCGCAAAACATTAGCTAACCGATTCGAACAAAGAGGGTATCCTGACAACAGTATAACCACTTCTATAGAAAGGGCAGATGCGAAAGACAGAAACCAATTGATAACAAGTACCAAGCCTTGAACCATCATAAACAGATCTGTTTTTGTCTCACAATTTTCCACCAGAAGGCATGCTATCAAGAGAATAATGCTAAAACATTGGTGTATGTTACAAACTGAAGATGAGTTTGGAGGTATTTTCAGTCTTTCCCCACTTTTCGCATACCAAAGAACCAAAAATCTTAAAGAGATTCTAACTAAACCACCTAACACCACAATCGACTGAGTTCACAAAGGGACCACACCGTGTCACAATTGCGGCAACTGTAACAACATAATAAAGGGTACCACAATTTCGCATCCCATAAGCGGAATTTGGATCAAATTAAACACCACAACCACTTGTGATTCCAAAAATGTAGTGTACATGCTGAAAAGCCCATGTGGACTGGCATACATTGGCAAAACCGAACGAAAAATAAAAACAAGGCTTATTGAACATAAAAGTAACATTCGGAATAGGAATGAAAAATCAACAGTGGCAGTTAATTTCAACAGACACAATCTCAATGCTAGTCAACTCAGATTCCTTGTTTTAGAAACCACACCTGTCCAAGAAGGCAGAGATAACAAAAAACATCTACTACAAAGAGAAACTCATTGGATAAAAAACTTGACTCTTGCAGCCCTAAAGGTTTGAATGAACGTCTGGTCCTGAGCTGCTACCTCTAATCTTTATGCAGTTTCTCGGCTCATATCTATTTTGTAATATATGGAACATTTCTTTCAAGTATTTTGATGTTTTGATTGTGCTTCATTGAGTTTTGATCGTATTTATTTTCTATTCTTCATTTATCCATTCATGTATTTTTATTTGACATTAAGTAACAAGATGCACTGAACAGGTAAATAGAATTTGCCATTCCAAGATGGCGCTTACACTTGTATACTTCTATTGGGATTGTGGAAACTGCCATTTCTAGATGGCGCTGACATGTTTTTCATCATCACGTTCAACTCTCCGGAAGCTAGTGTTTATTTCTTTGCGTTACGTGTTCCCGTTTTCATTTCACTTTTTGGACACAACACGGGAAAACCGTAATGACCCCCTTGGTGATGAGAAATCCGAAGGCACAGTTTTCATGCAATTTTAGTAATATTTTTGTAGTATTGTGTACTCATTAGCTTTTGTGTTAGTTTCTTTCATGTATTACTCCATTGTAATGTTATAGTATTTCTTTCCTTTAATTATAGATTGTTCATTTGTTCCACATTCCTGCTCTAGTTGCTAGGAGAAAGATCAGAATCTCTGGGCTTTCACCTGAGCAACTGGCTTTGGCTGTGGGTCCTTCTCATTGATACTTGTTATTTGGAAATAAACTCTTATCGAAGCAATCAACACTGTTTCCTGGCTCCAGTGATTTCTACCCTGATACTACATCTGGTACCAGGAGCGGGGTAGGAACTTCTTGTCTCCCACGATATGGACAATCCTCCTGAGCTGTCTTTTTCTGCTGCTGCTTTCGGACCCACAAGCCTAATGCCACAAATTGGTTTATTTGCCACTGCAGGTGCGTGACTTTATTTATTTATCTTTTAAAAAAAAATTCCTTGCCCAGACCTGCGTTCCTTTTCCTTTCTCGGCTGTTATTTTTCAAAAGGGAATAGGAAAAGAACTTACAACGCGACTGTCATCAGCTGCTCGAGCGCCTTCATTGTTCTGTGCTCGAGCCTTCTCCTTCACGAGCGCTTCCAGCCCGTCATAAGCTGCTCGAGCGCTTTCATTGTTCCGCACTCGAGCCTTCTCCTTCACAAGCGTTTCCAGCTGCTCGCATTATCTCTTGAGCGCATTGCAAGTCAGCCGCCTGCTTCATAAACACTATGGGGGCATTGCAGGCGCATTCTACTGTAGCCGCCTGTCATTTACGCTCCTGCTGCTTTGCCCTTTACGTACCTGCTGTGCTTCGATGACTCGTACTGCTTCACAGGCCATTCCTCGATCCGCGTATGTTGGATCTTGCTGTTGTAGTTCCTGTTTTCTGTTCATCTCAATCTGCTCACGCGCATGTCCCGCCTCCTACTTCCTGCCTCATTTTAATTGGCTCGATGTTTTGATGGAATCTGATACCTTTTCTTTATCCAAGCCTGACATCTAGTGGAGAAACTGAGCAATACATTCTTCAACTAGCTCATTAAGCACTGCGCTTACTCCGCACTGGCCATACTTTATTCTATTCTGGAACTCAGTCTACGTGGAATCTCTGCACGAGTGTCTCTCTATTTACCTGCTGTTTATTCACACGCTTATCCCACCGTCTACCAGCCAGTATATTTCTACATTTACTATTTTAAAAATGTTGCATTTTTGGACTTGGTTGTGGGAGCTTCGGTCTGCATTGCCGGCATACTTGCTCCAACCACTAAGTTTGCTTCATTTAATTCTCTACATTTATTATTGATTTTCTTCTCTACTTATACTGTTTCACTTATTCTTCCTTATTTTCTTCTTATTTCTTCTTTATTTTTCCTCTAACAATGTTTTACATCCTCCTCCTTTTTTACCGAAACCTGGAAAATCTAAAATCAAGTGGGAAAAATGGCTTCGAGGTTTTGAAGGTTATTTAGTTGCGATTGATTCTCTTGATTACTTGCCTGCTAGTTGACTTGGTTTACTATTTAACAATTTAGGTTTTGCAGGTCAAAGTACTTTTGACAACGTTCCTGTTTTTCTACATCCATCAGGGGATTCTGTATGGAATGTTTATATTGAAGCTAAGGAGAGGCTTAAAAAACATTTTTCTGATGAACCAAATATATTATTAGAAAGACGCAGCTTTGTCATGCGAAAACAAACCAGTGAAACTGTGGAGGAATTTATTGCTGATTTACGTGTCTTTGCTTCCACTTGCGAATTTGAAAATTCTGTTGATACCTACATCAGGGATCAATTTGTTCTCAATTTTCTCAAAGAAATTCAGGAACGTTTGCTTACCTACCATAATCTCTCGCTGTCTGAAGTTATAGGCATTGCCAAAAGCAATGAGCGTTCCATCTTATCCTCTCAAGCTCTTGCTTCTCGTCAATTTCTGCCGTCTGTTTCTATGGTTACTGATGACTCCACCATTGCGGCAGTCACATTTTCTAAAGATACCAAAGATTTGAAAAAACAATCTTTCTGTTATCGGTGTGGGTCTAAAACACACATTGGTAATAATCCCAAATGTCCTGCAATTGGTAAGAAATGTATTAATTGTTAGAAAGTAGGACACTTTCACACTGTTTGTAGATTGCAGAGTCTGGTTCACACATCTACCATTCATGCACCTGAATTACAACCTGAAGATGTTTTACAATCTGAATTTTCTTTACAAAATTCTGATATCAACGTTAAAGCTTGTACTCACAGGATGTCAAATCTATTACTTACTGTTGATGGTCAAACCTTAAACAAAATAGAAGGTCCTTATTGTCAAGCTTATACTGGTAAGAAATGTTTACATGTTATGGCAGATTCAGGGTCTCCCATAACTGTTTTAGATGATAAAACTTTTCATGATTTGTGGTCTTCTTCTGTTCAACTCATTCCTCCTGATATCTGTCCTAAAGCATTTGATGATAAAGATATTGTCTTCTTGGGGTTTTTTGTTGTTGAAAATTTAAGCATTTTGGGGAGGTCTGTACACTCTAAGATTTATGTCACAATTAATGGCAAAGATCTTGTTGGTTAGATGGATTTAGCCAAATTGGGTATATATCTCAAACCCGGTCACAAAAATCCCATTGTTTTGAGAGAAATACCCATTTTGTCTCTTTCTGATGTTTCTGATAACATTGTTTCTAATCTCATGCACAAATTTCCTAAAGTTTTTAAGGATAGTATTGGTACCTTTCAAGGGCTGGAGCATGACATCAAACTAAAAAAACATGCCACACCTGTAATACACAAAGTCAGACTAGTCCCCATCACTGTTTGTTCAGAATTGAAGACTCTACTCGACAAACTCACTGACGAGGGTATCATCACAACTACTGACTCCTCAGAATGGGTTTCTCCCATCGTTAAAGCCAAGAATAATAATGGTTCCCTTCGTCTATGTGTGGACTTGGTGAGGCCAAGTACTTTTCCACCATTGATCTGCATTCCGCATACCACCAGGTTCCCCTCACCCCTGTCTCACAAGATCTCACCACATTCATAACACCTTCTGGTGCTTTCAAATATTTGAGAATTCCCTTTGTTCTCGCTTCCGCAGCAAGCGTTTTTCATAAAGCCATGGACAATTTATTCAAAGATCATAAAAATGTCTAGGCTTTCCAAGATGACATTCTTGTCTTCACGGAAACCAAAGAACAGCATTTGTTGGTTTTTGATAAAGTCTTAAATATTCTCTCTACCGGGGGATTACCATTCAATCCGAAAAGTGCAAGTTTTTGGTACAAAACTTGGACTATCTTGGTCATTCCATCACACCCAGTGGTATTAAGCCAAAGTTCAGCAACATTGAAGCCATTCTTAAAGCACCTGTCCCGACAGATAGAGATTCATTGAGATCTTTTCTTGGTCTCTGTGAATTTTATGCTTGTTTTGTTCCCTCCTATGCTTCTGCTGTTCAACCTCTAAGGCAGCTTCTTAAGAAGTGGATCAAATATCTCTGGAATGAAGAAATTGACTGTGCTTTCACTGGTCTCACCCATTTGGTCTCCACTGCTTCTGCCCTCAATCCTTTTGTTCTAGGTTCTGACTGTATCATTTATGTTGATGCCAGTATGAAGGGTATTGGTGCAGTTTTTGATCAGAAAGTTAAAGGCAAAGAACTCACTATATCCTTCGCCTCTAGTGCTCTTTCGCAGTCCGAATCGCATTACAGCACCATCTAAAGGGAGGCTCTAGCTTATGTTTGTGTTGTCCAGAAATTTAAAACTTACCTGTGGGGTTGTTCTTTTGAAATTTTGACCGATCATAAACCTCCTGTCTTTTTACTTCATGGGAATGGTCTTGACAAAGCTTGGTGCATTTGCTCTCCAAATTACAGGAATACCATTTTACTATTAATTACATTCAAGGTGGGAAAAATGATCATGCAGATTATCTCTCGCATGCCTTTATCTTCTGACTATGAACTCAACGAGGGAAACATCGTTAACATCGCATTCAGTACACCGCGATGCTGTTACATCGCGGTCGTTACAACGAACGCGATGTAATCACGCGATGCCATTACAACGCAAGTCTTTACATCGACTTGCGCTAGATGGCGTGCTAACATTACAAATAGTGTTGTTTACTATCCCAACACCTTCCCTACTGTTAAGTGGACTGGAGTTGGAATAGTAAATTACGCTTTTCTAATGTTAGCACGCCATCTAGCGCAAGTCGATGTAAAGACTTGCGTTGTAATGGCATAGCGTAGTAACATCGCAGTCGTTGTAACGACCGCGATGTAACTGCACGCGTTGTAATGACTCGCATTGTTACGTCATACATCCACTCAACAATGATTATGAATGTGTTGTTGCTGTATTGGATGCTGTTTCTCCTTGCAAAGATGTCATTTCTGAAAAAGACTGGTTCGATGCTCTTTCGCAGAATGAAGTTCGCAAGAGAGTCATGGAATATATTGTGTCTGATTGGCCTCCTCTACGCAACCTTCACAATGACTTGAAACCTTTTGCTCAAATTTCACCTGAACTTTCTATTGAGAATAAAGTTTGTACCAGAATTGGCAAATTAATTCCATTCCTCCTCTTCATCTTAAAAATTGCCTTATTAAATTGGCACATCAAGGACATTTAGGCACAACTGCTTCCTGCAAGATCTTGAGAGAGCACTACTGGTGGCTTGCTAGGAACACCCAGGTTTCTTCCTTTATTGATTTATGTCCTCAATGTGTCATTTCTGATAAGCACTGGAAAACATCAAAAGAACCCTTACATCCTGTTCCTTTACCTGATGGACCTTGGATTAAAGTGGCACTAGATTTTGCTGGCCCATTTAACCTTCTTCCATCTTGTAATAGGTTTCTCATTGTTCTAATTGACTATTTTTCCAAATGGATTTATTTCTCATTTGTTGAATCTGCTTCTCCACAGTCTGTTTTACATTTTTTACGACATGTTTTTTCTCTTGAGGGTACCCCTAAAGAATTAGTTACTGACAACGGCACACACTTTACTTCTTCTCTTATGAAAACTTTTCTTTTGGAATCGGATATTAAACATCTTCAGGTTGTTCTTTACAGTCCATCTTCAAATGGACTTGTCGAAAGAGCTAATCATTTTATAATAGATGGCATCCAATTTGCCCTTGCTTCGAGACTGGATAATATTTTTCTTAGAGACAAAATCAATGCACATCATTCCACTCCTCACTCTACAACTGGTTTTTCACCATTTGAGTTGTTGAGGGGCAGACAATGAAGATATAAAATATTACCTTGCATGGCTTGATTTTCAATCTGAGTCTAAGTCCTATGATGCCCTCTCGTTAAGGAAAAATTTCTTATTTAAACAAAAACAACAAAAAACACATTTTGACTCTTCTAAGCATGTTTCCGAAAAATAATTGTTGGTTGGTTCTTGGGTCCTTCTCAAGAAACCTGTCAGAGTTTCTAAGGGGGAATCTATTTTGTTATCTCCCTGCAAAATTGAGCGGGTCAGCAAAGGTTCTATCCTGTTACAAGGGAGAGGTTGGTGGAATAAAAACATGCTAGTTCCTATTTCCAACATTCAGAAGGATATTTATTTCAGATCACATGCTTCCACATTTGATGGTTCTCCTTTTGTGGATGACTCTATTTTGTTTGAATCCAGCTTACTAATTCATGTTTCAAGAAAATGTCTATTGGTTTGCATGTTTTAGTTGAAGTTGATATGCCATCTTCTCTGGATGCCAAAGATTCAAAATGTTTACCTGTTGAACATGTTATGCCTGCTGCTCTGGCTTCTACTTCTCAGACTGTACCGTCTTCTCAATCTACTGATTCTGTGGTATCAGAACCTTCTATTTCCAAAAGAATTTCTTGGTTGCCTTCCCCATTTCATTATTTTGATTTGTCTTAATTTGTTTTTTTTATAAGGGGGAAGGTGATGTAGTATTGTGTATTCATTAGCTTTTGTGTTAGTTGCTTTCATGTATTACTCCATTGTAAAGTTATAGTATTTCTTTATTTGTAATTATAGATTGTTCATTTGTTCCAAATTCCTTCTCTAGTTGCTAGGAGAAAGATCAGAATCTCTGGGCTTTCTCCTGAGCAACTGGCGTTGGCTGTGGGTCCTTCTCATTGATACTTGTTATTTGGAAATAAACTGGTATTTAGGCAATCAACACTGTTTCGTGGCGCCAGTGATTTCTACCGCCATACTACAATTTTTATTAATGGTGTTGAATTCACTGACATCGATGCTATCAACCTGAACATGCGATTAAAATCATTGGTATAATATCAGTATTGGCTACGGCATGACCTTGACATTCACTGAACGTCGTTTTGATACTTTCGATACCGTTTTTGGTACTTTGAGATCACATTTTATTATTTTAGCCCACACATTTTTCCACGTTATGATCTTATTTTTTCTAGGACTTCAAAGCATGGTGAAGTTACACGATTGATAAATTTTGTATTTCACCGATACACAACCAAGAAGGTGCACAGAGGAGGCGAGCTAAAAGACACGGTGTATAGTTGTTACTGTCTTCAGAATCTGCATGTTTCAAAGGGACGAACAGACGTTTACACACAGGGTTCTTATCTCCGTGCTGAATCCAGCTGGGTAACATCAATTTTACCCATCACTATGGGTACGCACTTTCCTAAGTACATATATATGTACTGCGGTGATTTAGGGCTCTAGATCCCACTTCGTTTTTCCAATGTGAATATCGGATTGCTACTCAGTACGGATTGATGTACGAGATAATAATCAGCACTTTAATGTATGCTATTTTTGCACATATATATATATTAAAAAATTCTTGTTTCACCACCACTTTATTTGCCATAGACTAAAAACCTAATGTTTTAAAATTGGGATCCGCATTGCTCATGCCTCACTGTTATCAATAGTGATGTTCTGACCTGCATTATTTAGCAGCAAAACGCCTGGTGCGTTATCTTATGAATCGTAGATAAACGTGAGGTTCTATACACAGAAAAAATTGCTCACGGTCTCTAGCAGCAATGTCCAGGAAAAACAGGAATATCTTTTATGTCTATGGATATGTTTGCACATGTGTTTTGTATTTACGAGCACTTTTCACTTTAAAAGTACGGCCATGACGTCCATCAAATGTCATGTGATCAAGGCCTGTGGTGGGCTGAAACGCGTTGTGGCGAGACCTGCACTCTGAATAAATAATAAAAAAAAAGGCACATTACAGTGGTCCGTTCCGTCTTTTTCTTTCCGAGGTGGAGGAGTGGCGGAGCTTAAGAATATATATATATATATATATATATATATATATATATATATATATATATATATGCAACCAGTCCTGCTGTCAAGGTTCAAAAACAGGCGTAGACTCCGTGAGAAATTAAGCATGAAGGAATTTTATTTTCGTTACGAAGACCAAGACGCGTTTCGACGGCAAGCCGCCTTTGTCAATATCTCAGGTAATACCAATGGCTCCCATTAAGTACTGTGTGTCACAGACAATCGTCATGGCAACGGTATACAACTGACATGGAAAACAACAACTTGTGTAGTTTCAGCCCAGAATAAAAAGACAGACTAATACGATTGACATGTAGGTTCCCTACTGCAAGAAAAGATTATTTTGTTACAATTAAATTCATGATTAACCAAAATCTAAATTCCAACAGTGTAAAAATCCGCAGAAACAGGAATATAAGCCGAATTCGAACATTGATTATTTCAATTATTTGAATTATAAAGCCCCAGTGGGCCTTCCTGAACCTCCCTAAAAAGATCTTTGAATTACTTGGTTAAACAGATAGTGGCCAGTTAGCTACATATTTTTGAAAACATTCAGACTGAAGGGAGAGAAAAGGGGGCTCAACTGAATTCATATGGGTTCGCAGAAAACACAACGTCTGTCATCATGGGCTGGGGATAATCATTGTACAGACACACAGTTCAAAGCAAACTAAAAGTACAATAAGGTAAACCTGGGATAAAAAACGGAGTAAGGGTACGGTAAGAGACAGGCAGAAATAGATTCACAAATGTACGGATAAAGCCTCATCCGTATTTAATCCAATGGGTAGTTTGGTGTTAAACAGAATGATGTACTTGGATTCTAGTCTGCGCAGTGTTTGCTGTCTATTGCCTCCTCTTGGGTTCCTAGGAACAGTATTAAGAACACAGTAGGAAAGGTCAGATGATTTTCCATTGTGGCATTGATTAATGTGTCTGGCCACCGGGTAATTGGGGTCATCGTTGTTAATCGCCCGCAAGTGCTGCAGTATACGTACATGAACAGGGTGAATGGTGGACCCTATATAACGTTTGTTACATGTACATTGTAACATGTACACTGCAAAATCACTTTTACATGTAAAACTTCCCCTTATGATAAAGGGAGAGTGTCTGAGTGGAGAACTGATTTCTTTTACATTAATACCATGGCGGCAGGCCTTACATTTGGTACATCTTCTAAAGCCATTGTTGGTTTTGAGCCACTCAGTGCCTTTGTTGATACTGGGTGCGTTGTTGACTAGATTCTGTCTCATGGATTTTGCACGTCTAAACGTTAGGGATGGTGTCGTTGGCATATTTGGACCTAGAACGGGGTCATTGCGCACGATTTGCCAATGTTTATACAGAGTTTTTCTCAAAATGTCATGGTAGGTGTTATATCCAGTTATGAATCTAGGTGTACCAGATATAGACTTTTTGTTTTTATTCTTTAGTTTTTCTGGGTTGGGGAAAAGAAGTTCCTTTCTGGTGACATTCTGAACTTTAGCATTGGCTTTGTTTAAGGTGTCTGCATTGTAACCTCTTCGTTCTAGTCTGTCAAACAGAGTGTTAGTTGCTTCGACAAGACTGCTCTGTGTGCTGCAGTTTCTCTTCATACGAAGACATTCCGCGTATGGGATGCTTTGTTTCAAAGAGGTGGGGTGAAAGCTACTGTAGTGGAGAATGGAATTTCCTGATGTAGGTTTCCTATAAATTCTGGTCTCCACTTTAGAATTCTCCACAAATATCTCTAAGTCCAAGAATTGTATAGTTGACTTGTTGATGTTACATGTGAAAGATAAATTGAGAGAGTTCTCATTGAGTGCTTTGGCAAAGTTAAGAGCAGATTCTTCCGTCCCTTGCCAAAGAAAAAACGAATCATCTATGTAACGGACGTATAACACCACATTTTCAGTCATTGTTTGTTCATGGTCAACCATGAGCACCTGCTCCTCCCACCAGCCCATATGCAAATTAGCATAGCTGGGGGCGAAGCAGGTACCCATGGCAGTCCCGCACAGCTGTTTGTAAAATAGTTTGTCAAATATGAACACATTGTTATCTAGACACCATTCTGACATCTTTAACAACATGAGAGTATGATTGAATAGTTCTATGGATCTTTTGCCTAAGTAATGTTTCAGTGCATTGAGTCCATCTCTGTGTTTAATACTCGTGTACAGAGTATTGACATCAAGTGTCATCAGTAAAGAATTTTCATCACAATGCAAGTCATAGATCTTTGTCAGAAAGTCTCCTGTATCTTTAATAAAAGACGGGAGGGTCTGAACATATGGCTGTAAAAAAGAGTCAATGAATTTAGAAGTGTTCTCAAAAAGACCTCCTATGGCAGATATAATAGGCCTTCCAGGTGGATTTGTGGCACTCTTGTGTATCTTGGGTATTAGATACAACTGTGGAACAATAGGATAGTCTGTTTTGAGAAAGTCAAATTCCTGTTTAGAGATCAGGTTGGAACATCTCCACTGGTATAGGTCGGCATGATATTTTTCTTTCGTACTTGCTAAAGATGTGGGGCTTACCCGACAGTAACATTCTGGGTTTTGGAGTTGTTGATGTGCTTCCAGATTGTATTGATCTAATGGCCAAAGGACGACATTCCCACCTTTGTCCGACCATCTCACCACGATGTCTTGGCGTGTTTTGATTTTGTTTATGAGTTTCTCATATTCAAGTCTCTGATTACGATTGGTCTTGATAAACCTTGTGCTGGATATGGTGGATAGACTTTTGAGATCTTTAATCATGTTTTCCGCGAAAATATCTATGTTGTCTCTTGGCATAATAGGAAGGAAGACAGATTTCGGTTTATACGGAGTAGTTTTCCTTCCGTAGATATCCAATCCCATGCTATCTGCTGCTTGTTTAGATGTTGTGTCTGCACCAGATTCCAATGCTGCCATATCTTGTAGTAGTTCCATATCGGCCACTTTCAGGTTGCTCACTGGTGCGTTTATATCCGTTGGATTCGATGCTGGAATTTCTGTTTTGTTAGTGGAACTAAAGTATTTTTGCAATTTCAGTTTCCTTGTAAATTGAAAGAGATCTATGCGGGTTTGAGCATAGTCAAAGTTGGTAGGTGCACACCATGACAAACCTAGTGTCAATATTTCTTGTTCTTTTTCGGTTAAAGTCATATTGGTAAGATTTATGACTGTGTTGTCTCTTATGGTATTCGATCTTACTTTCTCTTTGTTCGCCTGTTCGTAGTTTTGGATGAGTTTTTTTCTCCCTCCCCATCTCCGGTCTTTCCGCCTTCTCGTCTTTGATTTTGTGTTTTGTTTGTTTGTTCGTATCGAGGCGGGCGGGGTCTCAGGTACATGGAACGTTCTATCCATAAAAAATCAAGTTCTTGAATTACGGATGGCGCAGTACCAGAAGCGGTATCTTCTATATCTGATTCCACCTCCGAGCTGAGTTCTGAACCACTAGGCTCTGTTGGTTTCGTTTGAGAGATGTTGGCTGAAGATAATTGTTGTCTTCGGATATTATCGAATTTTTTTGAAAATGTATATATCCTGCCATTTAGATAATCTCGTTTATCTCTCTGAAATTTCGTTGCTTTTCGTTCCTTAATTGATTGCTCATGTTTTGTCAGTCTTTTTTTCATTTCGATTTGAGCTTTACTGAGTTCTTCTTTATCGGGGAATTTATCCAATTCTTTATGTAACTCATCTATTTTCATCAGAATTTTTTCACGATCACTGATTGCATACTTTATTAGGATCTCTAACATACGCCGTGATGAAATAGCGCTGTTCTCTGCCCACTCCTTCAGCATATTTGGATCCGGATTTTCATAAGTTGGTGCAACGAGAACTCGTAGTCCTCTCGGTATGCGACCCACATCCAAATACCTCTGTAATGATTTGCACTCCCACCATTTGGATATTTCCAACTTGCGTAGCTTCTCCAAGTCGTACATAGTCTGTTTTAGATCTTTGTTTTTGTTCGTAGCCTCAATGCTGTTAGTTGGCTGTAAATCCGTTGATTCATCATCATTATGAATCGTAGATAAACGTGAGGTTCTATACACAGAAAAAATTGCTCACGGTCTCTAGCAGCAATGTCCAGGAAAAACAGGAATATCTTTTATGTCTATGGATATGTTTGCACATGTGTTTTGTATTAACGAGCACTTTTCACTTTAAAAGTACGGCCATGTCGTCCATCAAATGTCATGTGATCAAGGCCTGTGGTGGGCTGAAACGCGTTGTGGCGAGACCTGCACTCTGAATAAATAATTAAAAAAAAGGCACATTACAGTGGTCCGTTCCGTCTTTTTCTTTCCGAGGTGGAGGAGTGGCGGAGCTTAAGAATATATATATATATATATATATATATATATATATATATATATATATATATATATATATATATATATATCTCTATAAAACCTTTTTAACCACTGCCAAAACTGGACATATACTTACAGACGTTTTTTCTACTGATAGGCAGTATCAATTATGATATTTTAACAAAAGGTTGTTTATTACATTACAGGATACATTCCCCTGATGCCTGATGAAGGGCTTGTCCTGAAATGCATTGGGATTTCAAATGAATGGATACAAATTTCAATTGTGGTGTGAGGTTCAACACTACGAATTAAAATGCTGCGAAAGCAATACAAATGCTTTGAAATCAATAAAGATGAAATTACGAGTATACAAATTCTATTGAATACAGAGTGATTATTACTCCTAAGAAATATGTGGAAAAAATGTCAAAAAATTGGAGTGCAAAGTGGGGATGCTATTCCTCCCCAGAATAACGCTAATGCTGTCCATAAACATTCACACCTTTGATCAAAGAGCGATACTCACCTGCACCCAACACCTTTCCACCAAAACTGTACAAAAAAGAAGATAACTCAAGAATAGTCTAATACCAATAGGAGTGGGTCTACAATTGCTTTTTGTGCAAATGTAATGGTCATTTCAGTTGAAGATGTGTTGTCTGTAATGGCAGTGTGCTACCATACCATTCATAGTCCACTTTACAACACTCTCCTCTACTCTGCAACACTCCACTCTGCGTCACTGCTCTCTACTCTGCACCACCCTTCTCCTCTTCATGCAACACCCTCTATGCCGCTCCAATCTGCTCTACACCACTCCACGACACTCTATGCCCCTCCACCATACAACAGTCTACTCCGCTCTTACACTCTGCTCCACTCAACTATAATCTACTCTACGCCCTTCCACTGTACGACACTTCTCTCCCCCCCACAACACTCTACTCTGTGCCACTCCATGACACGCCACTCAACTCTATGCCACTCCACTCTATGCCACTCCACTCAACAACAGTCTACTCCGCTCTTACACTCTGCTCCACTCAACTCTAATCTACTCTACGCCCTTCCACTGTACGACACTTCTCTCCCCCCCACAACACTCTACTCTGTGGCACTCCATGACACGCCACTCAACTCTATGCCACTCCACTCAACAACAGTCTACTCCGCTCTTACACTCTGCTCCACTCAACTCTAATCTACTCTACGCCCTTCCGCTGTACGACACTTCTCTCCCCCACAACACTCTACTCTGTGCCACTCCATGACTCTCCACTTCATGCCACTCCACTCTATGCCACTCCACTCAACTCTATGCTATTCCACGACTCTCTACGTCATTCTATAATACTCCACTCCACTTACGACACTTCACTCAATAACTTTTAACCATGCTTAACAGCAGCCACTTTAGTGTACAACGTGCCTAAAACATATTGGCAAAAGCCAATAGTTCTTGCATAGGGGAGACCTATTGTCATTGACCTTCCTGAACTGCGAACGATAATAGGTGGCCAGCTAGCATAGCTCAGTAAATGAAGGCCCACCAGAGGATGGGTGTGTAACCAACTGGCCTGCCGAGCCCTGACTTTCATCCCTCCAAGCCTGTGAGCTTGGGCACCACTGGTCTGAGGAAATTCAAAACTTGGCATTTACAGAACTATGCAAGCGCTATATGATCGAGTCTCAAGATCATATTATAGTGAAATATCCAGTAATTTACCTCTCTTTACGAAATATGGCAGAAATGTAACGCAGAGGCTGGAGGCCAGAGAGTTCTTTCAGAAGGAACTTAACTTGTGCTTGAAAAAAAACAAAATACTGGTCCAAGAGCAGTTTATAAAACACACACCAGGCTCCGTAGCCGGCCTTCTAGCTTCAGAATCTGAAACGAAGTTAACACCGTTCGGCTGCTTCAAAGGTTCAATTGTGATTGTGTGGAAATAATCCCAAAGACTCCTAGTGCAGTCTAGGCACAGGCTTCTAGGCGCAGCAGGACTATATGGTGAACTGAAGTGACATGTAAAAGAATGAGTTTACAATCTGAAATATGAATGTCAACGTATTCGAAGATGAGTACCTAATACAGAAAATATAAATCATATCTAGTTAAAATGATTATAATGTCCCGGCGCCCAATTTATAAACCTATAAAAATCACAAGTCCGTGCCTTCCATTCGGCGTTCTCGGATCCCCCCCCCCCCCCACCTCCCCCCCACGTGCTCCAAAGAGAGCTCAGTCAAGCGCCGTCAGTGGCTTCCACATGGCGCCCTCTTGTGTCCTTTCATGGCACTACAGGTAGCAGTCACTTGGGTACCGTCAATGTGTTAATATAAATGTTATTTGAATCCCCTCAGTGTATTCAAATCAGGGTGTTCGCTGGGAACTTCATTCTGTTCAATGCAGTGCTCTCTGTGCAGTGCTCTCCATGCAGTGCTCTTATGTAGCGCCCTCCATGCGGTGCTCTCCGTGCAGTGCTCTCCGTGCAGTGCTCTTATGTAGCGCTCTCCATGCGGTGCCCTCCATGCAGTGCCCTCCGTGCAGTGCTCTCTGTGCAGTGCTCTCCATGCAGTGCTCTCATGTAGCGCTCTCTATGCGGTGCCCTCCATGCACGGCCCTCCGTGCAGTGCTCTCATGTAGTGCTCTCCATTTAGTGCTTTCCATGCAGTGCTCTCATGCAGTGCTCTCATGCGGTGCTGTCCATGCGGTGCTCTCCATGCGGTGATCTCCGTCAGTGGCTTCCACATGGCGCCCTCTTGTGTCCTTTCATGGCACTACAGGTAGCAGTCACTTGGGTACCGTCAATGTGTTAATATAGATGTTATTTGAGTCCCCTCAGTGTACTCAAATCAGGGTGTTCGCTGGGAATTTCATTCTGTTCCATGCAGTGCTCTCTGTGCAGTGCTCTCCATGCAGTGCTCTCATGTAGCGCCCTCCATGCGGTGCCCTCCATGCAGTGCTCTCCGTGCAGTGCTCTCCGTGCAGTGCTCTCCATGCAGTGCTCTCATGTAGCGCCCTCCATACGGTGCCCTCCATGCAGTGCTCTCCGTGCAGTGCTCTCTGTGCAGTGCTCTCCATGCAGTGCTCTTATGTAGCGCTCTCCATGCGGTGCCCTCCCTGCAGTTCCCTCCGTGCAGTGCTCTCCATGCAGTGCTCTCATGCGGTGCTGTTCATGCGGTGCTCTCCATTCAGTGATCTCTATGTAAGGCTCTCCATGCAGGGCTCTCCATGCAGTGCTTCTATATAAGGCTCTCCATGCAGGGCTCTCCATGCAGTGCTCTCCATGCAGTGCTCTCATGCAGTGCGCTCATGTAGTGCTCTCCATGCGGTGCTCTCATGTAGTGCTCTCATGCAGTGCGCTCATCTAGTGCTCTCCATGTGGTGCTCTCCATGCAGTGCTTCTATGTAAGGCTCTCCATGCAGTGCTCTTATGTAGCGCTCTCCATGCGGTGCCCTCCATGCAGTGCCCTCCGTGCAGTGCTCTCCATGCGGTGCTCTCCATGCAGTGCTCTCATGCAGTGCTCTCATGCAGTGCTCTCATGCGGTGCTGTCCATGCGGTGCTCTCCATTCAGTGATCTCTATGTAAGGCTCTCCATGCAGGGCTCTCCATGCAGTGCTTCTATATAAGGCTCTCCATGCAGGGCTCTCCATGCAGTGCTCTCCATGCAGTGCTCTCATGCAGTGCGCTCATGTAGTGCCCTCCATGTGGTGCTCTCCATGCAGTGCTTCTATGTAAGGCTCTCCATGCAGTGCTCTTATGTAGTGCTCTCCATGCGGTGCCCTCCGTGCAGTGCCCTCCGTGCAGTGCTCTCATGTAGTGCTCTCCATGCAGTGCTCTCCATACAGTGCTCTCATGCAGTGCTCTCATGCAGTGACGTCTTAAGGGTTTTGGGGGCCCTGGACCAATTGTATTTCGGGGGCCCCTGTTAGGAACAGATTCGAATTTATGATCCAGTTACAGCTCTTTCATGCCCTCTTTGGCCAAGTCACTGACAGTGCACAAGCACACTGGTCAAAATTCATCATGTGTTTACATCTAATATTCAGGGACAGTAATGTGTTTTTCAGTATTCTAACACAGCAGCATCTCAATAATATTACTGCAAATAATCTCTGTGCCCCCCTCCCATGTAAGGACCTGTTTTGATCTCAAAGAAACTTTTTTATGGATGTTGCATAGATCATAAACACAGCAATTGTCTGAAAAATATCTGCAATGGACTCACACACATTACCCACATTAAAAATAAATTAAAGGTAAAAGCTATTTACAACAATCTGTTTAAGAATAATTCAAGTTCATCAGGGCAAGACACTCTCAGGGGGCCCCCAGGAAGGCTGGGGCCCTGGGCCGGAGCCCACTTTGCCCATGCCTTAAAACGTCTCTGTTCTCATGCGGTGCTGTCCATGCGGTGCTCTCCATTCAGTGATCTCTATGTAAGGCTCTCCATGCAGTGCTCTCATGCAGTGCTCTCACGTAGTGCTCTCCATGCAGGGCTCTCCATGCAGGGCTCTCCATGCAGGGCTCTCCATGCAGGGCTCCCATGCAGTGCTCTCCGTGTAGTGCTCTCCGTGCGGGGCTCTCATGTAGCTCTCTCCATACAGTGCTCTCCCTGCAGTGCTCTCCATGCAGTGCTTTCCATGCGGTGCTCTCCATGCGGTGATCTCCATGCAGGGCTCTCCATGCAGTGCTTCTATATAAGGCTCTCCATGCAGTGCTCTCCATGCAGTGCTCTCCATGCAGTGCTCTCCATGCAGTGCGGTCATGTAGTGCTCTCCATGCGGTGCTCTCCATTCAGTGATCGCTATGTAAGGCTCTCCATGCAGTGCTCTCATGCAGTGCTCTCATGCAGTGCTCTCATGCGGTGCCGTCCATGCGGTGCTCTCCATTCAGTGATCTCTATGTAAGGCTCTCCATGCAGGGCTCTCCATGCAGTGCTTCTATATAAAGCGGTACAAAAGGGGGTGGTGATGGACGGAGCATCAGAACCAATCAAACACTCACACCCAGTCAACAGATCTGGGTTTGATCCATCACCGTTCTTTAGCCCACTCTGCCACCCCAGTTCAGACATGGCCATATGCAAATCAGTCTGACCCTGTGCCTCATGGGAACAGTCCAGCCCGAACTGCCAAGCCATGCCTTCCCTGGACCGGAAACAAGCTTTCTAGGACCGGTTTCTGGCATTTCAGCCATCTTCAGCCAGGCTTGCTTGAATCCAGTGGCAAAGTGTGCAAGGGACTCACGTCTGAGCATACCCTGCCAACTTATGGCGAACAAAGCGGTACAAAAGGGGGTGGTGATGGACGGAGCATCAGAACCAATCAAACACTCACACCCAGTCAACAGATCTGGGTTTGATCCATCACCGTTCTTTAGCCCACTCTGCCACCCCAGTTCAGACATGGCCATATGCAAATCAGTCTGACCCTGTGCCTCATGGGAACAGTCCAGCCCGAACTGCCAAGCCATGCCTTCCCTGGACCGGAAACAAACTTCCTAGGACCGGTTTCTGGCATTTCAGCCGTCTTCAGCCAGGCTTGCTTGAATCCAGTGGCAAAGTGAGCAAGGGACTCACGTCTGAGCATACCCTGCCAACTTATGGCGAACAAAGCGGTACAAAAGGGGGTGGTGATGGACAGGGTCAGACTGATTTGCATATGGCCATGTCTGAACTGGGGTGGCAGAGTTGGCTAAAGAACGGTGATGGATCAAACCCAGATCTGTTGACTGGGTGAGAGTGTTTGATTGGTTCCGATGCTCCGTCCATCACCACCCCCTTTTGTACCGCTTTGTT
Organism: Triturus cristatus; assembly: GCF_964204655.1. Taxonomy (NCBI): domain Eukaryota; kingdom Metazoa; phylum Chordata; class Amphibia; order Caudata; family Salamandridae; genus Triturus; species Triturus cristatus. The sequence continues at coordinate 1,146,876,058 of NC_140580.1, read as the reverse complement.
CGCCATAAGTTGGCAGGGTATGCTCAGATGTGAGTCCCTTGCTCACTTTGCCACTGGATTCAAGCAAGCCTGGCTAAAGACGGCTGAAATGCCAGAAACCGGTCCTAGGAAGCTTGTTTCCGGTCCAAGGAAGGCATGGCTTGGCAGTTCGGGCTGGACTGTTCCCATGAGGCACAGGGTCAGACTGATTTGCATATGGCCATGTCTGAACTGGGGTGGCAGAGTTGGCTAAAGAACGGTGATGGATCAAACCCAGATCTGTTGACTGGGTGAGAGTGTTTGATTGGTTCTGATGCTCCGTCCATCACCACCCCCTTTTGTACCGCTTTGTTCGCCATAAGATGGCAGGGTATGCTTAGACGTGAGTCCCTTGCTCACTTTGCCACTTGATTCAAGCAAGCCTGGCTGATGACGGCTGATTAGCCAGAAACCGGTCCCAGGATGCTTGTTTCCGGTCCAGGGAAGACATGGCTTGGCAGTTCGGGCTGGACTGTTCCCATGAGGCACAGGGTCAGACTGATTTGCATATGGCCATGTCTGAACTGGGGTGGCAGAGTTGGCTAAAGAACGGTGATGGATCAAACCCAGATCTGTTGACTGGGTGAGAGTGTTTGATTGGTTCTGATGCTCCGTCCATCACCACCCCCTTTTGTACCGCTTTGTTCGCCATAAGTTGGCAGGGTATGCTCAGACGTGAGTCCCTTGCTCACTTTGCCACTGGATTCAAGCAAGCCTGGCTGAAGCCGGCTGAAATGCCAGAAACCGGTCCTAGGAAGCTTGTTTCCGGTCCAAGGAAGGCATGGCTTGGCAGTAAGGGCTGGACTGTTCCCATGAGGCACAGGGTCAGACTGATTTGCATATGGCCATGTCTGAACTGGGGTGGCAGAGTTGGCTAAAGAACGGTGATGGATCAAACCCAGATCTGTTGACTGGGTGAGAGTGTTTGATTGGTTCTGATGCTCCGTCCATCACCACCCCCTTTTGTACCGCTTTGTTCGCCATAAGTTGGCAGGGTATGCTCAGACGTGAGTCCCTTGCTCACTTTGCCACTGGATTCAAGCAAGCCTGGCTGAAGACGGCTGAAATGCCAGAAACCGGTCCTAGGAAGATTGTTTCCGGTCCAAGGAAGGCATGGCTTGGCAGTTCGGGCTGGACTGTTCCCATGAGGCACAGGGTCAGACTGATTTGCATATGGCCATGTCTGAACTGGGGTGGCAGAGTTGGCTAAAGAACGGTGATGGATCAAACCCAGATCTGTTGACTGGGTGAGAGTGTTTGATTGGTTCTAATGCTCCGTCCATCACCACCCCCTTTTGTACCGCTTTGTTCGCCATAAGTTGGCAGGGTATGCTCAGACTTGAGTCCCTTGCTCACTTTGCCACTGGATTCAAGCAAGCCTGGCTGAAGACGGCTGAAATGCCAGAAACCGGTCCTAGGAAGCTTGTTTCCGGTCCAAGGAAGGCATGGCTTGGCAGTTCGGGCTGGACTGTTCCCATGAGGCACAGGGTCAGACTGATTTGCATATGGCCATGTCTGAACTGGGGTGGCAGAGTTGGCTAAAGAACGGTGATGGATCAAACCCAGATCTGTTGACTGGGTGAGAGTGTTTGATTGGTTCTGAGGCTCCGTCCATCACCACCCCCTTTTGTACCGCTTTTTTCGCCATAAGTTGGCAGGGTATGCTCAGGCGTGAGTCCCTTGCTCACTTTGCCACTGGATTCAAGCAAGCCTGGCTGAAGACGGCTGAAATGCCAGAAACTGGTCCTAGGAAGCTTGTTTCCGGTCCAAGGAAGGCATGGCTTGGCAGTTCGGGCTGGACTGTTCCCATGAGGCACAGGGTCAGACTGATTTGCATATGGCCATGTCTGAACTGGGGTGGCAGAGTTAGCAAAAGAACGGTGATGGATCAAACCCAGATTTGTTGACTGGGTGAGAGTGTTTGATTGGTTCTGATGCTCCGTCCATCACCACCCCCTTTTGTACCGCTTTGTTCGCCATAAGTTGGCAGGGTATGCTCAGACGTGAGTCCCTTGCTCACTTTGCCACTGGATTCAAGCAAGCCTGGCTGAAGATGGCTGAAATGCCAGAAACCGGTCCTAGGAAGCTTGTTTCCGGTCCAAGGAAGGCATGGCTTGGCAGTTCGGGCTGGACTGTTCCCATGAGGCACAGGATCAGACTGATTTGCATATGGCCATGTCTGAACTGGGGTGGCAGAGTTGGCTAAAGAACGGTGATTGATCAAACCCAGATCTGTTGACTGGGTGAGAGTGTTTGATTGGTTCTGATGCTCCGTCCTTCACCACTCCCTTTTGTAGTGCTTCTATATAAGGCTCTCCATGCAGTGCTCTCCATGCAGTGCTCTCCATGCAGTGCTCTCCATGCAGTGCGCTCATGTAGTGCTCTCCATGCGGTGCTCTCATGCAGTGCTCTTATGCAGTGCACTCATGTAGTGCTCTTCATGTGGTGCTCTCCATGCAGTGCTTCTATGTAAGGCTCTCCATGCAGTGCTCTTATGTAGCGCTCTCCATGCGGTGCCCTCCATGCAGTGCCCTCCGTGCAGTGCTCTCCATGCAGTGCTCTCATGCAGTGCTCTCATGCGGTGCTGTCCATGCGGTGCTCTCCATTCAGTGATCTCTATGCAAGGCTCTCCATGCAGGGCTCTCCATGCAGTGCTTCTATATAAGGCTCTCCATGCAGGGCTCTCCATGCAGGGCTCTCCATGCAGTGCTCTCCATGCAGTGCTCTCATGCAGTGCGCTCATGTAGTGCCCTCCATGTGGTGCTCTCCATGCAGTGCTTCTATGTAAGGCTCTCCATGCAGTGCTCTTATGTAGTGCTCTCCATGCGGTGCCCTCCGTGCAGTGCCCTCCGTGCAGTGCTCTCATGTAGTGCTCTCCATGCAGTGCTCTCCATACAGTGCTCTCATGCAGTGCTCTCATGCAGTGACGTCTTAAGGGTTTTGGGGGCCCTGGACCAATTGTATTTCGGGGGCCCCTGTTAGGAACAGATTCGAATTTATGATCCAGTTACAGCTCTTTCATGCCCTCTTTGGCCAAGTCACTGACAGTGCACAAGCACACTGGTCAAAATTCATCATGTGTTTACATCTAATATTCAGGGACAGTAATGTGTTTTTCAGTATTCTAACACAGCAGCATCTCAATAATATTACTGCAAATAATCTCTGTGCCCCCCTCCCATGTAAGGACCTGTTTTGATCTCAAAGAAACTTTTTTATGGATGTTGCATAGATCATAAACACAGCAATTGTCTGAAAAATATCTGCAATGGACTCACACACATTACCCACATTAAAAATAAATTAAAGGTAAAAGCTATTTACAACAATCTGTTTAAGAATAATTCAAGTTCATCAGGGCAAGACACTCTCAGGGGGCCCCCAGGAAGGCTGGGGCCCTGGGCCGGAGCCCACTTTGCCCATGCCTTAAAACGTCTCTGTTCTCATGCGGTGCTGTCCATGCGGTGCTCTCCATTCAGTGATCTCTATGTAAGGCTCTCCATGCAGTGCTCTCATGCAGTGCTCTCACGTAGTGCTCTCCATGCAGGGCTCTCCATGCAGGGCTCTCCATGCAGGGCTCTCCATGCAGGGCTCTCCATGCAGGGCTCCTATGCAGTGCTCTCTGTGTAGTGCTCTCCGTGCGGTGCTCTCATGTAGCTCTCTCCATACCGTGCTCTCCCTGCGGTGCTCTCCATGCGGTGATCTCCATGCAGGGCTCTCCATGCAGTGCCTCTATATAAGGCTCTCCATGCAGTGCTCTCCATGCAGTGCTCTCATGCAGTGCGGTCATGTAGTGCTCTCCATGCGGTGCTCTCCATGCAGTGCTCTCATGCAGTGCGCTCATGTAGTGCTCTCCATGCGGTGCTCTCCATGCAGTGCTTCTATGTAAGGCTCTCCATGCAGTGCTCTCCATGCAGTGCTCTGCTTCCAGTGCTCTCTGTGCAGTGCTCTCACGTAGTGCTCTCCATGCAGGGTTTCTCCGTGCAGGGCTCTCCGTTCAGTGCTCTCATGTAGTGCTCTCTAGTACCTAAACGTGTTTCCCGCTACATTCACTTTAAAATTCAGAATCTGTCCTTATGAGGCTTATTCGAGTCTCCTCAGTGTGCTGAATATAGCTCCTTGAGTACCCTCCTGGTTCCCTGGGTCAGAGAAGGTGCTGCTGTTTGGACCGCTGGTGCGCTGCCTCAGGGTCTGACAGTCGGAGGGGCTCTCAGAGAGAGTGGTGGAGCCCGAGCAGGCGCTCACAAGGGACTGTCCACACTGGATCTCCTGGGCGAAGTGGGGTGGAGGAAACCTCCCTGAAAGTGCCAGGGCAGCTGACCGACTCTGTAATGAACGGTATTCTGAGGCTGGACGCCAGAGTGGGCACCTTCACAAGCTGCAGAGACTGAGAGGTGCCCAGCCAAGAGCCTTGGGTGTCTCTACCAGAACCAGGTGTCTACCTTGCACCATGACACAGAGGGTGCTGTCTGCTTTGAGTGGCGATAGTAGGGTGGCCTTCCATTCTTCGGGGTCCCACTGCTCCAGAATCCGCAGGAGAAGGCCTAGGCCTTAAATGACCAGAGACGGACACTGTGTGTGGTATCTCTATAGTGCACACCTAGCTGGTATGTGGTATCACTATAGTGCACACCTAGCTGGTATGTGGTATCTCTATAGTGCACAGCTAGCTGGTATGTGCTATCTCTATAGTGCACACCTGGCTGGTATGTGGTATCACTATAGTGCACACCTAGCTGGTATGTGGTATCTTTATAGTGCACACCTAGCTGGTATGTGGTATCACTATAGTGCACACCTAGCTGTTTATGTGGTATCTCTATAGTGCACACCTAGCTGGTATGTGGTATCAATATAGTGCACACCTAGCTGGTATGTGGTATCACTATAGTGCACACCTAGCTGGTATGTGGTATCTCTATAGTGCACACCTAGCTGGTATGTGGTATCACTATAGTGCACACCTAGCTGGTATGTGGTATCACTATCGTGCACACCTAGCTGGTATGTGGTATCTCTATAGTGCACACCTAGCTGGTATGTGGTATCTTTATAGTGCACACCTAGCTGGTATGTGGTATCTCTATAGTGCACACCTAGGTGGTATGTGGTATCACGATAGTGCACACCTAGCTGGTATGTGGTATCTCTATAGTGCACAGCTAGCTGGTATGTGGTATCTCTATAGTGCACACCTAGCTGGTATGTGGTATCACTATAGTGCACACCTAGCTGGTATGTGGTATCACTATAGTGCACACCTAGCTGGTATGTGGTATCTCTATAGTGCACACCTAGCTGGTATGTGGTATCACTATAGTGCAAACCTAGCTGGTATGTGGTATCTCTATAGTGCACACCTAGCTGGTAAGTGGTATCACTATAGTGCACACCTAGCTGGTATGTGGTATCTCTATAGTGCACACCTAGCTGGTATGTGGTATCTTTATAGTGCACACCTAGCTGGTATGTGGTATCTCTATAGTGCACACCTAGCTGGTATGTGGTATCGCTATAGTGCACACCCAGCTGGTATGTGGTATCTCTATAGTGCACACCTAGCTGGAACGCAGCTGAGCGCTGTGAAGGCCCACGACATAGAGACAGTACCAGATGATTCAAGGGCGACCTGGTTTCCAAGACCCCATCCCAGGCGGCTGGGCACAAAGGCAGACGGGGCTACTGGCCCCCAACTTTGAGGTCCTTTACCACTGGGGCATTGGCTCCAGCCTACCATGGCTCTGCAGGCTTGGCAGGTACATACACCCTTTCAGCACTTGAGGCTGACCCGAGCAGACCTGAGCCTCAACCAACTATTACAATAACTTATTATCCAACCCAGTGCTCCTCTCTAATGTAAAAAGAAAATGCAAACGCAATCCTACTCGGTTCAATTCGGATGGTTAGAAGAGGGCTGTAATCCGAGTTGGGATATTCATTCATGGGCTACACTCTTTCTGTACCTGTCCCCTGCCGTTGGTGTTTCCCAGAATCCATAATCCTCCGTGCGTAACGGGGGATTGGCTACTGATTAAACATAGGTGCAGATCACTCAAAATACCCTCAAAGCGTAGATGCCCACAAGCGCTCGCATGGGTCAATTCTGGTTTGCTCCGTCATCCCTTTCTCTGGTGGTTCCCCGCGCTGGCAAAATGCTGTGTTTCTCTTCCTGGACAGTCAGTCCTTCTACAGGGCCAGTCAATCTCTTCCCCCCTCTCAGTACTCAGGCCTCTGGGCTCTAAAAAGTCCCTCGGCTCCTCCAGCAGAAAGTGCAGACTTCAGGTGATGTGCTCTCAGCACTGGGAGACTGGTTGTCCTGCAGACACCAGCCATGCTTCCTCAGCAGTGCTTCAAGTACTCTGCAGAGCTCTCCCTTCCTTGGCCATGAAGAACTTCTGCAGGGCCAGTCAATCTCTTTCCCCCCTCTCAGTACTCAGGCCTCTGGGCTCTAAAAAGTCCCTCGGCTCCTCCAGCAGAAAGTGCAGACTTCAGGTGATGTGCTCTCAGCACTGGGAGACTGGCTGTCCTGCAGAACCCAGCCATGGTTCCTCAGCAGCGCTTCGAGTACTCTGCAGAGCTCTCCCTTCCTTGGCTATGAAGAACTTCTGCAGGGCCAGTCAATCTCTTTCCCCCCTCTCAGTACTCAGGCCTCTGGGCTCTAAAAAGTCCCTCGGCTCCTCCAGCAGAAAGTGCAGACTTCAGGTGATGTGCTCTCAGCACTGGGAGACTGGCTGTCCTGCAGAAACCAGCCATGGTTCCTCAGCAGCGCTTCGAGTACTCTGCAGAGCTCTCCCTTCCTTGGCTATGAAGAACTTCTGCAGGGCCAGTCAATCTCTTTCCCCCCTCTCAGTACTCAGGCCTCTGGGCTCTAAAAAGTCCCTCGGCTCCTCCAGCAGAAAGTGCAGACTTCAGGTGATGTGCTCTCAGCACTGGGAGACTGGTTGTCCTGCAGACACCAGCCATGCTTCCTCAGCAGCGCTTCGAGTACTCTGCAGAGCTCTCCCTTCCTTGGCTATGAAGAACTTCTGCAGGGCCAGTCAATCTCTTCCCCCCTCTCAGTACTCAGGCCTCTGGGCTCTAAAAAGTCCCTCGGCTCCTCCAGCAGAAAGTGCAGACTTCAGGTGATGTGCTCTCAGCACTGGGAGACTGGTTGTCCTGCAGACACCAGCCATGCTTCCTCAGCAGTGCTTCGAGTACTCTGCAGAGCTCTCCCTTCCTTGGCCATGAAGAGCTTGGACCTGGAATAAAGTGGGGTGGCTTGTGTCCCACTTTTATACACATTTTTTAGGCGAGTGATCTAGATCCAGGGTCTGTGATATCAAAACAGGCTTTGCTTGGTTCTCTTACAAATGTAATTGGCTGTTCCTCAGATGCAGCCTTTGCGAAGGTGATGGCTGTCACAGCAGGTATTAAAGTTGTTCGCTCTAGACAGGAGTATTTAAAAGAACATAGAGAAGTCTGAGATCTCTGTACCTGGCTGTCATCCGCCTTCTTGAAGCAATAATTGGTAACAGACACAAAGGCAGACCCTGCATAGAAACTTACTCTCCCCAGAGAACAGACACTTCACTCCCACTTCTCGCCTCTACCCTCCCCCAAATGACTGGGCTCAGGAATGAACAACATTCCGTAGCATACAATTCTCATTGAATTTCTTGGGGTAACCCCCATCTCTATTGTACTCACTTCAGTGTCTGGGCGTCCAGTCGTCAGCCACAGGAATCCTGTCCGTACACTTATGCTGCCCGAAGGAAGTGGCACGCAACCTATATCGTGGCCGTACTGAATATGGGCCATACAAAATGGATCCCACTGTTCCCAGTCCTGACGCTGTCACCTCACACAGAGTCCCGCGATCCTACATGTGCAACACACTCAGTGCACAAACTTCCACTCGAGACATGCGCACTTAATGTCAATGCAAGGATCTGGGGTTCACATAACAGAGGAGCCAGAAGAACGCACTTGCACTTTCCTTGATACAGAGATAAAGCTTGATATTCTGCCAGCACCTCTATGTGACTTACCCAGGGCATGGAGAGTAGTCCTACAGACAGTATATCGGCATGCCCTTCCAGGCCACAGAACAGATTCTGGATCACTCAGTACCTGGGGACCTAGGACTCTATGCTCATGTTAAATTAGCCTGACTTCAGGGCCAACAAAAAGTCAGGATACCAATTTCAAATGTAGTCGGGCACTTGCATACACACCCGTTTGCCATGCAGAAGACGTCCCTGTTCCTGCAACCATATTCCGCTGTTCCCTGATTTGCATCTAGGTGCACTGGTTGGAAGGTATGTTGAGGGTGTCGGGGATCTTTAACACATTGATGCCCACATTTTATTATTGTAAGTTTTGTTCTGCTGTTGGAGGGCGTGGGGTGGATTCTTTCATTCTTGTTGGGTACTTGTGGTGTTCTGTGAGGGCTGGAGTGATGTCCACCTTGTGAGAAGGTGGCCTGATATATGCTGTCCACTAGTTCTAGTGGGCACCTTGTATCAGTCCAAACAACCCCTTATGGTGAATGGTTAAAGACAACTTTATTGAAAGCTATCCTAGTGGTAGCTATGGAGAGCAGCCTTCAGGCTAAGTCTTGAAGGAATGTAGAGCAGCTTGTTTTACCAGAATGCAACCTTATTGTATTGGTTAACCCCTTCGCTGCCAGGCCTTTTCCCCTCCTGTGCCACGCCCTTTTTTGGCTATTTGGGGTAGTGCGTGCTGAGGCCCCTGTAACTTTTTGACCACATAAGGTATCCACGCCAAATTTGCGTCCTTTTCTTCGAACATCATGGGGATTCTAAAGGTACTCAGGGTTTGTGGATTCTCCTAGAGGGGTCACAGAAATGAGCCAAAATACAGCAAAATGTTGTTGTTTTTTGGAAAAATTGGAAAAACGGGCTGTAAGTGAAAGCATCTGGGTTTTTCCCTGCAAATGTTATCAAAAAAGGGTTTATGGGGTTGAAATCACAATTTTCCCAGCTTTTCGGGGATACCAGACTTTTGTGAGAAACCCAACATTTTTTACACAGTTTTGGCATTTTTCTGGGACATAGCCTAATTTTGCTATTTTTTTGTGCTTTTGACCTCCTTCCAGTTAATGGCAGAAATGGGTACAAAAGCAATAATGGATCCTGGAAAGCTATACTTTTTCGAGATGAAGACAACATTCTGAATTCAGCAAGGGGTCATTTGTGTAGATCCATCAAGGTTTTTTTATAGAAACTAACAGTTAAATATAGGATAAATTGAAAATTAGTTGAAAAAAACAGCCTTTTGTGTCAACGTTTTCACCTGTAACTTCTTCTAATTATGACAGCTCTTTGAAAGCAATATACCATTACATTCGCTGGACATTACTGGTTGTGGAGATATATAGGACTTGTAGGTTCACCAAGAACCCGACGAACCCAGAGCCAAAAACTGAGCAGCAACTTGCAATGGTTTTTTATTATGTACCGGGTATATAGTAATTATTCTGTAAAAATGTGTACATGGAAAAATCGGTATGAAAGACACTTATGTATTTCTGAAATGGGAACAAAATATAGAGTTTATAAACAGTAGATATTTGCACATTTCTGAAATTGGGAATACTAGCATGAGAATTATCAGTCATTTTTTAGAATGACTTCTTTTTTACACAATATCTTTCATTTGGAAGGCAGAAATGCATCGAAAGTCAATAGATAATAACAGTTCCTTTACAAATCTGAATTACCCTAAGTCTCCTGATAAAAATGGTACCTCACTTGTGTGGGTAGGCATAGTACCCACGACAGGAAACGGCGCAAAACGCAACGTGGTCACAACTCAATATCGCAGTGAAAATTTACCCTTTTTTGGCAAAGTGCCTAGCTCTAGTTTTTGAACCCTAGCTCTGCGGGCACCTTGGGAAACCTAGCAAACCTATACATTTTTGACAACTAGACACCCAGGGGAATCCAGGATGGGGTGACTTGACTGCCTCCCACCAGGGTCTGTTACCCAGAATCCCTTGCAAACCTAAAGAATTGTCAAAAAAAACACATTTTCCCCACATTTCTGTGGTGGAAAGTTCCGGAATCTGCGTGGATCCACAAATTTCCACCCACCCCGCGTTCCCCAAAGTCTTACGAGAAAAACGGTACCTCACTTGTGTGGGTCGGCCTAGTGCCCGCGACAGGAAACAGCGCAAAACGCAACGTGGTCACACATCATTTTCGCAGTGAAAAATGACCCTTTTTTGGCAAAATGTCTAGCTGTAGTTTTTGAACCGTAGCTCTGCGGGCACCTTGGGAAACCTAGCAAACCTATACATTTTTGAAAACTAGACACCCAGGGGAATCGAGGATGGGGTGACTTGACTGCCTCCCACCAGGGTATGTTACCCAGAATCCCTTGCAAACCTAAGAAATTGACAAAAAAAACAACTTTTCCCCACATTTCTGTGGTGGAAAGTTCCGGAATCTGCGTGGATCCACAAATTTCCACCCACCCCGCGTTTCCCAAAGTCTTACGAGAAAAACGGTACCTCACTTGTGTGGGTCGGCCTAGTGCCCGCGACAGGAAACGGCGCAAAACGCAACGTGGTCACACCTCAATTTCGCAGTGAAAAATGACCCTTTTTGGCAAAATGTCTAGCTGTAGTTTTTGAACCCTAGCTCTGCGGGCACCTTGGGAAACCTAGCAAACCTATACATTTTTGAAAACTAGACACCCAGGGGAATCCAGGATGGGGTGACTTGATGGCCTCCCACCAGGGTCTGTTACCCAGAATCTCTTGCAAACCTAAAAAATTGACAAAAAAAACACATTTTCCCCACATTTCTGTGGTGGAAAGTTCTGGAATCTGCGTGGATCCACAAATTTCCACCCACCCCGCGTTCCCCAAAGTCTTACGAGAAAAACGGTACCTCACTTGTGGGGGTCGGCCTAGTGCCCGCGACAGGAAACGGCGCAAAACGCAACGTGGTCACACCTCAATTTCGCAGTGAAAAATGATGACCCTTTTTTGGCAAAATGTCTAGCTGTAGTTTTTGAACCCTAGCTCTGCGGGCACCTTGGGAAACCTAGCAAACCTATACATTTTTGAAAACTAGACAACCAGGGGAATCCAGGATGGGGTGACTTGACTTCCTCCCCAGGGTCTGTTACCCAGAATCCCTTGCAAACCTAAAAAATTGACAAAAAAAACACATTTTCCCCACATTTCTGTGGTGGAAAGTTCTGGAATCTGCGTGGATCCACAAATTTAAACACATTTTCCCCACATTTCTGTGGTGGAAAGTTCCGGAATCTGCGTGGATCCACAAATTTCCACCCACCCCGCGTTTCCCAAAGTCTTACGAGAAAAACGGTACCTCACTTGTGTGGGTCGGCCTAGTGCCCGTGACAGGAAACGGCGCAAAACTCAATGTGGTCACACCTCAATTTCGCAGTGAAAAATGACCCTTTTTTGGCAAAATGTCTAGCTGTAGTTTTTGAACCCTAGCTATGCGAGCACCTTGGGAAACCTAGCAAACCTATACATTTTTGAAAACTAGACACCCAGGGGAATCCAGTATGGGGTGACTTGATGGCCTCCCACCAGGGTCTGTTACCCAGAATCTCTTGCAAACCTAAAAAATTGACAAAAAAAACACATTTTCCCCACATTTCTGTGGTGGAAAGTTCTGGAATCTGCGTGGATCCACAAATTTCCACCCACCCCGCGTTCCCCAAAGTCTTACAAGAAAAACGGTACCTCACTTGTGGGGGTCGGCCTAGTGCCCGCGACAGGAAACGGCGCAAAACGCAACGTGGTCACACCTCAATTTCGCAGTGAAAAATGATGACCCTTTTTTGGCAAAATGTCTAGCTGTAGTTTTTGAACCCTAGCTCTGCGGGCACCTTGGGAAACCTAGCAAACCTATACATTTTTGAAAACTAGACAACCAGGGGAATCCAGGATGGGGTGACTTGACTTCCTCCCCAGGGTCTGTTACCCAGAATCCCTTGCAAACCTAAAAAATTGACAAAAAAAACACATTTTCCCCACATTTCTGTGGTGGAAAGTTCTGGAATCTGCGTGGATCCACAAATTTAAACACATTTTCCCCACATTTCTGTGGTGGAAAGTTCCGGAATCTGCGTGGATCCACAAATTTCCACCCACCCCGCGTTTCCCAAAGTCTTACGAGAAAAACGGTACCTCACTTGTGTGGGTCGGCCTAGTGCCCGTGACAGGAAACGGCGCAAAACTCAATGTGGTCACACCTCAATTTCGCAGTGAAAAATGACCCTTTTTTGGCAAAATGTCTAGCTGTAGTTTTTGAACCCTAGCTATGCGAGCACCTTGGGAAACCTAGCAAACCTATACATTTTTGAAAACTAGACACCCGTGTGCTTCCAGGGAGGTATGGCTTGCGTGGATCCCCAAAACGTTTCCTTACCCAGAGTCCCCTGCAAACCTCAATTTTAGCTGAAAAAATCACATTTTTCACACATTTTTGTGTGGGAAAGTTGTGGCATCACCGGGCTCACTCAAATTTCCCACCACCCTGCTTCCCCCGGGTCTCCCGGTAAAAATGGTGCCTCACTTGTGTGGGAGGCCCAAGTACCCGCGACAGGCAAGGGCCCAAAATGCAGTGAGGCGACATCAAAATTGCCTATCTCAAAACCACCTGGTTTTGCAAGGGGGGTCACTTGGGTTTTTGGCCCGGTGCTCGGCGGCCATCTAGGGAAACCTACCAAACCCATACATTTCTGAAAGCTAGACACCCTGGGGCTTCCAGGGAGGTATGGCTTGCGTGGATGCCCCAACGTTTCCTTACCCAAAATCCCATGCAAACCTCAATTTTAGCTGAAAAAATCAAATTTTTCACACATTTTTGTGTGGGAAAGTTGTGGCATCACCGGGCTCACTCAAATTTCCAACCACCCAGCGTCCCCCCGGGTCTCCCGGTAAAAATGGTGCCTCACTTGTGTGGGAGGCCCAAGTACCCGCGACAGGCAAGGCCCCAAAACGTATTGAGGCGTCATGAAAATTGCCTACCTCAAAACGACCTGGTTTTGCCAGGGGGGTCACCTGGGTTTTTGGCCCGGTGCTCGGCGGCCACCTAGGGGAACCTACCAAACCCACACATTTCTGAAAACTAGACACCTGGGGGATTCCAGGGAGGTATGGCTTGCGTGGATCCCCCAACGTTTCCTTACCCAGAATGCCCTGCAAACCTCAAATTTAGCTGAAAAAATCACCTTTTTCACACATTTTTGTGTGAGAAAGTTGTGGCATCACCGGGCTGACACAAATTTCCTACCACCCAGCGTTCCCCCGGTTCTCCCGATAAAAACGGGGCCTCACTCGTGTGGGAGGCCAAAGTACCCGCGACAGGCAAGGGCCCCCTTGGATATGCCTCATGACGAGCTGGACTCGTCATGGGCACAGCGCGACTGTGCTACATGACGAGTCCAGCTCGTCATGGGGATACAAGGGGTTAAATGAAAGGAGAACCACACAGTAGTTATACAAATATGTATTTATTATCATAACACACTCTAAATACTTCACAGTGTCTGCTACACGCAGATAAACACAAAGCATGCAATACTGTAGCACGTAAACAAACGTAAGTAGCACTAATACACAGTGGGCTCCAGGGGGAGACCAAACCATGTACTAAAATAGTGATATAAGAACCATGACTCGAGTAAAGACCGTGTCTAGAGGATGTAAAATCGCTGGGACCCCATGGAACTACCCAAGGTGAGTAAGTAGGGACCCCACAGACGACGGGTGCAGTGTGGGAACACAACAGTGTGCGCCTGTACAATTCTATAGGAGAGTCGCGGTTGAAGTTTTAAAGTTTAAGGACCATTCCCAGTGGATTACGAGGAAGCCCTTTGGATAATAGGAGGTTGGAGAGCCACCCCACCCGTGGATACCGTAGTACCAGAGTTAACTATACCAGGGAAGCTGGGTGCATAGGGCTGAAGTGTTGTCGGGAACCACCGTCGATCTCAATGGAGGACTTCAAGGAAATGCTACTGTGGGAAAGAAGGAAAGTGTACATTGGAATCAAAAGTGGATTCTTGATGAAGAGTACCTGAAAGCAGAGGGGACAGAGTCTGGGTCACTCAGGAGTGTCCAGGGGCTCGCCAGACGAATGCCCACCGATGTCGGGTGCTTCAGGTGTGTTGAAGGAGTTCTTGACTCTGCAGCCACCGGGGCCAGGATATGTCGAGGACAACCAGGAGCTGGATACAAGCTGTCCCACAAAGCACAGGGGAGTCGGGGCAAGCCTGGAGCAACCAGGGAGCCCAAGAAAAGCAGTGTTGACCATCAAGAGGACCCTCAGGCCAGAGGCACAGGAGTCACAAGGGGACCTCGAGCAGATTTACAAAGCAAGAGGCCACGGAGCACTCAGTACAAGGAGGCTGATGATCTTTGGTGGAAATTATGCCAGAGGTCGGGGCTACTCGGATCCCAGTGCACTTGTTTTGGGAACACCAACAAGCATATGCACTTGCAAAAGTATGCAGTGCACTGGGGTACGGGTATTGCAGCCCCCACCAGGGATTCTGACCTCAAACTTGATGAGAGGGCAGCTCGGACCCTGAGGGACGTGGAACCCACCTCCTGTGTTTCTTGAGCCTTCGGAGTCCGCAGGAGCTCAGGAGCAGCAGACTGGTCAGTTGCATTACGGTGCCTGCGAATGCAGGGGAGTGACTCCTTCACTCGGAGGGAGATATCTTCAGTTGTCCTTGATGCTCCACAGTTCCTGCACGGAGCCTGTATGGTGCACAGACGATGCTTCAGACTGAGAGGGAGACAAAGTTGGGCCCAAATGAAGTCCAGCAAAGTCCAGAGTGTCCAGACGGTCGAAGTTCAGTGGTTTCTTGCTCAGAATCTTGTCCACGTCAAATCTAGGGTTCTACAGCCACGTAAGCCCTTTTTTACCCACAGGAGAGGGTTGGACAGATTCAGGTGACCATCCCAGGGGAGGGTCTGGACAGTGGGGAGGTTACTCACCTGTCCTGGCCCAGTTTCGCACCAGAGCAAGATCCAATGGCTCCCAGGACTGGTTTGAACTGGACTATGCACAGGGACACCAAATGTGCCCTTCATGCAGACTTTTGGTCGCAGCAAGCGCACCCACCCAGGCCTAATACACTAAATCCTGTCTGGGAGGTGGTCACAGGATGCCTATTGTTCCGCCGTCCCCTGCTCGAGCTTGGCTCAGCAGCAGGAGGACAGAAATGTGCCTCTGGTTGGCAGCAACCATTTTTGGGCTGCCCAGGACTAGAAGGCTGGTACCAGGAACACCAGGGACTTCACAAAGCTTGTTTCTGAAGGGTGGAATCATACCCCCCACACTGGTTACGGGTGTGAGGGCATATTTCACAATGTTTGACACCAAACACGATATGGTTACTTTCACCCGTTTTAGAGTTGGTCATCACGCGGCCGCATAATAGGGAGAAAGCAGATAGACTGGGGTCCTGATTAGCAGGATCCAGGTCAGACTAGTCAAAAACAGTGTAACATGAAGCAAAAAGTGGGGGTAACCATAAGAAGCAGATCCTACTTTCCTACACACCTTCTCAGTGCTTTCAAGGTTGTTGAATCCTACACCTGTGCTCTTTTGGGCCTCCTTTCTGTTGGCTCCAAACTGAGAAACAATTAAGCCCCATCAGTGCTTACTCTCAATATAATGAGGCAGAGTATAAGGAGGCTCACTCAGGGAATTGGTGGGTGTTTGAACTGATATCACTCAATTACGCTACCAATTTAGTCAGTGCTTTTATTTTGAATAAATGTGCAATTACATGCCATGAAAATAAGACATCTCTTGTACTCTCTGATCTAGAGATCCTTGTAAAAATACTTTTACCAATGCTAACAGTGCAACGGTCCCTTCCATTTTATTTGCAGCAAGCCCTTCCTGTTGTGTTTGGCTATAAAGTGTCTAAGGGGCTTGACCTTATTCTACACCTGCGAGCTCCAAGACCTTCGTGGTCTTCCATGTCGTTCCATTCTGATCAACGCAGAAGTGCATCATTTCTATGCGGCGAAGGCTACACAGTTGCAGGTAGCACTTCCAATCCAAGTTAGAGAGGTTTCCTCATGGTGTTGCAATTTTGAAGGAGAATCCCACACCACACCAACGCTTCCCTGATGTGACCAGGCTCCCTCTTTCGGAGGGAACAGAACTGGATTTTCCATTTAGCCCCCCACAGGACAGACCTCGATGATGACATTTCTTGGTGTGAACTGGACACCAGAGGCACTCTTTATTTTGTCCCCCATGGAATCATCCTTGTAACAGCAGTGTCTGTGGCCCAACACTGTCATATTTCTGGCTAGTATCGCATGTACTTTACATGCCTTACAGCACTACTATGAACATCAATTGCCATCAGCCTCCTAGACTTACAAGCCCTATCTCATTATAGGCCCCTCTACCCCAAGCCTGTATCTCCAATTAGACCATAGTACTGCGGCTCCCTCTCATCAGATTACCTCCAATTCCCATCCACTTTGTGGACTGACATATCTGATATTTGCCAGTTAGCTGTATAGAAGCGCTTTACCCTTGTGCGACTTTTCATCTTTCTCTTTAATACATTATATTTTATACCCCCACACCATTGTTATTTGGCACAGTTATTCACGCGTGATCTGTGTTTTGTTATTAATAGATCATGCGGCTGCATCACCTTTGGGAGCACAGTTCTCTCTGCCCATTCCAATATGGCGGTGACTGTAGCGAGCAGTTCCCTCAATAAGGGAATAAGGGACACACCCTCGCTTCGTGTCTCAAAAGGAGCTCTGCGAAGTACCCCGCCCCAACTGGCTTCCTCTTACAGCAGCCTCCCGAGTTTGGGATGATCCCATACACACAGCATTTTCTAATCCCATCAGGGGGCCACTGGTATTTTGCGGTAATTGCCAATGGGGCACATTAACTATCCACTTTTCCCGCCCCAAGATGGCTGTACGCTACCTCCATTCGAACCCTGGGTTCATGAACCAGCATGACTCTGCGAGTGGTTATCCACACCCACTCCTCATCACCTCACCTGCGAGTGATAATCAACTCCGGTCCCAGCATATATACTGCCTCCTCTGCTCACTCATTACCTCCAGGGTGGTAGAGAAGGGTAGGTCGTAGCTTGTCTAGCACGCTGCATGCCATGAGTACTTCACAAAGCTTTTACTTTATAACCCAATAATCCAATGCTGATTGCAACTTATCTCTGTTAGTTTCACTCCACAGCTAAGCTCGGTCTCTGCCATCCCCTAAGGGGCCATTTACTTACTCAAATTGGGTAAGATTTCCCACTCCTAGCTGGCTTTTACTTCACTTTCCCATCTCTAACTGGCTAACAAAGTGGTTATCCACACTCATTTGTGCGAATGATGGGGTTTATATGTGTGTTTGTTAACATCACATGTGTATTGCGGGCCTGCTTACCTGTCCTTTTGTATGTTGTTACATGTATATGAACACTCACCTGCGGGCAAGTTTCCGCAATGGCATGAATTTTACTTTAAATTGCATAATGCATTCGTATGTTATAATGGGGTGTGATATACTCAAATATCCCCATCGCCATGTTTTAAACCTATTTCCCACTCTTTAAATATTTATTTTCCATTGCAGGTCGGATTTGAGGTATTTTCAGGTATACTCTATACCTTGAGGGTGATTTCTTGAGATTAGGTTTTGTTGTTAATTACCACTACTTAAACCCCAATCATTTGGTAGATTAGGTTACATGGCCCTGACGAATTTCCCAGGTCCGTAGGGACTTCATATGGTAAGAAACATGTTGACTGACTTCTTCACTTTCCTGTGAGCTGTCGCGGATCATTGTCTCCAACACAGTCAGCCCTTGCTTTCATTTATACCAAGAGGTCCCACATATTAAAACCTTAGGGTCTCTCTTAGTTATTTTTATACCACACTCACACCAATCTACACACACTGCACCTCCACTCACATTTCATCACAGCGTCTCAATTCAAAAGACTGCCGGCAAAGAGCCCCCTCGAGTGGCCTTTTGGGCATTGCAGCACTGGCCCAACGAGGAGCTGCCCAATGATGAAGCATGACTCCCAACTGGGTGTGTGAGGGCTTTTGCTTCTGAGTAATCAGATCCCCAATCGGCTTGTACAGCCATCTCCCAATCTTCTGTTTTATCTGCTATTGTTACTTTAACAAACTGCTCTCTATACAACCACTGTCCTCCCTATCACATGGGTCAGTTTCGACTCTGGTATCTACCCTTATTGTCTGGACCATTATTGATTCTGCATTCTGTCTCCATGGCTGCAGTATTTGGGCAGCTTTGACAAGAGCATGAGAGTTATTTTACCTTGAATCACCATGGTAGGGCTTAAGGGAAGTAAAACTGAAAATGAGCTTTTTTTGAGACCCTTCACAAAAGGCACTGGACACAGTGGTTGTGAAAAGTTGGCCTGGTATATGCTGTCCACTAATTAAAGTGGGCACCTTGCACCAGTCCAAACGACCCTTATGGTGATTAGGTCAAAGATAACCTTTATAGAAAGCTATCCTAGTGGTAGCTATGGAGAGCAACCTTCAGGCTAAGTCTTGAAGGAATGTAAAGCAGCTTGGTTTACCAGATCAGAACCTCCTGAGTGATCAAATGAAAGGAGAACCACACAAAGTATATATACAAAATATGTACTTATTACTAAACACTCTCTACCAATCTCTATATGAGATTAGATCAAAAAGCACTCAATACTTAATCAATAGAACGGCAGTAAATAGCACAATACACAGCGGGCTCCAAATACTAAAAAAATGGTATAACAACAACGACTTCACTAGATACAATACCTAGAGCACGTAGAATCAATGGGACCCCAAGGAACCACCCAAGGGAGTGACACAGGGAGCCCACGGAAGACAGGTGCAGTGTGGAAACACAGACGCGTGCTCTGTACAACTCTATGGGAAAGTCGCGGTTGGAAAATTACAGTTTAAGGACAATTCAGGGAGGACTTCAAGCAACCCCTTTGGAACATAGAAGGTTCTAAGGCCATCAACCTTGTGAGTACCGAGGTACCCATGTTACCTATCCCAGAGGAGCCGGTGCATAGGGGTCAAGTGGTGTCGGAAACCCTCGTCTTTTTCAATGGCGTGATGCGAAGAAGTGCTGCTGCCAGGAAGATGAAAAGTGCCCGGTGGAATCCAAGCCTGGATCCGAGGTGAGAAGAACCTGAAAGCAGAGGGGACAGAGTCTGGGCCACTTCAGGGTGACCAGGGGCTCGATAGACGAATGCCCACCGATGTCGGGTGCTTCAGGTGTGAAGATAGAATACTTGACTCTGCAGCCACGGGGACCAGGAGACGTCGACGATGACCAAAGTCCGGAGGTGAGCTGTCCCACGAAGGATGTTGAGTGCTGAGGGGTCAGTGTCCAGATTGAACACCACAAGCCTTGGCAAAGGCAACCCACGCGGGCAGAGGAAACAGGTTACGGTTTGGACCAGCAAGGTCCAGGGGACTCATCTGGAGCAACCAGGGAAGCCCAAGGAAAATCAAAGTGTCCCTCGTCTGGACCCACAGGCCAATGGACCAGGGATCGCGAGGGGACCTCGAGCGAATTCACAAAGCACCAGCCCACAGAGCACTCGTGGAGTGGAGGCCGGAGATCTTCAGTGGAAATGCTGCTTGGGAGTCGGAACTACACGTAGTCCAAAGCACAGCCTCGGGGATTGCCAAAAAGTATATGCTGCTGCAAAAATACACGGTGCACAGGGGTTTGGGTTGCATGGTCCCCACGAGGGATACTGGTCTCAGGATTGCTGAGTGAGCAGATCGACCTCAGGGACGCTCAGGAACCCACCTCCTGTGTTGCAGAAATCTTCTGAGTCCTCAGGAGCTCGGGGAGATGCAAACTGGTCAGATGCGTCTAAATGCCTGCTGCTGCATGGGAGTAACTCCTTTACTCCAAGGGAGATTCTTCTGTCATCCAGCGAAGTGTAGACCGTCGAAGTACTTGGTTTCTGTTGCCGAGTTTAGACCAGGTAAAATCCAAAGTCCTGTAATCAGGTTTCCCATTGTATTCCCTGGGAAGGGGTTGGACTGACTCTGGGGACCCTCCTAGGGGAGGGGCAGGACAGAGGGGTGGCTACACCCATGTCCTTTGTCCAGTTTCGCGCCAGAGCAGGAGCAAATGGCTCCTGGAACTGGTTTGAGCTGGACCATGCACAGGAACACCAAATGTGCCTCCAGTGCAGACTTTCTAGCACTTTAAGAGTGCACCCACCTAGCTCCAATACACTAAAGCCTGTCTGAGAGGTGGTCACACCTCCCTGTGACAGGAAACCTAGTGTCAGGCCTTCCTCTGCTCGAGCTTGGCTCAGTAGCAGGAGGGCAGACTCGTGTCTGTGGCTAGCAGCATCCATTTTGTAATGCCCTGGTCGAGAAAACTGTTACCGAGTATATCGGTGCTCCACATAAGTCCCTCTAGGAGAGTGGAATCATACCTCCAACGCCAGTTACTGGCGATGAGGTATGATTCCAAGGTGTTTGACACCAAACACGATATGTTTCTAAGCAGCCGTTTTAAAGTTAGCATTTATCGCGAGGTTATAATGCACTTAAATATATATGGTTGGCTGCATCACAGACAACTCCAGAGAATAAGTTCCGAAGGCTGCAGACGGGCTCTGCTCATGCAGGGGCGCCCTCTCACACAAAACCCACCCCCTTGCCTTCAGGATTGATAAGGCCTGCCATAGGGGTGACTAATAGGTTTATATGTGCACTGATTTAGAATAGATGTAGGTAACCTATATCTAAGTAAGGGGTGCATGCACCTCCTAACACAGACTGCAGTAGCAGGGCTGTGGTGTCATTTTGAATGACCTCTCAGGGGTGGCACAATACATGCTTCAGCCCATGGGAGGCCTATGGGGTACCTATGCCCTGGGTACATGGTGTACCATATACTAGGGACTGATAAGGGTACCCCAGAATCCAATCTGGAGTGTACCTAAAGTACATGCACAACCAATTTAGGGAGAAAGCAGATAGACTAGGGTCCTGATTAGCAGGATCCCAGTCAGACTAAGTCAACAAGCATTGGCATAGTCAATAGGTCTTGCCTTTGGGACTTTATAAGTGTTTAGCTAGAGATATTGACTTTGCTTATGTTTTTAAGATGTGCTGTATAGAAGTCTACAGTATGCTGAAAAGTTATAATTGAGAAGTGTCAGAAGCATTTTTGTTACCCCTTATATATGACCAAGAAAGCATTATGAATAACTGAACGACTATATTAAATAAGTATTAACATTAAATAATGTGTTGAGTTTTTTTTGTCCTTTTTATGCCTGCAACTTCTATCTGCCTGTCCGAATGGTTGCTTGTTATGGTTTTTTTTTGTTATGGAGGGAATAAATATTAGGAGGGTGAAGGTTGGGAAATAGCAGTTAATGAGAGAGTTAGTTAGTCAGTGAGAGAGTAAGTTAGTAAGAGAGAGAGTGAGAGAGTTAGAGAGTTAGTGAGAAAGTTAGTCAGTTAGTGAGAGTCAGTCAGTTAGTTGGAGAGAGAGAGAGAAAGTGAGTGAGTTAATCGCTCAGTTAGTGAGAGTCAGTTAGTTAGTGAGAGAGTAAGTTAGTGAGAGAGACAGTCAGTAAGTGTGAGATAGAGAGAGTTAGTGAGAGAGAGTGTAAGTGTTTGAGAGAGAGAGTGAGAATTAGTTAGTGAGAGAGAGTGAGGGAGTTAGTTAGGTAGTTAGTCAGTGATAGAGTTAGTTAGTCAGTGAGTCAGAGAGAGAGTGAGAGTCAGTCAGTTATTGAGTTAGTGAGGAAGTCAAAGATGGTGTCGAAGGTCACATACAGGAGAAGCAGTTTAATCGAGTGCTAGACAAAGTGGAAAAAAAAATAATGAGCACACAAAAAAGCGACCGACACAAACAGTTGGGAAGGGAAACAAAACGGGAAATGGCAACAGCTGTTAATTAAATCTGACAAATGCAAAAAAAAACCCTGTAAAGTTTAATTGAAACACGTTACCGAGAAAAAGCGACAGCAAAACAAGCAGTTAAAAGTGGAAAAAAGTGGGCACAATGATGCAGTGCAGCAGGTGTTAGTGTGGAAAGATGGGTTTACAGAGGTGTGCCTGACTGGATAGGGTAGTGTTTTGAAGAACATCAGTACGCTTCATGTATGACCCTTCACAATTGAGAATAACTGTTTTGCACAAAATCGCGGTGACACAAACATGGTTCGCCAGCTTCCCACTAAACAGATCTGTTCATTACGCCACATCCTTCTGTTTTATTCAAATGGCGTAGCGTTGTGTTATGGGCCTATGCTCTGTTTGTGTACGGTTTGGTTGCATAGAGGGATTTTGTACCCCTAATGTTACGTGAAATGCGCAATAATGATGCAGTGCACCAGCTGTTAGTGTGCAAAGATGGTGTCGAAGGACACATACAGGAGCAGCGGTTTAAACGAGTGCTAGACAAACAAAGTGAAAAAAAACAAAGAGCACACAAGAAAGCCACAACACACGCAGATGGGAAGGGAAACAAAACGGGAAATGGCAACAGCTGTTTAAAAAATAAAATCTGACAAATGCAAAAAAAAAACTAAAGTTTAATTGAAACACGTTACCGAGAAAAAGCGACGGAAAAACAAGCAGTTCAGAGTGGAAAAAGAAAAGAAAATGGAAACCGCTATTTACTCGTGCTTGTGGTCGCATGCCCCTCGACAAACACAAGCAGTTGGGAAGGGAAACAAAAGGGGAAATGGAAACAGCTGTTTAAAAAATAAAATCTGACAAATGCGAAAAGTCCCTGTAAAGTTTAATAAAAACACGTTACCGAGAAAAAGCAGTTCAGAGTGGAAAAAGGAAATGGAAACCGCTATTTACTCGTGCCAAGCACTCGTGCATGCCCCTTGTGGGAGCGAGCAGCGGCGCGCGGGCCATGTCTGTTGCTTCTGGGTAGGCACACAGATTTTCATGAATCTTTGAAAAACTTCCATCAAAAGACTTCTAAGTACTGACATTTCTGCCCATCCTCACTTTATAGAACAGAGCAATGCAGGGTTTAAGGGCCGGTGAGGTAGGCGGACCAATCACAGTTTCATGAGGCAAGTGGCCTTCAAGGAACTACTGCTAACGGGGGAGTTTTGATATTGTAAGAGGACACAGTGTAGTCAGTTTGTACTTCAAGGGACAGTTCCTGCCACTGTTAGAAAGGCTAGAAAGGCAACCCATCTGCAAAGAAAACTTAATGCCGTTTCAGGGAACATCGCTGCAACGGCTAGATTAGATTTATCTGCTTGAGTTAATGAGTAAGTGTCACTTAAAATGTAATACGTGAGGCCTTGATATTAAGGAGATGTGAAAATTGCATAATTTTGTGTCACGCAGTTAGGTGAAATTTTGTGAAAAATACACGCAATTAAGCAAAATGCAATATCGTAGCTTGAAATGTGAGTACGGGTCCGTTTTTTACACAAGCATGCATTGTGCGTTGAAAAAATGGAATAAAAAACACAAGTTCCGCAAGCAACAGCTGCTCTTGTGCGCGTGGTCAAACCTTGAATCAAACATTGCGTAATTTAACGACGTGGGGTCATTTTTTGAATTCTGCGTAAAAAGTGTAATGCACAGTTCCTAAAATTACACAAATTGCCAAGTGTAATTTAAATTTTGTCCAGGGCAGTTTGATTTCTCACACATAACTTCGCCTGGAAATGTCACACATAAGCAGACTGAATAATTGTCAGAGATTATTTGCAGGGACAACAGTCTCAAGCATAAAAATACTTGCCATGTTGGTAAAATGCGGCCGAGGTGGCAACACTTTGGCCGTTGTGAACTGCAACTTCCCCAAGAAAACATGCTATAGACTAAAAAATGAATGAACAAATGTTTACAGGTCGGCTCTGTGATTTTAACAAAGTCCTGCAACAGAACCGAGTGTTTATGGCAGACTACATGAACAAGCATTGGCATAGCCAACAGGTCTCGCCTTTGGGACCTTATAAGTGTTTAGCCATGCACACTTGTTGCACCAAAGATATTGTGCTGGATACCTAACCACTTATAAGGTCCCAAAAGCGAGACCAATTGACTATGCCAATGCTTGTTGTCACTGTCTTCATGTGGGGCCCACACAAACTTCAGCTTGGGCATAAGCTAATTAAAAAAATTGTGAAGGCAAAGAATAATCCCATCCTAAGCAAACAAATCACTGCCCCTTGCGGTCAGCTCTGGCTACGTCATAGCCTTTTTGTTTTTTCTAACTTTCAGCCATGCTGCACAGCAGCTAATCAGGTGTACAATACTGAAAAAGTAAATGTACATAGCCTATAGCTCTCCCATAGGTGAGACCTATTGGCACTGCCAATGCTTATTTTTCCTGGGTGGGTTTTTGCAGGTACTGGTGCCTTTAGTGGGAAGCTTGGGCCACTGCGAGTCATGTGCTCCCAGGTTAAACCGTGTCCAGTGTTCCCTTTCACTCACTTACATTAATAACAAATAAAATAAAAAGCAACGCTTGGTAGCAATCTTGCGTGAGGATCAATGTTCCTGGGAGATTTTCTGTTTTCACTTGAGGGGCTGTGCACAGGGCGACACCCCCTCTTTGTTCATTATCTCTGGTCCTACAGAGTTCAAGTTGATAAAGATGGGAATTGAGAGCAAGGGAACAGAATTCTAGGGGTTGTTTTCTGGTTAAATCACCCGAAGCTAACGTGAAAGGTTATAAATGCTCGTTGGTGATATCTGAGGAGGAGAGCGCCGGCATTTGGACGAGCGTGGGCATGATGGGGTGTAGGAGCAGTTTGTTAAAAACGAAGCAAAACCAAAGTATCGGAGCAGACAGAGCCATGTTCGGGGGAGAAATATTGATTTTGTCCCAGTGGAAGGACGTTCTTATTCGAATGTTTTATTTGAAAGTATAGTGACAGATTAAACCTTAGCTTACGTTTTGCCATACTGCCCAAATGTGCAGCGGACAGACAAATATTGTCATAGTCTTGGTGTAGGAGGTCAAACGCATCTCCTCTCGCGGTTCGATTTCGAATCTGGTTTTAATTATTTTGGGAAGATAAGGGTAATTATTGACCCCATCGCTATTATGAGTCCTGCAGGAAGACGGGGGTAATTGTCTTTCACCCAGAGATTCCAGCTGCTCATGGCAGTAGTCCTCTGAAAATATTGGTTCAAAATGAGGAATAACCATGGTTTTCAAGCCTTGTAGATTACCCTGATCATGTATCACTTCTACGCCGACTCTCAAGGTCCCGCTTCACGGAGTAGGGGTGCAGACTTAGTTACATCGGCGTTTACAGGGAACACTTCGTAATGACGCCCTTAGGACTTTATTTGTGTGCTGTAGGAGGAGCACCCCCTCCTGTCGTTGTTTGCATTCGCCTTAAACTGGTTATGGCATCTGCTGGCCCCTGAAGAGGGCTTCCTCCGGAGTAGGAGGGACCCAATGCGTACAGTGATGCAAGCTGGAAGGAGCCAGTTGCAAGGGGGACTCCACAGACAAAGTGAAAGTAACCCCATATCTGCGCTTTAATGCTCCTGCCATTACCGGAAGGCGATGGGAGGTCAAATGGCAGCTTCTCAGTGCAAGAGAGAGTTGCCTATGCTGTCGATTGAAAGTAACGGGTCTTAAAGTCATCATCATATACGAGGTACCAGAGCAACTAGGAAAGTAAGGCAACCGTAATAGAAACCCCACTGCAGCCACTGGTGATACTAAGTGAGTATCCGCCATAGGCCAGTGCTTTAAAAATAAAAATGCATTTCATGGCACGTCTTAAGGTTCCAAACAGAACAAGATAAAGGGTGGTGTGGGGGATCCTGGGAGCACGCATGAGAGAGAGAGGGGGAGCAGGAGGTGAGTCCAGGAGTGGTGCGCGCGCAGTCTGCTCTTTTTGGAAGCACATACTCGTGCTTGCATAAGGGTTATTAGGGTGAAAAAACGTGTGTCCTAGGCTGCAGCATGCGTGTTGGCACCTATGGTTTGGAAATAGAGCTAGACCTATGTTTAGGGCATCAGCCAAAGTGAAATATTCGCAGTTAATCTTTATGGGCCTGAAAGAATATATATACGTAGTGTAAACGCTACAAATGAACAAGGGGGCTGGTTACAGCTGTTCGTATGAGCACGAGCTGCTCATATGCGTCACATCTTGCTGTTGGTTGGAGACGTCCTCAAAAACAAAGACTCAGGGAAGTTACGAGATATCTAGTGATTCTTACAGGCTTAAAACAATGTATTATGCCTTGTTATATTTAAAGGGAAGCATGGGGGCTATGTGCAGCTGTTTAAATAAGCATAAGTTGCTCCTCTGCGCGCCAGCTCTGACTGTTGGGTAGAGGCTAGATCGAACAGTCAGCAGAATTACGCGCCTATTAAGGGTTAAGAAATCCCGCAAGGAGAGCCACATCAAAGGCTCAACAGATTGCCAGGCAAGCTAAGGGTTATAGCATCCAAGTGATCAATCTTACCGCTGTCCGTGGCAAACGTCTCACGCCATGGAAGTGGGATCCGGGAATTGACTCGTTCTATATATGGAGGCGTGTTAGAAGCAATTAGTGACGCGCGTACGTGTCAAACCGCCATACAGATTTACGAAAAATACAGCAAATGAAAACAGACTCGGTGCCTATGTTTTGCAGAGTTGATCCAAAAATTACCAAGTAATTAACAAGCCTTCGCCTGGCTCGTGAGCATAATAAACAAGTGCTCACCAGGCAGACACGGCAGAACAACGAAAGAACGCACGCAAAGGGAAAGTAATCATTTCGCGTCCGCTTTGATGTTCTCAGTGGCCGCGCGGCTCACTGAAGAACATCAAAGCGGCCGCGAAATGATCACGCAGGCTGCCAAATGGTGCGCGCGCCCGGCGCACATGCACTGTAGTTGGCGGCCTGAAAGCACTGGTTTGCACTTCCAGATCCCCCTTTTACAAAAGCTCTCGCGAGAGCAGCACTAAAGCGCTGGCTCAGGCGAGACCTAAAAAGGAAGATACAGTTTAGGCACTTTGCAGGAATTGAATTCAAACTTCAAAGAAACTGCATTACAAATTCACCATGTGGTTCAAAAGAGCAAAGCACAGGTTTGCATAGTTCCTTTAATGAAAGCAGTCTGTGCGATTTCTCAGAAAGCCAGGCACCAAGCCGTGCAGCTTAAAGAGAAATCACGCAGCTGCTGCTCGGGCCTCAGTTTCATTTACAGGAAACTGTTCCCACTAAACCGAAAGTGAATATGTAATTTTAGTTTTCGCAAAGTTTGCCTCTTTAAAGAGCTACAGTCAGAAGCTAATTGCTAGATAAACAGAACAAGCAGCAGCTGTTTTGAAGCACTCATGCTTGTGCTGGCCTCCGCCTTGCGGGAGCGAGCAGCGGTGGCACGAGAGCCAGATGTTTTCAATTAGTACGCGCGCTACTGCTCGCTCCCGCAAGGTGGATGCTAGCACAAGTACGAGTGTGCCTGAAAAGGAGCAGACCGATTTCTAAAGGTCATCTCCTAGGGCATCGCATGTGTGCTGCCTAGGCGAGACCTAAAAACCAGCAAAACATCACTTTATTTAAAGTCCTCATTCTAATTCTCAGACGTTTGGTCCAAAAGAGAGTGCCATTTTACATATCTGTGGTCTTGTCTCATTTTAACCCTATCTTGGTCCACAATACACACAACCGGGAAAATGTCCTGCCCACTCAAACATACTGCCACACACATCCTTACTGATGCACACTGCTACACACATCTTTCATCTCATGCACCCAGTCACCTCATCCTACCTAAGATACTGACACCCACATCACTGCCATGCATTACCGTCACTCACATACCCTCAAAAACATATTGCCACACACATCTTTACCCAAACAGACTGCACCGAACATCTACCATCTCATGCACACAGTTACCACATCCCACCTATGATACGAACACCCACATCATTGCTATGCATACCATCACTCACATACCCAACATTTCTGAAACCCTCTATGCAGCCAGATTCCCTTATGATGGCATTCCCGCTATACACTGTACCGAATATGGCTTTTCCTTACAACCATCTCCTTGTCCATCCTTGCTCCAATTCCTCAAAGCATCCAATCGCTTTACCCCAGGACTCAATATCTCTAACAAACCATGCCACTCACAGACCTGCTCAAACATACTGCCCCACACATCGTTACCCATGCACACTGCTACGCACATCTACAATCTCATGCACACTGCTACGCCCATCTACCATCTCATGCACACTGCTACGCACATCTGCCATCTCATGCACACTGCTACACACATCTACCATCTCATGCACACAGTCACCTCATCCTACCTGATACTGACACCCACATCACTGCCATGCATACAGTCACTCACATACCCGTTTAAACATACTTCCCCACACATCGTTACCCATGCACACTGCTGTGCACATCTATCATCTCATGCACACTGCTACACACATCTACCATCTCATGCACACAGTCACCTCATCCTACCTAAGATACTGACACCCACATCACTGCCATGCATATCGTCACTCACATACCCGCTCAAACATACTGTCACATACATCCTTACCCATGCACACTGCTACGCACACCTACCATCTCATGCACACTGCTACGCACATCTACCATCTTATGCACACTGCTACGCTCATCTACCATCTCATGCACACTGCTACGCACATCTACCATCTCATGCACACAGTCACCTCATCCTACCTATGATGTGGACATCCACATCATTGCCATGCATATTGTCACCCACATACCTGCTCAAACATACTGCCACACACATCCTTACTCTGGTAGACTGCCACCCACTTCACTCGTCTATCTCTTCACCATGATGACATATTGATGCAATGTATTTGTTGTCTCTTTCCTATGTATTGTCCCTTTTATGTGGACTGTCTCTTTTTGTGTTGTCTGTACTTGTCATTTTAATTTACCTATATTATGAATCCACCCCCAACGTTCCTGAGGCCCTCTGTGCAGACAGATTCCCTTATGAAGGCATTCCCTCTATGCACAGTACCAAATATGGCTTTTCCTTTTAACCATCTCCTTGTCCATCCTTGCTCCAATTTCTCAAAGCATCCCATCGCATTACCACAGGACTCAATATCTCTAACAGACAATGCCAGGTGTCTGCACATGGGAGCCTTGCACCGTTGCTGCCTGCTCAGCATATGTCCTGTTGGTGTAAAGAAGCTTGTGCTGCTGCCTGTGCTGTACATGTCCCACTGGTGTAAGGAAGCTTGTGCTGCTGTCTGTGCTGTGCATGTCCCACTGGTGTAAGGAAGCTTGTGCTGCTGTCTGTGCTGTACATGTCCTGTTGGTGGAAGGAAGCTTGTGCTGCTGTCTGTGCTGTACATGTCCCACTGGTGTAAGGAAGCTTGTGCTGCTGTCTGTGCTGTGCATGTCCCACTGGTGTAAGGAAGCTTGTGCTGCTGTCTGTGCTGTGCATGTCCCACTGGTGTAAGGAAGCTTGTGCTGCTGTCTGTGCTGTACATGTCCTGTTGGTGGAAGGAAGCTTGTGCTGCTGTCTGTGCTGTACATGTCCCACTGGTGTAAGGAAGCTTGTGCTGCTGTCTGTGCTGTGCATGTCCCACTGGTGTAAGGAAGCTTGTGCTGCTGTCTGTGCTGTACATGTCCTGTTGGTGGAAGGAAGCTTATGCCACTGCTTGTGCTGTACATGTCCCGCTGGTATAAGGAAGCTTGTGCCGCTTCTTGTGCTGTACATGTCTCGCTGGTATAAGGAAGCTTGTGCTGCTGCTTGTACTGTACATCACTTGTTGGTGTAAGGAAGCTTCTGTTGTACTCTATCTGGCCTGTACATGTCCCGTTTGTGGAAGGAAGCTTGTGTTGCTGCTGTCTGTGCTGTACATGTCCCACTGGTGAAAGGAAGCTTGTGCTGCTGTCTGTGCTGTACATGTCCCGTTTGTGGAAGGAAGCTTGTGTTGCTGCTGTCTGTGCTGTACATGTCCCACTGGTGTAAGGAAGCTTGTGCTGTTGCTTGTACTGTACATGTCTCATTTGTTGAAGAATGCTTGTGCTGCTGCTGGTGCTGTACAAGTCCCTCTGGTGGAAGGAAGCTTGTGCTGCTGCCTGTGCTGTACATGTCCAGTTGGTATAAGGAAGCTTGTGCTGCTGCTTGTGCTGTACATGTCCCTCTGGTGTAAGGATGCTTGTGCTGCTGCTTGTGCTGTACATGTCCCACTGGTGTAAGGAAGCTTGTGCTGCTGCCTGTGCTGTACATGTCCTGTTGATGTGATGAAGCTTGTGCTGCTGCCTGTGCTGTACATGGCCAGTTGGTGTGATGAAGCTTGTGCTGCTGCCTGTGCTGTACATGTCCAGTTGGTGTGATGAAGCTTGTGCTGCTGCCTGTGCTGTACATGTCCTGTTGATGTGATAAAGCTTGTGCTGCTGCCTGTGCTGTACATGTCCTGTTGATGTGATGAAGCTTGTGCTGCTGCCTATGCTGTACATGTCCTGTTGATGTGATGAAGCTTGTGCTGCTGCCTGTGCTGTACATGTCCTGTTGATGTGATGAAGCTTGTGCTGCTGCCTGTGCTGTACATGTCCTGTTGATGTGATAAAGTTTGTGCTGCTGCCTGTGCTGTACATGTCCTGTTGATGTGATGAAGCTTGTGCTGCTGCCTGTGCTGTACATGTCCAGTTGGTGTGATGAAGCTTGTGCTGCTGCCTGTGCTGTACATGTCCAGTTGGTGTGATGAAGCTTGTGCTGCTGCCTGTGCTGTACATGTCCAGTTGGTGTGATGAAGCTTGTGCTGCTGCCTGTGCTGTACATGTCCTTTTGATGTGATGAAGCTTGTGCTGCTGCCTATGCTGTACATGTCCTGTTGATGTGATAAAGCTTGTGCTGCTGCCTGTGCTGTACATGTCCTGTTGATGTGATGAAGCTTGTGCTGCTGCCTGTTCTGTACATGTCCTGTTGATGTGATAAAGCTTGTGCTGCTGCCTGTGCTGTACATGTCCTGTTGATGTGATGAAGCTTGTGCTGCTGCCTGTGCTGTACATGTCCAGTTGGTGTGATGAAGCTTTTGCTGCAGTCTGTGCTGTACATGCCCGTTTGTGGAAGGAAGAATATGCTTCTGTTGCTGCTGCTGTACGTGTCCCATTGGTGTAATGAATCTTGTGCTGCTGTCAGTGCTGTACATGTCCCCGCTGGTGTAAGGAATCTTGTGCTGCTGTCTGTGCTGTACATGTCCCGCAGGAGGAAGGAAGCTTGCGCTTCTGCTTCTACCCTCAATGTCCTGTGGGTGTCAGAAAGCCTGCCATGCTGCTGCCTAGCCCATTTATCATTTTTTTTTGTAAGGAAGGTTACACTGTTGCTGCTGCCTGTAGTTTGTGTCCTGCTTTTGTAAAGAAGGTTGTACTGCTGACTGTGCTGTACAGGTGAAATGAAAATTAGACTTGTAAAGCGCTTTACTACCCATGGGTGTCTAGGTGCTAAAGCTTCTGCAAGAACATGTGTGAGAAAATGGGGATCTGTTGTAGTACCCTTCCCCCACTTTGTGCCTGGATTTTGATGCAACTTTGACTGTAGAGTACTAGGTCCCTGCTTTCCAGGTTCCCAGTGCCAGTGTTCTTCCCTTATAAACATATCCACGATTGGTACTTCTGCCCCCTGTGAGCCTCTTGTAAGTGGTATCCTAGGTACGTAGGGCCTGGGACCATGCCCCTGCAGACGGCATGCCCCTGCTAGGTGAAAAAAATAGCCAAGCCACTGCTTGTGTGCCATGCTAGCTAGACCTGCCTAAGATATAGGTCAGTCACCCCCTGCAGCAGGTCTTACCAGCCCTAAGGCAGGGTGCACTATATCCCAGGTATGGGCATATCTGCTATGAACATATCTGCCTGAGTAGAAATGCCCCTACAGTATTAGCATCTATTCCCTAATATTGTAAGTGCCAGGGAACCTGTAGAGATTATATGGGCTGGAAACTCGACAACTCTAGTTCCACAGCACCATGATGGCTTCACTGAACCCAGGAGTGTTTGGTACCTAAGAGCTCCTTGTGATAAATCCACACTGATGCCAGTTTGAGATTTATTCAAGCATGCACTCAGAGGGCATGTTAGAAGTGTTCCCTGAAAACCTACTGACCCTGGTGTGGGCACTGACTAGCTTTAGGCAGCCATCCACCACCAGACAACTTTCTGGACCTCTGGGTAGAGAGCCCCTGCTCTCTGGGACCAGAAACAAATCACACCCTGGGCAGAGGGGTGATCCCATCTTCCCCAGGGTAGGTCAGTGCTCAAAGAGGAAAGCTTCAAAGGCCTGCTGCCTTTGTATTGTGACCCCCAGCCTCTGCTGCTAGCAGCAGATGGCAGCCCTAGGTTTATACCCACAATTTTGGTGGGAAAAATTCAAAAGAACAGGAGGTGTGCCCACCTCTGCCATCCCCACCCCTAAGGTGGGGGAGGCGAGGTAAATCACAATTTTCAGTCCTCTCCATCTTGAAGATGGGGAGGCCCCTCCAATCATGGCTCGGTCAATGCCCCTCTACCACAGGAGGGTGGCATAATGGAGGGTAGGTAGGTAAGGTGCCCAGTGGTCCTACCTGCTACTCCCCTGGAACACTTCCTAAATGTTGTATTTAGGTGACTCCCTCAGACCTAGAAACTAGATTCAATGGACCAAAGGAGAAGATGGAAGACAACAGCTGGAGGACCAGGAACTTATCCGCTGTGGGAGAAACTGGACAAAACCCTCGCCACCTGCAACCAGTTCGACCACTATGACTGCCGTTCTTCCAGAAACCCTGCAAGGCCTCCAAGAAATCCTGGATACCTTTCAACTTTCACCAAATTGCCAAGAACCTCCCTTCGGACTAGAGGCTGTAGTCCTCGGCATCTGCTGGTACCAGAACTGCAGCAGTGAGGACCTAAACTTGTGTCGACGCGATTCACTGTTACAAAAGAACCCTACAACCGCGGTGGTAGAGGACCGGCTCTTGTGTCAACGCGACTGTCCTGCCAGAAGAAAGCATCCCTGCCAGCCGGCCTCCACGGCCTCGAGGGATCCCCTCAGTTCAACAACTCAAGCTGTTCCCAGCTCTGTGCCTGAGAGCCCGTACCCTCCTGTACGTGATCCTTTCAGCCTCCTCTGGTGCCTTCTGCATTGACTGCCCGACCGTGACCTCTCCGTGGTGGTCTGACAATGGCGAACTCCTCCATCTGATCCACAGTCGCCAGCGACTGCGACGGTAGCTGTGTTGGCAGCCTGCTGAATACCATCCTGCTTCCTTGCTCTCAGCAGACCGTGAGGGTAAATACCATTGCAGGTATCGACTGCCTTGGCGTAAATACTGAATCCCGCACCTTGTGAGTGCCCCCAGTCCACCACAACTTATGTTGCACTCAGTGTTGTTTTGAGACACCCGAAGACTGGACTGGAACTGTAAGTGGTGTACTTGCCTGTTAGACCGCACAATTGTTTTCCTTTATAGGAGAATATTGAACTGTTCCGAAAGTCCACTGTCGACTTCTGAACCTGAAAAGTATTTTTTTTTAAAATAGATTTGATTGAATTTTTTTAAGTACCTTGTTCGACATACATCAGTTGCATACAGGATGATAGCATGTTACCAAAATTGAAATACCCGTAAGGTACACTTTGTGAACAGAACATACTTAAAAACCAAAACTTCACGCAGACTGTCCCTCCCCCACCAGCATTGGCAGATAGTATTGACTACATTTACACAGTGAAGATAAAAGTCGAACATAATATCATATGAAATGGCCATTAACAGCCAATGGAAGCCGATTCCTAAGGGGTTTGCGAGGGAAGAGGGGGAAGATCTATACCCCTGTAGGTAGCCCTTCTAGACCAAATTTTCCTGTGTTTTTGTGGGCATCCCCATGCATGGAAGACTGCTATTTCTGCCCCCATGCAAGTGTCAAGCGCCCTTCACCATTTCCCTATTGTCAGCGGGGAGTTTCCTTTCCAAAGCTGAGCAATATCGTGTTTGGCAATTGTGAGCGCTAGGAAAAGTAAGTGTTGCTTGTACCGGTTCCCCCCCTATATCTTCAGTACTATGAAGAAGGAGCAGTCGAGGATCCTGCGGGAAGTCCCATGACAGCACCTCCTGAAAAGTATTTTTAATTGAAAACGTACTTACCTGATTGCGAAGGCCCTGGTCTTGAAATAAAGTACCAAGAAACTATAATTGTTTTTAATTGGTCTGAATCTCCTTCTTGAGTCGTGTGTCCATTATTGATCACTTTTGTGCAATAAATGTCTTAACGTCCTCTGTGTTAGGCCTAAGGCTGCTCGCCCACATTACCACTAATAGAGTACTTTCGGTTTTACATTGAGCCCTGTTCACTTTTGGGACACCCCTGGACTCTCTGCACGGTATTACCACCTTGTGGCAATATCCTATACAGAGCCAGCTTCTGACATTACATATCAGATGTGATCAGATCTATAGTCTTTTAGATGTTAAAGAGCCATTTTTTTAGCTTTGCCAAAGGAGAGCAGATCCGATTTACTCTTAAGATCTGAGGGCATTGAGTTCCATAGCTTAGCAGTATAGGTAATAAAGCTATTGCCACGTCAGTTGGCTCTTTTGAATCTGGGTACCACCAGGTTGTGAGCTACAGATCTAAGCGGTCTGCTAGGGGTGTACAATTGGAACCTTTGTTTGAAGTATTTAGGTACCACATCATATAGTGCCTTGAAAGCAATGCAGGGGCTCTCAAGATCTATTTATTTTTTAATGGCAAGCCGGTGAAGTGGGAGAATCCCTGGGCAACGGATTCCCAAGAGTAAGTGCGCGGCCGCATTCTGAAGAACTTGTAGTTTATGTAAGCATCTTAGGGGGTGCTTCAACATCCTCCGCATCCTTTGCAAGACCTTCAAATGGATCACCCCCAAATCAAGAAAGACCGTCACCCACGCACTCATAACCAGCAAACTGGACTACGGAAACACCCTCTACGCCGCAATCAACAAATCTCTGCTCCGCAAGCTCCAGACCATACAGAACACCGCAGCCAGACTCATCCTCATCATCCCTCGACATGAACACATCACCCAACACCTGCGGACCTCCACTGGCTCCCCGTCGAGAAGAAAGTAACATTCAAGATACTCACCCATGCCTACAAATGCCTCCACAACACCGGACCCCAATATCTCAAAAAAGAATCTCCTTCCACACACCTAAAAGAATCCTCTGATCTGCCGACCTCTCTGAAACTCCACACATCCACAGATCCAGAACGGGTGTAAGAGCCTTCTCCCATCGTAGCAAAGACCTGGAATGAGCTCCTGAACAACATCAGACATGCCCCCACTCTGCACATCTTCAGGAAGACCCTCAAGACCTAGCTCTTCGACTGACCAGAGCTCCCCCCCCCCCAGCGCCCTGAGACCCTCACAGGTGAGTAGTGCGCTTCACAACTCCCCGATTGATGGATTGATTGGTGGGTGTGCGCTTAAAATAATATGTAATAAAACGTACTTGTATTCGGCGACGTCCTCACTCTGGACCTCTTCTTTCCACACTGAAACTGGAAGCAGCAACTCCCTCGGACAATCCTAGGGCTACTCTCACCAACATGAGAGCAGCCCTAGGATTGGTAGACGCTGCCTCACTCTGCGCTCTGAAGGCTTTGGCTTTCAGCTGGGTTAGAGATGTTCAAGGTGCGCATGTATGGCTGGCCTTTGCAAGATGGCTGGCAAAAACGTCATGTGCACTTTAAACAGTGCCATACCAGCCCACTCTCCTCCCTGTTGAGTGACATGCTTCTGTCACTCAGCAACGGCTCTGCCCCTATCCTGATGCTTGGCTCGGGATGAGGGATAAGAAATGAAATGGTAATTAATTACCATTGTATTTTTCATCTTTGAGGTGAAGTTTCCAACGCTCAAATGGAGGAGTCGCCCCTGCAGAGGTGCTCCCAGATCTTGTGGCCACCAACTGGGAGACCAGGAAGATGAATTTCGACCTAAGAGTAGCACTTCAGTCTTACTCGAATTTAACTTTGTGGGACATCCAGATCTCTGGAAGAATTCTAGAGGGACAAGGATCAAAAGGGGAGCCTAACTGAACCTTTATATAGATGCGAGAAGGAGGTTGCCACAGGATTGTCTAATGGAGCACTATTATCAGGCATGCTAAGGAAGAAACTGCAGCATTGTCTAGCCAGGCAGTTTGAAGCAAAGTTTGCCTTTGAATCCTAAACAGCCAGAGACCCTCCCTTCTGAGAAGAGGTTGGTGAAGAACTAAAAGAAAGTAGGTTATAGATCGACTTCACCTCATTCTTAACAGAGTTTATAGAGTTACAGAAAGCCTGATCGATGGAATTATTTTTAGCTTTGGGCATATTGGTTAGATGTTTTACCACGTCATAAAGTTCCTTAGAGGAGTTTATGGAGGTTTGAATTTTTGCAGTGAAATAGCAGGATTTTGCTTTCAAAATCATGTTGTTATGTCCTGAGACGACCTATTTATAAGCATTTTTATCTAGATAATTTCCTCTCTAGTCTACGACAGGCTTGCTTTTGCAGCCTAAGACTGTTGTCGAACCAAGGTTCTGAAGGGGGTGGGGGGGTCTGTGGTTGTCTTCAGCTTTCACTGGATCTAGATGATTAAGAATGGCACTGATCCAACGATGATAATTGTGGACAGCATCATCAGGTCGCTT
Organism: Triturus cristatus; assembly: GCF_964204655.1. Classification (NCBI taxonomy): domain Eukaryota; kingdom Metazoa; phylum Chordata; class Amphibia; order Caudata; family Salamandridae; genus Triturus; species Triturus cristatus. Next base: position 1,146,839,348 of record NC_140580.1, on the reverse strand, counting down.
CTGTCTAAGGTAGCTTGTGATGCTGCTACTGCTTGTGATGTATGTGTCCTTTTTTGGAAGAAAGCCTAGAATGCTTACACCTTTTTTAACTTGTTCTGTTGTGTAAGGAAGTTTTTACAGTTGCTGTCTTTTCTGTACTAGTCCTTTCGATGTATGGAAACTTGCACTGCTGCTGTTTGTATTGTACCTAGCAATACCAAAGGGGATGATGGACGAAGCGTTTGAGCAAATCAAACACTCACCCCCAGTCAACTGATCTAGGTTTAATCCATCATCATTCTTTAGCTCACTTCACCACCCCAGTTCAGACATGGCCATATGCAAATCAGTCTGACCCTGTGCCTCATGGGAACAGTCTAGCCCGAACTGCCAAGCCATGTCTTCCCTGGACCGGAAGCAAGCATCCTGGGACCGGTTTCGGGTTCATAACCCTCCTCAACCAGGCTATCTTGAATCCAGTGGCAAAGTGAGCAAGGGACCCACGTCTGGGCATACCCTGCCAACTTAGGGTGAACAAAGCGATACCAAAGGGGATGATGGACGGAGCGTTTGAGCAAATCAAACACTCACCCCCAGTCAACTGATCTAGGTTTAATCCATCATCATTCTTTAGCTCACTCCACCACCCCAGTTCAGACATGGCCATATGCAAATAAGTCTGACCCTGTGCTTCATGGGAACAGTCCAGCTCGAACTGCCAAGCCATGTCTTACCTGGACCGGAAACAAGCATCCTGGGACTGGTTTCGGGTCCATAACCCTCCTTAGCCAGGCTATCTTGAATCCAGTGGCAAAGTGAGCAAGGGACCCAGGTCAGGGCATATCCTTCCAACTTAGGGCGAACAAAGAGATACCAAAGGGGATGATGGACGGAGCGTTTGAGCAAATCAAACACTCACCCCCAGTCAACTGATCTAGGTTTAATCCATCATCATTCTTTAGCTCACTCCACCACCCCAGTTCAGACATGGCCATATGCAAATCAGTCTGACCCTGTGCCTCATGGGAACAGTCTAGCCCGAACTGCCAAGCCATGTCTTCCCTGGACCGGAAACAAACATCCTGGGACCGGTTTTGGGTTCATAACCCTCCTCAACCAGGCTATCTTGAATCCAGTGGCAAAGTGAGCAAGGGACCCACGTCTGGGCATACCCTGCCAACTTAGGGTGAACAAAGCGATACCAAAGGGGATGATGGACGGAGCGTTTGAGCAAATCAAACACTCACCCCCAGTCAACTGATCTAGGTTTAATCCATCATCATTCTTTAGCTCACTCCACCACCCAAGTTCAGACATGGCCATACGCAAATCAGTCTGACCCTGTGCCTCATGGGAACAGTCCAGCCCGAACTGCCATTGTACCTGTTCTGTATGGGTTTAAACTTTAATCTGACCTGATTATTAATATATTAAACCACAAACTCAACCTGAAGGTATCAGAGCGCTTTACAGTTGCGTTAATGATGGACACATTCATTTTGTTAGGCATGGGGAGATTAAGTGATTTGCCCAGAATCACAGGATGTTGTGCGTCCTTGCCGAGACTCGAACTTGGTTTCCCAGATTTGAGACCTACCATCCCAGCCATTGGGTCAACTCCTCCCCCCTTTTAACAAAGGTTAGAGAAGCTTGCGTGTTGAAAAGCATTAATTGTTTATGTATTTTTTATTTATTTTTATTTTAGGAGTTTCATATAGCGCTGGCTGGACCCAGGGGTATCAGAGCGCTTTACAGCATATACAATTATGAGCAAATAGACGGTACAGGTGATAGGTAGAGCATGAGGGATTGCGCCGGGTAGGGAACAGGTACATAAGCGAAGGGGCAAAGGGGAGGAGGATGCAAGACAAACCAGACGATCATCTGAGCGTATTCATTGTTCAATTAGTTCGTACAAAGAAAGTTTTCTTGATCCGTGACAGTGTCATCGGTCCCAAATTAAGGTAGGGTGGGGCGTTGGCTGAGGATCTTCCTTGGCTCTATCGGTTCGTTCGAGAGCGGTCGAGGAAGAGGGCTTTGAGTAGTGTCTTGAATTTTGGAAACGAGGGGGTTGTTCTGATTTGGGGGGGATGGAGTTCCAGATTTTTGGTGCGTTTCCAGCAAATGATTTGGCTGAGGTTTTTCGCTTGCATGTTTTTGGTGGGATGAGTAGTAGAGAGTTGGAGCTCCTGAGGTTTCCGGACTGGTCGGCCCTTTTGAGTTTGGCGGCCAGGTATTCCGGTTTGCCTGTGTGTAGCGCTTTGTGCGTGAGGCAGGCTGTTCTAAAGCTGGCTCGCAACTCAACTGGGAGCCATTTAAGTTCTCTGAGAGCGGGAGAGATGTGTTCGAATTTCTTAGTACGCGTAACCATTCTTGCAGCTGCATTGAAGGTTGTCTTCAGGGGGGGCGTGGTGAGATTTTGCTGTCCCTGTCAGGGTCGCAATCCCATGGTCTATTCTGGAGAGCACCAGTGCTTGTGTGGCTTGTTGAAGGTCCTTGGGTGGGAGGAAGGGTTTTATTTTGTATAGTAGTTTCAGGTTGAGAAAGGCACTTTTAGCGGATCTTGAAATTTGTTTCTTCATGTCCAGTTTCGGGTCAAGGGTGATCCCTAGGGATTTTACCGAATTCGCTAAGGTGAGGTTACCATTGAGGGCATCAATTGCTTTGAGCCATTCTTCGATCAGGGGGTTTTCGTCTTTGTTGGAGAAGAGGAGTATTTCCGTTTTCTCTTGGTTGAGTTTCCGGTGATTACTTCTGAGCCAGTGTTGAACCTCCTTGAGCGTGGTGTTAAGTCTCTGGATGTCCTCAATTGAAGTGGTTTCCAGATAAAGCTGCGTGTCATCTGCATATAAGTGAAAGGGCATGTTGGATTTCCTGAGTAGAGTGGTGAGGGGTTCAATGTAAATGTTGAAAAGCTGCGGGGAGAGCACTGACCCTTGTGGAACACCCCTGATGATGGGGTGGAGGTCGGACTCAAAGTTTTTAATTTTTATTCTTTGTGAGCGGTTGTGGAGAAAGGAAGTGAACCAGTGGAGACCGTCTCCTGAAGACCGGCCCTTTCTTGTAGAACCTTGATGAGCAGTTTGTGGTCAACTGTATCATATGCGTCCGATAGATCTAGGAGGATGAGAAGGCAGCATTGATCCGAGTCAAGTGATTTGAGTAAATCGTCTATGATATTGAGGATTGCGGATTCGGTACTGCAGCCTTTTCTAAAACCCGATTGATGGGGATCAAGGAGATTGATGTTATCCAAGTGTTGGGTCAACTGAGGGAGTACACATCTTTCCAAGATCATGGACAAAAGAGGTAGGTTTGATACAGGTCTGAAGTTATTCAGGTCCTCAGTGTCTAGCCCTGGTTTTTTCAGCAGTGGCGTGACTTGGCCTACTTTGAGGCAGTCAGGTACGATTCCAGAGCTCAATGAGCTGTTAATGATCCTGCACCATAGCGGGGCTAGGACGAGCTTCATGTCTTTGGCCAGGTGAGGTGGTAGTAGATTCAGGGCATGGGATGAGGGTTTAGCATTGGAGATTAGTTTGATTATCTCTGCTTCCTGGATGGGAATGAGGGAGGACCAATGTTTTGGGGGGTTCAAGGAGGTGCCAACAAGAGTTTCGTTCGATTTGATCTCGGTGGAGGGGATGAGATTTGAGCCAAGTGAGACATCTATCTTGGTGATTTTTTTCATTGAAAAAGATGGCGAAGTTGTCACATCGTTCTTTGGATGCCAGTGTTGAGGAGGGTGTAGGTGTAAAGGTTTGATTCCTGATGATATTGAAAAGCTCTTTGGGACGTTTTTTTTGCGGTATCTAGTGCAGAGCAGAAGAAAGCTGTCTTTTTGTTCTTAATGTGCTTTTTATACATCCTGCGTGCTACATGGAGTTGACCACGATGGAGGCCGTAGGGATTATTCCTCCAGATTCTTTCTGCGGCTCTTAGCTGTCTTCTTTCATCATTGATTGCAGATGAGAACCATGATATGGAGGAAATGATCCTTGATTTTTTTAGTTTCATGGGGGTAAGGTGATTCAGGGTGCGCGTCATATTGGAGTTGTAGAGAGAGGTGAGTTCGGTAGTTGAGAGGTGGTCAGTGGCGTTGGAGAGGAGCGAGCTAATTCTTTCTTCTAGGTCAGCACGAGGGATCTGGGCTGTGTTCCTGACCCATTTGGGGGGGTCTTGCTTGGGGATTTGATTGGACAAGATCGTATAGTTGATGTGAAAAAGAACTATGTGGTGATCGGACCAGTCAACTGGGAGGATGTGGTCGATGGAGATTGCATTGCTTTCGGCTATAATTGCATCGAGGATTGCTCCTCTATGGTGAGTTTCTTCCGAACAGTGTTGGGTCAGATTGTTTTCTAGTAGTAGGTTGTTTAGGATTTGAATGAGCGGGTTTTTTGTTTTGTTCCATCTAAGATTGAGGTTGCCCAGAATTATGTTGTTAGAGTTGCCGAGTGCGCAATGGGCAATCAGGTCAGAAAGGTGAACCCCGAATTCTGAGGAGTTGCCTGGGGGGTGGTATAGAAGGTGGCAAAGTGTGGGCCTGGTGTCGTGTGTTTTGATGGTGACTGAGAGACATTCAAAGGAGCTATACAGACAGGAGTAAGTTTCCGTGATGGAGATGTTGTTTTTGTGGATGATTGCTAAGCCCCCACCTCTTTTCACTTGCCTGTCTTTGTTGATCATTGTGAATCCGGGCGGTACCAGCATGTCCCTGCTGGGGTAGGAGAGATCATTGAGCCAGGTCTCCGTTATGAATGCTATGTCTATATCATGGGGGAGGATGGCTTCTTCTAGTTCGATTGCATGTTTAGAGGCTGATCTGCAGTTAATGAGCATGCAGTTGACGGGGGGTCCTTCTTTTCTCCTGTTCTCAGTGGATTGGGCACCAGGTAGGAAGGCTAGGTGGGCTGGGGTTCTGGGGACTCTCGAAGGGGGGTGTTCACTTCTAAATCCTGTAATTACTTGGATCAAGGATTTGGGGGAGGAATTCGCCGGGGGGTCTTAGGATGAGGCTAGGTGAGCCACTTTCTGAGGGGAAAGTGAGGGTGCTGCTCTTCTGGTTATTTCGTAGCATTTATCATTCCCTTTTCTGTTGGACCAGAGTCGGGGTCTAGGGGGACCATGAGACTCAGTAGGGGGTGGAACCTTGCCTTGACTCGGTTGGGTGAGACTAAATAGCTCGGTGGGTGGTTGTGTGGGCTTTCGGGACAAGGTCAGGTTGGATAGAGTTTCGTTCAGGCCTCGGATCAGGATTTCAAGCTGAGTTTCTAGGAGGATGAGGCGTTGCGTCATGTTATCCAACAAAGGAGGGAGGGTATCTGGGGCAGCGATGCCCTTGGGTGAGGGGGGAGGCTCTGAGGTGGGAGGCAGGGTGTCTGGGGCAGCATTGCCCTTGGGGGTGGGTCCCTGTAGAGATGGTTGTTAAAGGAGGGGTGTGTGACCCGGTCCTGATGGTTATTGGGGGAGGAGCTGCCAGGTTTGATTGCGGGAGGGCTCAAGGGCAGAGGGAGTGCTGCCTCGTGACAGGTGTCTGATTTCGTGTGGCGTGAGGACGGGGGGTGGGGTTGTAAGGAGGTTGAGCTAGAGGGTAATGCTCAATCCTGGAAGTTGCTATGGGAAGGGAGGGGGGGGCAGGTCGTCTGCCAGAGGGGGAGAGATCGTTATTCGGGGGTGACGAGTTACAGTGGGAGTCTCGGGGTGGTGGCGAGGGGGCTCTCGAAGTGGATGAGAGAGGGGTCCGGTGCCTCCCCTGTCGTGAAAGGCTCGCTGAGGGGAGGGATGGGGTCGGTCCTGATCGAGAGGTGATCAGGGGGGCCTCTTTTAATGAGAGGAAGAGGCATTCGAAGACCTCAAGGTGAACGCTCTTAGCCTGTATCAGGACTGTGCCGTTAGCGAAGATGGTTGCCGCTCATCGACTGGTGATTCGAGAGACACGTCATCAATTTGTGGCTGTGGGGTGTAATGGTGGTTATGGAGATGATGAGATGTGTGTTGGAAATTATGGACCAGTTGTCAGGTCTTTCAGTGTGGAAAATGAAGTCCATTTTTATCTGCCCTCTAGAGGAGCAGTGGTAAGTGTCTACAAATAGTGTCTTGGGATGTTGTCTGAGTAGTCTATGTTTGAAGAGTTTCTTCGCTTTGCTGGAGAGATTAGGGGGGAAAGTGATAGCGAAGGAGTTTGGCCCATGGGGACTCAGATAGTTTGGGGGTTTGTGGGGCGGCAGCCAATTGCGTGGCCAGTGGCATTTTTCTGTGTTATGAACCTTGTGGCCTCCTTTTAAGTATACAGAATCCACAATCATTTCCTTTTATTAATGCTGGTTTTAAAGGCTATGCCTTCTTTGGGTGTTTTATCTTGACCTGCTTGCCTTTATTTCGACGCTGATCTAACAGGTTCACTTCCTAAAATGGAGAGTTAATTCCAACATTAGTCAGTAGAGGGCGACATTGCCTTTAAAACAACCATTTGCCTTTTCAATTTCGACTTCAAAACAACTCCTGATCTGTGTGTGTCTCTAAATATTCCAACACCCACGCAGACCACTGGTTACACGGATGTGGGAGTTGGGAGTCTGTCGGTTAAATCCGAGTTGGGATTTTTCCTGCAATTAATTTCAGCAGGTCAAGGCTACTGGCAGAAATGCCTAATGAAGACCCTCCCCCAACCACCCCCGTCGTGTGTCAGCCCGGGCTGAGACAGCTTCCCGGGCACCCACTGAGCTGCTATGGGCCGGCTGGTCTTGCATCCGTCTTATTACAGCCACAACCGAGTACTTCACAGGTCTTTAAAATACCATTTACACTGTTAACGAGACTTTGTTGTTTTTTCACCCCTTCTTAGGGCCTCTGCATCTCCACTCTGCCAACTGCTGGGAGAATTAGCTAACCTCGAAGTGTTTATGAGCCGCCCCATCCCCCCAAAAAAACTTGGCTCTAGTTGCGCCTCTGAGCAGAGGTATTGTTAGTGTACTAAAGCCCATTTCGACGATGGAACTCGTAATAAATGCAATGTGTTGCACCCGGTGAAGGACGGTCCTCTGGGGTGTAAGAAATAACAGCCAAATACAGAGACATTGGTAATTGAGGCATCGGTGGCAGGAATCTGTTTAGAATCCAGTTTTGGAAGTTGTGACTTTATTTGCGCGGGGTTTTTCTAAGCACTACAAGGGAAATAAAAAGAATACACGAGGAAGAGGAGACAGGCAAGACAACTATGAGCAGAATTATTAGCAACCTTGTGTGACTCATAGAAAACTGCACTGGTGCCTTCTCTTCTCACCTTCAAGACCTGGGGCAGTGTGCACAAGGAGTGTGTGGCGACTCTCACAAAACTGCACTGGTGCCTTCTCTTCTCACCTTCAAGACCTGGGGCAGTGTGCACAAGGAGTGTGCGGCGACTCTCACAAAACTGCACTGGTGCCTTCTCTTCTCACCTTCAAGACCTGGTGCAGTGTGCACAAGGAGCGTGCGGCGACTCTCACAAAACTGCACTGGTGCCTTCTGCTGTCCCACATCACCTTCAAGACCTGGTGCATCGTGCACAAGGAGTGTGGCGACTCTCACAAAACTGCACTGGTGCCTTCTCTTCTCACCTTCAAGACCTGGTGCAGTGTGCACAAGGAGCGTGCGGCGACTCTCACAAAACTGCACTGGTGCCTTCTGCTGTCCCACATCACCTTCAAGACCTGGTGCATCGTGCACAAGGAGTGTGTGGCGACTCTCACAAAACTGCACTGGTGCCTTCTCTTCTCACCTTCAAGACCTGGGGCAGTGTGCACAAGGAGTGTGTGGCGACTCTCACAAAACTGCACTGGTGCCTTCTCTTCTCACCTTCAAGACCTGGGGCAGTGTGCACAAGGAGTGTGCAGCGACTCTCACAAAACTGCACTGGTGCCTTCTCTTCTCACCTTCAAGACCTGGGGCAGTGTGCACAAGGAGTGTGCGGCGACTCTCACAAAACTGCACTGGTGCCTTCTCTTCTCACCTTCAAGACCTGGGGCAGTGTGCACAAGGAGTGTGTGGCGACTCTCACAAAACTGCACTGGTGCCTTCTCTCCTCACCTTCAAGACCTGGGGCAGTGTGCACAAGGAGTGTGTGGCGACTCTCACAAAACTGCACTGGTGCCTTCTCTTCTCACCTTCAAGACCTGGTGCAGTGTGCACAAGGAGTGTGCGGCGACTCTCACAAAACTGCACTGGTGCCTTCTCTCCTCACCTTCAAGACCTGGTGCAGTGTGCACAAGGAGTGTTCGGCGACTCTCACAAAACTGCACTGGTGCCTTCTCTTCTCACCTTCAAGACCTGGTGCAGTGTGCACAAGGAGTGTGTGGCGACTCTCACAAAACTGCACTGGTGCCTTCTCTTCTCACCTTCAAGACCTGGGGCAGTGTGCACAAGGAGTGTGCGGCGACTCTCACAAAACTGCACTGGTGCCTTCTCTCCTCACCTTCAAGACCTGGTGCAGTGTGCACAAGGAGTGTTCGGCGACTCTCACAAAACTGCACTGGTGCCTTCTGGTGTCCCACATCACCTTCAAGACATGGTGCATCGTGCACAAGGAGCATACGGTGACTCTCACAAAACTGCACTGGTGCCTTCTCTTCTCACCTTCAAGACCTGGGGCAGTGTGCACAAGGAGTGTGTGGCGACTCTCACAAAACTGCACTGGTGCCTTCTCTTCTCACCGTCAAGACCTGGTGCAGTGTGCACAAGGAGTGTTCGGCGACTCTCACAAAACTGCACTGGTGCCTTCTGGTGTCCCACATCACCTTCAAGACATGGTGCATCGTGCACAAGGAGCATGCGGTGACTCTCACAAAACTGCACCGGTGCCTTCTGCCTTCTCCCATCACATTTAAGACCTGGTGTATTGTGTAGAAGGCAGCCTGCGGCGATCCTCACAAAACTGCACTGGTTCCTTCTGCCTTCTCGCATCACATTTAAGACCTGGTGCGTTGTGCACAAGGCAGCCTGCAGTGACTCACAAAACTATACTGGTTCTTTCTGCCTTCTCGCATCACATTTAAGACCTGGTGCGTTGTGCACAAGGAGCGTGCGGTGAATCTCACAAAACTGCGCAGGTGCCTTTTGCCTTCCCTCCTCAACTTCAAGACATGGTGCATCGTGCACAAGGAGCATGCGGTGACTCTCACAAAACTGCACCGGTGCCTTCTGCCTTCTCCCATCACATTTAAGACCTGGTGTATTGTGTAGAAGGCAGCCTGCAGCGATCCTCACAAAACTGCACTGGTTCCTTCTGCCTTCTCGCATCACATTTAAGACCTGGTGCGTTGTGCACAAGGCAGCCTGCAGTGACTCACAAAACTACACTGGTTCTTTCTGCCTTCTCGCATCACATTTAAGACCTGGTGCGTTGTGCACAAGGAGCGTGCGGTGAATCTCACAAAAATGCGCAGGTGCCTTTTGCCTTCCCTCCTCAACTTCAAGACCTGGTGCATTGTGCACAAGGCAGCCTGCATCGACTCTCACAACACTCCAACAGTTCCTTCTGCTTTCCCGCATCACCTTCAAGACCTGGTGCATTGTGCACAAGGCAACCTGCGGCGACCCTCACAAAACTCCACCAGTTCCTTCTGCCTTCCCGCATTACCTTCAAGACCTGGTGCATTGTGCACAAGGAGCGTGCGGCGACTCTCGGAAAACTGCACTGGTGCCTTCTGCCTTCCCGCATCACCTTCAAGACCTGGTGCATTGTGCACAAGGCAGCCTGCAGTGACTTACAAAACTGCACGGGTTACTTCTGCCTTCCCGCATCACCTTCAAGACCTGGTGCATTGTGCACAAGGCAGCCTGCGGCGACACTCACAAAAATGCACTGGTTCCTTTTGCCTTCTCGCATCACCTTCAAGACCTAGTGTATTGTGTTGAAGGCAGCCTGCGGCGACCCTCACAAAACTGCACTGGTTCCATCTGCCTTCTCACATCACCTTCAAGACCTCGTGCATTGTGCATAAGGCAGCCTGCAGTGACTCTCACAAAACTGCACTGGTACCTTCTGCCTTTCCACATCTATTCAAGACCTGGTGCAGTGTGCACAAGGAGTGTGTGGCGACTCTTGCAAAACTCCAACGGTTCGTTCTGCCTTCCCTCAACACCTTCAAGACCTGGTGCAGTGCACACACGGCAACCTGTGGCGACCCTCACAAAACTGCACTGGTTCCTTCTGCCTTCTCGCATCTACTTCAAGACTTGGAGCATTGTGCACAAGGAGCATGCGGCGAATCTCACAAAAATCCTCCAATTCCTTCTTCCTTCCCTCATCACCTTCAAGACCTGGTGCATTGTGCACAAGGAGTGTGTAGCAACTCTCACAAAACTGCACTGGTGCCTTCTGCTGTCCCACATCACCTTCAAGACCTGGTGCATTGTGCACAAGGCAGCCTGCAGTGATTCTCACAAAACTACACTGGTTCCTTCTGCCTTCCCTCATCCTCATCAAGACCTGGTGCATTGTGCACAAGGCAGCCTGCGGCGACTCTCGCAAAACTGCACTGGTTCCTTTTGCTTTCTTGCATCACCTTCAAGACCTGGTGCATTGTGCACAAGGCAACCTGTAGCGACCCTGACAAAACTGCACTGGTGCCTTCTGCCTTCCCTCCTCACCTTCAAGACCTGGTGCATTGTGCACAAGGCAGCCTGCAGCGACTCTCACAACACTCCACCAGTTCCTTCTGCCTTCCCGCATCACCTTCAAGGCCTAGTGTATTGTGTAGAAGGCAGCCTGCGGCGACCCTCACAAAACTGCACTGGTGCCTTCTGCCTTCCCGCATCAGCTTCAAGACCTGGTGCATTATGTGGAGAGGTGTGGCTCACTGGTTAGAGGCGGCAGATCCGTAAGCAGAGAATCGGCCAGGGACCAGGGTTCAATTCCCGACGCGGCAGGGTCGTGGACCAGGGTCAAAACGGACTCGATAATTCTCGCCTCGGTACCTAATCTAACCAGGAACACACTCGGCAACTCTGGGCATTAGCTTGCCTCATCTCCACAACGGCCCCCCACATTCGCCGGGGATGCCTGGTTTCACCTTGGAGATACCCTGGAGGGACCATCTCACAGGGATAGCCAGGACGGGTTCCCCAGCGGTCTACAGCGCCAGGACGCCTCAGGGCAGCAGTGCGCTTTACAAGACACATACATACATACATACATACATTATGCTCAAGGAGCGTGCGGCGACTCTCACAAAACTCCACCGGTTCCTTCTGCCTTTCAGTATGGCCTTCAAGACCTGGTGCATTGCGCACAAGGAGTGTGCGGCGACTCTCACAACACTCCACCAGTTCCTTCTGCCTTCCCGCATCATCTTCAAGACCTGGTGCATTCGGCACAAGGAGCATGCGGCGACTCTCACAACACTCCACCAGTTCCTTCTGCCTTTCAGTATGGCCTTCAAGACCTGGTGCATTGCGCACAAGGAGTGTGCGGCGACTCTCACAACACTCACCAGTTCCTTCTGCCTTCCCGCATCATCTTCAAGACCTGGTGCATTGTGCACAAGGTAGTCAATGAAAGCACCCAATCATAGCTACTGACCAAGGTAAATATTTTACGAGGGCTTTACAAGATGCACAGAAACACAATTTACAGAATAAAATTCAGTATTGCACAAATGAACAATAGAAATGACCTTCACATCTGTGCTCCAAGGGTGTGGAATGCCGCCCCAGCCTTAATCCAACGGGCCCAACCCCTCCTGCATTTCAGAAAGGATCTGAAGACCACACCCCCAGTAAAGGGGGGGCTGTTGTATTAAGACTGGGGTGGCATTCCACACTGGGAGTATCTGAATAGTGCCCTCCTCCTGAACCTGTCCCTGCCATGGACCTGTCATATGGCTTCGCCCTCCATCCCTCGACTGGGCCCAGTCCCTCCTGAACCTGTCCGTGCCATGGATCTGACATATGGCTTCGCCCTCCATCCCTCGACTGGGCACAGTCCCTCCTGAACCAGTCCCTGCCATGGGCCTGTCATATGGCTTCGCCCTCCATCCCTCGACTGGGCACAGTCCCTCCTGAACCTGTCCCTGCCATGGACCTGTCATATGGCTTCGCCCTCCATCCCTCGACTGGGCACAGTCCCTCCTGAACCTGTCCGTGCCATGGACCTGTCATATGGCTTCGCCCTCCATACCTTGACTGGGAACAGTCCCTCCTGAAGTCCTGTCCCTGCCATGGACCTGTCGTATGGCTTCGCCCTCCATCCCTTGACTGGGCACAGTCCCTCCTGAAGTCCTGTCCCTGCCATGGACCTGTCATGTGGCTTCGCCCTCCATCCCTCGACTGGGCACAGTCCCTCCTGAAGTCCTGTCCCTGCCATGGACCGGTCATGTGGCTTCGCCCTCCATCCCTCGACAGGGCACAGTCCCTCCTGAACCTGTCCCTGCCATGGACCTGTCATATGGCTTCGCCCTCCATCCCTCGACTGGGCACAGTCCCTCCTGATGTCCTGTCCCTGCCATGGACCTGTCATATGGCTTTGTCCTCCATCCCTCGACTGGGCACAGTCCCTCCTGAAGTCCTGTCCGTGCCATGGACCTGTCGTATGGCTTCGCCCTCCATCCCTCGACAGGCCACAGTCCGTCCTGAACCTGTCCCTCCCATGGACCTGTCATATGGCTTCGCCCTCCATCACTCGACTGGGCACAGTCCCTCCTGAACCTGTCCGTGCCATGGGCCTGTCATATGGCTGTGCCCTCCACCCCTCGACTGGGCACAGTCCCTCCTGAACCTGTCCCTGCCATAGACCTGTCATATGGCTTCGCCCTCCATCCCTCGACTGGGCACAGTCCCTCCTGAACCTGTCCGTGCCATGGACCTGTCATATGGCTTCGCCCTCCATCCCTTGACTGGGCACAGTCCCTCCTGAACCTGTCCGTGCCATGGACCTGTCATATGGCTTCGCACTCCATCCCTCGACTGGGCAAGTCCCTCCTGAAGTCCTGTCCCTGCCATGGACCTGTCATATGGCTTCGCCCTCTATCCCTCGACAGGGCACAGTCTCTCCTGAACCTGTCCGTGCCATGGACCTGTCATATGGCTTCGCCCTCCATCCCTTGACTGGGCACAGTCCCTCCTGAACCTGTCCCTGCCATAGACCTGTCATATGGCTTCGCCCTCCATCCCTCGACTGGGCACAGTCCCTCCTGAACCTGTCCGTGCCATGGACCTGTCATATGGCTTCGCCCTCCATCCCTTGACTGGGCACAGTCCCTCCTGAACCTGTCCGTGCCATGGACCTGTCATATGGCTTCGCCCTCCAGCCCTCAACTGGGTACAGTCCCTCCTGAAGTCCTGTCCCTGCCATGGACATGTCGTATGGCTTCTCCCTCCATTCCTCGACTGGGCACAGTCCCTCCTGAACCTGTCCGTGCCATGGACCTGTCATATGGCTCCGCCCTCCATCCCTCGACTGGGCACAGTCCTTCCCGAACCTGTCCGTGCCATGGGCCTGTCCTATGGCTTCACCCTCCATCCCTCGACTGGGCACAGTCCCCCCTGAACCAGTCCCTGCCATGGGCCTGTCATATGGCTTCGCCCTCCATCCCTCGACTGGACACAGTCCCTCCTGAACCTGTCCCTGCCATGGACCTGTCATATGGCTTCACCCTCCATCCCTCGACTGGGCATAGTCCCTCCTGAACCTGTCCGTGCCATGGACCAGTCGTATGGCTTCGCCCTCCCTCCCTCGACTGGGCACTGTCCCTCCTGAAGTCCTGTCCCTGCCATGGACCTGTTGTATGGCTTCGCCCTCCATCCCTCGACTGGGCACAGTCCTTCCTGAAGTCCTGTCCCTGCCATGGACCTGTCATATGGCTTCGCCCTCCCTCCCTCGACTGGGCACAGTCCTTCCTGAAGTCCTGTCCCTGCCATGGACCTGTCATGTGGCTTCGCCCTCCATCCCTCGACTGGGCACAGTCCCTCCTGAAGTCCTGTCCCTGCCATGGACCGGTCATGTGGCTTCGTCCTCCATCCCTCGACAGGGCACAGTCCCTCCTGAACCTGTCCCTGCCATGGACCTTTCATATGGCTTCGCCCTCCATCCCTCGACTGGGCACAGTCCCTCCTGAAGTCCTGATCGTGCCATGGACCTGTCATATGGCTTCGCCCTCCATCCCTCGACTGGGCACAGTCCCTCCTGAACCAGTCCCTGCCATGGGCCTGTCATATGGCTTCGCCTTCCATCCCTCGACTGGGCACAGTCCCTCCTGAACCTGTCCCTGCCATGGACCTGTCATATGGCTTCGCCCTCCATCCCTCGACTGGGCACAGTCCCTCCTGAACCTGTCCGTGCCATGGACCTGTTGTATGGCTTCGCCCTCCCTCCCTCGACTGGGCACTGTCCCTCCTGAAATCCTGTCCGTGCCATGGACCTGTCATATGGCTTCGCCCTCCATCCCGCGACTGGGCACAGTCCCTCCTGAAGTCCTGTCCGTGCCATGGACCTGTCGTATGGCTTCGCCCTCCATCCCTCGACAGGCCACAGTCCGTCCTGAACCTGTCCCTCCCATGGACCTGTCATATGGCTTCGCCCTCCATCCCTCGACTGGGCACAGTCCCTCCTAAACCTGTCCGTGCCATGGGCCTGTCATATGGCTGTGCCCTCCACCCCTCGACTGGGCACAGTCCCTCCTGAACCTGTCCCTGCCATAGACCTGTCATATGGCTTCGCCCTCCATCCCTCGACTGGGCACAGTCCCTCCTGAACCTGTCCGTGCCATGGACCTGTCATATGGCTTCGCCCTCCATCCCTTGACTGGGCACAGTCCCTCCTGAACCTGTCCGTGCCATGGACCTGTCATATGGCTTCGCACTCCATCCCTCGACTGGGCAAGTCCCTCCTGAAGTCCTGTCCCTGCCATGGACCTGTCATATGGCTTCGCCCTCTATCCCTCGACAGGGCACAGTCCCTCCTGAACCTGTCCGTGCCATGGACCTGTCATATGGCTTCGCCCTCCAGCCCTCAACTGGGTACAGTCCCTCCTGAAGTCCTGTCCCTGCCATGGACATGTCGTATGGCTTCTCCCTCCATTCCTCGACTGGGCACAGTCCCTCCTGAACCTGTCCATGCCATGGACCTGTCATATGGCTCCGCCCTCCATCCCTCGACTGGGCACAGTCCTTCCCGAACCTGTCCGTGCCATGGGCCTGTCCTATGGCTTCACCCTCCATCCCTCGACTGGGCACAGTCCCCCCTGAACCAGTCCCTGCCATGGGCCTGTCATATGACTTCGCCCTCCATCCCTCGACTGGACACAGTCCCTCCTGAACCTGTCCCTGCCATGGACCTGTCATATGGCTTCACCCTCCATCCCTCGACTGGGCATAGTCCCTCCTGAACCTGTCCGTGCCATGGACCAGTCGTATGGCTTCGCCCTCCCTCCCTCGACTGGGCACTGTCCCTCCTGAAGTCCTGTCCCTGCCATGGACCTGTTGTATGGCTTCGCCCTCCATCCCTCGACTGGGCACAGTCCTTCCTGAAGTCCTGTCCCTGCCATGGACCTGTCATATGGCTTCGCCCTCCATCCCTCGACTGGGCACAGTCCTTCCTGAAGTCCTGTCCCTGCCATGGACCTGTCATGTGGCTTCGCCCTCCATCCCTCGACTGGGCACAGTCCCTCCTGAAGTCCTGTCCCTGCCATGGACCGGTCATGTGGCTTCGTCCTCCATCCCTCGACAGGGCACAGTCCCTCCTGAACCTGTCCCTGCCATGGACCTTTCATATGGCTTCGCCCTCCATCCCTCGACTGGGCACAGTCCCTCCTGAAGTCCTGATCGTGCCATGGACCTGTCATATGGCTTCGCCCTCCATCCCTCGACTGGGCACAGTCCCTCCTGAACCAGTCCCTGCCATGGGCCTGTCATATGGCTTCGCCTTCCATCCCTCGACTGGGCACAGTCCCTCCTGAACCTGTCCCTGCCATGGACCTGTCATATGGCTTCGCCCTCCATCCCTCGACTGGGCACAGTCCCTCCTGAACCTGTCCGTGCCATGGACCTGTTGTATGGCTTCGCCCTCCCTCCCTCGACTGGGCACTGTCCCTCCTGAAATCCTGTCCGTGCCATGGACCTGTCATATGGCTTCGCCCTCCATCCCGCGACTGGGCACAGTCCCTCCTGAAGTCCTGTCCCTGCCATGGACCGGTCATGTGGTTTCGTCCTCTATCCCTCGACAGGGCACAGTCCCTCCTCAACCTGTCTGTGCCATGGACCTGTCATATGGCTTCGCCCTACATTCCTCGACTGGGCACAGTCCCTCCTGAAATCCTGTCCCTGCCATGGACCTGTCGTATTGCTTCCCCCTCCATCCCTCGACTGGGCACAGTCCCTCCTGAAATCCTGTCCCTGCCATGCACCTGTTATGTGGCTTCGCCCTCCATCCCTCGACTGGGCACAGTCCCTCCTGAACCTGTCCCTGCCGTGGACCTGTCATATGGCTTCGCCCTCCATCCCTCGACTGGGCACAGTCCCTCCTGAACCTGTCCCTGCCGTGGACCTGTCATATGGCTTTGCCCTCCATCCCTCGACTGGGCACAGTCCCTCCTGAAGTCCTGTCCGTGCCATGGACCGCTCATATGGCTTCGCCCTCCATCCCTCGACTGGGCACAGTCCCTCCTGAACCTGTCCCTTCCGTGGACCTGTCATATGGCTTTGCCCTCCAACCCTTGACTGGGCACAGTCCCTCCTGAAGTCCTGTCCGTGCCAAGGACCATATGGCTTCGCCCTTCATCCCTCGACTGGGCACAGTGCCTCCTGAACCTGTCCCTGCCGTGCACCTGTCATATGGCTTCGCCCTCCATCCCTCGACTGGGCACAGTCCCTCCTGAACCTGTCCCTGCCGTGCACCTGTCATATGGCTTCTCCCTCCATCCCTCGACTGGGCACAGTCCCTCCTGAACCTGTCCCTGCCATGGACCTGTCATATGGCTTCGCCCTCCATCCCTCGACTGGGCACAGTCCCTCCTGAACCTGTCCGTGCCATGGACCTGTCATATGGCTTCTCCCTCCATCCCTCGACTAGGCATAGTCCCTCCTGAACCTGTCCGTGCCATGGACCTGTCATATGGCTTCGCCCTCCATCCTTCGACTGGGCATAGTCCCTCCTGAACCTGTCCGTGCCATGGACCAGTCGTATGGCTTCGCCCTCCCTCCCTCGACTGGGCACTGTCCCTCCTGAAGCCCTGTCCGTGCCATGGACCAGTCGTGTGGCTTCGCCCTCCCTCCCTCGACTGGGCACTGTCCCTCCTGAAGCCCTGTCCGTGCCATGGACCAATCGTGTGGCTTCGCCCTCCCTCCCTCGACTGGGCACTGTCCCTCCTGAAGCCCTGTCCGTGCCATGGACCAGTCGTTGTGGCTTCGCCCTCCATCCCTCGACTGGGCACAGTCCCTCCTGAACCTGTCCGTGCCATGGACCTGTCATATGGCTTCTCCCTCCATCCCTCGACTAGGCATAGTCCCTCCTGAACCTATCCCTGCCGTGGACCTGTCATATGGCTTTGCCCTCCATCCCTCGACTGGGCACAGTCCTTCCTGAAGTCCTGTCCCTGCCATGGACCTGTCATGTGGCTTCGCCCTCCATCCCTCGACTGGGCACAGTCCCTCCTGAAGTTCTGTCCCTGCCATGGACCGGTCATGTGGCTTCGTCCTCCATCCCTCGACAGGGCACAGTCCCTCCTGAACCTGTCCGTGCCATGGACCTGTCATATGGCTTTGCCCTCCATCCCTCGACTGGGCATAGTCCCTCCTGAACCTGTCCGTGCCATGGACCTGTCGTATGGCTTCGCCCTCCATCCCTCGACTGGGCACAGTCCCTCCTGAAGCCCTGTCCCCTTCCGTCTATAGCAGTGCTGTGGGGGCTCCGCTGTGGCTTTTGTCTCCCATGCCCTCTGGTGATGCATTCATCCTCTGTACTGTGCAGGGCTCCCCCATAGCTTGGCCTTGGTCTAGGCCATGTGCCACATACATGCCTCAGCGGTCGGGGCTTCGTCTGTAGCTTTCTCGGGCCCACCCTTTCCGATTTAAGCAGGAAAGCTCTATACATTATCAATTGCTGTTTCTCGGAGTCTGTTCATTGGCTTGGATGATGTTGTTAAGTGGGGGTTTGAATATTATACTTCCGGTTTCAGTGTTTATTTTTGTGGATTTCAGTGTTTTTGGTTGTCTTAGTGGTTTCCATTTTATTTAAATCTGTGTTTATACAACTGCTTAGCCTCCAAAGAGACAAAAACGGTGTTTTTCTTTTGTTTACAAAGCATGTTGCTTTGTTGCAGTGATTGTAATAACGCACATGTTTCATTTGAACGAGGGTTGTTGCGTGGTGTGTAGCGCTTGCCCACTCGTATTGTGTCCAATGGACTCATGATAGAGGCTTCTACGCATAAAAGTCTGTGTATTGCACCGACTCAACCTCTCTCACATGCCCCCCTCAAGTCGTATTACATCTCACTCACTCTGCGAGTGACAAGACTATTAGTGGATTCAGAAATAATGTTTTCCCTGTCAGATGTTTTGAACATATGTTTTTCTGGACACAGTTAAGCGGGAGATCATTCAAGGACTCCCTATTAAATATTATGGCATTATAGGGGCAGGCAACCGGGTGAACAATATAGGACTTGGTGGAATGTTTCAAACGTTAAACTACACAGATGAATCTGGAGTGTAGCATTATAAAATACCTCGGTCTTGGTGTGTCCGGCATGCTTATCACTGCTTGTCTGCACTCTGCGTCTGACTAGATGAAAGTGATGCTAATATTGAAGGGAGATTCGTAGCTGCCAAATGTCCCCTTGTCAATTGTCAGTCCCGACTTTTTAAGCAGCATCACGCTGTATTCTGCAACGTTACACTTTGCTGTTTACATCGTGGGGCTGAAACACCTCAGCAGTAAAGTGCATTTGGCTAAAAATCCAGGATTAGCCAAATGTCTCACTTGTCTATTTCACATCCTGCAGCCGTTCCTTTTTGTTCTGCTGCTTTGGTGTGTGGAAGGGCTTTCAGCAGGCCCCATGCACATGGTGACACAGGCATCTGTCATTCCACCGTGTGTTGAATGTTTCAAGCCTGGGGTGCTTGGCACGTGGCCTGCTGTCAATGCTGACTTGTTGGAAAGGGGGCCTGATGGATCAATAGGTGTTACCCATTCTATTCTGGGAAACTGTGAAAGTGCGTATTGGCCACGATTCCTATTAGGCAGCCATTCCACCAATCAGGGACTGAATTAAAAAGTGCCAAAAGATCACAAATAACACTTCTTGTTGTTCTTGTTGTGCTCTTGCTGTATTAATAATCTAGCCTTATAGCCACCGTAGTGGGCTATACCGGCCACTAAAGGCTCGCTCCAGCGGTAAAGGCTGGAGCCAAAGGCGAGGGCCTTTAAAAAGGGAGCAGCCCTTTAATGGCCTATGTAGCCAGCTACGGAGGTCTATAAGGCTATTAAAACATTCCATCCCCAGCGGGCACAATGTTCTAATTTGTAAAACAAAGGCCTCACGGAGCCCGAGAGGGGGGGTCAAAATTCCCTCATGCTCCCTGAGGCCTTTGTTCACAGCGACAGCTGTTTAAAGCAAACATTGGAGCTCCGGGGCTTATACCAGCAATTAGAAGCCCGAGCACTCCATTGTCTTCAATGAAGCGCTCAACATTCCAATGTTCTAATATAGCCTTAGAGCCCGCCATAGCGGGCTATACTGGCTGTTAAAGGCCCGCTGCAGCGTTAAAGGCCCGAGCCGCAGGGCTATAAGGCTATTAGAACATTCTGCCACTAGAGGGCAGAATGTTCTAACAAAACAAAGCCTTCAGGGAGCGCGAGGGGATTGAAATCCCCTCAGGCTCCCTGAAGTCTTTGTACACAGCCAGAGCTGGGAACAAAGAAACATTGGAATGTTGGAGCTCCGGGCTTATACCAGCCATTATAAGCCCGGAGCACTCCATTGTTTTCAATGGAGCTGCCAACATTCCAATGTTCTAATACAGATTAGAACATTGGAATGGTGAGAGCTCCATTGAAGACAATGGAGTAGCTCCGAGCTTGTAATGGCTGGTATAAGCCCGGAGCTCCAACATTCCAATGTTTGTCTGTATGTTTCTCCCTTTTCAATTTAGAACATTCTACCCTTAGTGGGTGGAATGTTCTAATAGCCTTATAGCCCTTCTGCCTCTGGCTATACTGCTTGTTAAAGGTCCTCTCCCTCGTTGTAGACCCGAGCCTCTCTGTTGCAGGGCCTTTAACAATCGGGATAGCCCTTGGCAGCAGGCTATTAGGCTATATTAGAACATTGGAATGTTGAGCGCTCCATTGAAGACAATGGAGAGCCTCCAGGCTTGTAACAGCTGGTATAAGCCCGGAGCTCCAACGTTCCAGTGTTCGTCTTTCTGTTTCTCCCTTTTTAATTTCGAACATTCTACCCTTAGTGGATGGAATGTCCTAATAGCCTATCCTGCAGCTCAGGCCTATAACTCAGGTTCATGGCCTTTAACAACCGTTATAGCCCTCGGCAGTGGGCTATAAGGCTATATTAGTTTGCTCCATATTATATACATACCAGAACACCAGTGAAACAAAGCAGGTCTAGCAATGTTTGATGAAACAATGAAACAGTAGTTTCTTCCGTTCTAATTTTCAGTTTGAAATTTGTCCTTTTTTTCAGCTTTTTTCTTATTTGCAGATGGTATTTTAATAGCAAGAAACGTAGTTTTTTCCTTGTAGTAACTTGTTTTGTAGCTTTTTTAGATAATTGTAATAGTAGTAGCTTTGACAACGCTGATAAATTACTGACGTGAGGTATAAAGTGCTCCATAGAAGACACTGTGTCATGCTCACCACAAACAAAAACCACGAATGACATGTGTATTTGTAAAGCACTCGTTCTCCCGTGGGCATCATAACGCTGAATAACAGAGGTTTATTGTTACTGGTTTAATCGACCTCGGAAGGATGAAGGCTCTGTGCACCCGCTGGGATTTGAACCTGTAACCATGAGGTCAAACACAGGCCTCTACAGTGGGCACATTAGTCCTCTAAGCCACCAGACTTGGCTGCAGAGATCAGCCTTTATCAATCAACCAAACCCTGCTCATTTATTCTGTTCCTTTCTAGGCCCCATATCTTTTCTACGCACCCACTTTTCAGACATATGTCGTAGAAACATCATAGATGCAATAAAGCTGCTCCCACGGCCCTGCTGATAGTCTCCATGGTCAATAGGTGTCGCTGCTGCACCAGTATTTCCTGCTTCTCAGTCGCATGCGGGCTCTGTTCTGCTGCAGACCTGGATTTCAATTTGCACCATTCCCAGTGCTGGTGGTTTCTGTTTACTTTCTTTTTCAGCACTTCCTCCTGCTGAGCAGCCTAGCATGTCCTCACAGTGTCTGTGACCCTGGGCATATCTTGTTTACACGCTTCTGTTTCCCTATTTACAATGAGAGCGCTTAGCTTCCCCAAGTACAGAGAGAGCGCTTAGCTTTCCCAGGTACAGAGAGAGTGCTTAGCTTCCCCAAGTACAATGAGAGCGCTTAGCTTCCCCAAGTACAGAGAGAGCGCTTAGCTTCCTGAAGTACAGTGAGAGCGCTTACCTTCCTGAAGTACAGAGGGAGTGCTTAGCTTCCCCAAGTACAGTGAGAGCGCTTAGCTTCCCCAAGTACAGAGAGAGCGCTTAGCTTCCGCAAGTACAGTGAGAGCACTTAGCTTCCCTAAGTAAGGTGAGAGCGCTTAGCTTCCCCAAGTACAGAGAGAGCGCTTAGCTTCCCCAAGTACAGAGAGAGCGCTTAGCTTCCCCAAGTACAGTGAGAGCGCTTAGCTTCCCCAAGTACAGAGAGAGCGCTTAGCTTCCCCAAGTACAGAGAGAGCGCTTAGCTTCCCGAAGTACGGTGAGAGCGCTTAGCTTCCCGAAGTACGGTGAGAGCGCTTAGCTTCCCCAAGTACAGTGAGAGCGCTTAGCTTCCCCAAGTACAGAGAGAGCGCTTAGCTTCCCCAAGTACAGAGAGAGCGCTTAGCTTCCCCAAGTACAGAGAGAGCGCTTAGCTTCCCCAAGTACAGTGAGAGCGCTTAGCTTCCCCAAGTATAGAGAGAGCGCTTAGCTTCCCCAAGTACAGAGAGAGCGCTTAGCTTCCCCAAGTATAGAGAGAGCGCTTAGCTTCCGCAAGTACAGTGAGAGCGCTTAGCTTCCCTAAGTACAGTGAGAGCGCTTAGCTTCCCCAAGTACAGTGAGAGCGCTTAGCTTCCCCAAGTACAGAGAGAGCGCTTAGCTTCCCCAAGTACAGTGAGAGAGCTTAGCTTCCCCAAGTACAGAGAGAGCGCTTAGCTTCCCCAAGTACAGTGAGAGCGCTTAGCTTCCCCAAGTACAGAGAGAGCGCTTAGCTTCCCCAAGTACAGAGAGAGCGCTTAGCTTCCCCAAGTACAGTGAGAGCGCTTAGCTTCCCCAAGTACAGTGAGAGCGCTTAGCTTCCCCAAGTACAGAGAGAGCGCTTAGCTTCCGCAAGTACAGAGAGAGCGCTTAGCTTCCGCAAGTACAGTGAGAGCGCTTAGCTTCCCCAAGTACAGTGAGAGCGCTTAGCTTCCCCAAGTACAGAGAGAGCGCTTAGCTTCCCGAAGTACGGTGAGAGCGCTTAGCTTCCCGAAGTACGGTGAGAGCGCTTAGCTTCCCCAAGTACAGAGAGAGCGCTTAGCTTCCCCAAGTACAGTGAGAGCGCTTAGCTTCCAGAAGTACAGTGACAGCGCTTAGCTTACCCAAGTACAGTGAGCGCTTAGCTTCCCTAAGTACAGTGAGAGCGCTTAGCTTCCCCCAAGTACAGTGAGAGAGCTTAGCTCCCCCAAGTACAGTGAGAGCGCTTAGCTTCCCCAAGTACATTGACCGCGCTTAGCTTACCCAAGTACAGTGAGAGCGCTTAGCTTCCCCAAGTACAGTAAGCGCTTAGCTTCCCCAAGTACAGTGAGAGCGCTTAGCTTCCACAAGTACAGTGAGAGCGCTTAGCTTCCCCAAGTACAGTGACAGCGCTTAGTTTACCCAAGTACAGTGAGAGCGCTACAGACAGTCAGAACTGTAGACGGAGAAATAGTGCTACAGACAGGCAGAACTGTAGCTGGAGAGATAACGCTACAGACTGTCAGAGATGGCGCTACAGACAGTCAGAACTGTAGCTGGAGAGATAGCTACAGACGGTCAGAGATAGCGCTACAGACAGGCAGAACTGTAGAAGGAGAGATGGCGCTACAGACAGTCAGAGATAGCGCTACAGACAGAACTGTAGACGGAGGGATAGTGCTACAGACAGTCAGAACTGTAGCTGGAGAGATAGCTACAGACGGTCAGAGATAGCGCTACAGACAGGCAGAACTGTAGAAGGAGAGATGGCGCTACAGACAGTCAGAGATAGCGCTACAGACAGAACTGTAGACGGAGGGATAGTGCTACAGACAGTCAGAGTTAGCGCTACAGACAGTCAGAACTGTAGACGGGGAGATATCGCTACATACAGTCAGACCTGTAGATGGAGAGATAGCGCTAGAGACCGGCAGAACTGTAGACGGAGAAGTAGCGCTACGACAGTCAGAGATCGCGCTACAGATAGTCAGAACTGTAGAAGGAGAGATAGCGCTAGAGACAGTCAGAGATAGCGCTAGAGACAGTCAGAGATAGCCCTACTGACAGTCAGATCTGTAGACGGAGAGATAGCGCTACTACAGACAGTCAGAGATAGCGCTACAGACAGTCATAACTGTAGACGGAGAGATAGCGCTAGAGATAGAGATAGCACTAAAGATAGTCAGAACTGTAGACGGAGATATAGCGCTACAGACAGGCAGAACTGTAGGCGGCGAGATAGCGGTACAGTCGGAGTTAGCGCTACGGACGTCAGAACTATAGACGGAGAGATAGGGCTAGAGATAGAGATAGCACTAAAGATAGTCAGAACTGTAAACGGAGATATAGCGCTACAGACAGGCAGAACTGTAGGCGGCGAGATAGCGGTACAGACAGTCCGAGATAGCGCTACAGACAGTCAGAACTGTAGCTGGAGAGATAGCTAAAGACGGTCAGAGATAGCGCTACAGACAGTCAGACCTGTAGGCGGCGAAATAGCGGTACAGACAGTCGGAACTGTAGACGGAGAGATAGCGCTAGAGACAGTCAGTCAGTCAGACTGTAGCCCGAGCACTAGGGATAGAGGCAGAACTGTAAACAGAAGGATAGAACTTGAGAGTGGGTAGAAATAGAGGCAGGTGAGGGGAGCGATATACAAGAAACCACGTTTTAGCCAGAGAGAGACATGGACATGGAGATCGACTGATAGAAAGAGTGAAATGTTCATAGTAGACTAGAGGTGATGACACAGGATTGGGAATATTGACGAAGAAATGGCTATTATAGATGGAGGAAAAGAAAGAAAGCAACGGAGACCGAGAGACACAAATGGTGCTAAAGCGTTGTCTAGAGACGGATGGAGGTGCGCATGCGCTGTGCAATACAACCTTAGACGAAGAGACCATTGATAGAGTAGATCGACCCAGATAAACCTGTGTACTAAACCAATCTGTACTATTTATATATATATATATATATATATATATATATTCACTGAAAAAACCATAGGTTTCACACACGTTATAGTTAGGAATTAGCATTTAAAAAACCTTGCAAATTCACTGAAAAAACCATAGGTTTCACACATGTTATAGTTAGCGGAAATTTTACTGATAAAAAACCAGTGAAATTCCCCCGTTATAGTTAGTGCAGGCAACTATAACTCACGCGACCGCAATCCTCTGCTGATGCTAATACTGTATTTAGACACTTATTTGCCCATGTCTTCTTCCATACATTTTTAGCTATACATATATTACAAATATTTTTTTTTCATAAAGACACATATGTCATCAGCAGAAGATTGCGGTCGCGTGAGTTATAGTTGCCTGCACTAACTATAACGGGGGAATTTCACTGGTTTTTTATCAGTAAAATTTCCGCTAACTATAACATGTGTGAAACCTATGGTTTTTTCAGTGAATTTGCAAGGTTTTTTAAATGCTAATTCCTAACTATAACGTGTGTGAAACCTATGGTTTTTTCAGTGAATTTGTACGGTTTTTTAAATGCTAAGTTACTTTACGCCATTCGTGGCGTGCGCGCCCACTTAACGCAGTTCGTTCCGTGCGCGCACGGTGCGCGTCGCGCACCGTGCGCGCACAGTAAGCACGCGGTGCGCTTTGCGCACCGCGTGCCGACGTTACGCTAGATGGGCCATGTACGCACGATGCGCTTCGCGCACCGTGCGCACATGGAGGACATATGATGCACTTCGTTTTGAAAGGTAATATTTTAATTTTTCGTAATTTTTATAAGCCATGCACAAATGTTGCCCTTCGGGCACCATTTGCACACGGGGTGGAGAGAGTGTGGATAATTTTTTCTTTTATTATTTTTGTTTAAAATATTATAGTTTATCACACCTTTTATAAGCCATGCACAATTGGTGGCCTGCGGCCACCAATTGCACACGGGGTGGGGAGAGTGTGGATAGTTTTTTTTTTAAAATAATTTTTTACCGTACGCGTACGGTAAGCGTAATCGGCGAAATTAGCGAAAAAAAAAAAATTCCGTTTTTGGCCTTGGGGGATCTTTGGGGACTCCCTCAACATGGCTATGTGTGTGGGAGCTGTCTAAACAGCCCCTTTACATGTTTTTTGGCTTTATTTTAAAACCTAACTCTCAGTGCGAGAGAGAAAATGGCGGCCGCCGCTTCCTGGTTTCGGCCGATTCGAATGTTTACTAAGATCTAAGAGCCAATCAGAATCGCGCTCGCGCACGCCACCGTACGCGTACGGTAAGCGTACCGTAAGCGCACCATAAGCTGGCTCAGATATATATATTGATTTAAAGGCTATTTTCTCAGAATCTACTGAACAGATTTACACCAAACCTACAAAAGGCACTTCCTTGACCTGAGGACTACCTCTCTGCCAAATTTCTAGTAATTCTGTTCAGCCGTTCGGGCTGTAGCCCTGTCTAAAGGTCCTATGGAAAAATGCATGGGAAAAATGCGTTTTGGGACCCCCCTTTTATCTCAGCCCCCGCTTGACGAATCCCCCCGAGACTTTCAGGGTAGGAGCAGAGCGTAGCGCCCCACCTATTTTGAAAAATTTGCGAGGATTCGTCGACCGGCGCCAAAGTTATTCAAAATAGAATGTTGAGGATTTCCTATGGAAACGTGGTCCTAACTATAACTACCTACTGGCGACCGCCAGTAGGTAATATATATATATATATATATTGACGTCATGGCGGACATGGGTGAATAAAGACATTTTGCACACACTCTTAATTCTTTGCAGAAGGAGCATTTTTACTAACGAGGGGATCAAATAAATATATATAATAATCAACTAGTATTAAAATAAAAAAAAACTAAGCAAACGAGTTCATTCAACAGCATGAGGTAGGGTTTAGAGCGAACAAAACCTCCGGCCATGGGTTCACCATTTCTCAAGCAAGCAGGACCCTGCCTCCCCGGGCAAGGCCACAATAGGGCGGTGCGATGTCTACGCACAGCGCCTCGCAGTGCTTGTCTAAGCGCTTGTTGGTGATCTCACTACGGATATAACGCACGGGTGTCATCACTTGGTTAAAATCCACCCTGTGTGCAGGTTTGATGAACTGTTCTGCTCAAATGTAAACACGGGGTTCCTCTCGTCTCGGCTCCCCGTGAGGGCCGAGGCGGTGCTTTGTCTGGGCTCAGAGCAGATCATCTAACATTTCTCGAACATATGTTCGGATTTAGGTAGATCTCAGCGTTCTGCCGACATTTGTTTTACAGACGATCTGATTAAGTTTGAAGTCGAAGTAGAGTTAAGGAATGCATAGTAGGCAGGATGACGCCCCCCCCCCCCCCGTGGGGCAGGATGCCAGCCCGGTCTTTTGCCCCGTTTGAAACTCCATCACTTCCACTCCTGGCCTGCTTCTCGCCTCCACTCGCGCTCATCCATCCCAGGTTTGTCTCCTCTTTGGAAACGGGCCTGCCTGGGTACCATCAGAGGAGGCGGGGGCCTCAGGCCTCCCCGGCTGAGGTATGCAGAATAAACACTGCATTAATTCAGAAAGGTCTGAGGGAGGCACAGGGGAGCAGTGCCAATGAATATTTGATTTCATTTACTTATTTACATTATTTTTGAATCACACGATATACCCCAGAGGGCGTCGCGTTGGTATCGCCTGCGCTTTATTTCCGTGATCTCGTGCGCAGTGGAGGGTACCATTCATTACAGACGGGGTGTGCTGTCTCAGGGCAAGCGCGGAGCTGGGTGAGTGGGGCGTGTGATGTGAACGTCTTAGGGCGCCGATGCTCTGTTCGTGGGTGTGTGTTGGGGGGGGGGGGGGTGAGAGAGGGGGGAGACTAGGCCTGCGGAGGCTCGACCACGTAAGCTCTTTTCCCAAGTGTTGGAATGACGAGGTGAAGGGAGGGATGGGTCATGGGTCATAGGGGGACTACGTTTGGGTGCCCTTGATTCAGAATGGTGGGCGTGTCTGCGACACGAGGGGTGTTTACCGTGTGACGCTCTGTGAATAGCCAGTAGACATTCGGAGAAGAACATTCCTGGTCGGCATCGAGAGGGTGATAATGTAAAACAAAAATCACTCTGGCCTGCCTGCTATTTTGGCGTAGAAGGGTTCCTCAATTATGCTGTAGCGGCAATGGGAATTGCCGGATCAGATGTTTATTTTCTGCCAGAATTTTAGGCATATGGATTGTTAAAATATTATTTGACCAGGCCAAACACTATTTCGCGAGAAAAAAAATCCTATTGATTTGTAAGTAGTATCTATGAATATGGAATTGTGACTCTCGCCAGAGGGTTCTCTGTTCCAGGCCAAGAGACTGCACACATTCCAGGAAAAACAACCCCGCACAAACTTATGCGGCTGCGTAAATTATGCAAAACAAAGAAAGGACTCTGGGATTTATGCGGTGAGCTTTTGCAATAGAAATTAAGAGTAATTTTCCAGTGACAATCTAAATTGCTTTTGCATATGTTTGTTTTATGGCTGAATTTTAGGCATTTTAATTAGTGAAATGCTCTCTATTCCTGTGATTTTAAACAAAAATCATTCCAGCAAAATGGACTCGTCCAGATACCACCCAAGATTGCCTGACTAAAGCGACCTGTGTTTCACTGTTGCTGGGGAAGCAGCTGGCACAGAGATGGGCCTATTGCCCGGAAGCGTAGGCATGGCCATACAGGAATCACGCGAAGCTCAGGGAAGAGCCAGTGACTGGTCCTCATCGTAGCAGAATGGATGAAAGAGGAAAGATACCAATATTGCCCCCCAGTGCTTTAAAGGGCCCGCTGTGTGGCTCCGTGTTCGCATATGTATTAAAGCGTACTGCGCACCAGTCTAGAAAGAGACCTAAGCTAACACTAGCCCAGTCATCTTGGAAGCATATAAGCTGGTGAAATACCCGCGCCTACTCGGAAAAGAGGGACTTCGGACACGTGTTTCACTCCAGTTGGAACGCCTCGGAGGACTCTCGCAGGTAGCCCAGAGCTGAGGGAGACACCAGCAATAAGGTGGATGCGAGGGGCGCTGGTGATCGGCCAGGGTGGAGTGGAGGCACCAGGTATCGGATTCCTTGACTGCAGCATGAAGGGCTGTGTTAAATTATTGTTGACATGGTAAAGTGAGAGTTTAATTTGCAGCGGTGTGTTGCCTTGAAGAGCGGACTGGTCACTGTGTAGGGAGGTTCTTCTTGACACTTCATCAGGGGCTGTCCTGCTGATGAGGTGGGGTCACGAAGGATTAAACATGAGGGCTGCTTTCTGGGATGGGGGAGTGAGTTTCTGGATTGTGGTTGAACTTTCGGTTTTGGAGTCCCCATGCACCGCTTATTCTTGCTGAAGTTGGTCAAGAAAATTTGCGGTACATTAAATGCTCTTCGTGTCTTGGACATTTCCTGTGTACTGCATTGCAAAGAGGCCACCGGAGCAGGCTTTAAAACGCAGTGTAAACTAAGTAGGGCCCTGGGACGTGCCACAGGTTTGCCAGATCCCTTTCCTCCCATGATGCACGTTTGCAAGCAGTCTTGAAGGTTTAGTTGATAACATTCCTGACATGACTGCCTCGCCCGGTCTGTTTTTTATGTTGTTTAATCAGGAAGTGTCCATCAATCTAGCAGAACCAGTGTTAAGTTCGTTTTGGCGGTGAGTGAGTGTTTCTGTCCAGTGTAGGATCGGCGTGACTCTGGAGATTGGTTCCTTCATTTGCATGTTGGCAATGGGCTTTGACTACTTTACCTATAACATTTCAGATACAAATGAGTCTGGAGGTGGGCCAGATGTTTCCAAGTTCTGTCCAGTTTTGCTTAGCAGTGTTTAGGTCGTGGCTGTAGACCGTTCATGCACTGTCTCTTCGAGACATGTTGTATATACTTTGTGGGCTTCAGCCCGCCCATAGGCTTCCCTTTTGCTGGCTCCATTGACGCCGTCCTATTCTTTCTCACTGCTTTTCCACACATCTTCCTTTGTTTAGCCCTTCCCGAGAACAGGGACCATTTACTATTATCCATCCACAGCTCCCAGTAAAACAACAGTTTTTTTAACCATCTTTTAATTGATTTTGAGCACTTCACATGAGCTCTTGCTCCTAGCGCCGTTTCTGTAAACAGCCCTGTAAATTTTGTCCTTATCTGTTCATATTTGTTGTTTTCCGAGGGTGCCTATTCCGTCCCCTAACCCCTTCCCACTTGTTCCTGCCCGCTCCATTCCTGCACACAAATGTAGTTCTTGGACCCTGTGCAGTGTTCTCGGCTTCTTATAGCTTTAAGAGCAATGAGAGCACAAACCCGCAGCCCTCCCCTTGCATTTATCTGTGCTAGGGCTAGCTTCACGACCGTCAATTCCGTAGTCAGATCCGCCAAGGCAACTGATCAGCAGCTTCATCTTTCATAAGAATAATAAGCACAAAGAGTGGACTACATAGACTTTCCAAAAAACTAGACTGCTCATTTCATTTGAAAAATACTATTCTGGGCAGGGGCATAAGTGGTATACTTAATAAAGAGATGCCCTTACAGTAGTGGCTTTGGGAGGTTCTTTCTCCAACTGAAATTCAGTCAGTCCATCTGTTACTTTGGTACGCAGTTGTTCTTCTAATTGGATGTGATAATATCTTATTAACACCCAATATGGCTGCTGACCTTTGAGGCAAACACTGTTCACTCAGTCTAGCGTTTAAGGCTCCTCTTTGAAGTATACAAAGTAATCGCCATATTAGAGAAGTTTTTTACCAGTAAACATGATTTGAAAGATTTGAGAGCACAATGCAGGTGCATGTTTTACTAACGATCATCCTGATAAATCAATGACACATTCTGTAGCAAAAGGGTGATAGTAATCATTAAATAGTATTCAAATAAATAATGTTGTAATTCCTGGTTTATGAGACGCAAAGTTGTTCCCTATGTAAACATTTCTGCCTTTGTTGCGCATCAAACATGATTTGAAAAAGGAAACAAGAAAGTGCCCAGTGTTGCATAGCAGTGTAGGTCTAAACTAGCATCCTACTGCACGTGGGCAATTCACTCCCTGGTTTATTAGAAAACGTAATATTTTAAGGTCTTCATTTGTTGATGTTCACCCACCTGAGGGGGCGCATGAAGCAACGTGCTGTTCATGCAGAGTACTCTGTGGGTCTCGTCGGCGGAAGTGTTGTAACCGGCAGATGTCTTATGCTCGCCTCAGCCTTGGATGCTGCTCACTATGCAGTGCAGTTAAGAGTCGAACCCCCTCAATGCGACTGTGGGATGTAACATGGCAAAATCATAGACATTGAGAAAGCCAATAGCACTTGCATTGCCGAGACCGATTGGCTTTTCCAATGTTTGTTATTCAGAGAGGTAGAGCAGTAGCTTCCATTGAGCGAGGGCTGACTACGAGTCAGATTTGGGGCTGAGGGGGAGTTGGGGGGCTGTTGGGCAGGGGTAAAGGAGATTATTATTATTAGTGAATTTGTAAAGCGCATGGCTGCCCTGAGGCTTGCCAGCGCTGCAAGATCAAAAACTGAGTAGGTTGCCGGTGACTTAGAGATATTACTTGAACAGCCATGTCTTGATCTCTTTTCGAAACTGTAGTTCTCTGTCTCTCAGTCTGTATTCCAATGGCAGAGAGTTCCATCGTTTGGGAGCCAAATGGGAGAAAGATCTTCCTCCCCATCTTCCCCTCCTGGCCATTGTTTGTATTAGGCGTTCCTCTGTGCTGGACCGTAGCCGCCTGTTTGGGGTATAAGGAGATATTAACTTCCTGATTTTTTCCGGACCTTTATTATGGCGTGCTCTGGATTATGATCAGGACTTTGAATTTTATTCTTGCTTCTATCGGCAACCAATGGAGGTCCAATAGGTGCTTTTTTACTGATTCCCATGTGGGAACCTTACAAAGCAACCTGGCGGCTGGATTCTGCATTACCTGCAGTCTGCGCGTGACATATTTAGGAGCCCTCAAGAAGAGTGAGTTCCCATAATCTAGTCGAGAGGTGACCAGAGAATGGGGCACTGTCTTCATGAGCTGTGATGGGATTCTATGTAGGATTTTCCATATTCTTCTCAGTAGTCCAAAACAGGTTGCAGCCACCTTCTAGGCCTGTGTCGCCATGCAGAGGTTTGTTTCTAGCCAAAATCCTAGGCTTTTTATTGTCTCTGTGGGTATAGGTGGATTACCCAAGCAATCCGGCCAATCTATAATGGGCCTGGGTATAGATTTGTTTCCGAGACACAATATCTCAGTTTTCTCCCCGTTCAGCTTTAGACAACTTCTTGTCATCCACTCTTTGACTCTTATCAGGCAGGAAGACAGTTTCTCCCCGTCTCTACTATTTTTTGGGTCCAATGAAATCACCAATTGCGTGTTGTCGGCATATGAAGTCATGGCTATGTCAAATTCTTGCACAATATTGGCAAGGGGCTCCATGAATACATTAAAAAGGGTTGGGCTTAGTGCTGATCCCTGTGGGACGCCGCACTTCAGCAGCATGGTTTTGGAGAGAGTGGAGTTTTCCTGTACTTGGTATGTTCTCTCATTCAAAAATGACGACAGCCATTTGAGGGCTATGGCCTGAATCCCAATATTTGATAGCCTTCTGCGCAATCTTAGGTGATCCACCGTATCAAATGCGGCGCTTAGATCCAACAAAAACAGGACTGCTGATTTTCCCTGGTCTAGTAATTGTCTCAGATCTTCTACCACTACCAACAATGCAGATTCCGTACTGTGTCGGTCTCTGAAGCCCATCAGAGTTGGGTGAAGGCATTGGTTGATCTCTAGAAATTCAGACAGGTTTCTGTTAACATGCTTTTCTAACAACTTGCCTACAAACGGTAGCTGGGAGATGGGACGAAAGTTCCCCAATTGGCCTCTATCTGCATTGGCTTTTTTAGCAGGAGCTTTATCACTGCATGTTTCCAAGCCCCTGGGACTTCGCCCAGCTCTAGGGATTGGTTCATAACCCTCATCAGGTTTGGTGTGATGATGGGTCCTACTTTTCTGATTATTTGTGGGGGGGCTGGATCCAGAGGTGAGCCACACTTCACTTTCTCCATCAAAGCTTCTATAGCTTTCTGTTCTATAGGTGGAAATATGGCGATCACCTGTTGTGGGGGAGATAATACCCTCTCT
Organism: Triturus cristatus; assembly: GCF_964204655.1. NCBI lineage: Eukaryota > Metazoa > Chordata > Amphibia > Caudata > Salamandridae > Triturus > Triturus cristatus. The sequence continues at coordinate 1,146,806,686 of NC_140580.1, read as the reverse complement.
TCTCCCCCCTCTGATTTACTGTCTCCCTTAGTATTAAAGCTACTATATATATGCGTTACTTTGGAGAGGAAGTATGAGGCCAGGTCCTTGCACCTTTCCCCTGAGGCTTCGGTAGGACTCGTATCCGAAGTTGGATCAGTCAAGGTCTTAATTACTTGGAACAATTCCTTTGAGGAATTTTGATCCCTATTGATTTTCTCCTCAAAGAAATTGGCTTGACTCGTTTTGATATTGTCATGATGGGTTTTGATAGATATTTTATACTCTGATTTGAGTAGAGGGTCGTACGTTTTTCTCCATTCTCTTTCGAGCCTTTTGCATTTTTTCTTTAATTCTAGCAACTGGGAGTTGACCCATCCTTCTGCTCTAGTTCTGGCTGTGGATGAGATGTGTGCAAGCATGTCGCCGTGCTGCCTGTATTGATGTAGTTAGTTATGAAGAGTGGGAGCGGGGTTGTTCAGTATGTGGGATTTACAATGGCCACCAAATGGCTCTGTGACTCCAACATCTTCAGTGATCTGAAGGCCACAAATTCGAGCCCTAGTAATCGGACTAACCTTTTAAATTTGGTAATTTCAGTACCAAAAATTCGTTAATAACAGCATGTTAACTTCAGTACTTTCAAACAGCAAAAGTGTGGTATGAAGTGCTCTGTAACAAACAAGTTATTAGAAGCAAATTTTCAAATATTGATTCTCTGAACTAGGTTATGGGAATGTTTTACTCTCTCCTCTGTTTTTTTTTGCACAGTTATAAGGGTCATTTGTGAACACAAAATGGTGTATAAATTAACTGTATTGGTTTTCCTGTTTTTTTCAAGATGGCGGCACGTGGCCGGCATGCCTGATTTCGCTTGCGACCCCTTGACTCTCTCCCGATGCTAGAAGCATGGACAGAAGCCAGTTTGTGTGTGTTGAGACACTCACAGGTCATTACCACTACCACTACTATCTTTATTGCCACTACCACTGCCACTGTTAGTCCCATTTCGGTGGTGTTGATGTTATTGCTTCCATGTGCTGGAGCTAGAAAACGGCAGCCATCCTGGCGATTGCGCGCTTCACATGGCCTGCTCTGCCCATACGGCTGGATTACCTGGCCGCCCTTTGTGGCTGGACGAGGAGGGAGAGAAGGCAGCGGCAGTGCTTTCAGAGGGACATTCCATACATGTTCCCAGGTGTACCTGGCGATAGCGGCAGTTAGAGAAAAGGCGTAGTTTGGGCCGCACAGATGCTGTGCTGTAATGCCTGCCCCCTGTAGGGGGTATTGTGGAGGGATCAGTCTGCGGAGCACCCAGGAGCCATGAACAGATCCTGCCTAGAGGAGGGGGAACAAGGTACCCAAAAGAGTGCTCGGTAGAAGGCCCAAGGAGCCCAGGGGGCTTGTTACAATTGCCAAGCATACTGGAAAAATTGATTTACCAAATATGGACAAACTTGTGATGGGCTCCCAGAATTCTGCGGACCAGAGTAATGCTGAGGGAATGATGGCGGCTGCATTTAGAGTGATAACTGAGGTGGTCGAGTTAGTGGGTGCTGGCGCTGGTAAACAAGCTGGATCAATCTTAATGTCTGCGCGGACAAGTCCGGTAGGCACCCCATTGAGCCCTTTTGAAGACACATTGCTTGTTGTTCCCTCATCAAGTGTGTCAAATACAGTAGAAATACTATTGTGGATTTTGTCGGTCCCAAAAGTATGGGCCGCTCTGTATCACTATTCTGGAAGCTGGTTCCAGGTATGGCCATTCTGGCTCCTCAGGGATCAAAGAGTTTGCTGCAATTGTAAAGCACAGTGACTTGCGGCCACAGGTGTCCATGCGTGGCTACTCAACCCGTGGGGGCCCCACTAGTGATAATGTACCCCGGCCGGCTGATACGGAGGGGGACAGAATAGTCTCCGGTCTGTGCCCTTGACTCCTGGTCAATTATGAAAATAATGAAATTACGTTGCATAAAAATCAGGATGCACTGGAAGCCTTTTTTTCCCCCTGTCTGACCACTCGGAGACTGGAAGTTCGGTCACGTCAGTCTCCTACTCAGTGCCCGATTGCGATCCTAATGTGGGAGAGGCGTTAAGGTCTAAGTCAGAAGGGGGAGGGCTAAAAAGTCCACCATAGTAGACTCTGCAAGGTATGTTAATGAGGTCATCCTGGCTGATTTTAATGGTAATGACCTACAACAGCACCCCGCAGGGGTCAAACTTACACCAACCAATGTGAGCATTTGTGATGTATCCTCCGCAATTTCCCCACTAGATCAGGCAGTTCAACCGGAGACTAGGCAAGCCTCTCCCCCGAGTGCCGGTCCGGGCAACATGATATGCCGCCAGTACAGCTGCAATCAAAACCTATGTGTCACACTGGGGCAGTCGGGGATCCCTCCTTAGCCTCGATATATAATCTGTTGTAATGGCATAAGGAGGAGTACAGAAAGGACTCTATGGGGCAGATGTACAACAGGTTTTTGCAGTCGCATACGAGAATTTGGCCTGTTTGCGAGTCGCTAACCTATTAGTGACTCGCAAAATATGTTTTGCGACTCGCTATTAGGAAGGGGCGTGCCAAGGGCGTTCCTTCCTAATAGCGAGTCTCACACCTATGTATGATTCTTTTGCGACCGAATTTGCGGTTGCAAAAAACTTGCAGTTTACCATCCTTTTCAAAAGGGTGGTTAGTCACTCACAAACGGGATGGGGTCCCCCTTCCCCTTTGTGAATGGGTACGAAAATATTTTTTAAGAGCAGGCAGTGGTTCCAGGGACCACTGCCTGCCCTTAAAAAATTAAACTGAAAAGTTTCATTTTTCAGTTTTAAATGCAGCCCGTTTTCCTTTAAGGAAAACAAGTGGATTTAAAAAATTTAAAAAAATTGCTTTTTGAAAAAGCAGTTGCAGACATGGTGGTCTTCTGACCCCAGCAGGCCACCATCCCTGTGAGTGCTGGCCATTCCCAATGGGGTCGCAAATTGCGCTTGCCTCATGAATATTGATGAGGCATGCGTTTAGCGTCCCCATTGGGAATTTCAAACAGTGTCTGAGACACTGTTGTACATTTCATTTAGCGAGTCGCAAATTGTGAGTTGCAATTTGATGCAATTTGCGACTCGCTAAATGCAAGCGTCGTACATCTGGCCCCATGTCTCTAAAGGCTTCTTATCTAAAAGCCCAGGTGGTACTGCGCCAAATGTAAAAAAAAAAATGTATATATTGCATCACCATTTGAATTACATTGAATTTCAAGCAGTCAGTCTCACGGAATCAACAAAAGTTATTAAGGATCTTGTGAGTCAGCATGAGTGCAGGCTGCAGGCTATGTTTCAGAAACTTAAAGATGTTGAGAATGGGATGCGAAGGAATAATCTAAGTGTTCTGGGGATCCCAGAAGGGAACAAGGGTGATGACCCCAGAAGATATATTTTCCATTGTTTTCAGCAGTCGTTTCTCAACTGAGTGACTGGGAAATTAATTGTCGGATACAAAGGCTGTATAGATTCCCCTTCTGTAAACCTAAAAAAGGTTGTGCAGCGCAGTACCCTCGTGCCACCCTGATCTTTATAGGGAACTTCATGCTCAGGCAGCAAATATTCCAATTGGCTCACCCTAGAAAACCAGTCAAGGTCTGGGTGGTTAAATTCTTTGTGAGGTCTGACTTTTGCCAGGACAGTGTTGAATGCAGACAGCACCTACGGAAGATGATTTCTTTCTTTCAGACATTGGGTGCTACAGTCTTCTTACTGGAACCAGCGAATTAAAAAATGTGTTGTACAGGCCAGACAATATACTGCCAAGACCCGGGGGAGGTGGAAGATTTGCTGAACCAATTGGTGGGGCAAACTGCATAAATTATCTTCTTGTTTGTTCACCTTTTTCTTTGAAAAGAGAATGGTGTAGCAGTGAACTGTTTTTCCTGATATGAGCTTTTCCCTCTCGAATGTTACTGCTCTGGGTTAATTGCTAATTAATGTACCACAAGTTTGGGGCTCTCTTCCTTTGGCTTTTTTTGGGGGGGCTTCGGTGACAATAAATTTACAGTTAGCATTTTAGCTTTTAGTCAGGCGGTATAGGTCCTTGCTGTCAGTCGTGCCATTAACCATCCATATAATAGGGATCTTTGGTGTTCACCCACACCGCTGGGTCTAAGGTCCTCCTAAGCGAAGCGGGACAAGGATGGGATTGGGTGCTGGGAGGGGTTGGATGCTGGTCGGGTGAAGGGGAAGGTGGAGGGGAAAGACGAAAGAAAAGGTAAAGATGTAGCACTTACTGGATTGTATGAATGAATTATTATGTTGTGTGTAGTAAGAAAGTATTTTTTCATTGATAGATAACATGTCTGAAAATCATAACCAGGATGTGCATATTCTCTGTTGGAATGTCAGTGGCCTGCGCTCTGCAGGCCAAGATAAGATATGTTAGGGATGAGATGAGCATACTGAATCCCCAGCTCTTATGTGTTCAAGAGACTCCTCTTAAAACTCGGGAGATTCAAAAATTAAACAGCCTAGGTTTAAAAGTTTTAAAGGTTTTAATAGTTTTAAAAGTCTAAAAGTTTTAAAAGGTGTAATGTCAGATGGGGCGGTCGGTTCATCTCTGGGGCTGCTGCCAAGTGATGGAATTCCCTGCCAGCCCACACCCCATTACAGACTGCGAACGTTCTATAACAGTTATCAAAAAAAATAGAGATGTCAACTTTAAACTGGATTGGAATATATGTAATGCTATACAGAACTTTGTACCGGATAATTTACCATGTCATGGTCTGTGGAGCGCTCTGATACCCTACGGGGTCAAGTTTGCGCTATACAAAACACTGAATATATAAATAAATAAAAATCCCTAGACTTGACTCCTTTAACTCATTCAAGAAATTGTTAAAAATGTGGCTTTTCTCATCATAGAAGTTATATAGCAATGGGGTAACCCAAAAGGCCACTGGACCCGGGTATATTGTGGTACAAAAAATTGTGTCACAGTGGTGAACCGTTGCACAACATAAAAATACAAAAATTGATCTTTGTTATTTAGTCAAAGTACTACATAACCATTAAATCATTCCAAAAATGGTTGTGATTTTATTTCATCACAAGATTAGAGTAAATCAAGTCATAAAGTCATAAAGCAACTGTTCACTGTTTTCTCATCATAGGCTCTCTGGATTTTCTGTGCTTAGGAGCTCAGTTTTTAAGGGCATAGCGCTTAGATACCTTTGGGTTTAACACGCTTTATAAATTCATTTTTCATTTTCATTTCATTAAACTCGTGCAGCACTTGGGATAGATGTTGCTCAAAGGGGGTGGGATTACTATTGAGGAGGGAAGGAGTTGGCTAATTATCTGGTGAAAGTGGATAGGTTGGGAAGATGGCTGATTGCTTACATAGCGACTGGAAGGATTCAGGTGACAGTTTGCATCATATATGCTGCCAATACGGATGACCCAGCCATGTCCAATTTTCTCATGGAAGAGTTTAGCACATGGCAGACACCCATAGTTATGTGTGGGGATTTTAATTTGACTTTATCTGGGGGTAGGCTCTACTATGTGCATGCCGATTAAATGCCATATGAAAAAGTGCAGGGTGGCCTTAAAGCAGATTCTTGCTACGTATGCTCTTGCCGACATATGGTGAGCTCACATGGCGAGCAAGCCCGGCTATACATTTCATTCTGTACCCCATCACTTACCTGCCCGTATGATCTGTTCTTCGTGAGTTATAGTATTTTAGCATCATTAGCAATTAAACTTAACCCCAGGATTGTTTCGGACCATAGTGCTCTTACATTATAACTCAAAGAAAGTGAATTGGAAAATATCAAAACATTGCGTCTGTGGACCTTTGACCATAAACTATTATTAGATGCAGAGTATATTAGTTATATGGGCTCTGGTCTGAGGGACCTTAGCTGTGTGAAGCAAGGGTTGGCTAATTCTATCATGGGCTGGGATGCCCTTAAAGCTTTTGTTAGCGGTTAGACCAGTAGCTTTGTTATACATAAGAGCAGGACCGAACGGGTTCTAGAGATTAAGATGTGAGAGAAGCTCCTTGAATTACAATTAGAGCATTCACTTTTACTCCAGTCTAATAAGGACCATAATGCTGCATTGGGTACACTTAGGAAACTAACTATGTTACGGATGAAACTAAAGAAAAAGATTTGGGACAGGGCCTGTCTCAAGTACAGGGTGAAATCTGTTGTATTTCGAAAACAGTGAGGAGATGAGAAAAAGTTTGGCATTTCAGTTAAAGGACAAAAACAATAAAAATCCAGTTACAAGCATAAGAGAAGAGAGGGGTAATATAATTACTGGCTAGCTGCAAATTCTTTCAATCTTCCATCAATTCTCTTCTAGTTGTACAAGGATGATTGCCAGGCAACCATGGGCATGATAGGTCACGTTCTTCATGCCATTGGTCTTAACCAACTTACTAATATGCAGGGGGGCCAACATGGATGTTCTAATAACGGGTGAAGAGGTTCTAACAGCAATTTCTCAATTAGCTACAGGCAAAGCGGCTGGATTGATTCTATTCCGGCGGAGTGTAATAAAATAGTTCCAAAATATTATTGACCCGCTCTTCCTGGAATTGGCCAACTACCCGTTTTTTTGTATTCTGTACCACTTTCATGGTGCAAGACATGTATTGCTATTTTTGCTAAAAACATAAATACCCATATTGCCCTATATAACTAATCAATTGTGATTCCACAATCGACGCAAGCATATTGGCCAGTCGCCTGGCTTCGGTTAAAGGATCCCTTGTCAACCCCACACAGCATGGATTTACAGGCACATGCATCATCATAGGGTTTTGCGATTCCGTAATAGCGATTATTAAGGAATCGCAATTAAGGAATAGCAAAACCCTATGCATGTAGGAATCGCTAAAGAAATAGCGATTCCCACAAATTCCTTAATTGCGACTAGCAAATTGCGAGTCGCAATTAAGGAATGTCTTCCCATTCATTCCTATGGGCCTCCAGGCCCATAGGAATGAATTAGAGATTGCGGGAGCAATTTGCGAGTACCAGTAGGTACTCGCAAATTGCTCCCGCAATTTCGATGGTGCAAGGGTGTCAAAATGACACCCTATTGCACCCATGTATGTTCACTCTGCACAAATGTTGCATACACACATGCTCTAAGAGCATGTGTGTGGGCAACATGAAACTTGGAAAAATGCAAATAAGTGAATTTTACAAGTTTTCGCAAATTACCATGAGGTCCAGCCTCATGGTAATTTGCTCACGCTAATAGCGAAATCGCTATTTTTTAAACTGTAATGCATTGCATTTAAGGAATCTCAATTAGGGATTCCTTAAATGCAATCGCTATTTAAGGAATCCCAATTTTGAGATTCCTTAAATAGCGATTTTTGCATTTGGGATGATGCATCCCAAATGCAAAAATACCGGGAGCAAAGGGTCAGATTCTGAGAATCTGCCCGTTTGCGACCGGTATTTTGCTTGATGCATGTGCCTGAATGTCCTTTGCGAGAAACCACTTCTCATATTAACCCTGCCATATTTTCACTTACTGTGGCGGATGAATCTAAAATACCAGCCGGGATGATACTACTGGACTCTGAAAAAGCATTTGTTAGAGTCTCTTGGGAATATTTGAGTGCAGGTATGTCTGTGATGGGGTCCGGCTCCAGATTTAAAACACGGAGCCAGAGATTGTATAAGTCATCAATGGCCAGGATCTCATGTATGGGAGGGTAGTCTTATGTAGTCCAAATTCGTCGGGGTATGAGAAGGGTTGACCCTTCTCCCTGCTTCTTTTCACCCTGCATTTGGATCAATATTTCCGGGTACTCTAAAAGTCTGCTTTCATTCCACTCCTAAGACCACATAACTGAGAGGGTAACTTCTGGGATACGCTTATGACATTGCGATTCAAACTTCATCTCCTTGCCATTGAGGAAGCAGCATTGTCATTTGACCAAGTTTTGGGGTATAGGTTAAAAGGGGATAAGACTAAAATTATTGCCAATGACATTCCAGTGGGGAATGATGCCCGATATGTCACGTCAGCTAAATATTTGTGCGTTCACGTGTCTGTCAGTATATCTATGACATCATTGATCTTAACTATGAAGCCCTGTATGAGGACTCTTCGTCAACCTTTAGAGCATGGGATAGACTACACCGTGGGTTAACTGGTCAGTGTAAAATCATCAAGATGGTCATTCTTCCATGTTAACTATACCTGTTCTGCTGCATCCCCCTGTATTTATTTAAGCTTCTTTAAAAAGGTTGAAAGTAGCTGGCAACATTGTGTGTGGCAATAAAAGAAACCTGGTTGTGCTATAAGACCTACAACTTCCTCACAGTGAGGGTGGGCAAGCGCTACAGTCTCTTGGGTTTTATATTTTACCTGCATTAATTTCAAGACTCTCCATAGTGCTCGGGGCAGGTCTATGGGATTTGGTGGCTTATTTCTCAAATACCAGACCTTCCCACAGGTGGTCATACCTGATAAGGGCTTGATTGACAGCCTATCTTAAACACACTAAGTTTAACACTCTTCCGGTGTATCATATGGTCCGGCAGAATATTCGATCTATCTGTCATATTGCGGTTTTCCATCAATTTCCATCTCTCTGTAATAATCCTAACATACCAAGGCAATTTCAGAACGACTATTTAAGGTGTTGGCGTGACTCCTGATTGATGACCCTTGGTCAGCTTTACAATAACAGGGCTTTCTCGACTGTCCAGGGGATAAGTAAGGCATATCGACTTCCTAAACTTGGTCCTTTTTGCTTGACAAAAGGAAACCACCACGGCTGACCACTAGTTCAGCACCTCAAACCTAGTATGTACAATAGTAGATGTCCTGTGCACAATTCTTCCAAAGTCCGCCGCAGAAGGACTCCACTGAAAATCAGATGAGAAAGCACTTTTTAACAAAAGAGGAAGGTGCACCAGAGAAAAGTCCAAACTTGAGTAAGTCCTTAGAGTTCCTTTTAATTTTCATATATGTTTTTTCATAGAGTAAGAGATCAGCCAACGCGTTTCGTTCTTTAAGATAAGAACTTCTTCAGGGCTGAAATAAGTAACAAACAAATATATAGACATAACTACATGTATATACAACATATATACACATATATATACATATATATATACAACCAAAGTGCTACATATACCACATAAGACCATGCACAAAAAAACACTATTATATATAAATATAGACAAAAATGCATATGTATATACAAAAACATACAACGATATTCATATAAAAGGAGAGTAATATAAATATACATAAAAACAGTAGAATAAGAAGACTGCATATATAGACCATTTACAAAAAGTAAGAAGCAAAAATCTCATTCATATTCAAAGGGTAATAATACAATAAACAAATGCTCGTATGTATAGGATTGGTGTGAATATATTCAACACACACATATTATAGAAATAGGGTAATAACCATAATTCGCAGGACCTAGAGAATCTCAAGAACTGACCGGTTAATAAAAGCCAAAACTATATATATATATATCTCACCAGTGTCTACACGTAGTAGAATAAATAAAAGTGGTCATCCAGCAGTCTGTAATTCATATGTCGCCGTGCAATCGATAAAAGAAATGTTCCTTAATATAAATTCAAATGGATAGTTTGTAGAGATTCCAATATGCTGAAATGTAAATGGAGACAAAAAACCAGAAAAGGAAGAGAAGGAAAAGAGAAATGGACAAAAAAATAAAAAAGAGAGAAAACCGAAATGAAAAGGAAAAAAGAAGAGAATAAAGAATACAATGTAATATGTATATATTCAAAGAAAAGTTGTTTCTGAAGTTAAGACATCTGCATAAGTGCCAAAATGTAGGGCAAAACCAAAGAGGTAAAAATGTATCTCACCTAAAGTAGGAAGATGCTAATAAATACAAATCACTGCACGGTGAAAGATACAAGTAAGTCCATATCCTCAGGATCCCATAATATGGATTCGAGTGTACAAAATGTGTAGATTCCACACACTAAAAGAAACCAAAAAACAGGAAGCAAAAATAAACTAAGCAATAAAGTACTACGAATAAACAAAGAATAACACAACAGATAAAGGAGGGGGGGAAAAAAAGAGTATACCAAGAATTGCTCCAAACAGTATTATAACTGTTTTTATGTATTCATACAAAAAAGGGGGCGTTAATGATAAAACGACCCATTAATCCAAGGTTCCTAGTTGAAAAGTATATATCTGCATGTAATTAATATAAACTATATAATCCACTTGTTGCTAGTCTTCACGAACAGTAATAACGAAAAAGAGGTTACCCTTAAATCAATGATCCAAATGACAGACTCAATGTGTCAAATCTAACAGAAAAAGAACCAACATATTACATGCGTAACCCTAAAAACCGAAAGGGTTTCAGCAGTAAAGAAGACTCGTATTAACTGACCTCAAAGTCCTTTTTTGCTGCTTGCAAATAATATTATTTTCGCATATTTCTCCGAATTAAATAAGTTTAGGTCACAACAAGTTTGTACATTTTTTATCAAGGTCCCCAAATGCAGTTTTTTTCACATCTTTAAAATATTGAATCCAAAATATCGTTGTAAATAATATAGTTTGTTAAAATATCGAATTTTTTAAAGTCTTAAAAGTAATGTAGAGTTAAAGAAATATTAAAAATATAACTAAGTAAAACATACTTAAAGATACTTAATAACCATAAAATTATTAAATAATTAATGTAAGTTTAAAAAAAATAAACATGCATTTTTAATTTTTTAATACATATATATTAACTTAATAATATAAAAAAAATATTCAATATTTTTAGCATAGGATAGTGGGAGGGTAAAATTTACTATTCCCACTCCAGTGAGTGCAACAGTAGGGAAAGCGTTGGATAGCGGGATGGTAAAAATTACTATTCCCACTCCAGTGAGTGCAACAGTAGGGAAAGTGTTGGATAGCGGGAGGGTAAAAATTACTATTCCCAGTCCAGTGAGTGCAACAGTAGGGAAAGCGTTGGATAGCGGGAGTGTAAAAATTACTATTCCAAGTCCAGTGAGTGCAACAGTAGGGAAAGCGTTGGATAGCGGGAGGGTAAAAATTACTATTCCCAGTCCAGTGAGTGCAACAGTAGGGAAAGCGTTGGATAGCGGGAGGGTAAAAATTACTATTCCCAGTCCAGTGAGTGCAACAGTAGGGAAAGCGTTGGATAGCGGGAGGGTAAAAATTACTATTCCCACTCCAGTGAGTGCAACAGTAGGGAAAGATGCGTGCCAGTAATGATTGTCTCATTAGGATGTGTGCCAGTGAGTATTGCCTCATCAAGATGTGTGCCACTGATTATAGTCTCATCAAGATGCGTGCCAGTAATCATCGTCTCATCAAGATGCATGCCTGTAATCATCGTCTCATCAAGATGCGTGCCAGTAATGATTGTCTCATTAGGATGTGTGCCAGTGAGTATTGCCTCATCAAGATGTGTGCCACTGATTATAGTCTCATCAAGATGCGTGCCCGTAATCATCGTCTCATCAAGATGCGTGCCAGTAATGATTGTCTCATTAGGATGTGTGCCAGTGAGTATTGCCTCATCAAGATGTGTGTCAGTGATTATTGCCTCAAGATGAGCCAGTGATTGTCTCATCAAGATGTGTGCCAATAATCATTGTCTCATTAAGATGTGTGCCAGTGAGTATTGCCTCATCAAGGTGTGTGCCACTGATTATAGTCTCATCAAGATGCGTGCCTGTAATCATCGTCTCATCAAGATGCGTGCCTGTAATCATTGTCTCGCTAGGATGTGTGCCAGTGAGTATTGCCTCATCAAGATGTGTGCCACTGATTATAGTCTCATCAAGATGCGTGCCAGTAATCATCGTCTCATCAAGATGCGTGCCTGTAATCATCGTCTCATCAAGATGCGTGCCTGTAATCATTGTCTCGCTAGGATGTGTGCCAGTGAGTATTGCCTCATCAAGATGTGTGCCACTGATTATAGTCTCATCAAGATGCGTGCCTGTAATCATTGTCTCATCAAGATGCGTGCCTGTAATTATTGTCTCGCTAGGATGTGTACCAGTGAGTATTGCCTCATCAAGATGCGTGCCAGTAATCATCGTCTCATCAAGATGCGTGCCTGTAATCATCGTCTCATCAAGATGCGTGCCTGTAATTATTGTCTCATCAAGATGCGTGCCTGTAATCATTGTCTCATTAGGATGTGTGCCAGTGAGTATTGCCTCATCAAGATGTGTGTCAGTGATTATAGTCTCATCAAGATGTGTGCCAGTAATCATCGTCTCATAAAGATGCGTGCCTGTGATCATCGTCTCATCAAGATGCGTGCCAGTAATCATCGTCTCATCAAGATGCGTGCCTGTAATCATTGTCTCGCTAGGATGTGTGCCAGTGAGTATTGCCTCATCAAGATGTGTGCCACTGATTATAGTCTCATCAAGATGCGTGCCAGTAATCATCGTCTCATCAAGATGCGTGCCTGTAATCATCGTCTCATCAAGATGCGTGCCTGTAATCATTGTCTCGCTAGGATGTGTGCCAGTGAGTATTGCCTCATCAAGATGTGTGCCACTGATTATAGTCTCATCAAGATGCGTGCCTGTAATCATTGTCTCATCAAGATGCGTGCCTGTAATTATTGTCTCGCTAGGATGTGTGCCAGTGAGTATTGCCTCATCAAGATGCGTGCCAGTAATCATCGTCTCATCAAGATGCGTGCCTGTAATCATCGTCTCATCAAGATGCGTGCCTGTAATCATTGTCTCATCAAGATGCGTGCCTGTAATCATTGTCTCATTAGGATGTGTGCCAGTGAGTATTGCCTCATCAAGATGTGTGTCAGTGATTATAGTCTCATCAAGATGTGTGCCAGTAATCATCGTCTCATAAAGATGCGTGCCTGTGATCATCGTCTCATCAAGATGCGTGCCAGTAATCATCGTCTCATCAAGATGCGTGCCAGTAATCATCGTCTCATCAAGATGCGTGCCTGTAATCATCGTCTCATCAAGATGCGTGCCAGTAATGATTGTCTCATTAGGATGTGTGCCAGTGAGTATTGCCTCATCAAGATGTGGGCCACTGATTATAGTCTCATCAAGATGCGTGCCTGTAATCATCGTCTCATCAAGATGCGTGCCTGTAATCATTGTCTCGCTAGGATGTGTGCCAGTGAGTATTGCCTCATCAAGATGTGTGTCAGTGATTATTGCCTCATCAAGATGTGTGCCAGTAATCATCGTCTCATCAAGATGCGTGCCAGTAATCACCGTCTCATCAAGATGCGTGCCAGTAATCATCGTCTCATCAAGATGCGTGCCAGTAATCATCGTCTCATCAAGATGCGTGCCAGTAATGATTGTCTCATTAGGATGTGTGCCAGTGAGTATTGCCTCATCAAGATGGGTGCCAGTGATCAGCGTCTCATCAAGATGCGTGCCAGTAATCATCGTCTTATCAAGATGCGTGCCAGTAATCATCGTCTCATCAAGATGCGTGCCAGTAATCATTGTCTCATCAAGATGCGTGCCAGTAATCATAGTCTCATCAAGATGCATGCCAGTAATGATTGTCTCATTAGGATGTGTACCAGTGAGTATTGTCTCATCAAGATGTGTGTCAGTTATCATGGTCTAACAAGATGTGTCAGTGATTATTGTCTCATTAAGATATTTGCCATTAATCATTCTCATCTATATTTGTGTCAGTGATTGTCGCATCAAGATGTGTGCCATTGATCATTGTCTCATCAAGATGTGTGTCCGTGATAGTCTCATCAAGATGTGTGTCAGTGATAACTGTCTCATTAAGATGTGTGCCTGTAATTATGGCCTCATCGTGATGGGCACCCATAAGTGACTCATCGGGTGTGTGCCAGTAACCATTGCCCCATGATGTGGGCCAGTAATAAGTGACTCATCAGGTGTGTGCCAGTAATAAGTGACTCATCAGGGTGTGTGCCAGTAATAAGTGACTCATCAGGGTGTGTGCCAGTAACCATTGCCTCATTGTAATGTGCGCCAGTGATAAGTGACTCATCAGGGTATGTGCCAGTAATAAGTGACTCATCTGGTGTGTGCCAGTAATAAGTGACTCATCAGGGTGTGTGCCATTAATAAGTGACTCATCGAGGTGTGTGCCATTAATAAGTGACTCATCTGGGTGTGTGCCAGTCATAAGTGACTCATCAGGGTGTGTACCAGTAACCATTGCCTCATTGTGATGTGCATCAGTAATAAGTGACTCATCAGGGTGTGTGCTAGTAATAAGTGACTCATCGGGTGTGTGCCAGTAATAAGTTACTCATTGGGGTGTGTGCCAGTAATAAGTGACTCATCGGGTGTGTGCCAATAATAAGTTACTCATTAGAGTGTGTGCCAGTGATAAGTGACTAATCGGGGCGTGTGCCAGTAATAAATGACTCATTTGAGTGTGTTCCAGTAATAAATTACTCATCGGGGCATGTGCCTGTAATAAGTGACTCATCTGGGTGTGTGCCAGTATCAAGTGACTTATCAGGGTGTGTCCTAGTAATAAGTGACTCATCAGAGTGGGTGCCAGTTATAAGTTGCTCATCGGGGTGTGTGCCAGTAATAAGTGTCTCATCAGAGTGTGTCCCAGTAATAAGTGACTCATCAGAGTGTGTGCCAGTTATAAGTGACTCATTGGGGTGTGTGCCAGTCATAAGTGACTCATCGGATGTGTGTTAGTAATAAGTGACTCATCGGGGTGTGTGCCAGTAATAAGTGTCTCATCAGGGTATGTCCCAGTAATAAGTGACTCATGAGAGTGTGTGTTAGTTATAAGTGACTCATCAGAGTGTGTGCCAGTTATAAGTGACTCATCGGGGTGCGTGCTAGTAAAAAGTGACTCTTTTGGGTGGGTCCCAGTAATGTCTCATTAGAGTGTGTCCCAATAATAAGTGACTCAGTGTGTGCAAGTTATAAGTGACTCATCGGGTGCGTGCTAGTAATAAGTGACACATCGGGGTGTTTGCTAGTAATAAGTGTCTCATCAGAGTGTGTCCCAGTAATAAGTGACTCATCAGAGTGTGTGCCAGTTATAAGTTACTTATCAGAGTGTGTGCCAGTTATAAGTGACTCATCGGGGTGTGTGCTAGTAAAAAGTGACTCATCTGGGTGGGTCTCAGTAATAAGTGTCTTATTAGAGTGTGTCCCAATAATAAGTGACTCAGTGTGTGCCAGTAATATGTGACTCATCCGAGTGTTCACCAGTGATAAGTGACTCATCAGAGTGTGGGCCAGTAATAAGTGGCACATCGGGTGTGTGCCAGTTCATAAGTGACTCACCGGGCCTGCGCCAGCTATAAGTGACTCATCAGTGTGTGCCAGTAATATGTGACTTATCCGAGTGTGCACCAGTGATAAGTGACTCATCAGAGTGTGGGCCAGTAATAAGTGACACATCGGGTGTGTGCCAGTTCATAAGTGACTCACCGGGCGTGCGCCAGCTATAAGTGACTCATCAGTGTGTGCCAGTAATATGTGACTCATCAGAGTGTGCACCAGTGATACGTGACTCATCAAAGTGTGCACCAGTAATAAGTGACTCATCACTGTGCACCAGTAATAAGTGACTCATCAGAGTGTGCACCAGTGATAAGTGACTCATCAGAGTGTGCACCAGTAATAAGTGACTCATCAGAGTGTGCACCAGTAATAAGTGACTCATCAGAGTGTGGGCCAGTTATAAGTGACTCATCGGGGTGTGTGCCAGTAATAAGTGACTCATCAATATGTGTGTCACTAATGGATTGCCTGAATTTTGCTCCATCCGGATTTATTGCAGTCACTTCGGGAGCTCGTGTTTTTGCCTGTTTAAGTTTCCCTCTTGACAGTTCTGTTAGTAGCATTGCATGTTAAGGACTGTCGGTGCTAGAGTTTAGATAACTCACAGATTCCTTAAGTAGGATTTTAATGAAGAGGGGCGGATGGTGTCGGTTCTAGGGCGGGCAGTGCTTGACCGAGAGACATTTGGAAAGGTGCCACGGTTCTTTCATTAGTCCATGAGGCGGAGCCGGCGCTGCGCCCAGATCCCCCCATTTTTTCTAAAGCGCACCTGTTCACATGAGGGGTGTTCATGTGTTCAGGCTCCAGAGACGGCAGGATTTCCGTGCCGGCTCGCGCCTCATGTTTCTCGATGATCGATTTTCCTCCTCCTCCTCCGAGGTGTTATTCGGGAGGACCGAACCTGTTCGTATTTGCTGATGTATTTTTAAGTAGGAACACAGAGGCTCGCGTCTCCTGCCGTCTGCTCTCCCCGCGTCTTTGTTTTTTCGATTTCTTTTGTGATACAATTTCCTATAATTTAGGGATCCAGAGAACGGGGCGTTCATTATTAATAGGGCGAAGAAGGAGACGCGGAACGGGGGTGTCTTTGGAGACCCCATTCCCCCGCACACTTACCATCCTGAACTAATCTTAGATTTAAACTATGAATGATTTAACAACTCCTTTTAAATGGCGTTGATACCGCCTCGCAATTACCGGCGGTGGTGTTAACACACCTGTATCCTGGGCAGGAGGCGGACATGCAGGGCTCGGGACATGCGCAGTAGTGTCGCTGTTCTTACCTCGCCCCGTGCACTAGCCCTGGATAAAGAAAGCCCCTTGGTTTTCAGTGGAGAGACGTTCGTGACGTGAACCCGACCCCGGATCTGCCTCTTACGGCTGATGGTGCCAGTGGGCCACCATGAACGGCAAATCAGCAGAATTCCGGGGGTAGTGGAAGTGACTTCTCGCACCCTTTGACCTTCAGTTTCACTCACACACATGCTCACACACGCACACATACTCACACGTGCACCCACTCTCTCCCGTAAACACACGCTCACTCACACTAACATTTAAAAGTTTTTTTTTACTTACCTCAGCAGCCAGGGAAGGTCACATTGCAGCTAATTATGCCCCTTTTGTATTACACTAATAGTAATAATAAAACCGTATTCACTATTCGTGTTGTAAGAAAATTGAGAGAAAGCAACGAAAGTGGAACTGCTGTCCATAAGGACCCGCTGCCTCTGTGTTCCTGACATAAGGGGTCGCAAAGAGTAAGCCAGGGGTCACAGCTGCGACCCCTGGTGACCTCTAAATGACATCCACGGGTGACACTGTGAGCGCCACCCTTTCTTAGGCCTACATACTAACTCAGAATATGCGATGTTACATCGCATGCGCTACAACGCATGCGATTACAACGCGGTTGTTACAGTGCTTTAAATGGGAAAGAATAAGTGCAGGTACTCATTAATATGAGCTAGAGGCGTGGTGAGTGGGCGGGGCTAGGGGCGGGGCTTAGGGCAACATATGACGATACACAATGACTTCTATATCAGTTGCAGCAACTATGAAAAACACATGAGAAATGTGTTTATGAAACCAAAACAGTAAGTTAACTCATTACACAAAATGAAACCCAAAAAGGATGATATGTTAACAGTTTATCGTTCTGTAATATTTGCTGCTTCTTAATGCCATGCTGTTATGTGGCACAATACTATATCCCCTCAAGCATGCACACACACGCACACGCTCCATCTCTCCACATTCCCTCTAAAATCTACCGAGAGTCCTGATTCTCTCCCTTTTATCTCCACTTGCCGCTAATCTTCACCCAGCCTATAAACTTCTCACTAGTTCTGCTCCTCTTTTGCTTACTCTCCACAAGTCTTACATTTTCTCCCTGGTTTTTCCGTACTTGTCTCCTGTTCACCCCTCCATGCTCCCCCTAAATTTGCCGTCTGGAAAATTAAAGTTAAGAAATGCACCAGATTTGACTTTACAGAAATGTGTGTTAAAATACAATTTCTGAGACGATTCATGATTTTCAAAACTCAACCACCTCACGTCTTTACATTCATCCCTACTCCTTCCGTCCACTAAGAGAAGCAGCTCCTGTCCTGAACAAAAAGATGAAAAGAAAACCGGCTTTGGCGAAGGCAGAGGATTCTGTTGGGCTGTCACTGCTTTAGAATGGCCAGTGCAATCAATATCCTGACTGACTGCCCGTCCCAACCCATTTACACACCTGATGGAGAGGGGCGGGGTGAGGCTAAAGCACTTTCAGCAGAATAGTCCTTGGGCACATGATCGACAGTGAAGGGTCTCTCTAGACCCTGCACTGTTAGTTACAGCGTGACGCACGGTAAGCCCTCTGCCCCCTGCAGGCTCAGGCCATTCACACGGGCGCTGCTGGAATCTCCAGCAGGGACTCAGCATGAGGCTTGGCGCTCTTACAAGCTCCTGAGAAGCAGAGCGGCATCTGCCCTGTGCTAGAGGAGATAAATACCGGAGCCTGCAGTGCCATCTACTAGGGTACTGGTACTCTCCCTGGCGAATGAGAAGTGCCGGTACTGAGGCCCATTTAAAGCACTGCGTTGTTATCATGACCGCGTTGTTAAAATGCAAACCATTGCATCGCAAGTCATTTCTAATACTTGCTGTAGGGGGCGCGCTGGACTTAGGAATAGTAACATTTACTTTTCCAACTCCAGCGTGTGCAACAGTAGGGAAGGTGTTGGAATACTAAATTATACTATTCCTTAGTTTAGTGCGCCCCCTACAGCAAGTCGTAGAAACCACTTGCGATTGCGATGTAATGGCTTGCATTGTAACAATGCGGCCGTTGTAACAACCGCTTTGTAATCGCATGCGTCGTAGCGCATGTGATGTAAACGCTGTTTCCTACTAACGAATATGCGATGTTACATCGCATGCGCTACAACACATTCAATTACAACGCGGTTGTTACCACGACCGCGTTGTTACAACGCAAACCCTTGCATCGCAAGTCATTTCTACTACTTGCTGTAGGGGGCGCGCTGGATTTAGGAATAGTAAAATTTACTTTTCCAACTTCAGTGTGCAACAGTAGCGAAGGTGTTGGAATAGTAAATTATACTATTCCTTAGTTTAGCGCTCCCCCTACAGCAAGTCGTAGAAACGACTTGCGATGTAATGGCTTGCATTGTAACAATGCGGTCGTTGTAACAATCGTGTTGTAATCGCATGCGATGTAGCGCATGCGATGTAAACGCTGTTTCCCACTAACTCATTTTCCCACAGACACGGAATGGGTTAACCCCTTGGTTTTACCAGCCCTTCCTTCCTCGACGCACCTTTATTCTGACCCGAGCAGTCAGACCGAATTATGTCGGAATGTCTTTTCCTGCCAGAATAAAAGGATTAGGGGTTGGCTTGGTTTGGTTTTCCCGCTGCAGTACCTTGAATGCGGCGCCTGGAAGGCCGAGGGAGGCGCTGGGCGCGCAGAAGGCATTGTCTGAAAGGGCTTTTCATCTTCAGAAGGGGTTGCAGAGCACACAAACAGCAGACAAGGAGCGTTTCTCATCTTTACTGCCAGCGCAAACCACGCCTTCAATGGCGCGTGAATCCTGCCGCGCGCGGCGGCGACGGATGTCGCGTGCGTCTGTGGTCTAATCACGAGCAGGCAGCGAAATAAAACATGTCCCTGCCTCGGCTGAGCCGTGTTCGGTGCCTTACGCATACTTCATCTTTTATGACTTGTGCTTTTTTCTGTTCTTTCACCTTCTTGTGCAGCAGACAGGGCTTGGATCTGCACTTCAGAGGGGCTCCGAGTGAGCACTTACTGCAGAGGTGGAGAGAGAGGCGTGCACCGACTGTCGATTGGCACAGCATGGGGGCCTCTCTGCTGGGCTTTGAAGGCAAGGTGTGCCGGGCTCTGATGGGTATAGAGGCAAGGTGTGCAGGGCTCTGATGGGTATGGAGGCAAGGTGTGCAGGGCTCTGATGGGTATGGAGGCAAGGTGTGCAGGGCTCTGATGGGTATGAAGGTAAGGTGTGCACGGCTCTGAAGTTCATGGAGGCAAGGTGTGCAGGGCTCTGATGGGTATGGAAACAAGGTGTGCAGGGCTCTGATGGGTATGAAGGTAAGGTGTGCACGGCTCTGGGTATGGAGGCAAGGTGTGCAGGGCTCTGATGGGTATGGAGGCAAGGTGTGCAGGGCTCTGAAGTTCATGGAGGCAAGGTGTGCAGGGCTCTGATGGGTATGGAAACAAGGTGTGCAGGGCTCTGATGGGTATGAAGGTAAGGTGTGCACGGCTCTGGGTATGGAGGCAAGGTGTGCAGGGCTGTGATGGGTATGGAGGCAAGGTGTGCAGGGCTCTGAAGTTCATGGAGGCAAGGTGTGCAGGGCTCTGATGGGTATGGAAACAAGGTGTGCAGGGCTCTGATGGGTATGAAGGTAAGGTGTGCACGGCTCTGGGTATGGAGGCAAGGTGTGCAGGGCTGTGATGGGTATGGAGGCAAGGTGTGCAGGGCTCTGATGGGTATGGAGGCAAGGTGTGCAGGGCTCTGATGGGTATGGAGGCAAGGTGTGCAGGGCTCTGATGGGTATGAAGGCAAGGTGTGCAGGGCTCTGATGGGTATGAAGGTAAGGTGTGCAGGGCTCTGGGTATGGAGGCAAGGTGTGCAGGGCTCTGATGGGTATGGAGGCAAGGTGTGCAGGGCTCTGATGGGTATGGAAACAAGGTGTGCAGGGCTCTGATGGGTATGAAGGTAAGGTGTGCACGGCTCTGGGTATGGAGGCAAGGTGTGCAGGGCTGTGATGGGTATGGAGGCAAGGTGTGCAGGGCTGTGATGGGTATGGAGGCAAGGTGTGCAGGGCTCTGATGGGTATGGAGGCAAGGTGTGCAGGGCTCTGATGGGTATGAAGGTAAGGTGTGCACGGCTCTGGGTATGGAGGCAAGGTGTGCAGGGCTGTGATGGGTATGGAGGCAAGGTGTGCAGGGCTGTGATGGGTATGGAGGCAAGGTGTGCAGGGCTCTGATGGGTATGAAGGTAAGGTGTGCACGGCTCTGGGTATGGAGGCAAGGTGTGCAGGGCTCTGATGGGTATGGAGGCAAGGTGTGCAGGGCTCTGATGGGTATGGAAACAAGGTGTGCAGGGCTCTGATGGGTATGGAGGCAAGGTGTGCCGGGCTCTGATGGGTATGGAGGCAAGGTGTGCAGGGCTCTGATGGGTATGAAGGCAGGGTGTGCAGGGCACTGATGGGTATGAAGGCAGGGTGTGCAGGGCTCTGATGGGTATGGAGGCAAGGTGTGCAGGGCTGCGATGGGTGTGAAGGCAGGGTGTGCAGGGCACTGATGGGTATGAAGGCAGGGTGTGCAGGGCTGAGATGGGTGTGAAGGCAGGGTGTGCAGGGCTCTGATGGGTATGGAGGCAAGGTGTGCAGGGCTCTGATGGGTATGAAGGCATGGGGTGCGGGGCTGTGATGGGTACGAAGGCAGGGTGTGCAGGGCTGTGATGGGTGTGAAGGCAGGGTGTGCAGGGCACTGATGGGTATGTCGGCAGGGTGTGCAGGGCTCTGATGGGTATGGAGGCAAGGTGTGCAGGGCTCTGATGGGTATGGAGGCAGGGTGTGCAGGGCTCTGATGGGTATGGAGGCAGGGTGTGCAGGGCTCTGATGGGTATGGAGGCAGGGTGTGCAGGGCTCTAATGGGTATAGAGGCAAGGTGTGCAGGGCTCTGATGGGTATGAAGGCAAGGTGTGCAGGGCTCTGATGGGTATGGAGGCAAGGTGTGCAGGGCTCTGATGGGTATGGAGGCAAGGTATGCAGGGCTCTGATGGGTATGGAAACAAGGTGTGCAGGGCTCTGGGTATGGAGGCACGGTGTGCAGGGCTCTGATGGGTATGGAGGCAAGGTGTGCAGGGCTCTGGGTATGGAGGCAAAGTGTGCAGGGCTCTGATGGGTATGGAGGCAAAGTGTGCAGGGCACTGATGGGTATGGAGGCAAGGTGTGCAGGGCTCTGATGGGTATGGAGGCAAGGTGTGCAGGGCTCTGATGGGTATGGAGGCAAGGTGTGCACGGCTCTGATGGGTATGGAGGCAGGGTGTGCAGGGCTCTGATGGGTATGGAGGCAGGGTGTGCAGGGCACTGATGGGGTTGGAGGCAAGGTGTGCAGGGCTCTGATGGGTATGGAGGCAGGGTGTGCAGGGCTCTGATGGGTATGGAGGCAAGGTGTGCAGGGCTCTGATGGGTATGGAGGCAAGGTGTGCAGGGCTCTGATGGGTATGGAGGCAAGGTGTGCAGGGCTCTGATGGGTATGGAGGCAAGGTGTGCAGGGCTCTGATGGGTATGGAGGCAAGGTGTGCAGGGCTCTGATGGGTATGGAGGCAGGGTGTGCAGGGCTCTGATGGGTATGGAGGCAAGGTGTGCAGGGCTCTGATGAGTATGAAGGCAGGGTGTGCAGGGTTCTGATGGGTATGAAGGCAGGGGGTGCAGGGCTCTGATGGGTATGAAGGCAAGGTGTGCAGGGCTCTGATGGGTATGGAGCCACGGTGTGCAGGGCTCTGATGGGTATGGAGGCAAGGTGTGCAGGGCTCTGGGTATGGAGGCAAGGTGTGCAGGGCTCTGATGGGTATGGAGGCAAAGTGTGCAGGGCACTGATGGGTATGGAGGCAAGGTGTGCAGGGCTCTGATGGGTATGGAGGCAAGGTGTGCAGGGCTCTGATGGGTATGGAGGCAAGGTGTGCACGGCTCTGATGGGTATGGAGGCAGGGTGTGCAGGGCTCTGATGGGTATGGAGGCAGGGTGTGCAGGGCTCTGATGGGTATGGAGGCAAGGTATGCAGGGCTCTGATGGGTATGGAGGCAAGGTATGCAGGGCTCTGATGGGTATGGAAACAAGGTGTGCAGGGCTCTGGGTATGGAGGCACGGTGTGCAGGGCTCTGATGGGTATGGAGGCAAGGTGTGCAGGGCTCTGGGTATGGAGGCAAGGTGTGCAGGGCTCTGATGGGTATGGAGGCAAAGTGTGCAGGGCACTGATGGGTATGGAGGCAGGGTGTGCAGGGCTCTGATGGGTATGGAGGCAGGGGGTGTGAGCCGTGATGGGTATGAAGGCAGGAGGTGCAGGGCTCTGATGGGTATGAAGGCAAGGTGTGCAGGGCTCTGATGGGTATGAAGGCAGGAGGTGCAGGGCTCTGATGGGTATGAAGGCAGGGTGTGCAGGGCTGTGATGGGTGTGAAGGCAGGGTGTACAGGGCTCTGATGGGTATGGAGGCATGGTGTGCAGGGCTCTGATGGGTATGGAGGCAAGGTGTGCATGGCTGTGATGGGTATGGAGGCAGGGTGTGCAGGGCTCTGATGGGTATGAAGGCAGGGTGTGCAGGGCTGTGATGGGTGTGAAGGCAGGGTGTGCAGGGCTCTGATGGGTATGAAGGCAGGGTGTGCAGGGCTGTGATGGGTGTGAAGGCAGGGTGTGCAGGGCTCTGATGGGTATGAAGGCAAGGTGTGCAGGGCTCTGATGAGTATGAAGGCAGGGTGTGCAGGGCTGTGATGGGTGTGAAGGCAGGATGTACAGGGCTCTGATGGGTATGGAGGCAAGGTGTGCAGGGCTCTGATGGGTATGAAGGCAGGGTGTGCAGGGCACTGATGGGTATGAAGGCAGGGTGTGCAGGGCTCTGAGGGGTATGGAGGCAGGGTGTGCAGGGCTCTGATGGGTATGGAGGCAAGGTATGCAGGGCTCTGATGGGTATGGAAACAAGGTGTGCAGGGCTCTGGGTATGGAGGCACGGTGTGCAGGGCTCTGATGGGTATGGAGGCAAGGTGTGCAGGGCACTGATGGGTATGGAGGCAGGGTGTGCAGGGCTCTGATGGGTATGGAGGCAGGGTGTGCAGGGCTCTGATGGGTATGAAGGTAAGGTGTGCAGGGCTCTGATGGGTATGAAGGCAAGGTGTGCAGGGCTCTGGGTATGGAGGCAAGGTGTGCAGGGCTCTGATGGGTATGAAGGCAGGGTGTGCAGGGCTCTGATGAGTATGAAGGTAAGGTGTGCAGGGCTCTGATGGGTATGAAGGCAAGGTGTGCAGGGCTCTGATGGGTATGAAGGCAGGAGGTGCAGGGCTCTGATGCATATGAAGGCAGGGTGTGCAGGGCTCTGATGGGTATGAAGGCAAGGTGTGCAGGGCTCTGATGGGTATAGAGACAAGGTGTGCAGGGCTCTGGGTATGGAGGCAGGTGTGCAGGGCTCTGATGGGTATGAAGGCAAGGTGTACAGGGCTCTGATGGGTATGGAGGCAAGGTGTGCAGGGTTCTGATGGGTATGAAGGCAGGGGGTGCAGGGCTCTGATGGGTATGAAGGCAAGGTGTGCATGGCTGTGATGGGTATGGAGGCAGGGTGTGCAGGGCTCTGATGGGTATGAAGGCAGGAGGTGCAGGGCTCTGATGCATATGAAGGCAGGGTGTGCAGGGCTGTGATGGGTGTGAAGGCAGGATGTGCAGGGCACTGATGGGTATGGAGGCAAGGTGTGCAGGGCTCTGATGGGTATGAAGGCAGGGTGTGCAGGGCTGTGATGGGTGTGAAGGCAGGATGTGCAGGGCTCTGATGTGTATGAAGGCAAGATGTGCAGGGCTCTGATGGGTATAGAGACAAGGTGTGCAGGGCTCTGGGTATGGAGGCAAGGTGTGCACGGCTCTGATGGGTATGGAGGCAAGGTGTGCCGGGCTCTGATGGGTATGGAGGCAAGGTGTGCAGGGCTCTGATGGGTATGAAGGCAGGGTGTGCAGGGCTGTGATGGGTGTGAAGGCAGGGTGTGCAGGGCTCTGATGGGTATGAAGGCAAGGTGTGCAGGGCTCTGATGGGTATGAAGGCAGGGTGTGCAGGGCTGTGATGGGTGTGAAGGCAGGGTGTGCAGGGCTCTGATGGGTATGAAGGCAAGGTGTGCAGGGCTCTGATGGGTATGAAGGTAAGGTGTGCACGGCTCTGGGTATGGAGGCAAGGTGTGCAGGGCTCTGATGGGTATGGAGGCAAGGTGTGCAGGGCTCTGATGGGTATGAAGGCAGGGTGTGCAGGGCACTGATGGGTATGAAGGCAGGGTGTGCAGGGCTCTGATGGGTATGGAGGCAGGGTGTGCAGGGCTCTGATGGGTATGGAGGCAAGGTGTGCAGGGCTCTGATGGGTATAGAGGCAAGGTGTGCAGGGCTCTGATGGGTATGGAGGCAGGGTGTGCAGGGTTCTGATGGGTATGAAGGCAGGGGGTGCAGGGCTCTGATGGGTATGAAGGCAAGGTGTGCATGGCTGTGATGGGTATGGAGGCAGGGTGTGCAGGGCTCTGATGGGTATGAAGGCAGGAGGTGCAGGGCTCTGATGCATATGAAGGCAGGGTGTGCAGGGCTGTGATGGGTGTGAAGGCAGGATGTGCAGGGCACTGATGGGTATGGAGGCAAGGTGTGCAGGGCTCTGATGGGTATGAAGGCAGGGTGTGCAGGGCTGTGATGGGTGTGAAGGCAGGGTGTGCAGGGCTCTGAAGTTCATGGAGGCAGGGTGTGCAGGGCTCTGATGGGTATGAAGGCAGGAGGTGCAGGGCTCTGATGCGTATGAAGGCAGGGTGTGCAGGGCTCTGATGGGTATGGAGGCAAGGTGTGCAGGGCTCTGATGGGTATGAAGGCAGGGTGTGCAGGGCTGTGATGGGTGTGAAGGCAGGGTGTGCAGGGCTCTGATGGGTATGAAGGCAAGGTGTGCAGGGCTCTGATGGGTATGAAGGTAAGGTGTGCAGGGCTCTGGGTATGGAGGCAAGGTGTGCAGGGCTCTGATGGGTATGAAGGCAGGGTGTGCAGGGCACTGATGGGTATGAAGGCAGGGTGTGCAGGGCTCTGATGGGTATGAAGGCAGGGGGTGCAGGGCTCTGATGGGTATGAAGGCAAGGTGTGCAGGGCTGTGATGGGTATGGAGGCAGGGTGTGCAGGGCTCTGATGGGTATGAAGGCAGGAGGTGCAGGGCTCTGATGCATATGAAGGCAGGGTGTGCAGGGCTGTGATGGGTGTGAAGGCAGGATGTGCAGGGCACTGATGGGTATGGAGGCAAGGTGTGCAGGGCTCTGATGGGTATGGAGGCAAGGTGTGCACGGCTCTGATGGGTGTGAAGGCAAGGTGTGCAGGGCTCTGATGGGTATGGAGGCAAGATGTGCAGGGCTCTGATGGGTATGAAGGCAGGGTGTGCAGGGCACTGATGGGGTTGGAGGCAAGGTGTGCAGGGCTCAAGGTGTGCAGGGCTCTGATGGGTATAGAGGCAAGGTGTGCAGGGCTCTGATGGGTATGGAGGCAAGGTGTGCAGGGCTCTGATGGGTATAGAGACAAGGTGTGCAGGGCTCTGATGAGTATAGAGGCAAGGTGTGCAGGGCTCTGATGGGTATGGAGGCAGGGGGTGCAGGGCTCTGATGGGTATGAAGGCAAGGTGTGCAGGGCTCTGATGGGTATAGAGGCAAGGTGTGTAGGGCTCTGATGGGTATGAAGGCGGGGGTGCGGGGCCGTGATGGGTATGAAGGCAGGGGGTGCGTGGCCGTGATGGGTATGAAGGCAGGGTGTGCAGGGCTGTGATGGGTGTGAAGGCAGGATGTGCAGGGCACTGATGGGTATGGAGGCAAGGTATGCGGGGCTCTGATGGGTATGAAGGCAGGGTGTGCAGGGCTCTGACGGGTATGGAGGCAAGGTGTGCAGGGCTCTGATCGGTATGAAGGCAAGGCAGGATGTGCAGGGCATTGATGGGTATGGAGGCAAGGTGTGCAGGGCTCTGATGGGTATGAAGGTAAGGTGTGCAGGGCACTGATGGTTATGGAGGCAAGGTGTGCAGGGCTCTGATGGGTATGAAGGCAGGGTGTGCAGGGCTGTGATGGGTGTGAAGGCAGGGGGTGCGGGACTGTGATGGGTATGAAGGCAAGGTGTGCAGGGCTGCGATGGGTGTGAACGCAGGATGTGCAGGGCACTGATGGGTATGGAGGCAAGGTGTGCAGGGCTCTGATGGGTATGAAGGCAGGGGTTGCGGGACTGTGATGGGTATGAAGGCAGGGTGTGCAGGTCTGTGATGGGTATGGAGGCAAGGTGTGCAGGGCTCTGGTGGGTATGGAGGCATGGTGTGTGTTAGAAAAGGTAGACGGACCGGGAGGGTCGGCCGGGGTCAGGAGGAGAGGTCTCCGGGGAGAGCCGTCTCCAGCGATCGTACAGACAAGTAACTTCCCCCCCCCACAGACAGATATCACACACGGATGAGGTTCAGCGTTCTTTATAAGCACTTATTTAAGGTACGGTTGAATGGTACAAGGAGGTCTGGACTCAGGGGTCCCCTCGATTAGAGTCTCGCAAGGTAGGGAAGGGGGTAGCGGGGCAGTCTATTTACCAATCAGGTAGCTCTGATGAGATGATGATGAGCTCACAATCCTCGAGCTTGGTGGTTAGGTGGTATGGGCCGCGGCAGCGCCAGCAGGTCCCGGTGTGGATGGTCGATACAACGGGCCGCGGCAGCGCCAGCAGGTCCCCGGAAGATATACGGTCCGCGGCAGCGCCAGCAGGTCCCGGTGAGGATGGTCGTTACAACGGGCCGCGGCAGCGCCAGCAGGTCCCAGGAAGATGACGGTTGCAGAAGGCCGTGGCAGCGCCAGCAGGTCCCGGTGAGGATGGTCGTTACAACGGGCCGCGGCAGCGCCAGCAGGTCCCAGGAAGATGAATGTTGCAGAAGGCCGCGGCAGCGCCAGCAGGCAGGACGATGGTTCACAAGAGCGGGCTACGGCAGCGCCAGTAGACCGTCAAGGTTGAGTTCACTCGGTGTCTCTCGACTCCAGGATACAACTGCCTTCCTGCTCCGGAGCTGCCTCAGTTATAGGGCTGGTGCCCCTTGATGTCCGGACCCTCGCACTTGGAGGTCGGAGGGTCCGGGATGAAGGTGTCCAGACACCCAGCAGGGGGTGGAGCCAGTGCCTGGGGGAGCTGGGGGCGATCGGCACCTGGCGGGGGAGAGCCCTTGACAGTTCGTTCTCCCATTGACTTGCCAAGTGGTCCGCTCACCTCCTGGGTGGATGGTGGTGCCGGGATGTCGGGGCCGGCCAGGCCCGGGGTTAGGGTCGAGGGGAGGCCATGCGGCCGCGTGGTGCAGGGCCCCAGATGGTGGCTTGACCCGGCCGGGGAAGCCGGTGGGGCTGGACCCCGTGATGAGTAGGGGTCCGAGGGCAGAGGGTCCGTCGGGAGACGGAGTACAGGTGCTTGTCGTGGGGATATGCCAGGTGGGCCGGAGTTCGGGCCCTGTCGAGCGGGGAGGGAGCAAGCCGTCTGTGAGGCCTGTCCAACATGCGTCCCCCCCAGCTGAAGGCGGGGAGAGTCACCCATCTCCTTGGGGACTCTCTTCGTCGAGGCGGAAAAAGCGGGACAGGCCATCCGCGTTGGCGTGGTCTTGGCCTGGTCGGTGCTCCACGGTGAAGTCCATTCCCTGCAGGGAAATGGACCAGCGCAAGAGTTTTGGGTTTTCCCCCCGCATCTGCATCAGCCATTGCAGGGGTCGATGGTCGGTTTGTACCCGGAAGTGGGTACCGAAGAGATAGGGTCGGAGCTTTTTGAGGGCCCACACTACTGCAAAGGCCTCTCTCTCGATGGTGCTCCAACGCTGTTCTCGGGCCAGGAGACGTCGACTGATGAAGGCCACCGGCTGGTCATGACCTTCGGGGTTCAACTGAGAGAGGACGGCTCCGATGCCGTGGTCGGAGGCGTCGGTCTGCACCACAAATTCCCGACTGTAATCGGGGGCCTGGAGCACCGGGGCGGTGCACAGGGCGGCCTTCAGCTCCTCGAAGGCCGCTTGACAATCAGGAGTCCAGTTGACCCGCTTCGGTTGGTTCTTGGATGTGAGACCCGTGAGGGGCCCCACGATGCTGCCGTAGTCCTTCACGAACCGCCGGTAGTAGCCGGTGAGCCCCAGGAAGGCTCGGACTTCGGTCTGGGTGACGGGGGGCTGCCAGGACTGGATGGCAGCAATCTTAAGTTGTAGTGGGGCCACCAGCCCGCTCCCCACTTGGTGCCCAAGGTAGGTCACAGACCCTTGGCCAATCTGGCACTTGCCGGCCTTAATGGTGAGGCCGGCCCGCTGGAGGGCGTGTAGGACCTCCTGGAGGTGACGGAGGTGGTCGGACCAGTGGCGGCTGTATACAGCGATATCGTCCAGGTAGGCAGCGCTGAATTCTTCAAGTCCCGCCAAGACCTGGTTCACAAGGCGTTGGAACGTGGCGGGGGCATTCTTCATGCCAAAGGGCATGACCTTAAATTGATAGTGGCCATCGGGGGTAGAGAAGGCTGACCGTTCCTGAGCCCTGGGTGTGAGGCCGATCTGCCAGTAGCCCGCCGTTAGGTCGAAGATACTAAGGTAGCGGGCGGCACCCAGCCGGTCGATCAGCTCGTCTGCTCGGGGGATGGGATGAGCGTCGGTCCGGGTGACAGCGTTCAAGCCCCGGTAGTCGACGCAGAATCTCAGTTCAGGGGCGGAGCCGGGGGCAGCGGCCTTGGGAACTAATACGACCGGACTGGCCCAGGGACTGTCCGAGGGCTCGATGACACCGATCGTGAGCATCTTGTCCACTTCCTCCTGTATGCAGGCCCGTACCCGATCTGGTACGCGGTAGGCCCGGTGCCGGACAGGGGGACTGTCCCCGGTGTCTACGTCGTGCAGACACCAGGGGGTGATCCCGGGGGTGAGGGAGAACAGGGCAGCGAACTGCAGCAGGAGGTCCCGGCAGTCCTGGCGTTGCTCCGAAGTGAGGGCGTCAGAGAGCCGGACCCCGTCCACGGAGCCGTCCTTCTCCTGAGTCTTCAGGAGATCCGGGAGGGGCTCGGAGTCTTCTTCCGTGCCACTGTCTGTAGCCATCAAGAGGCTTAGTTCGGATCGCACAAAGTGTGGTTTGAGCCGGTTGGTGTGGAGGACCCGAAGGGGGTTCCGGGAGGACCCCATGTCGATGAGGTAAGTGACGCTGCTTTGGTCGGAGGGTCCTGCGACCCCAGTTTCTGTCCATGACTCAAGAGCGCGCTTTAGATCATCCTTGGTACTCAGGCCGGTGGTAGCAATGCCAAGTTCTATGCAAAATTGTCTCAGTTCGCGGTGGTTGTATTCTTCTAATTTCTCCATTTGGAACTTCTCGGTGGAGCTGCTATCTTTGGTCGACATCGTGTTTTGTCGTGGGGTGAGCTACTCTCTGTACGATTACGCGTTGATTCGGATCGCGCCGCTGGCCACCAATGTTAGAAAAGGTAGACGGACCGGGAGGGTCGGCCGGGGTCAGGAGGAGAGGTCTCCGGGGAGAGCCGTCTCCAGCGATCGTACAGACAAGTAACTTCCCCCCCCCCACAGACAGATATCACACACGGATGAGGTTCAGCGTTCTTTATAAGCACTTATTTAAGGTACGGTTGAATGGTACAAGGAGGTCTGGACTCAGGGGTCCCCTCGATTAGAGTCTCGCAAGGTAGGGAAGGGGGTAGCGGGGCAGTCTATTTACCAATCAGGTAGCTCTGATGAGATGATGATGAGCTCACAATCCTCGAGCTTGGTGGTTAGGTGGTATGGGCCGCGGCAGCGCCAGCAGGTCCCGGTGTGGATGGTCGATACAACGGGCCGCGGCAGCGCCAGCAGGTCCCCGGAAGATATACGGTCCGCGGCAGCGCCAGCAGGTCCCGGTGAGGATGGTCGTTACAACGGGCCGCGGCAGCGCCAGCAGGTCCCAGGAAGATGACGGTTGCAGAAGGCCGCGGCAGCGCCAGCAGGTCCCGATGAGGATGGTCGTTACAACGGGCCGCGGCAGCGCCAGCAGGTCCCAGGAAGATGAATGTTGCAGAAGGCCGCGGCAGCGCCAGCAGGCAGGACGATGGTTCACAAGAGCGGGCTACGGCAGCGCCAGTAGACCGTCAAGGTTGAGTTCACTCGGTGTCTCTCGACTCCAGGATACAACTGCCTTCCTGCTCCGGAGCTGCCTCAGTTATAGGGCTGGTGCCCCTTGATGTCCGGACCCTCGCACTTGGAGGTCGGAGGGTCCGGGATGAAGGTGTCCAGACACCCAGCAGGGGGTGGAGCCAGTGCCTGGGGGAGCTGGGGGCGATCGGCACCTGGCGGGGGAGAGCCCTTGACAGTTCGTTCTCCCATTGACTTGCCAAGTGGTCCGCTCACCTCCTGGGTGGATGGTGGTGCCGGGATGTCGGGGCCGGCCAGGCCCGGGGTTAGGGTCGAGGGGAGGCCATGCGGCCGCGTGGTGCAGGGCCCCAGATGGCGGCTTGACCCGGCCGGGGAAGCCGGTGGGGCTGGACCCCGTGATGAGTAGGGGTCCGAGGGCAGAGGGTCCGTCGGGAGACGGAGTACAGGTGCTTGTTGTGGGGATATGCCAGGTGGGCCGGAGTTCGGGCCCTGTCGAGCGGGGAGGGAGCAAGCCGTCTGTGAGGCCTGTCCAACAGTGTGCAGGGCTCTGATGGGTATGGAGGCAAGGTGTGCAGGGCTCTGATGGGTATGGAGGCAGGGGGTGCGGGCCGTGATGGGTATGAAGGCAGGGGGTGCGGGGCTGTGATGGGTATGAAGGCAAGGTGTGCAGGGCTGCGATGGGTATGGAGTCAAGGTGTGCAGGGCTCTGATGGGTATGGAGGCAGGATGTGCAGGGCACTGATAGGTATGAAGGCAGGGTGTACAGGGCTGTGATGGGTGTGAAGGCAGGGTGTACAGGGCTCTGATGGGTATGAAGGCAGGGGGTGCGGGGCTGTGATGGGGTTGGAGGCAAGGTGTGCAGGGCTCTGATGGGTATGGAGGCAGGGTGTGCAGGGCTCTGATGGGTATGAAGGCAGGATATGCAGGGCACTGATGGGTATGAAGGCAGGGTGTGCAGGGCTCTGATGGGTATGGAGGCAAGGTGTGCAGGGCTCTGATGGGTATGGAGGCAGGGGGTGCGGGCCGTGATGGGTATGAAGGCAGGGGGTGCGGGGCTGTGATGGGTATGAAGGCAAGGTGTGCAGGGCTGCGATGAGTGTGAAGGCAGGATGTGCAGGGCTCTGATGGGTATGAAGGCAGGGTGTGCAGGGCGCTGATGGGTATGAAGGCAGGGTGTGCAGGGCTCTGATGGGTATGGAGGCAAGGTGTGCAGGGCGCTGATGGGTATGGAGGCAAGGTGTGCAGGGCTGCGATGGGTATGGAGTCAAGGTGTGCAGGGCTCTGATGGGTGTGGAGGCAGGATGTGCAGGGCACTGATAGGTATGAAGGCAGGGTGTACAGGGCTGTGATGGGTGTGAAGGCAGGGTGTACAGGGCTCTGATGGGTATGAAGGCAGGGGGTGCGGGGCTGTGATGGGTGTGAAGGCAGGGTGTGCAGGGCACTGATGGGGTTGGAGGCAAGGTGTGCAGGGCTCTGATGGGTATGGAGGCAGGGTGTGCAGGGCTCTGATGGGTATGAAGGCAGGATATGCAGGGCACTGATGGGTATGAAGGCAGGGTGTGCAGGGCTCTGATGGGTATGGAGGCAAGGTGTGCAGGGCTGCGATGGGTGTGAAGGCAGGATGTGCAGGGCACTGATGGGTATGAAGGCAGGGTGTGCAGGGCTGTGATGGGTGTGAAGGCAGGGTGTGCAGGGCTCTGATGGGTATGGAGGCAAGGTGTGCAGGGCTCTGATGGGTATGAAGGCATGGGGTGCGGGGCTGTGATGGGTACGAAGGCAGGGTGTGCAGGGCTGTGATGGGTGTGAAGGCAGGGTGTGCAGGGCACTGATGGGTGTGAAGGCAGGGTGTGCAGGGCACTGATGGGTATGTCGGCAGGGTGTGCAGGGCTCTAATTATTATGAAGTAAGGGTTTACGGGTGTCTGGTGAGGATGAACACAGGGTGTGAAGGTCTCTAATGCATGTGTACTCACAAACCTTTTCCCAGGGGCCAAAAACATTCGGTCTGTGATGTGCCCAAGGGCCGCCTTGATGCCAGCGGGATGGCAGTTGGGGGGAGGGGGCGTTTGGCGGTAAGGTAGGTGTAGGCGAAGCAAAGGATATACATCTAGTGGCTGAATTGAACAATGTTAAACCAGAAAATGTGGAATTAATCCCGGCTTCCCCACTTTTCCAAATTGTGTTATCCTAAGCAATTGTTTAATTTCACTTTCCCTCCTTTTTTCTTCATTATCACATATAAGAGGACCGCAAGATGCATGATTTCAGGGCATGCGTTCTGCAGAACTTGCTCTTGTATTTCATTTAATAAACTATAATGTTGTTCATGTATAATAGGAAGCCAGGCCCCAAAAAGCGCACATGCACTGATATGATCAATTGTACTAAGGTGAAAAGGTTCTGCATGTTAATTAAATACGCTTTTTGAATTTTGCTGAGGCTGTCATCATTTTAGACTTTTGCGGCAAGATTTCTTTAAAAATGAAGCGGTTTCTAAAGTTGAGTTCAGAACCCCCTAGTTACATCCTTTCTTTAATACCAATCAACCTTGAGGTAATGATTGCCTGTCTATTTAATATCTTTTTGTTATTAGTGCAGAGTTGAGTAACAGACGTGCTGTGCTCCTGTTGACCCGGGGGCCACATGTAAATGCCAGGAGGGCCGCATGCACCCCCCCTCCGGGATGTACTTTGAGTATCCATGCTCTAATGGGTATGAAGTAAGGGTATACAGGGGTCTGTCTATGCAGTCCCGGAGCAAGACAACATTCAAACGTGGGCACAAATAAGTGTCAGTGTTGATTCGCTATTTTTTTTATCCTTCCATCATCACAGAAAGTTGCAATTCACTTCCAGAGTTCTCAGAATATGCTTCAGTCACAATTCATCAACAATAGCAATTCAAAGCCAACACGTGTTTCGTCATAGGTTCATCAACCAAACTGACTTCATCAGGGCTATACAAGCTTTTGAGTTATCACCAAAACAAAATCCAGATCGCTCATAATATGTCCACAGTTTTCAATTATATCCTAATGTCAAATTAGCAGAATTTATCGTAGAGTTCAAACTTCATATATCGTGACATCAGTATGGGTAAGAAGCAAGTTTACTGGGGTCTGATGAGTATGAAGGCAGGGTGTGCAGGCCTCTAATGGGTATAAAGGAAGGGCTTACAGGGGTCTGATTGGTATGAAGGCATGGGGTGCAGGGTCTAAGGGGTATGAAGTAAGGGTTTGCAGAGGTCTGAGTAAGAACGCAAGATATGCAGGGCTGTCAAGTATGAAAGCAGGATATGCAGGGCTGTCAAGTATGAAAGCAGGATATGCAGGGCTGTGAAGTATGAATGCAGGATATGCAGGGCTCTGGGTATGAAGCCAGGGTATCCTGGGCTCTGGTGGGTATGAACGCAGGGTGTGTAGGGCTCTAATGGGTATGAAGTAAGGGTTTACAGAGATCTGAGTACGAAGACAGGGTATGATGGGCTGTGAGCAGTATGAAAGCAGGGTATGCGGGGCTCTGGGTTTGTGCTACTGATCGAACAGCCAGGTCTTGAGCATCCTCCTGAAGGTCAGCAGGTCTTGGGTCTGTCATAGGCTCAGTGGGAGGGTGTTCCATGTCTTGGCGGCGAGCTGGGAGAAGGATCTCCCGCCAGTGGTTGTTCTTCAGATGCGTGGGACGGTGGCGAGTGAGAGGTCGGCGGAGCGTAGCTGGCAGTTGGGGATGTAGAATGAGAGCTGTCTGTTGAGGTAGGCTGGGCCGGTCTTGTGAAGTGCCTTGTGTGCGTGGGTGAGGAGCTTGATTAATATCCGCTTGCTGATGAGGAGCCTCAGGTGGGGGGTGATGTGGTCGTGGCGTGGTACGTCGAGGATCAGTCGTGCCGAGGCGTTTTGGATGCGTTGTAGTCGTTTGATGAGCTTGGTCGAGGCTCCCGCATAGAGGGCATTTCCGTAGTCGAGTCTGCTGCTGACGAGGGCCTGGGTGACTGTCTTTCTTGTATCTGTCGGGATCCATCTGTAGATCTTGCGGAGCATGCGGAGGGTGTTGAAGCAGGAGGAGGAGACGGCGTTGACCTGCTTGGTCATTGAGAGCGTTGAGTCGAGGATGATTCCCAGGTTGCGTGCGTGGTCGGTGGGTGTCGGGGCTGCTCCCAGTGCCGTCGGCCACCAGGAGTCGTCCCAGGCTGAAGGGTTGGGGCCGAGGATGAGGACATCTGTCTTGTCCGAGTTCAGCTTCAGACGGCTGGTCTTCATCCAGTCTGCAACGGCCTTCATTCCTTCGTGGAGGTTGGCTTTGGTGGTGATGGGGTCCTTGCTGAGGGAGAGGATCAGTTGAGTGTCGTCGGCGTAGGAGATTTTGTTGAGGTCGTGCTGTCGGGTGACGTGTGAGAGCGGGGCCATGTAAATGTTGAACAGTGTCGGGCTGAGGGAGGATCCCTGGGGTACGCCGCAGATGATCTCGGAGGCTTTGGACCGGAATGGGGGGAGGCGGACGCTCTGGGTTCTGCTGGAGAGGAAGGAGGTGGTCCATTCCAGAGCCTTGTCTCGGATCCCTGCAGCGTGCGCGTAGTGTGTGGTGGCAGACGGTGTCGAAGGCGGCGGAGAGGTCTAGGAGGATGAGTGTTGCGGTCTCGCCGTTGTCCAGCAGGGTCCTGATGTCGTCGGGGGCAGCAATTAGGGCGGTCTCGGTGCTGTGGTTGCTGCGGAACCCTGACTGGGAAGGGTCCAGGATTCTGTTTTCTTCGAGGTATTGGGTTAGCTGTCTGTTGACGATTTTCTCGATTACCTTGGCCGGGAAGGGGAGCAGAGAGATGGGCCGGAAGTTCTTGAGGTCTCTTGGGTCAGCCTTGGGTTTTTTCGGTAGGGCATTGATCTCGGTGTGTTTACGGCTCTCTGGGAACGTCGTGGTCTCAAGGGAGAGATTGATGACATTGCGCAGGTGGGGTGCGATGGAGCTGCTTGCTTTGTTGAAGACGTGGTGCGGGAAGGGATCTGACGGAGATCCAGAGTGTATTGTGCTCATGGTCTTGTTGGTGTCATCGATGCTCATGCTGACCCAGGCTTGCAGGGGGTCGTGGTCGATGGTGTGCGGAGGGTCTGTTTTGTTGTTGTCTGTTGGGTCTGTCTGGGTGGTGAAGCTGTCGTGGATGTCTGCTATCTTGCGGTGGAAGAAGGTGGCGAGGGAGTCGCACAGGGTTTGTGACGGCGGGATGTCGTTGGTGTTGGAGCTGGGGTTGGAGAGTTCCTTCACGATGTTGAAGAGCTCCTTGCTATTGTGTGCGTTGTTGTTGAGGCGGTCTTTAAACGAGGTTCTCTTGGCGGCCTTGATGAGGTGGTGGTGGTTGCGGATGGCGTCCTTGTGTGCTGCGCGGTTGTCCGGAGTTTGTTCGCTGTGCCATTTCTTCTCTAGTTTCCGGCAGGCTTGCTTGGAGGCTAGGATTTCTGGGGTGAAACAGTTGGCCCTCTTGCTAGTATCTCTGTGGGGGGGTTTCTTCAGCGGGGCGAGGGTGTTGGTGCAGTCTTCGATCCAGCGTCTGAGGCTGTGGGCAGCGTCGTCGGTGTTGGAGGGTTCGGTGGGTGGGCTGAGGGCGAGGTTTGCATGTAGTTGGTCTTCGGTGATTTTGCTCCAGCAGCGGCTGGGGATCTGTTGGGTGCGGTGGTGTGTGATGGGTTTCTGGAAGGTGAATGCAGCGGTCGTCGTCCAGAGGAGTTCGGTGATGTGGCTGACGGAGACTTGCGGGCTTGAGGAGAAGACGGGGTCGAGCGTGTGGCCGGCGGAGTAGGTGGGCGTTGTGACGAGTTGCTTTAGTCTGAGGTTGGCGAGGTTATCGATCAGGGTTGTGGAGTTGTCATTGTTGTTCTCAAGGTGAAAGTTCAGGTCTCCAAGGAGGATGTAGTCAGTGGAGGTCAGGGCGTGCGCGCTGATGAAGTTGGCGATGGAGTCGCTGAAGTATGACGGCATGGTGTGCAGAGCTCTGATTATGAAGGAAGGATATACAGGAGGCTTACTGGATTGAAGGCACAGTATGCAGAACTCTGGGTATAGCGTAAAGGTTTACAGTGCTCTGATGGGTATGGAGGTGGGTATGCAGGGCTCTGATGATTATGAAGGCAGGATATACAGGAAACTTACTGGATTGAAGGCACAGTATGTAGGGCTCTGGGTGTGAAGTAAAGGTTTACAGTGCTCTGATGGGCATGAAGGCATGGTATGCAGGGTGCACAGTGTAAATATCGAGTTTAAAATAACGACCTACAGTAATATCGAGTTTTAAATATCGTAGGGATAGAATATCAAAATCAAGAATATCGACGACCAGAATATCGACCTGAAGATAAGAAATATCATTTTTGTTAACATCGAAGTTAGTAATATCGACAGCAAAAATTTCGATGTTACTAATATCGATATTTATATTAGTGTTATGTGTTTTAGTATGTATTTTATATGTATGTGTTATATATTTTTTGTTAAGTATTGTACTGGTTTTTAAATATATATATCTACAATTTTTAGAAGTTAGTAATGTTTTTTAAAGTAAATTATGCGTTTTAGTACCGTAGCGGGTTGTGGGTTTATAGGGCAATAGGGTGGGCAGTAATTTAATTATAGTAAATTAATTAATAGTTTTTAGGAATTATTAAATATTTTTAATTAAATTTTGCGCTTTAGTTCTGTAGCGGGTTGTGGTTTTATAGGGGAATAGGGTGGGAAGTAATTTAATTGTAATTAAGTAATTATTTTTATTTATTGGTATTGATAATTCTTTTTTGTTAAACAATTATTAATTGGCAATTAATTTGTATTAATGGGTAATTAATTCTTATTAATTGATAATTATATTAAGTGTATTCATTTATTGTTGGGGCGGGTTGTGAGTTTATAGGGGAATCGGGTGGGAAGTATTTTAATTCTAATTAAGTAATTATTCATTTTATTGCTGGGTATTGATAATTAATTTATTAATTAT
This sequence comes from Triturus cristatus, assembly GCF_964204655.1. NCBI lineage: Eukaryota > Metazoa > Chordata > Amphibia > Caudata > Salamandridae > Triturus > Triturus cristatus. Next base: position 1,146,769,024 of record NC_140580.1, on the reverse strand, counting down.
TAATTGGTATTTTTTAATAATTATTTTTTGGTGTTGAAAAGTATTTTATTGTGCATGAATTATTAATTAGTAATTAATTTTGATTGATTATTATTTATTGGTATTTAGCATTAATTTATTGTTAATGATTAATTTGTTATTACCTTTTAATAATAATTTTTTTTGGGATTGGAAATTAATTTGTTAATTAATTTTTTTGAGTAATTTATTTTGATTAAATATTATTTATTGGTATTCACAATTAATGTATTAATTATTAATTGGTAATGACTTTTTAATAATAATTATTTTTTGGGATTGGAAATTAATTTGTTAATTTTTCCTTGGTAATTTTTATTAATGATTATTTATTGGTATTTATCAATAATGTATTGTTAATTATCAATTGGTAATTAGTTTTTATTAGTTATTTATTGGTATTGATACTTTCTTGTTATTTAATAATTAAATCATTTATTAAAAAAACAATTTTTTTAATTATAAGTATGGTATTTTTAACCCCTACACTAGCCAACACCTTCCCTACTGTTGCACTCACTGGAGTGAGAATAGTAATTTTTACCCCTACTCTATCCAACACTTTTCCTACTGTTGCACTCTCTGGAGTGGGAATAGTAATTATTACCCCTACGCTATCCAACACTTTCCCTACTTTTGAACTCTCTGGAGTGGAAATAGTAATTATTACCCCTACGCTATCCACCACTTTCCCTACTGTTGTACTCACTGGAGTGGGAATAGTAGTTTTTACATCCATGCTATCCAACACTTTCACTACTGTTGCACTCTCTGGAGTGGGAATAGTAATTATTACCCCTACGCTATCCACCACTTTCCCTACTGTTGCACTCACTGGAGTGGGAATAGTAGTTTTTACTTCTACGCTATCCAACACTTTCCCTACTGTTGCACTCACTGGAGTGGGAATAGTAATTTTTACCCCACGCTATCCCAAACTTTCCCTACTGTTGCACTCTCTGGAGTGGGAATAGTAATTTTTACCTCTACGCTATCCCACTCTTTCCCTACTGTTGCACTCATTGGAGTAGGAATAGTAAATTTAACCCCTAAGCTATCCAACATTTACCCTACTGTTGCGCTGTTTGGAGTTGGAATAGTAATTTTATTCCCTCCACTATCTAATATATTTTGTATTATTTTAGCTAATGTAGTATAATAATGAGTAGTATAAATAATTTAAAAAAGATTAAAAAGAATTTTAATTTTTTTAATTTGTTACATATATTTATTTAACTTCCATTTATATTATTGGTTTATGTGTTTAGATATATTTATAATTTATAATTTAAAAAACAAATTGTTATTAAAAGAATTATTAAAACATATTAATAAGTAAGTGTATATATTATATATTATGGGGCCGATTCCGATCCTGTATTTTTTTTCCCGTACGACTCGTATCCTTATTTTTTTGCGTATGAATCCTATAAGTCACGTCCGACCCGTGAAGTACGATTCGTACGAGAAAAAGTACATACGGATCGGCCCGATCCGTACGAATCGTAGCGGGAAAAGTTGTACGAGAAGGACCCGGACACTTTTCCGTACGAATCTTAAAAAGACAGTCCGAGCGTACAAGTACGATCCGGACCGGCTTTCCGATTTACGATTCATACGGAAAACGTCCCGTACACGGGGAATGACTTGTACAAATGCAATGTCAGTGTACGCACCGTACATACGTGATGGCGGTGTACGCACCGTACATACGCAATGGCGGTGTACGCACTGTACCTATCAATGGCGGTGTACGCACCGTACAGAGCAATTGCGGTGTACGCACTGTACATACACAATGGCGGTGTACGCACCGTACATACACAATGGCGGTGTACGCACCGTACATAGCAATGGCGGTGTACGCACCGTACATAGCAATGGCGGTGTACGCACCGTACCTAGCAATGGCGGTGTATGCACCGTACATAGCAATGGCGGTGTACGCACCGTACATAGCAATGGCGGTGTACGCACCGTACATAGCAATGGCGGTGTACGCACCGTACATACGCAATGGCGGTGTACGCACCATACATAGCAATGGCGGTGTACGCACCGTACATAGCGATGGCGGTGTACACACCGTATATAGCAATGGCGGTGTACGCACCGTACATATGCAATGGCGGTGTACGCACCGTACATAGCAATGGCCGTGTACGCACCATACATACACAACGCATGGGGGTGTGTGCCTGTATGACTTGTACCCCTGTACAGTGCTGACCCACGGACACTGTAAAACAGCACAAGGAGGGTCTATTCGACTCGCACAACACCACAAAACACGTCTACAGTGCACTAAAAATGGAAATGACTGACCTGGACACATCCAAACAGGCAAACAGAGGGGCAAACTCAAAACCACCCCTTATAACACACCCACCAAAAATTCAAACTGAGGCCCACCCACAAATGGACCAATAAAAATGGCCCACACACACAAACCATGAGCCTTTGCAACAGACTCACTGCAGCTAGAGAGCACACACCAACAACTGCACCCATCCACCTTAACATATACACCATCACACAACCTCCTTCACACATACCCCCTCTACACATTCACACCCACACCGTCACATTCAGACCCACGCACCCACAACCATCCACACCCTCACCCCACACCATGCCCACAGACAAGAATCCAAAGTTCACAAGGGAGGAGCTGGAGATCCTTGTCAATGAAGTCATCAGAGTCGAGCCACAGCTGTTTGGAACATTGGTCAGACAGACCAGCATAGCTGAAAAATCACGCCTGTGGCAGAGGATCATCGGTAGGGTGAATGCTGTTGCACCCATCAGAACGACCAGGAATGAATGCAAAGCCAGGTGGTATGATCTGCGGAGGGCGGTCAAGCGCAAAATGAATGATGACTACGCCCAGAGCAACATCACTGGAGGTGGTGCACCCCGCAGACCAGTACATTACCATCCCTGGGAGGAGAAGGTGATGGCCCTGCTTCCGCCGGTGGGAGTACATGGACTGTAAGGACTTCCAGAGCCTGGTGAGTACACAAACAACTTACGTAACATGGGGGTAATGGCATCCACAACCCAACCACACAAAATGCACGCAACTACCCCCAAGCCCTCACCAGCCAGAACCACAGTCAAAAATAACGCTAATGCCACTAACATGTGTATGCTCCATTGAGAAAGCAAGGCCATGCTATGTCCCATGCTACATGAAGCAGCAACCCAAGAATGGATGTCCCGTATGCTGGGAGGGTGGGTGGCACAAAACACATTGTTGAACTCCAAATCAGACACAATTGCCCTCATCCCATATGGCCCAGGTACATACCCATGCACCATGCACAATGCACAGGGATTGGGAAAGTACTGACAAGATAGCTCACACTCGGCCCGGGTGTAGGCAGCACAAGGCCCTCCTGTGACCAGTGCAAACACAAACACCAAGACAACAAGGTCAGATATCTAGGACAGGAACTCACTGTTGGACCTAAAGTCCTAGGGAAGCTTGGCTCAGGTGGAAAGGCCTCGTTCCGGAGTAACATGTCGTGCTTGCATCACACTCACCTCAGCACTCCAGCGTATCACCACTAAAAATGACACTACACCAAGGTATTATAAAAGTTAGAAAAGCTTTATCTTTCCTTTTATCAGGTTTCTCTTTTCTTTCAAATGAAACCAATCAGTTTTTATCTACACCACATTAGGGTCAAAACATTTCGTTGTGGTTAAATTGGCAGTACTTAAGTACCTTAGCTCTGATGCGAAATCAAGCGCACCACCTGGTGGTCAAACACAGCACAGCAAATTCAATAACGCCTTAAATAGTCATTAAACATAGCGCTGCACATAGCAATTTCATAGCGCCTTAAATAGAGTCATTAACATAGCGCTGCACATAGCAATTTCATAGCGCCTTAAATAGTCATTTACGTAGCACTACACATAGTAATTTCATAGTGCCTTAAATAAAGTCATTAACATAGCACTGCACTTGGTAATTTCATAGCACCTTAAATAGAGTCATTTACGTAGCACTACACATAGTAATTTCATAGTGCCTTAAATAAAGTAATTAACATAGCACTACACTTGGTAATTTCATAGCGCCTTAGATAGAGTCATTAACATAGCACTGCACTTGGTAATTTCATAGCGCCTTAGATAGAGTCATTAACATAGCACTGCACTTGGTAATTTCATAGCGCCTTAAAAGTGGCCCTTCCGCTTAGCGGTGTACTCATTACCTCATTAGTGCTATCCCCGGCAAGTACCTAAGGCCTTAATGGGACTCACCGTCTGAGGCGAGGTCCTCGGGCCCCAAACTCCCTTGTCCTGGAACCCTACAGAGGCAGGAGATGCTGGTGAGGTGGGTCCCAGGTCAGGGGGAAATGTTGTGGCTCACTGGGCCTCCCCAGGGGAGGGGCGAACTCTGGGCCTCTCTACGGCCTTCCGCCCGCCTCCCCCAGGGGTTACCTTTCTCCTTAGCCTTCTCTCGGCCCTTGCTCTGGTTTTCGCCCCTCACGGGCCTCCTCTCAGTTAGCGCTCCACTCGGCGCGGTCCGGCGAGGTGGTGGGGGCTCCGCAGGACTCCAGACGGCTCTGGAGTTTCCCTCAGACTTCCAGGGCCCGCGCCCGCAGCCGCCGATGCAGCGTGACCTGTGGGGCGCGGCCCAGTCGGTAAATCACCCGGCGGCGGGGGCGGCGTCTCGCAGTTCGCCCCCGTCACGTGATGGGGGGAATCCGCTTCACAGCCTTGCGCGGCCCTCACAGGATGGCTCCAGGCCTGGTGAGGCCTTCGCAGGGTTCCAGTGGGCTTTCCTGCCTTCCGACTGCAGCAATGGGGCCCTGGGCTCCTCCACGGGCCGATGACTATGGGGGTGATCTTTCCAGCCCTGGGCCACAGCGGTGAGCTATTCTCTGGGACAGCCCCGACGGGGGTGGCACAAATTAAGGGGTGGCCTGCAGTTCGGGGGTGGCGAAGTGTTTGGCGCCTAGCGCCCCCTGTCTCCTCACAGCGACGCCCAGACTCAGGGCCGGTTGGTTGGAATGCGGCAGGCCACACGCCAGTGGCGGAACAAGATAGGGGGGACCCAGGCACAGTCAGGAAAATGGTGAATAAGGTCAGAAATGGTCACTCTCTTCCCCAGTTCTCTTCAGGGGTCCTGACTAGGCGGGGAGCACAAAAAGTTGACGTGATCCCAGGGTCAGAGGCTTAAGGCAGGGCTAGGTCATGAGGTAGGGGGTGGTGTCAACCGAGGGGGGAGAAAAAGCAGGCCCTAAGAACAGTCAGTTCCCCCCCTCTGGCGCTCCTACCTCCCCACTCAGGTGCCTTACTCCTGACTACCTCAGTTCCCTCCAAATGGCCGTCGCACCTCACCTCTATATATAGCCTGGGCGCTGACTGGCTAGAGTGGCCCAGAAGGTTCTGGAACTCCTCATGCCAGCCTATGGCCCAGGTTCTAAGGTGACAGTTTAGGCCACCATTTTGTGGAGGAGCTCTCTCCCTCCCTCCATTTTAGGGAAGCGCCTTGCGCCACACCATCAATTAGTGATGATGGGGCACCCAGAGCCTCTAAGTCAACACCCAAAAAAAAACTAGTGGACAGAAAAATTAGAGGGTAAAGGAAGGAAAAATGAGGAGGGGACAGCCAAAGGGCTGGCAGGTCTAACACTCACACTCACTGTCATGGCAGCATGCTCCATGGGGGGGACAGCTACATCACCTGGGAGCCCCACTGCCAAATCACACTACACCCACCAGCAGGCCCTGTCACACACACCCCTTACACAAGCAGACACCCCCGGGACAGGCAATGGATATACACACTGTCACAATCGACATGTAACACAACAACACCAATACATAGCCAAAGAAGCATCCAAGCCAAAAATCTACATGTCAAAGACTCAGGACAACATATCAATCTGCTCCCCGCAACATACCCATCCACAAGTGAACATTGAGGAGAATGCTAGGCACATACAACTACCTGGAGGAACAGTGCCAACTTGAATGTGTATGATACATGCATGTTGCATGAAACAGCATTAACATTGTCTGTCTCTCACACACAGGACAACGTGATGAATCTACCCCCAACAATGGGGGTGCAGATTCACAGTCCCTGGCCCGGGAGGAACCTGATCCCACCGGCAGCGACGCCTCTCAACATTCCGCGGATGACCCCGACCGACCTGGACCGTCTGGTGTCCAAGCCCCTGCAGAACCTGGTTCAGGACCATCTGTGCCAACCACCATCCCCATTCCTGCCACATCCCAGGAGACACCGAGGAGCCCTGCCTGCAGTGAACAACTGAGCCAGTCTGACCAGGAGGGACAAGGAGCGCTGGCACCCAGGAGGAGGCAGACAACACTGCCACTGCCATCCCTCAGGGGTCCCGTAGACCCGATGTGCCCACAACAGCAGGCCAGGCTCGTGTGGGCAGGGGTGGTGGGAGTGGAGGCAGGCGGATGCGAGAACCTGACCAGCCAGCTGAAGGGACCGGTATGTCACACATACACAATATCATGGAGGCATACCAGCGTGACACCAGGGAGTTCAGCCAGGTAGTGGTGACCCTCACAGAGATCAAGAACCAGCAGGCCGAGCAACACGCCAGTCAACAAGAACTCCAAGGACGGATAGAGGCAAGACTGGCTGAGCTCCTGGCGGTGCAAAGGGACATAAGCCATTCACTTCGTCGGATCACCGACAACATGGGCAACCCTCCCTGTGCCACCAGGCGAAGACCACCACCAGCCACAGGGAGGGAAGAGGAGGAGGATTCGTCCGACTGAGCGTCCCAAGCATCGTCAAGGCCTGCATCTGAGGGTCCCCGGAGGAAGGTGGGTCGTCCACGGAAAAGACCGTGAGAGGCAGCGGACCATCCACGTCTCCCAGGTCACCTGGCCTGGCACCTGGCCTTCATGTGCGACAGCATCCCCTCATTGACTGACATCATCTGCCACATGGACCTGCTGGTCACAGTCTGACTAATGATGCCAAACACTGTGGTCTGGACTCTGATGACTTCAAATGGCAAGGATCCCATCTCCCCTTGTGAACTTTGGATTCTATGGTCCCTGCATTGCACCTTTTTCAGTGCACAAATCACGCCCCAGACCTATAATTAAATAATTAATACGTGAAATTTGATGTTGCAGTCATTTAGCATGAGTCCACAACATACGTGTGGGGATATGTCAAAGTATGCCTGAGTGTGGAACTAACTCCAGTCGTCCATATACTTGGATCTGAGTCTTGTCGAGGACACACATGTGTCTCAATGTATCACCAAATACAGACATGAAGCCCAATACTCACCCGTGATGGCCTCAAGCTGCTGAGGGGGGGCTTGCAATACTGGTCAGACAGACCAATTTGGAAGAGTATCATGAAGGTGTAGAAGTCATGGGTCATGTTTATGTGCCCGGGGAGGGAGTCCCAGGTCTGTTTGGCGAGGTGGGAGAACTATCTCCTGCATGCAGTGTTTATGTGGATGTGATGAATGGTGGCCAGGGCAAGGTGGGCTGCACGGAGTTGCGCCAACGGGGTGTTGGATGACAAACGTCCAAGGTTCGTTTTGGGTCTGGGGTCGTGGACTGCCTCCTGAGTGTGGTTGAGGAGTCTGAAGGTGATCCTGCAGCAGACAGTGAGCCATTCTAGCTATCTCAGGTGGACGGTGATGTGGCTGGGGCTGGGGATGTTGAAGATGAGGTGTGCGGATGCACCCTGGATGTGGACAACTTCTCCTGCAGTTTTGCTGTTGTTCTACGTAGAGGCCGGTGCTGTAGTTGAGCCGGCTGGTGTCGTGGACCTGGGGGACGGTCTGTCTTGCCTTGTAGTGGATCTATCTGTGGATCATTTGCAGCATGTGGAGGGTGTTGCAGCATGAGATACAGATGGTGGTGAGTTGCATGGTAATTGTCAGTGATGGGTCCATGATGAACACCAGCTTGCGTGCGTGGCCACTGGGTGCTGGTGCGGTGCCCAGACCAGTGGGACACAAGGAGTTGACACAGCCATAAGGGGACAATCCTCAGATGATGACCTCAGTCCTGTCCAAGTCCAGCCTCAGGTGGCTGATGTTCAGCCATTCGTCAATGGATCTCATGCCTTCTTGAAGTTTGGATCTGGCAATGGCTGGCTCTTTGGTGAGTTTGAGGAGCAGCTGGGTGTCAATGGCATACGAGATGATGATGAGGTCGTGTGCGCATGTGATGGTGGAGAGGGGGGTCATGGAGACATTGAAGATCGACACGCTGAGAGATGATCCCTGGGCCATGTGCCAGATGACGCCACTATACTACATGCTGCAGGGTGGAGGCAGACTCCCTGGGCCTTGCTGGTGAGCTACTTTCTGATTGAATCCTGGGCCCTCCTCTGGATACCAGTGTTGGAGATGTGTGAGCTGACAGTGTGGTAGCGCATGGTGTACAATGCCGTTGAGAGGTCAAGGGGGGTGGGCTCACCATTGTTGAGCAGGGCAAAGTTGTCGTTGGTGGTGGCAATGCTGACGGTTGCAGTGGTGTGATTACTGTGGAATATGTTCTGGTGCCGGTTGCCTGGAGCTGATTGCGTGGAGGAAATATGTCAGTTGCTTGTTCAGTGTCTTCCGGATGACATTTGCAGGGTAGGGAAGCAGGGTGATGTACCAGGAGATCCTGCGGTACTGCCGTCCGTTGTTTAAGAAGGGCCTGGGTCTCTGCATGCCTCCAGCACCCATGGAATGTGGCCAACTCAAAGGAGACATTCAGGACGCGCTGGACGTGGGCTTCAAGGATGGGGAATGATGTGGTTGAGATGTTGTGTGGGAAGGGGCCTGATGGAGAGCCAGAGTGGATGGTGCACATGAGCCAGGTGGTGTACTTGCTGCTGACGGGAGTCTAGAACCTGAGGGGGGTTTGTCCTGCGGATAATAGTGCTGTCTGCCTCTGTGTGCCAAGGCTGTTGTGTATGGCCATGAACTAGCAGTGGTACAAAGTTGCAAGGGATGTGATCTGCCTTGCAAGGGTGGGGTGTCTTGGATGGAGATCTGCTGTCAGTTCACTCACAATGCTGATGAGCACCTTTATGTCGTGTGTTTTGGTGTCTCAGCACTAGCTGAAGGATCTCCACTTGTCCTTACTGATGATATGGTGATGGCTGTGTGTGGTCTTTTCCAGGCCTGTAAGGTAAATGATGGCTCTTTGTGTTGCAAGATGTGCACAAGAGTCCGGCTACGTCTGTAGGAGTCCAGTAGGTCTGCCTTGTCCCAGGTGCCTTAACTATTGTTGTGCTTCACAGGAAAGTCCGTCAATGTGGAAAGGTTGTTGGATCAGTTGCTGATCCAGTGCATGATGTTTCAGGGTGTTGTGTTGGTGTTGTGAATCAATTGCAATTCATCCTCCGGGATTGTTGGTGCCGTCCCTGCGGGTGATCTTGTATCCGTCTGAGATGCCAATGAAGAAGTCGTGTGCTGAGGATGCTTATGTCCAGGTTACTGTCATGAAGGTGATGTGTGTCCCTGTTGTGTTGAGGAGGTAACGGAGTCCAATGGCGTGCTGGTGGACGGAGCGGGTGTGGAGTAGGAGGTACATGACCTGGTTGTTCTGACAGGGTCTGGTAGGCTGGGCAGCGCTGTGTAGGCAGTTGGAGTTGCACACTCAGCATGCGAAGGTGTCGTGTGTGCGCTTAGGGGTTGCCTGATAGCAGGCGGATGATTGTGTGGAGGACATTGCCTGGAGGTTGGCTGCAGCATGAGCCTGTTGTGTGACGTGGGTCATGCAAAGACCAGAGGCTCGGGCACTGTGCACGTTGCAGGCGCACACGGTCCTGCCTTTGGCACAGCGTTGGCGCAACAGTGGCACAGACAAGCTGCTGGCTGCATTAAGAATGGGTGGAGGGGGGAAGGGAGGAGCATTTTGGAGGCGTGTGGGTTGCAGAATCATGGCACTCGGAGGGGCGGTGCCGCAGGTGAGGCAGCAGCAGGCGGACGGGGTGAGAAACTAGGCAAAAAGTAGCACACAAAGACAAGGAGGTCAGAAAGGCACAGTGCAACAGGTGTATGTAAAGGAAGGAGTGTCAGGTAACTCATGGGTCACTACGAGAAAATGTATGACCAATCACCAAAAATGACGGTCACAGGGTCAGGCTACAAAATGCGGAGCTGCGCACAGGAGACACACCATCAGCATGTGTTCACGTCCCGTTGTGTGGAGCAACCTGCACAAATACATACACAACCAGGGACTACATGCACAATAGATATTATTAGCCATGAAGAACTGCATGCATGTTGCCGAAGTAGACATACACATATGCTCAACATTTGAAAAGTATGCCATAGATGACGCATGCAAACTGGCAAGAGAGCTGCAGTGACAGAGATGAGGCACTTTGGATTGTGCTGAACACCTTTATTCCACATACACACACAAAGGGAAATGCATCCATGTGAACAGACTCACAGGTCAGTTGACAGAACATGTGGGACATGCGCTGGACCCCCCCTTCACGACACGGATGATGTCAATCCCAATGAACTGGCACACAAGTCAAGGGAATGAGCCAAACAAATCCTGCTGCACACGGAGAGGCTGCAATTCCCCATAGAGCCTGTTGTTGCGATGTCCCACACTATGTCCACCCGTAGCATCCGCAATGTTTCAGAGGCAAGATTTACACACATTGATGCCTTCATCAGACGCCACACTCCACTACAGATTACAGTCAAGAAGGGTGACTATCATTTCATGGGAGTGATGCTACATGTTATATGCTCCATGGTGAGAAGACATGTATGCATGGTACCACAACATGCACAGAAGCAGGCCCACACAGTCCCAACCCGTACCACCACCAAAAAGCCTTGCTGCTATCCTTATCCAAACTGACATTTCCACATGTCCGTGCATGGAACGCTGATTCAGCACACGTTGCAATCCTCATGAGGAATAGCAGGAGGACAAAGATGACAAGAGCAGACAACAGGCGCAAAAACCTGGGAATGACAGACACACAAGAAGTCACCTAAAAGAATTCTCGCCGCACACAGGGACATTTACAAAACATGAACAATGTTGGACACATGTAAATTTCAAAGAAAGTCTCTCCGCAAAACTGTGTGGCATGACATCATCACTCGATTGACACATCAGAACACACATCAAAGTCACTTTGTATTCAGTCAGCTGGACACACACATTGCAACACATGCCACTCAATGCTACAAGCTTGCACACTCATACCCAGTGACTCACCATTAGAGTTTGCGTATGAGCTGACTCCGGATATCATCCTCCTCCTCATCCTCATCACTAGCCTCGTGAGCAAGCCCTTGATCCTCCATGGGTGGATGTTCCTGCTCATCCGGATCCAGGATGAGTGGCACTGCCATGTTGTGCAGCATGCAGCACACGAGGAAGATTCGGCAGACCTTCTCCGGCGCATAAGGGAGGGACCCGCCTGTCTTGTCCAGGCACCGGAATCGGCTCTTCAGGAGGCCAAACGTCCTCTCAATCACTCGCCTGGTCTGCCCGTGTGCATTGTTGTACCTGTGATCTGCAACTGTTCTTGGGTTGCGAAGAGGTGTCATTAGCCATGGCATGTTGGGATATCCAGAGTCTCCTACATGGAAACATCATGTAAAAAAGTGGGTCAGGAGATGCCGTAAGAGCCAAAGGTACTGCAACACACAGGACAAACAGAGTATACCCACCAACAAGACATGCTCGTTCGTTGTGCAGCCACAGCATCCTTTGTGGCACCCTGCTACGCCTCATGATGTAGGCATCGTGTGCTGATCCTGGAAAACGTGCACAGACATGGGAAATCAGCATGTTAGCAAGACACACCACAAGGGCATTTATCGAGTGGTAATGTTTTCTATTGCGATAGGCTTGTTCCTGTGCCTGTGGTGGTACCAAAGCCACATGTGTACCATCAATGGGCCCAATGACATGGGGCATCCCTCCCAGGGCTTAGAAATCACCCTTGACATCTGTCAACTCCTCAGGAGTAGGAAATGTGATGAATTCATCAAGGTGCTCCAACATGGCTGCTAAAACATCAAGCAGGACATCGGCTGAACATTGTCTGTGACATGCCACCAACATCAGCTATGGTGAATTGAAACGTACCTGTGGCAAAAAAATGTAGGGTTGCCATCACCTTCATCTTTGGGGTCAGCGCAGTAGGATACCTGTGTCGCGGTTGGAGGTGTGGTGCCAGCCTGTCGGTCAAGTCCTCAATCAACTGTTGAGTGAATCTGTAACGTCGGATGCAGGCACGTTCCCTCATGGCACCCAAGTCTGGCATTGGTCTTGGGACAGGCGGTGCCCTGCAAGACATTGTTTGTAAGAATGAAGATTGAGAGTCTGCCAATATCAATGTCAATGAACATAGCACATGCTACACTGCTAATACACATCAGGTAACTATGGAGTCGGGTGTGTGCAATACATACAGGACACATATGCCAGCTTGCTGGCACTCCTACAAAAAAGCCAGATACACCTGTTGATTGTCAAGTCTACATGACATGCCCTGAAATGAGTTGGTGGCCAGTCTGAGTGAAGAGCCACAGATATCACCGGAGTGACACACAACCACATAGCTTCATAGGAAGGATGTCATCTCATCCACACAGCTGACTGCAAGGCACACGTACAGGTCACAAGGAATGTCAAATGTACATATCAAACACATTGCGATGAAGGGGTACACGTGACAAGAGAAAGACACAGCCATTGAGACAACGCAGACATGTATGACTGGGAATATATGATGTCCAATGCACACAGACCCTACAGCGGTGGGAGCCCACATGTGGCATGGTGTGCGTAGATGTGTCCCATGCCTATCTCCGCACAGACCCATGTTGGATGCACCAACAGCAGATGCAGTTGACGGAACACTAACATCAAGCTCATGGGAACACATGACACACACCTGACATAGTCACAAAGGGGCACGCAGATCGTGACATGTCAGTTGATTGAGTGTCCCTGTCCCTGTCATCAGGAGACAGGTGCGGGTGGTGATGACTGTGCCATCCCACTGCTGCTGTGCATGACACAGTTGGACTACAGACACACATGTGGCAAGTGTCAAGGTGATGTTTGCCACATAGTGCCCCATCACACATGACATGTGTACACAGGTCATCACACATCAATTGTGCAAGTAGACGAGATGACCTGTGCAATATCACTGGCTGCCACACCTAGGGCCTGCACATAACAGTATGCAATGACAAGTACTTGATGGACATCCTTGTGCAACTCGTAGCCCTCCATTCCTGGTGTGTGTGCGTCTGTATTACCGTGTGAAATGCATAACCGTAGGTGTCTAACGCACTGTACTACTAGTGCGTACCCGTACCTGTGAACTAGTGTGTACCCGTATATGTGTCTAACGCACTGTACTACTAGTGCGTACCCGTACCTGTGAACTAGTGCGTACCCGTAAGTGTCTAACGCACTGTACTACTAGTGCGTACCCGTGCGTGTGAACTAGTGCGTACCCGTAGGTGTCTAACGCACTGTACTACTAGTGCGTACCCGTACGTGTGAACTAGTGCGTACCCGTAGGTGTCTAACGCACTGTACTACTAGTGCGTACCCGTACATGTGAACTAGTGCGAACCCGTAGGTGTCTAACGCACTGTACACCCGCTATCATCATGTGTGTACGCTTCTTTCACCATTGTACTTGTGCCGTAGGGGTACGTGTGAAACGCACCGTACACCCGCTATCATGTCGTGTGTACGCTTCGTTTCACCATTGTACTGTGCCGTAGGGGTACGTGTGAAACGCGCCGTACACCTGCTATCATGTCGTGTGTACGCTTCGTTTCACCATTGTACTTGTGCCGTAGGGGTACGTGTGAAACGCACCGTACACCTGCTCTCATCGCGTGTGTACGCTTCGTTTCACCATTGTACTTGTGCCGTAGGGGTACGTGTGAAACGCACCATACACCCGCTATCATCGCCTGTGTACACTCCGTTTCACCATTGTACTTGTGCCGTAGGGGTACGTGTGAAACGCACCGTACCTGTATGTGGATTTCAAAATTACATAGGGGACACATAAGGGACAAGCATTAGGCCCTAAATGCATGCTGGTTGTCATGGAGACAGAGTTTTCAGTTGAAAAGTGTCGATCATGTGTCCTGGAACAGTCAGTTGGCCACAAAATACAATGTTGCAATCATCACTCGATTGACACATCAGAACACACATCAAAGTCACTTTGTATTCAGTCAGCTGGACACACACATTGCAACACATGCCACTCAATGCTACAAGCTTGCACACTCATACCCAGTGACTCACCATTAGAGTTTGCGTATGAGCTGACTCCGGATATCATCCTCCTCCTCATCCTCATCACTAGCCTCGTGAGCAAGCCCTTGATCCTCCATGGGTGGATGTTCCTGCTCATCCGGATCCAGGATGAGTGGCACTGCCATGTTGTGCAGCATGCAGCACACGAGGAAGATTCGGTAGACCTTCTCCGGCGCATAAGGGAGGGACCCGCCTGTCTTGTCCAGGCACCGGAATCGGCTCTTCAGGAGGCCAAACGTCCTCTCAATCACTCGCCTGGTCTGCCCGTGTGCATTGTTGTACCTGTGATCTGCAACTGTTCTTGGGTTGCGAAGAGGTGTCATTAGCCATGGCATGTTGGGATATCCAGAGTCTCCTACATGGAAACATCATGTAAAAAAGTGGGTCAGGAGATGCCGTAAGAGCCAAAGGTACTGCAACACACAGGACAAACAGAGTATACCCACCAACAAGACATGCTCGTTCGTTGTGCAGCCACAGCATCCTTTGTGGCACCCTGCTACGCCTCATGATGTAGGCATCGTGTGCTGATCCTGGAAAACGTGCACAGACATGGGAAATCAGCATGTTAGCAAGACACACCACAAGGGCATTTATCGAGTGGTAATGTTTTCTATTGCGATAGGCTTGTTCCTGTGCCTGTGGTGGTACCAAAGCCACATGTGTACCATCAATGGGCCCAATGACATGGGGCATCCCTCCCAGGGCTTAGAAATCACCCTTGACATCTGTCAACTCCTCAGGAGTAGGAAATGTGATGAATTCATCAAGGTGCTCCAACATGGCTGCTAAAACATCAAGCAGGACATCGGCTGAACATTGTCTGTGACATGCCACCAACATCAGCTATGGTGAATTGAAACGTACCTGTGGCAAAAAAATGTAGGGTTGCCATCACCTTCATCTTTGGGGTCAGCGCAGTAGGATACCTGTGTCGCGGTTGGAGGTGTGGTGCCAGCCTGTCGGTCAAGTCCTCAATCAACTGTTGAGTGAATCTGTAACGTCGGATGCAGGCACGTTCCCTCATGGCACCCAAGTCTGGCATTGGTCTTGGGACAGGCGGTGCCCTGCAAGACATTGTTTGTAAGAATGAAGATTGAGAGTCTGCCAATATCAATGTCAATGAACATAGCACATGCTACACTGCTAATACACATCAGGTAACTATGGAGTCGGGTGTGTGCAATACATACAGGACACATATGCCAGCTTGCTGGCACTCCTACAAAAAAGCCAGATACACCTGTTGATTGTCAAGTCTACATGACATGCCCTGAAATGAGTTGGTGGCCAGTCTGAGTGAAGAGCCACAGATATCACCGGAGTGACACACAACCACATAGCTTCATAGGAAGGATGTCATCTCATCCACACAGCTGACTGCAAGGCACACGTACAGGTCACAAGGAATGTCAAATGTACATATCAAACACATTGCGATGAAGGGGTACACGTGACAAGAGAAAGACACAGCCATTGAGACAACGCAGACATGTATGACTGGGAATATATGATGTCCAATGCACACAGACCCTACAGCGGTGGGAGCCCACATGTGGCATGGTGTGCGTAGATGTGTCCCATGCCTATCTCCGCACAGACCCATGTTGGATGCACCAACAGCAGATGCAGTTGACGGAACACTAACATCAAGCTCATGGGAACACATGACACACACCTGACATAGTCACAAAGGGGCACGCAGATCGTGACATGTCAGTTGATTGAGTGTCCCTGTCCCTGTCATCAGGAGACAGGTGCGGGTGGTGATGACTGTGCCATCCCACTGCTGCTGTGCATGACACAGTTGGACTACAGACACACATGTGGCAAGTGTCAAGGTGATGTGTGCCACATAGTGCCCCATCACACATGACATGTGTACACAGGTCATCACACATCAATTGTGCAAGTAGACGAGATGACCTGTGCAATATCACTGGCTGCCACACCTAGGGCCTGCACATAACAGTATGCAATGACAAGTACTTGATGGACATCCTTGTGCAACTCGTAGCCCTCCATTCCTGGTGTGTGTGCGTCTGTATTACCGTGTGAAATGCATACCCGTAGGTGTCTAACGCACTGTACTACTAGTGCGTACCCGTACCTGTGAACTAGTGTGTACCCGTATATGTGTCTAACGCACTGTACTACTAGTGCGTACCCGTACCTGTGAACTAGTGCGTACCCGTAAGTGTCTAACGCACTGTACTACTAGTGCGTACCCGTGCGTGTGAACTAGTGCGTACCCGTAGGTGTCTAACGCACTGTACTACTAGTGCGTACCCGTACGTGTGAACTAGTGCGTACCCGTAGGTGTCTAACGCACTGTACTACTAGTGCGTACCCGTACATGTGAACTAGTGCGAACCCGTAGGTGTCTAACGCACTGTACACCCGCTATCATCATGTGTGTACGCTTCTTTCACCATTGTACTTGTGCCATAGGGGTACGTGTGAAACGCACCGTACACCCGCTATCATGTCGTGTGTACGCTTCGTTTCACCATTGTACTGTGCCGTAGGGGTACGTGTGAAACGCGCCGTACACCTGCTATCATGTCGTGTGTACGCTTCGTTTCACCATTGTACTTGTGCCGTAGGGGTACGTGTGAAACGCACCGTACACCTGCTCTCATCGCGTGTGTACGCTTCGTTTCACCATTGTACTTGTGCCGTTGGGGTACGTGTGAAACGCACCATACACCCGCTATCATCGCCTGTGTACACTCCGTTTCACCATTGTACTTGTGCCGTAGGGGTACGTGTGAAACGCACCGTACCTGTATGTGGATTTCAAAATTACATAGGGGACACATAAGGGACAAGCATTAGGCCCTAAATGCATGCTGGTTGTCATGGAGACAGAGTTTTCAGTTGAAAAGTGTCGATCATGTGTCCTGGAACAGTCAGTTGGCCACAAAATACAATGTTGCAAAGTGGTTGTTGACTTGACATGATGCCCAGAATTTGAACAATGCGAATGCTGTCATTGGTGTGTGTTTAAAGTCATTGGTGTATGTTTAAAGGGATTGGAGTAAACGTAGGATGCGAATAAGTCTGACCAATCACTATGTACTCCTCTAAATGAATGCCCCTCAGCAAGACAGATATAAGGCAGCCAGAACCTATGAGAGGGCACTTGCCTGCACAACTTTCCAGTCGACCACACTGCTGCTGTCTCTGCTTCCTCTGGACCATGTCACGTACTGTGGAGAGGGCCCAGCCATTCACCCAGGAGGAGAATGAAGCCTTGCTGGACATCCTCCTCCCACAGTACACCAAGCTGTATGGGAGACCAGGGGAGCAGGTGAGTGCTGAGTCCACTAACTTTGCCTATGCACCTGTTGTGTGACTGTCAATATTATGTCCAGGTGGAACAGACATGCAATGTTGTTTAGAGTGGGTCCCAGGGGGGGACATGCTGATGTCAGTTCATGTGTGCACTCCTCACTTGCATTGTGCTTACTGTGACTTTCACTGCATAGTGCATTACACTTTCAGCCTGACAAATCCTTGGTGTTTTTTTTCCCTATTGTCCTGAGGTGATTCAGTGGTCCCCCCGGTGTGACAGGTGACTGTACCCACAGATGTGTATGAGTTGAGTGGCCCTGTGGTTAGAGTGTCCAAATGATGTGTACGACCTCATGGACAGTGATGTGTGTGAATGTTCCTTGTCATGTGGGTGAGTGTCTATGTGAAGTGTTGAACCACAGCTGCATGGAGGAGGCAACAGATCTACCCATCTGATGTGACAAGTAAGCCGTGCTGTGTGTCTGACTTGCAGAGCTAGCATGACACCTGTGACACCCCACTGGCAAGTGGCACATGTGCAGAGTGAGGGTTGTATCCGCTGTTGTCAATGACAGGCGAGTGATCTGTGCTTGGGTGTGTCTGTCTAGTATGCTGATGGTGCGTCAGTGGAGTGGGACATGTGACTGCTTGGCACGTGCTGGCCTTCAGCCTTCTGTTGCATGTGCTGCACAGTGTGTGGCATGATCAGTGAGTGTGTCGCACCCCTCATGCCAACCTGTTGACTTTCAATGCCATGTAGTGCATTGGGGCCTGTACACAGGCCAATTTCTTATTGTGTATGATGTAATTCCTGTCTGCATCCTATGCCCTGTTCAACATTTCAATGATGTTCAAATGTGTGTCTCTGGGACATGGAGCAGGTGTATTGATGTTGTGTCACTTTGTCATCCTGACAGGTAACTGCCAACGAGAAGGGCGTGGTCTGGAAAGACTTCGTCAGGGCCGTAAGATCTGAGGGGGAGCGTAGTCGGCAGCTGCCACAGGTCCGCAAGAGGTGGCAGGACATCCGGTGCTGGACCCGGCGGATCGCCCGGGTACAGCAGGGGCTCGACAGTCCTCGCCCCCACGGCGGCTGCCGACGCCTGACCCCCCACATGAAACGTGTCCTGGCGGTGGTATTTCCTGAGCTCGATAGGCAGTTACAGGAGAGACTGCAGCAAGGAGGGGGTAGGTACATGGCTGTTTGTCGTGTTATGTGTCGCCAGCTTTTGGATGTGCTCTGTAGCCTGGATACACTCCCAGAGTTAATATGTGCAGTGCATTTTCTGTTCCCCAATGTCACCTGGTGCTCTTTTTCATCCCTTCCCCTCCTTGACATGTGTCCCCTGGTCTGTGTGTAATCACATTTGCACATGGTCATCTAGGGTGCCAGTAAATCGAAGTGCACATTGCTTTCGGCATCATGTGGGAGGGTGGTCTGTGACTTGTGTTGGTACCTTGCCTGTGCCATGACCTGTTCACTATGTTGGGGGTCCATATTTGTTGGCACTGATGATGATTCTCAACATAGGAGTGTGAGCTTTCAACTGAACACCCTTGCAGCATGCATGACCAATGTTGTGGCCTCAGACATGATGTGCATGAGTGGGAGATATGCATATTGCCATGACGGTTGAACATGGTACAGTCAGCTCATTCCAGGACCACGGAGCAGTGTGCCCATTACAGTCCCCTGAGACACCCTGGCCTCCTAATCATGTGTGTCATCCAACACTGTGCACATTCTCTGTGTGTTCAGCATAGGTCTGCCTCTGTGGCATTGTTCCCTAGCCTAGTTAGTATTTTGCAAATGTGTGCTACATGTGTCCACTGGACAGGGATGCACCATTTTGCTTGTGCATACTCACACTGGGCAGTGCCTGTGTGGCTATTCACAACAATCTGTTGATGATTGTTTGTCACAAATATGTGTTGCCAGCCCCACGAGGTGATGTTGTGTAAATGAAGCTATTTTTCCAGCACAGTTATTGTAACCCTGAATAAGAGGTGTCACTTCTTGATCTGTATCAATCACATTGACTCAGGCATGGGGTGGGGTATGCGGCAGAGGCATACATGTGCAACCCTGATTTTTCATTGCCAGGTCTGACTTGTGTGTGAGACTTGGCTGTACAAAGAATCACCATGCAGTGCCCCTGTGATGCTGGCCAGTGCTTAATTTACCTGCTTTGCAGCCTGTGTCAGTTTTTTAAAAACATGATTCCTGCTCATAAATTTTTAGCACCTGTGTGTGGTTCAGATGCAACGCTGTTTGGACTTTGTGTGCTGACATCTGTGTGTACATTCTGGCTTGCCATGAGGGTGTCCCCACAGTACAGCTAGGCTTTTTTTCTACCCAATTGCATGCCCATTAGCTTATGCATTGTCCTGGGTGTGTACATGTGTGCCACTCAAGATGACAGGCAGTAGGTCATATGTGTGGCCAACTGTGTAATCAGGTGACGGATGGCCATGTGACAACTGACATAATTCAAGTTGTTACTCTTAAAAAATTGTACCTTGGCACTCACAGCACTTGTCAAAGTTCTTCGTTTTAAAAGTGGAAATTTGATGATTTGTGTTAAGAACACTGATTTGCCTGCATGAAAAAAGTCGCCCAAGGAAGTGCACACCAAACGACATTTCCACTTTCATGGAACACACTGGCACATTTTCTAAGAACCCACTGTTAGAATAAAATGGTGTTGCAGATTCTCCATATACATGTTCCCACAGTGCTCTTGATTTTGTGAGACTCCTTTGTAGTTGGCGATACAAACTGACGAGTCTCAAGACATCAAGACCTCCGTGGGCCCATGTCTATGTAATTTCTGCAACACCATTAATTTCTAACAGTGGCTTCTTAGAAAAGGTGCCAGCTTCTTCAATGACAGTGTAAATGTACTTTTGTGTGCACTGCCTTGTGCGACATATTTCATGCAGGCACATGAGTGTTCTTTTCACGAAATGGCGAATTGGCACATTCAAAACATGTAGATTGTGTAAAGTATTGTGAGTCCCAAGGTAGCAAAATTTTTTCGTTTTGTGTTCCAAAGTACTTACAGGTCTCTGAGTGTGGTGACACCTTGAGTATTGAGGTGTGTCAGTTTACATTGGGTGAACCACTACTGTTTCTTACAGGTTAAACAAGAGGTGGCATGACTTCATTGTATTGTTGTGCCCACCGGTTCACAGACACTAGCTTCTCAGTGTATTTCTCATTCAAGTTGTGGCCTTTTATGTTCTTTTTTCCTGGTGTCCAAGTGGCATAGTGGGTCTACCAACTGGGCAGTACAGGGCTTACATATGTGCGGAGTTATCTAGCTGTTACTCATGATGCATTGCCTGATATGCACTGTGACCAATTGTTCTTGTGCTCATGTGTCAGATGTGTACAGGTGACTGATGCATTTCGGTTTCTTCTCCTTGCCCACAGCATCATCATCCGCAACCGAGGGAGACACCTGCATGGACCTGGAGGAGGGACCCAGCAACAGTGCCACCAGTGCTGTGGAGTCAGAAGGAGCCAGTGGCACGGAGGGAGAGGGGAGTCAGTCGGAGGACCTGTCTGGAGGCGAGAGCAGCTACGATGCCGACGGGTCCGAGGCTGACCTCCCTGAGGAGGCGGAGGCTGCAACACCAACTGGCAGCATCCCCACATCTGTCCCCGACTCCTCCATTACCATCTCCGCCCTCCCAGTTGCTCCCATCCCTTCTGTCCGTGCAGAGTCCCACGGTGTCTCCTTCGTCCCAGGCACCGCAACCCCTGCCCCTGTCACCCCTGCTGCCCTCAGTGAAGAGTCTGTGGACATACTGTGGCAGTTGCAGGTTGGGCAGGCATCGGTGCTGACTGTCCTCCATGGACGCACTAAACTGCTCACACAGTTGGTGTCGTTCATGGAGGGCATGTCAGCAACGATATCTGACCAACGCAGGTTTCTGCGGTCCATGGACTCTTCCCTAACGGCAGCAGTTTCTCTCCTGCAGTGCTCCGTCCCCCCCCCTACCCCGGACCCATCCACACTGCCCTCTCCCATGCCTGCCCAACGCACACCCAGACAGTCACGGGCACGCACCCCACCAGACACATCCAGCACACCCCCAAGTAAGGCACAGCGCACACCTCCTGGCACGCACACTCAGGGGGATGTAGGCACACCCACAGGGTCTGGGGGCAGACGACATACACGCAGCCACAGTCGCAGTCCGCCGTCCTCACAACCCTGTTCCTCCAAAACCACTCCCCTTAGCTCCCCTGCCAAACTCTCACCAAAGGAGTCCTATATGGATGAGCTGGGCCTCGCCCCCACTGAGCCACCACCCCACAAGCGGGCGAGGAAGTCCCAGGGCACGGGAGTTGAGTCGCCCACCATATCCACCCCCTCCCCCAAGAGCGCTGCACCCCATCCCTCACCCACCACACCCTCCGTTGGCCCTGGGGTATCTTCAGGTGCAAGGGTTAGGATGGAGGCCCTAGCAGCAGTGTGCAGCGCCGTGCTCACCTCCACCTTTGGCGTCGCCCCCCCCCCCTGTGGTGGAGACGTCCACCCCTGCACCCACCACACCTACCCCTCCCCCTTATGTCCCTGCGGTGCCTGGTCCTGCCACAGATGATGCCCCTTCCCCCCGGTCGACGAACCTTGAGGTTCCTTAGTGCAGGCAAGGTAGGGGTGGACGCGGTCCCCTACGTCCACCCTTGGACTTGAGAAATGGACTGGCCATTGGCCTTTGTACATAGTATCTTTTAAATGTATTTATTGTTGGTGCTGAATAAAGCCTTTTCTTTTACTTTCAACACTTTTGCATTTCAGGTACTTGATGTTGGTGATGAGGCTCCGGGAGTTGGTGTTCTGGTAATGTGTTAGGGTTCAGAGAAATGTTTTTGTATGATGGTCATGAGGTGGACCATGGCATATGTGTGCCATCACAATGTCTCTGCAAAGAATCATTGGTAGTGTGTGTTCATTTAGTTTGGAGACATTGTCCCAAGGAGTGTGCCTTCCTCTGTGGCACCTGACATCTTCCCTGCAAACAGTTGCACATTTGATGTGCTGACCTGTGTCCACATTTCCTTTGTTGGTGACGGATCCCTTCAACAATGGCCATGCCTGCTCACCGATTTCTCCTGCTGAATCGTCTGTGCCATCCTTGCTAGTCACTGTACTTGTGTTTTGGGTATGTAGGAATGCCTTCAGGGACAAATTGGCCCTTTTCAGCACTATGCATGTGTGTAATCATGGCCTACCACACAAATGGTACTTGTTATGCAGGTTATTTGGGCACCTGACTCACAATTGTGGGCATTGTATCTGGTGAAATTGAACCCTATTCCTTCCAGGAGAGACAACATCTTGGTGGCTGGACCAGCACCTGTACATTCCTAACACTCCTGGGATGTGCGTGACAGTGTGTGTTTGTTGGAAACCGGGCAACTGGGTTAGCAGTCACCAGGTTCCCAGCACAGTGGTAGCTTGGCTCGAGCGGTTGGGGGTCAGGCACCGTGTTAAGCGTACGTCACACCCTCACAATAACCATGCGTTCATCCGTTCCAAAAACGACACTACACCGTAAAAATAATGCAAGTCAAGTTGAAAATATATATGTCTTTATCTTATTTTCTCTTAGTTGCAGGTTTCATAACATAAATACAATACCATAAGATTTTCCTTCAAAAGAGCAGGTCAAATAAATAATACTACATTGGAATCTCAATAAATAGGTTCAGGTCCTCATTTAGCAAAGAATAAATAGATGTGCAATAAATACAGATGGCAAATAAATACAGTCAGACAATAAATATAGTGCAGGAATAAATTAGTGGATGGCAATAAATAAAGCACCTTCAATAAAAAAGGTAAAACAATCAATGACAGTTACAGTTCAAATCATTTTCATGAGGTCACTTGGTCTTACTTTGCCCACACACAACTTAAGGACACTTGGATGGCATGGGGGTGTCCCACCTAGATTGATCAAGGCTGGGGCCTAAGCTGAGGTAGAACAAGAGTAACCTAAAGATCTGGCCCTCCACACTACACAACCCTTTATGGAGGTCACTGTACCAGTCTCAGTTCACCCCTGGCACTCCCAGGCTGGTTCTAACACCCTTTTAGCCCCTAGAATGGTCTTTTAGGGCTCCACGGGACCTCAGACGCCCCCTCTACCACTTACTGTCCTTTTCAAGATGATCGGCTCCGCTCGGCACCGTGTCGACGCCGTGTGGCGGCTCCGGATCGATGTCGTTGGGCGGCCTAGACTCGATGTCGCTGGGTGGTCTCGACTCGATGTCGCTGGGCGGTCTCGACTCGATGTCGCTGGGCGGTCTCGACTCGATGTCGCTGGGCGGTCTCGACTCGATGTCGCTGGGCGGTCTCGACTCGATGTCGCCTTCCGGCGTCGCAGGGACTCGGACTCCCCACTTCCTGGTGTCTCCGGAGTGCGATCTCCACTCCCGACCTCCGGTGCGCTTCACCTCAGTTTCCGGCGACTCCGGTGGGCGGACTTCACTCCCCCGTCGACGCCTCACCTCGATCTCAGGTGACTCCTCACTCGACCTCGGGCGATTCTCGACTCGACCTCCGGCGCTTCTCCACGACCTCCGTCGGCGCCCTCACTCGACCTCGGGTGACTCCTTACTCGACCTCCGGTGCCACTCCACGACCTCCGTCGGCGCCCTCACTCGACCTCTGGCGGCTCCGGGTACGACGTCTGCTTTCTGTCAGCGCCGCTTCTCTACCTCAGGCGCCAGGTGAAGAACTGGGTTATTCTAAGACCCAGCGGTGCCAGGGGACAACACCTGAAACCTTCGTGGGTTACCTGTTCTGGCGTACAAAACACAGAGACACGGGACACTTCCAGCGACGTCAAAGATCAGCGTTTATTTACTGCAGGGATACAGAAATCAGAAGAAGTACACAACGTGTAGGTTCTCGGAGACTGCTTCGAATTGCAAAAGTGGATCACTCCTTTTATACACGTTTTTGCCATTGCACAACATGGCAAACAAAGGTTACAACTCAGTTCCCACAATAAACTTCAAAAGAGTCGCGTTCATGTTTCAGGAGGCCGGAAAATAATTACAGCAGCATTGCCGGTTCCCAACTGTAAAAACATATCATCCCCACAGTTAAACACATTCCATTCTGACTGTAAACACATTAAGAGAAGGGACAAAAACAGATGCAAAGAAAGAACAAAGATGCACGACAGATTGGAAAAGAGTGTTGGGAGTAATAACGGAAACTTGATTACAGGATCAAAGACCTCGTGCCCAATGCATGCACGACTGAAACAATGGACCAGCACGGTAAGATGAGCCTCGAGCGGGGCCATCTGCCTTCGCCGTGTCATTTCCCCTATCATAAAAGTCACCCTCAAAGAAACACGTGTCCTTCGTGTAAGCTTGGGTATCCCAGGGTCACAGAGCGGACAAGGTCCGTTCGCTGGCTACTTGAGGGCAAGAAACAAAATGGATGCCGCATCTAAAATGGAACCCGAGGGTTCGGATGGACAAACCCAAAAATGAGACGAACCATACGTGGTTGCGTAGCGAAAACGCGTACACCCACTAAACTCGTCATTTGCGGTTTGTAGACACCAAACTCATCCATATTCGACAACACCCAAAAAGTGTCGTTCCGTCTCGCACGGAACCTCACAGGTCTCCAGACTTCTCGACGTCAGGACTCCAGGAAGACACTGCTGAACAGGTCAGGAGCTTGCTGTTCTTCTTCTTTAAGGCCTGTTCCAATTTCAGTCCTTTAAGATGGTTCTTCTGGTCTTGATCCCACTCAGGGCTTTAGGCTGGGCTTGGTCAGTAGAGACTAGCATCAAGGGTGGGTTTCTGGACCCCACTCCAAGCACTGGTTTCCACCTCTGCTGCCTTACTCCGACCTCCTTCTATCTATGTCCTCTCTCTTCTCCAGTCAGTTGCCAACTGCCACTCTGAGATGGCCTCCCAACATTCTAAACTGCCTCCTACTATCCCAGGAGTCTTGAATGTTCTGGAAACCTCCAGTGAGTTCTGATGATGTCACAGGTGACAATGGGTGGCCACCATTTTGTGTCTCAGGCCCTCAGACAGAAGTTCCAGGGGTAGGGAAAATGGCTCCCTGACCCTGCATCAACACTAAAAAGTCTGGTGGTTCCCAAAAAGGAAAAATTATAACAGGGTTTGAGGCAGAAGTGGGACAAAATAAATAATGATGAGGAGGGACCACCCAAAGGGCTGACAGGTCTAACAGTGTTCACTGGCTATCTTAGTTTTGGATGCAGTTACATGACAATACAGTCTGTTGACATGAAATCAGGGTGTGTATTGTGCTGCATCCGCCATGGGTCGGTATGCATGTGTTATATGTCCTCACACCCACATGTGGTGTGTCATGCAGTGTGTGACAGACATCCATCATCCTGGGAGTGGGACCCTGCTGTCATTGATGTGTTGTAATAGCACTAAAATCATAGTCCAAAGTTAGGGATGCGTCCATACCACCATGTAGGTGTGATCATCTGATGATGATGTACATCCCCCATATCTCTGTCCACTGTTGGGAGTCCTCTGCAGCCACCCCTCATATCTCTGTCCACTGCTAGGAGTCATATGCACCCACCCCTCATATTGCAGGCCACTGCTGGTAGTCATATGCAGCCACCCCTCATATGTCTGGATACTGCTAGGAGTCATATGCACCCACCCCTCATATCTCTGTCCACTGCTAGGAGTCATATGCACCCACCCCTCATATTGCAGGCCACTGCTAGGAGTCATATGCACCCACCCCTCATATCTCTGTCCACTGCTGGGAGTCATATGCACCCACCCCTCATATTGCAGGCCACTGCTAGGAGTCATATGCACCCACCCCTCATATTGCAGGCCACTGCTAGGAGTCATATGCACCCACCCCTCATATCTCTGTCCACTGCTAGGAGGCATATGCACCCACCCCTCATATTGCAGGCCACTGCTAGGAGTCATATGCACCCACCCCTCATATCTCTGTACACTGCTGGGAGTCATATGCACCCACCCCTCATATTGCAGGCCACTGCTAAGAGTCATATGCACCCAGCCCTCATATCTCTGTCCACTGCTGGTAGTCATATGCACCCACCCCTCCAATCTCTGCCCACTGCTAGGAGTCATATGCACCCACCCCTCATATCTCTGTCCACTGCTAGGAGTCGTATGCACCACCCCTCATATTGCAGGCCACTGCTAGGAGTCATATGCACCCACCCCTCATATTGCAGGCCACTGCTAGGAGTCATATGCACCCACCCCTCATATCTCTGTCCACAGCTAGGAGTCATATGCACCCGCCCCTCATATTGCAGGCCACTGCTAGGAGTCATATGCACCCACCCCTCATATCTCTGTCCACAGCTAGGAGTCATATGCACCCGCCCCTCATATTGCAGGCCACTGCTAGGAGTCATATGCACCCACCCCTCAACCCACCCCTCATATTTCTGGACACTGCTGGTAGTCATATGCACCCACCCCTCATATCTCTGTCCACTGCTGGGAGTCATATGCACCCACCCCTCATATCTCTGTCCACTGCTAGGAGTCATATGCACCCACCCCTCATATTGCAGGCCACTGCTAGGAGTCATATGCACCCACCCCTCATATTTCTGTCCACTGCTGGGAGTCATATGCACCCACCCCTCATATCTCTGTCCACTGCTAGGAGTCATATGCACCCACCCCTCATATTGCAGGCCACTGCTGGGAGTCATATGCACCCACCCCTCATATTGCAGACCACTGCTGGGAGTCCTCTGCACCCACCCACGCACCCCCTTGGAGCAGTACACTGCTGGCCTGGACCTACGCACACACCAATATGAAGGTAACATGCTGGGCCAGCCCTCTAAGCCCACATTCCTGGCGTGTGTACGCCTTGTATCCCAAATGTACTGGTGCCGTAATAGGGTACGTGTGGCACGCACCGTAACCATGCATCCATTGCGTGTGTACGGTCCGTATCACTGTTCTAATGGTGCCGTAGGGGTACGTGTGGTACGCACCGTACCCACGCATTCATTGCGTGCGTATGGTCCGTATCACAGTTCTACTGTGCCGTAGGGGTACGCGTGGTACGCACCGTACCCACGCATTCATTGCGTGTATACGGGCCGTATCACTGTTCTAATGGTGCCGTAGGGGTACGTGTGACACGCACCGTACCCACGCATTCATTGCGTGTGTGCGGTCCGAATCACTGTTCTACTGTGCCGTAGGGGTACGTGTGGTACGCACCGTACCCACGCATTCATTGCGTGTGTACGGTCCGTATCCCTGTTCTATTGGTGCCGTAGGGGTACGTATGAAACGCACCGTACCCACGCATTCATTGCGTGTGTACGGTCCGTATCACAGTTCTACTGTGCCGTCGGGGTACATGTGGTATGCCCCGTACCCACACATTCATTGCGTGTGTACGGTCCGTATCACTGTTCTGCTGTGCCGTAGGGGTATGTGTGGTACGCACCGTACCCACACATTCATTGCGTGTGTAAGGTCCGTATCACTGTTCTAATGGTGCCGTAGGGGTACGTGTGAAATGCACCGTACCCACGCATTCATTGCGTGTGTACGGTCCGTATCACAGTTCTACTGTGCCGTAGGGGTACTTGTGGTACGCACTGTACCCACGCATTCATTGCGTGTGTATAGTCCGTATCACTGTTCTAATGGTGCCGTAGGGGTACGTGTGACACGCACCGTACCCATGCATTCATTGCGTGTGTACGGTCCGTATCACTGTTCTACTGTGCCGTAGGGGTACGTGTAGTACGCACCGTACCCACGCATTCATTGCGTGTATAATGTCCGTATCACTGTTCTAATGGTGCCGTAGGGGTACGTGTGAAACGCACCGTACCCACGCATTCATTGCGTGTGTACGGTCCGTATCACAGTTCTACTGTGCCGTAGGGGTACGTGTGGTACGCACCGTACCCACGCATTCATTGCGTGTGTACGGTCCGTATCACTGTTCTAATGGTGCCGTAGGGGTACGTGTGACACGCACCGTACCCACGCATTCATTGCGTGTATACGGTCCGTATCACTGTTCTACTGTGCCGCAGGGGTACGTGTGGTACGCACCGTACCCATGCATTCATTGCATGTGTACGGTCCGTATCACTGTTCTAATGGTGCTGTAGGGGTACGTGTGAAACGCACCATACCCACGCATTCATTGCATGTGTACGGTCCGTATCACAGTTCTACTGTGCCGTAGGGGTACGTGTGGTACGCCCCGTGCCCACGCATTCATTGCGTGTGTACGGTCTGTATCACTGTTCTAATGGTGCTGTAAGGGTACGCGTGACACGCACCGTACCCACGCATTCATTGCGTGTGTACGGTCCGTATCACTGTTCTACTGTGCCGTAGGGGTAAGTGTGGTACGCACCGTACCCACGCATTCATTGCGTGTGTACGGTCCGTATCACTGTTCTAATGGTGCCATAGGGGTACGTGTGCAACGCACCATACACGTACACTTCCGTTGTTGCGGTACGCAGGGGTTGCTGGCCACATACCCCCAAGTGACCAGACCCTGGTGGTAATGTATGGCCTCCATATTATAGGTTTGGCTTTGAGTATGGGTTTTGTTTCCTGCCCCTCATCCCCACCCTAGCCCCTGGGTGTTGTTCTCACGTTCTGCGGCGTGTGCGTCGGGTGCGGTGCACCAGGTCGTAGGCCAAGAGGACCGGGATGACACGTACGACGGGGTTCATGGCGTGTACGTCGCGTACCGGGGCTCCGTTGCGTAGCGGTTCGCGTCGGACTCTGCTTTTCCGGCTGTGTTTGACTCCCGTAAAAAAAGAGCCGTACGGAGTGACGTAGGGACGAATCGTACTTGCTGGGCCGGAAACAGCTGCCTGAATACGGCCGGACGTTGCGTACAAGCTGTTCCAGATCAGAATCGTAGGTTTTTTGACCCGTACGGGCTTTTTTACGAAACGTACGGAAATAGGCTTTCTGTACGAATCGTACTTCCTTGGTTGTACGGAAAGTTTACCGGGTACGAGTCGTACGGGGTATACGCTCCGTACAACGATTCGTACAGCCTTTTTACAGGATCGGAATTGGCCCCCATATGTGTATATTTAATGTATTTAAAATTATATATATGTATAATTTTTAAACATTTTAAAATATTTGTAACTGTTTATTTTAATTACATGTATTATTTACTTTCTTTTACATTATTTTTTTAACTAAAAACCCCGATATTTTTAACAACGATATTTTTGACAACAGTATTTTTTTCTCTCGATATTTTTGTACTTACCATAATGTAGATAGGATGTCGATATTCTTGACTTCGATATTCTTCCTCCGATATTGTTGTAGGTCAATATTCTGACTTTCGATGTTCTGTCAGTGATCCGGTATGCAAAGTTCTGATCGGTATGAATTGAGGGTTAGAGGTTACTGATAGGTCTGTAGGAAGAGTATGCAGGGCGGTGATGAATATGAAGTAACTGTTTAAATGAAGGCATGGTATGCAGGTCTCTGATGTGTATGAAGCCAGAGTATGCAGGGCGCTGATGGTTATGGAAGAAGGATATGAAGAACTCTGGGCATGAAAACAAGATATATAAGAAGCCTTCTGGAGTCGATGAAAGCAAGGTTTACAAGACTGTGATGGGTATGAAAGTGGGGTATGCGGGGTTCTGATGGGTATGAAGTCTGGTACACATGGCTCTAATGTGTATGAAGCAAGGGTATGCATGGCTCTTATGGGCATGAAGTGAGGGTTTTCATGGCTCTCATGGGCATGAAGTAAGGGTTTTCAGGGCCTTGGTGGGCATGAAGTCTCGTACGCAGGGCTCTAATGCGTATAAAGTAAGGGTATGCATGGCTCTCATGGGCGTGAAGTAAGGGTTTTCAGGGCCCTGGTGGGCCTGAAGTCTCATACGCAGGACTCTAATGTGTATAAAGTCAGGGTATGCATGGCTCTCATGGACATGAAGTAAGGGTTTTCAGGGCCCTGGTGGGCATGACGTCTGGTACACAGGGCTCTAATGTGTATAAAGCAAGGGTATGCATGGCTCTCATGGGCGTGAAGTCAGGGTTTTCAGGGCCCTGGCGGGCATGAAGTCTGGTACACAGGGCTCTAATGTGTATAAAGCAAGGGTATGCATGGCTCTCATGGGAGTGAAGTAAGGGTTTTCAGGGCCCTGGTGGGCATGAAGTCTGGTACGCATGGCTCTAATGTGTATGAAGCAAGGGTATGCATGGCTCTCATGGGCGTGAAGTAAGGGTTTTCAGTGCCCTGGTGAGCATGAAGTCTGGTACGCATGGCTCTAATGTGTATGAAGCAAGGGTATGCATGGCTCTCCTGGGCGTGAAGTAAGGGTTTTCAGTGCCCTGGTGGGCATGAAGTCTGGTACGCATGGCTCTAATGTGTATGAAGCAAGGGTATGCATGGCTCTCCTGGGCGTGAAGTAAGGGTTTTCAGGGCCCTGGTGGGCATGAAGTCTGGTACGCATGGCTCTAATGTGTATGAAGCAAGGGTATGCATGGCTCTCCTGGGCGTGAAGTAAGGGTTTTCAGTGCCCTGGTGGGCATGAAGTCTGGTACGCATGGCTCTAATGTGTATGAAGCAAGGGTATGCATGGCTCTCATGGGCGTGAAGTAAGGGTTTTCAGGGACCTGGTGGGCATGAAGTCTGGTACGCATGGCTCTAATGTGTATAAAGCAAGGGTATGCATGGCTCTCATGGGCATGAAGTAAGGGTTTTCAGGGCCCTGGTGGGCATGAAGTCTTGTGCACTGGGCTTTAATGTGTCTAACGTAAGGTTATGCATGGTTCTTATGGAAATAAAGTAAGGATTTACAAGGTCCTGATGGGAATGGAGGCTGGGTGTAAATGGGGCTGTGATGGGTATGAAGGCAGGATATTCAGGGAGCTCATTGGAATATAGGCAGGGTAAAGAGAGCTCTAGTGTTGTTTGAAGTTAGGGTATGCATGGGTCTGATGGGTATGAAGTTGGGATTTACAGGGCTGTGATGTGTATGAAGGCAGAATGTACCAGAAACCTATTGGAATGAAGGTAGGCTACAGAGAGATCTGGTGCTGTTTGAATTTGGGGTATGCAGGCTGTGAAGGGTGTGAAGCAAGGATTTTCAGGGATCCAATGGGTATGAAAGCAGGGTATGCAGAGCTCTGATGGGTATGAAGGCAGGATAAACTGGAAGCTTACTAGAAAGAAGCATACAAAAAATGATTGGTGGAATGCTTGAATTAATCTCAGTCTCTGGTAACTACTTTGGGCCACATCAGAGTCCAGCTTTTTCTGTCCACAAGGGCACCTCCAACAGGACCCAGTCGCATGCAATTCTGTCTTGGGCCTTCTCCAGTAGAAACCGTCTAGCTGGACCAGTCAGGCCAGCTCCCCCATGAACATGACCACAAGCAGCCTAGGACTGGTTTCGGCCTATTTTTGTACTGTCAGTAGGGTGCACCTTTGTACTAGTCGCACAATAGACAAGGACCCAGGTCTGGGCATACCCGTTGCACCTAGGGCTTGTCAACGATGAAAACAAAAAAGGGGTGGGTGTTCTGGTTGAATTAATCTCAGCCACTGGTAATTAATCCGTCCTCATCCCAGTACAGTTGTTTTGCCCATTATTCCACCTCAGGTCAGAATTTGATTGGACAGACCTCAGTACTCTATAGAACAAACACGAGATTCGGTAGGTAAGCCATATTAAAAATAATGCCAAGAACACAAGGACAAGGGTGTGGACAGATGAAAAGCTGTAGCTTTCCTAAGACTAGAAGAGTGGTGTTGGGAGGTGCATGTGCTGCTCTCCTGCTGCTTACTCTCTGTGTTACCAGCCATTTGGATTTGTTGTCTCAATATGGAGGGCAGGGGCCTCAGTCACAGGCATGTGCACACCCTCCTTCAACTTTCAGTTTGATTCGCAAGTGAGTTCGAAATCATGGAGGCCAGTTAGAGGGATTGAGCCAGGATGTGAGTTAGAAATCAGGGAGGGCACCTAGAGGGATTGAGCCAGGACGCCGAGTTAGAAATCAGGGAGGGCAGCTAGAGGGATTGAGCCAGGACGCCGAGTTAGAAATCAGGGAGGGCAGCTAGAGGGATTGAGCCAGGACGCCGAGTTAGAAATCACGGAGGGCAGTTAGAGGGATTGAGCCAGGATGTGAGTTAGAAATCAGGGAGGGCAGCTAGAGGGATTGAGCCTGGTTGTGAGTTAGAAATCAGGGAGAGCAGCTAGAGGGATTGAGCCAGGACGCAGAGTTAGAAATCAGGAAGGGCAGCTAGAGGGATTGAGCCAGGACGCCGAGTTAGAAATCAGGAAGGGCAGCTAGAGGGATTGAGCCAGGACGCTGAGTTAGAAATCAGGGAGAGCAGCTAGAGGGATTGAGCCAGGACGCCGAGTTAGAAAACAGGGAGGGCAGCTAGAGGGATTGAGCCAGGACGCCGAGTTAGAAATCAGGGAGGGCAGTTACAGGGATTGAGCCAGGATGTGAGTTAGAAATCAGGGAGGGCAGTTAGAGGGATTGAGCCAGGACGCCGAGTTAGAAAGCAGGAAGGGCAGCTAGAGGGATTAAGCTAGGACGCCGAGTTAGAAATCAGGGAGGGCAGCTAGAGGGATTGAGCCAGGACGCCGAGTTAGAAATCAGGAGGGTAGTTAGAGGGATTGAGCCAGGATGTGAGTTAGAAATCAGGGAGGGCAGCTAGAGGGATTGAGCCAGGACGTGAGTTAGACATCAGGGAGAGCAGCTAGAGGGATTGAGCCAGGATGCCGAGTTAGAAATCAGGGAGGGCAGCTAGAGGGATTGAGCCAGGACGGCGAGTTAGAAATTAGGGAGGGCAGCTAGAGGGATTGAGCCAGGACGCCGAGTTAGAAAACAGGGAGGGCAGCTAGAGGGATTGAGCCAGGACGCCGAGTTAGAAAGCAGGGAGGGCAGCTAGAGCGATTGAGCCAGGACGCAGAGTTTGAAATCAGGGAGGGCAGCTAGAGAGTTTGAGCCAGGACGCCGAGTTAGAAATCACGGAGGGCAGTTAGAGGGATTGAGCCAGGATGTGAGTTAGAAATCAGGGAGGGCAGCTAGAGGGATTGAGCCAGGACGCCGAGTTAGAAATCAGGGAGGGCAGCTAGAGGGATTGAGCCAGGTTGCAGAGTTAAAAATCACGAAGGCAGTGGGAGGAACCTGGCCCTGACAAGGAGTTCGAAATCATGCAGGATAGTGAGAGGAATCAGTCCCGTGCAGTAGTTAGAAATCACAAGGGCAGCTAGAGGGATTGAGCCAGGACGCTGAGTTAGAAATCAGGATGAGCAGTGATGGGAATCTGGCCCAGACTGTGAATTAGATATCAGTGGGAGCAATAAGAGGAATCAATCCAATGCAGTATCCAGGGCAGGGAGAGGAATCTAGCCCTGACAGTGAGCTAGAAATCATGGAGGACAGTGAGACGAATCAAGCCCTCGCGTATAGTTAGAAATCATGTAGGACCCCTGACGGTGAGTTCAAAATCAGGGAGCACACTATGGGGAATCAAGCCCTTGCATAAAGTTAAAAATCAGGTAGGAGCCTTGACGTTTAGTTAGAAATCAGTGAGGGCAGTAAGAGGAATCAAGCCCTCGCATAAAGTTAGAAATCAGGTAGGAGCCCTGACGGTGAGTTAGAAATCGGGGAGGGCAGTAAGAGGAATCAGTCCCATGCAGTCATTAGAAATCAGAAGGGCAGTGGGAGGAATCCTGCCCTGATGGTAAGTTAGAATCAGGGAGGGCAGTAAGAGGAATCAAGCCTTCGCATTAAGTTAGAAATCTGGTATAAGCCCTGACGGTGAGTTAGAAATCAGTGAGGGCAGTAAGAGGAATTAAGCCCTTGCATAAAGTTAGAAATCAGGTAGGCCCCGACAGTGAGTTAGAAGTCAGGGAGGGCAGCAACAGGAATCAGTCCCATGCAGTCATTAGAAATCAGAAGGGCAGTGGGAGGAATCCTGCTCTGATGGTGAGTTAGAAATCAGGGAGGGCAGTAAGAGGAATCAAGCCTTCGCATTAAATTAGAATTCTGGTATAAGCCCTGACGGTGAGTTAGAAATCAGTGAGGGCAGTAAGAGGAATTAAGCCCTCGCATAAAGTTAGAAATCTGGTATAAGCCCTGATGGTGAGTTAGAAATCAGTGAGGGCAGTAAGAGGAATCAGCCCCATAAAGTAGTTGGAAATCACTAGGGCAGTGAAAGGAAATGATCCCTCACAGAGAGTTTGAAACCAGGTAGGAGCCTTGATGATGAAAAGTTAAAAAAGCAGGACCATCAGTCAGAGGGTTCAGAGACCGGCAGTAAGACAGAAATCAGGAGGGGACAGTACAACTAATCTGGGTTTGTCAGTGATTTTAAAATCAGGAGTGGCAATAAGAGACAGTAAGTTAGATATTAGGGAAAAGGTCTCCGGATTTAGGGCTAGCCACTGAGTTAGAAATCAGGGAGTGATACTGAGAAGGATCTCAGCTTGATCTTGATTTTGAAATAGGGGCGGGGGTAGTGGGAGGAATCTGACATGATGGTGAGTTAGATTTTAGGGTTCTACGGGAGAGTATTTAGGGACTGACAGTCAATTAGAAATCAGGTAGTAACCTTGAGTTGAATAATAGTTTAACAGTCAACTAGATATCAGGCGGTAACAGTGTGAGGAACTGGGGCCTGACAGTGAGATAGGAAGCAGAAGGTGACAGTGAGAGGTCCCAGGGCCTGACAGTTAGACAGATATCAGGAGGTGACAGTGAGATGAACCAAGGCTTGACAGACAGATACGCTGTGACAGTGAGAGGAACCAATGTCTGACAGTGAGTTATGAAGCAAAAGGTGACAGCAAGAGTAACCGGGGTCTGACAGTCAGGATATGTTGGCCTATAGACCAGCTAGCTCACAGTGCCACTGTAAGCCCCCCTAATATACCAGGGAGCGAACAGTTTCTAGCAACCACTCAACATGGCAACCTTGATCCCTAAGGAATCGTGGAAACAGTACAAAAACGTTCGCTCAGTCACTCGTGCTCACTTGTTCTCAGAGAAATATACAGAGAATACACAGTGGGACGTTTTCAATAATACTTATTGACATTATTCTTGCAAAAAATATGTGTGCTGCAATGATTAGGAGGCAGAAGCAAATAAAGGAGATTACAAGCACATTAGATACATTTCTACCATGATGCTGAAGCAATTAATATATGCAGGCATATATGCAATATAGTAATCTAACATACTCCTACGATGCGGACCCTATTCTGGGTGTACCTAGAGTGTGTATGGATGTAGAGCCAAGAATTCCCCCTCCAACTCCATCACCTGATGGGAGAGTGTGAAGGACCCCGTCTTGGTCTCGAGTTGGACATCCCTGATGGCATGTCAGACCCGTGCGTGGTGAAGTCTCACCATGCAGGGACATTCGGTGCCAGAAGTGCCTCCTCTACTAAACTAGCGGGATGCCTATTATTTATAATAAAAATCAGCCTACGCGATGTGCGCACCAGATTAGTGATATGTTATGAATATGTGGATAGCGCTGTTGCCTCGTGAATGAAGATAGGACGACTGTTGTACCTACTGCGTAGAGTGGCCTAGTACATGATGTTCAAGGCATAGTGATAATATTGTGCGAAGCTGGATGTGTAAACAAAGTAGTTTCAGGGAAACTAATCCAACATTGTTATGCATGCAAACGTGTGAAAAAATTAATCGCTGAAATTTTATTTTCTAGGACAATGTAAGGAATAAGCTGCCTTGTTACATGGGCCTAACCTGGAAATATAACACCCACTCCTCATCCTAAGGGTCGATATATAGAAGCCTTCTAAAAAAGGAGTATTTCATGATGTCATAAAATGGAAAAAGGTAAAACCTACTCTTAACATCGTCTATAATCAAGCTTCCCTTTAAAATAAAATTCATATACTATTTGAAATCCTAAGCACTCTTAAAGCCATGGTGCCTAGAAAAATAAAACAAAACAAAACTGGTTTGGAATAATTAAGTTTATAAAACAACCCGAATTGTTCCCACAGAAAAAGGTCAATTGTTTCATGTGTTCTGGGTGGCAGACACAACATTGTTGTTGTCCATAACCATAGACGATAATCCCAGAGGGGCACCTCAAAGCAAATATATGAAGCAAAGGTGATTCCATCCAATTCCCACAGCAGCCGCTGAGGGAGAGACTGCATCCTGTATGCGTACCGTAGAGCCGTTGTCCAAGTCACTAGGAGCCGAAGCGTCCCATAGTGGCTCAAGAAATGCATTCATGGGGACAACAATACCCATAGGCCGTTAACGGGTCCAGCAGTACATCAATGTCCAGTGGCACTGCCAGTTGTGATCCTAGGCATATGTCTAATAAGCATTCATGGCAGCAAAGGAGGCAGTAGAATACAGGTTGAAAGCAGTTAAGCTAAACAGGCCGGAAGGACAAGAACCAGTGCTCGTCCAGTTCTTGAAGACAAAGTGTGCCAAACGTGTGAACCATGTGCTCACGGCATCGTAGCACAAGCAGTGCTGTCTCCATTCCAATTGTAACTGGAACGTCCATTGTGGATCAGAAAAAATAAAATCAGGATTCCCACCAACAGTAGCAGCACAAGGGGGGGCCCTCCAAAAACTCTTCCCAGCACAGAGTGTATGAATGATGGAATAACTCCGAAGATTGTCTGAAGGGTGCTAACCAGTCCAGAACCGATACATTAAAAAAAAAAGCACTATTTTTCTAGTATCAGAAATGTTAATGATACGATGGACTAGCTCCCCAAAATACAGCAGGAAGTTAGTGTGGAGTAGTGTCTGTATCTCAGACGAGGACCTCGCAACCTGGAGATCAAACGTCTCTCTGGCCCAAGTTAAGGCCACATCCTGTTGAAAAAGCATAGCTTTCAGTCTGCTAAGGATATCTAAGCATATGTTGGAAACATTTATCGTAGGACACATTGCTGCCTCCCTAATTTTGCGTGCAGGTGGAAACAGTACTTGTGTACATCAAGTGACTAAGGAATTAACCGTTACCAGATAGGCGATGCCCAGGTTCCATTCCACAGCAACCTTGATCATTCAGCATCAAGAAGCTCCCAATCGAGAGCAGTTTGAACACTGGACTTATCACGGCAGCTGGGCAACCCTTCATCTAACAGAACAAGTTTGCAACAGAAGAATTGCATGCCCTGTGAAGAGAGATGTCTTTTCAAACTAAGGACTCGTTTAATGCTTCCTCAGTCGGAACCACTCAGAAAAACGTCAGTATCCTCTTTTCTGCACTGAAACATGAACCGTAATTCTTAGTACTCATGCACATAACCTTCCCCTAGCACTTCGTATATGCCTACCTGTTGGTATTGGAGACAATATTGGAATTGGAAAGTCGTGACCGGTCGGGTAATATAACCATGGATAATCCAGTCTGTCAATGGTGTCTCTGCCACAGTAAAAGGTAATTAGTCTAATTCTTCAATGTGCAACATGGTGTATTTCATATCTCTGTGTGCCATTGTTATCTGTCTTTCCATCAAATCATATTCAGAAAACAGACTGGTAGTGTTGCTGTAATGCCACGGCACATGGTCAGAACGTAGTGTTTGCAACGTCTAGCTCAGTATTATGATGGAACATAATTGTGACTGTCCATGTTGTAAAATAGACATGTTCTGCTGAATTATTTATTTTATTTATTTGCAGGTTTGTATAGCGCTGGAATCAACTCCAGATGGAGTATCTCTGCGCTTTATGGAGCCGGTAAAACAGAGGAATGAAAGGAGCTAGATCTTGTTTTTGAACAGTACAGTTTTCAGGAGTTTCCTGAAAGTGAAGTGTTCTTTACACTGTCTCAGAGAGAGGGGAAGTCTATTCCACAGTGTAGGACCCGTGATTGATAGTGTTTTACGCCCATGTCTAGATTTTTTTGCACGGGGAATCACCAAAAGAAGACTGTTGCTGGACCTGAGCGAACGAATTGGAACATAGGGAACAAATTTATTTTGAAGCTAAATTGGCCCTTGTCCATTGAGACATTTATGAATCAAGCAGCATATCTTGAATTTTGATCTCTGGCGGATTGAAAGCCAGTGTAATTGCTCCAGAAGAGGTTTGGAAGCGGTTCTCGGAGGAGCGTTAAGGACAAGACGAGCCGCGTAGTCTGAATGACCTGAAGCTTAGCCAACACGCCTTCGTTGGCAGAGAGCAACAGGCCATTACAGTAGTCAATGCGACTTAAAACCAAAGTTTGAACCAGAGTTCGCCTAAAGGAGTCAGGTAGTAAAGGAAAAACTTTGCGTAACAGGCTAATAGTATGAAAACATATTCCTGAAATATAGTTGACATGCTCTCCAAACAATAGATCCTGATCTAGGCGGATCCCTAAATTCTTCACGACCTGTTTGGGTTCAGGAACTACTCCCAGATTGGGTGGCCACCAATCAGGGGTCCATGATATTTTGGCTTCTCCAAATAGCATTACTTCCGTTTTGCTGACATTACACTGAAGGTAGTTAGAGGACATCCAATGTGCCACTGCCTTCATGCCTGCAGAGAAAGAGCCCTTTACTTCAGCTTAGAGAGTCTTAAAAGGGAAGAGGAGCTGAGTATCATCAGCATATGATACTGGGATGAAACCGTAGCTGCGCATCACTCTTGCCAGGGGTGCCACATAGATGTTAAAAAGTGTTGGGCTTAAGCAAGAGCCCTGTGGCACCCCTTTTGAGATCTCAACCTCCGCTGAGCGATACGTGTCCATGATGACTCTCTGGGAGCGATCGGATAAAAAGCTCTTTAACCAGCCAATGGCTTTGTCCTTGATGCCAGCGTTCGACAACCGGTCAATAAGAATGGTATGTGACACGGTGTCGAACGCTGCTGATAGATCTAAAAGGACCAGGATCACTGAGAA
Source organism: Triturus cristatus (assembly GCF_964204655.1). Classification (NCBI taxonomy): domain Eukaryota; kingdom Metazoa; phylum Chordata; class Amphibia; order Caudata; family Salamandridae; genus Triturus; species Triturus cristatus. The sequence goes on along the minus strand of NC_140580.1, from coordinate 1,146,729,467 downwards.
GCCCTTGTCCTGGTACATATGAAGATCATCTATGACAGACAGAAGGGTGGACTCTGTGCTGTGTTTTGGCCTGAACCCTGACTGAGAGTAGTCCAGGCCGCCAGCAAGTTCTATGTAATTGGACAGATGGCGATTCATATGCTTTTCAATCAATTTCCCTAGAAATGGTAATAGGGATATGGGCCTACGATTGGCTAGTTCGGACCATGGGATCGTAGTGTTTTTCCTAATAGGTCTAACAAGAGCTCGTTTCCACTCTCTTGGGACAGTACCTGAGCCAAGGGAGAGATTCACCAACCTTTCGATCGTGGAGCAGAGCTGTTCAGTCAGGACAGGCATAATCCTAGCTGGGATGATATCATCTGGACTGCCACTCTTAATCTGTGATATTAGTGAAGATGTTTCTTGTAAGGAGATAGGTGGAAAAGAGTGTAGCATATATTTGTCCTGCTTGGATTCCGAATCTATCTTCAGGAATGCCGTATCTGTGGACGAACTTCTATTGGCGCAAACTATTTTATCATAGATTTTGTCAATTTTGTTTGTAAAAAAGCATGAAATATCATCACATAGCTGTTGAGAGGCTAATTCAGAGGATTCACATGCTACGGGTTTAATGAAGGTTTGTAAAACTTGATAAAGGACCCCTGAAGAGTTCCCTGCAGCTGTGATTTGTGCTGCGATGTGAGTTTTACGGGCAATGCGAATGGCTTTATGGTAGGTGGAAAGTGAGTCCCAATATTTATTCTTATCCTCTACCAAATGAGAAGTTCTCCACCTCTTTTCTAATTTCCTGGCATTTAGTTTTAGTGTCCTTAGGTGATCAGAAAACCAAATTTCTTGTTTCTTGGCCGGTCTAGGTTTAAATTGTTTGAGAGGGGCAATCTTGTCTATGGCTTCCTTGGTGGCTCTTTCAAAGGTTTTGATAGCCGTATCAATATTTTCTTGAGAAGAGAAAGGGGAAAAATAAAAGTTGTTTTTAAAAATGGTGTCGGTGATTTTGTGCCACTGTCTACGTATACTCGGTAATAGAATGGGGCGTGAGGAAGTGCACTTAGGGTAAGGAGTGAAAAATTCAACAATATAATGATCTGTCCAATTAACCTGTCTTGCAGGTGGACAGGAAACCAGCGAAAAATTGGAAAGGATAAAGTCAAGGGTGTGACCTGCCTGATGTATAGGCCCAGAGTTACATTTTATAAGGCCTAGTGAGGACAGGTCGAGTAGTAAGGATTGAGCCTCACTACAGTCCGGCTTATCGCTGTGTACATTAAAATCTCCTACTAAGATAAACTCGCTATCATTGTTGACATGTGGGGCAAGTAGCTCCACCAGCAAACTAGAAAAGTTATTACATGGTCCAGGAGGTCGGTATACTAGGGCGCCTTTTTGATTTTCTTTGGGGGACAGTGTTGTATTAAAAATTAATAATTAAATTTCTGGGGTGCTTATTTCCTCTAATATCGATATGCTAATTTCTTGTTTATGCACAATGGCGATCCCACCACCCAACTTAGTAGGGCGATCCAATCTAATTATTTTGTAGTCACTTGGGACTCCCAAGGTTATAGCTGGAGTGGTGTAATGCCCTGAACGTCTCAGGATCGTTTAACAGACACGACAATGAGGACGCAACCACTTGTGAAGGGTTAGTTCTTTTAATGAAGGCAAATAAAATACAAAGAACAAACAAAAGTTATAGTCACTGGAATCCTCCAGGCTAAGTACGTTACCAGCCCACAGCACGGATGGTCCTAACCGTCCTCTGCATATACGCCGATCCCGGCGTATGCCAACAGAGGGCAGAAATGAAATGGCCGACAATGCCAATCGGTAGGCTGTGAGGGGCACGAAGAGTGTTGGGGAGAATCGAGGAGTCAGGGAAACACCCAGCCGGGGTCTCTACCTGAAGGGAGCAGCCGCTCAACCTCTTCCTCAGACTGCACCGGGACGCGGAGTCACCTCCTGGTGATGCGTCACCGATACCCCAATCACAAGCAAGAAGACTGAACCGAGAGCAGCCGCTCGATCGATCCTGTGGACTTCCGAGTCTGTAACGCGGCAAACACCTCCTGGTGTGCGTTACAGCTGGCAGTCCCTGTGTCTCTGGTCGGGCTGGGAGTTACGACTCCAACCAGCAAAAGCGCCACTGCGCTTGGACTCAGCCGAGTCAAAAAGCGAAGCTCAATGGTTGACCGGTAGAGCTTCCGGGTCCTTCACAGGTGACGATGGGGCAAGACACGGCCCAGGGAGTAACGACTCGACCTACCTCCGTTCTTGCCTTACTGGAGCACCACTCCGGAACACTGCTCTTCACGAAGCAGGTACGTCGGTGTAAACACAATATCCGACAGCCTTGTACCTCCCGGTTCCTCCCTTTATAGGGCGTGTTTTCCTTGAGTTATGTAACAGCTCTCCTGTTTACATAAGGGCGTGTTTCCCTTGAGTTATGTAACAGCTCTCCTGTTTACATAAGGGCGTGTTTCCCTTGAGTTATGTAACAGCTCTCCTGTTTACATAAGGGCGTGTTTCCCTTGTATGACAGGAATTCTTGACAGTACATCCTCCCTCTCAGCCGCTCCCCACGGGTCCAGCGCTGGCAGGAAAACGCCGATGGAACAAGGAGACCAAGCGCGGAGCATGAACCCCTTCAGCCGGTTCCCATGAATGCTCCTCCGGGCCATAGCCTTTCCACGCAACCAGGTACCACAGCTTCCCCCTGCGCCATTTGGACGCCCGTATGCCCGACACTTCATACTCCACCTCCGACTCCACGCATACCGGCCTAGGTGTCCCAGACGGCTTGGAGGGTGCTGGTTTGAGCAATGATACATGAAAGACAGGGTGTATCCGCAATGACTGGGGCAAGCACACCTTCACGTTCACGGGACCCATACACTTGGTAATTCGATAGGGGCCCATGTACTTGGGATGGAACACACTGTTCTTTCGAAACCTCATGTTTCTTGTGGATATCCAGACGTAGTCTCCAGTGCGGTACAGTGGCCCGGGCCTTCTCTTCCTATCTGCCGCAGCCTTGTATCTTCTCTTGGCCTCTATTAGGACAGCCCTTGAGCGCATCAACGTGTCTTTTATGTGTGCCACCCTGTCCGCTGTGGCGGGAATCCTGTCCTCTCTGAACGGATGTAGAAATGGCAAGAACCTGGGATGTTGGCCATAGTTGCTATAGAACGGAGATGACTGTGTGGAGCTGTGAGTGGCGTTGTTATAGGCTATCTCTGCAACCCATAGCAAGTCGACCCATTCTTCCCTGCCCTGGTCCACAAAACATCGCAGATACTGTTTGAGCGTTTGGTTCAGGCGCTCGGTTTGGCCGTCCGTTTGAGGGTGGTAGCTGGTGGACAGGGCGGTCTTAACATGCAGCGCAGTGCACCAAGTCTTCCAGAATTGCGCAGTAAACTGCGACCCCCGGTCCGACACGATCACCCCAGGTAATCCATGCAGTCGTACCACATTCTTTAGGAGTAGTGACGCCAATTCCCCGGCCGTAGGGACTCTCTTGCAGGGGATGAAGTGCCCCATTTTCGTCAAGTAATCCACCACCACCAGTATTGCCGTCATCCCCTGGTCTACCGGTAGGCCCACCACGAAGTCCAGTGATATGCTATCCCATGGTCTATCCGGGGTCGGAAGTGGATGTAAGAGCCCTTGGGTTCGGCCATGGTCGGCCTTCATGGTAGCACACGTAGGACACTCCTGTCCCCACCTCCTGACATCCACTCTCATGGTTGGCCACCAGAAATGCCGTCCCATGCTAGCCACCGTTTTTTCAAAGCCCAAATGACCTGCGCATGGAGAGTCATGGCACCAGATGAATGCTTGTTTCCTTAGCCTAGGCGTGGGTATCAATAGGCACCTGCCCTTCAGGGGTATCCCGTCCTTCAGCTGCCATTCTCTGTGACTGAGGAGCCACCTCCGCCATGCGAATGACCTGATCCCTCTCTTTATTCCCCTCAGGAAAGTATCCGGTTGGATAACCCCCAATACCATCCTCGGGGAAATGATGGAACACTCGGTTGCAGGCAATGGTTCCTTAACTGCAGATTGACGGGACAGGGCGTCCGCCTTCCGGTTTTCAGTCCCCGGCCGATATGTGATGCGGAAGTTGAACCCCACAAAGAAGATCATCCACCGCAGCTGCCTGGGAGAAAGGTGTCTAGTGGCCGTCATGAACTGTAGGTTCCGATGGTCCGTGTACACCGATACCACATGTCTTGCCCCCATCAACCAATGCCTCCATTCGGTGAAGGCGTCCTTGATTGCGAGAAGCTCCTTCTCCGCAATATGGTAGTTGCGTTCGGCGTCGTTGAGTTTGCGGGACATGTACGCAACGGGATGAAGCACCCCTGTGTCGTGGTTGCGTTGGGACAAGATAGCCCCCAGCGCCACATCCGACGCGTCCGCTTCCACCACGTAGGGGAGATCCGGATCGGGGTGAGCCAACACCGGCGCCTTACCAAAGGCGCTTTTCAGGGCCTCAAAGGCTTTGTTCGCTTCAGGGGACCAGACAAGCTCCTTGGACTTCCTCAGTAGCTGTGTGATTGGGGCCACCACTCCTGAAAATCCATCTATAAACCGCCTGTAAAAGTTGGCGAAGCCAATGAAACTTTGGACGTCCTTCACGCTTTGGGGCACCGGCCATTCTTTCACCGCCTTGATCTTTCGTTCTGCCATCTCCTGTCCCTCTGGACTCAGCATCACTCCGAGGAATTCCACGGATGTGACGTGGAAGTCACACTTGCTGAGTTTACAAAACAGCATGTTTTCCCTCAGCTTTTGGAGCACAGCTTTGACGTGGTGTACGTGCTCCTCCACACTGGACGAATAGATGAGGATGTCGTCGATATATACGACCACGTAGATATCCAACTCCTCTCTGAATACCTCATTCAAAAAGTACTGAAAGGCTGCCGGGGCGTTGCACAGACCGAACGGCATGACGAGGTACTCAAAAAGGCCGAACCTGGTCTTAAAGGCGGTCTTCCACTCGTCTCCGTCCCTCATGCGCACCAGATGGTATGCCCCTTTCAAATCCAACTTGGTGTAGATACGAGCTTTCTTGACCTGTTCCAGAAGTACACTGATGAGAGGCAAGGGGTACCGATTTTTTATGGTTATCGCATTCAATGCCCTAAAGTCCACACAGGCTCTCAGCTCCCCATTAGCCTTCGGGATGAAGAAGAGTGGCGAGGCGGCCGGAGACTTGGACGGGCGGATGAATCCTAGCCTGAGGAGTTTATCCAGGTACCCCCGGAGATGCACGTTTTCAGGCTCCGTCAGGGCATACAGCCTGCCGCTGGGAACGCTGGCCCCTGGCACCAGGTCGATCTGGCAGTCAAACTGTCTATGTGGTGGTAGCACTTCCGCCTTCACCTCATCAAATACATCCTCAAAACTGTGATAAGCCTGGGGGAGAGCCACATCTTTTTCTGCCGCTGTAGCCACCGTCTGACTCCCGCTCTCATCTGCGTCAAGGGATTCCGTTCTTATTATTATTATTATTATTATTATTATTATTATTTATTTTTGTAAAGCGCATAGTCACCAAGAAGTATCCCAGCGCTAGGAACCCTAATTCAACAGTTCGGCGGTACCGGTACAGTGCAGAGGTGGGGGGGGGGGGGGCGGATGGGAAAAACAAAGACTCCGATTCGTGGGGGGACTTAAGACCTTAGGGAAAGAGATGAGTTTTTAACTGCTTCCTGAAGGGCAGGTATTGCGATTCTAGTCTCAGGTAGCGGGGGAGCGAATTCCAGAGGCGTGCCGCTTGGACCGAGAAACGTCTTCCTCCAGATCGGGCTTTCTTGAATCTGGGGGTGTTGATGAGGTTTTCTGAGTCTGAGCGTAGGGATCTTGTAGTTTTATAACGGGTGATGAATTTGTTAAGGATCGGGGGGCCTTGATTATGTAGTGATTTATGGACTAGGCATAGAGCCTTGAATTTGACTCGCTCCCTTATGGGGAGCCAATGAAGAAGTTTGAGAGCAGGTTTAGCAGAGGTTCTGGCAGGGGTATTTGTGATAATCCGGGCAGCGGTGTTCTGGATTCTCTGAAGCTTGTTGAGAGTCGCTTCCGGAGCGCCCAGATAGAGCACGTTGCTGTAATCAAGCCTTGAAACTATTAGGCCTTGGATTAAGAGTTTTTGGGAATTGGAGGGTAGCAGGGGCAGGACTTTCCTCAGAGATTTCAGGAGACTAAAACAGGTCCCGGCGACCTTCTTTGCCTGTATAGTGAATGAGAGGTCAGTATCAATCCACACGCCCAAACTTTTTACCTCTGTTTTTGGGTCAGGGGGGGGACCCAGACAAGCTGGCCAGATGTTAGGGGAGAGTGAGATACCTTTTGGGCCAAGGAGGAGGACCTCCGTTTTTGTCCCATTTAATTTTAAGGATGACCTATTCATCCAGTGGTGGACCTGCGTGAGGCAGTTGTATAGGTCAGCTGATTGTTGTCTGGGGTGGGACAAGGACACCACTAATTGCGTGTCGTCAGCATAGCTGATAACACTCACTCCGAATGGGGTGATGACCTCCTCCACTGTGGACATATAGATATTAAATAGTGTGGGACTCAGGGAGGAGCCCTGAGGCACACCACATTGGAGGGGCATTTCAGAGGAGCGGGCATTCTTCTCCCAGATCTGGTAGGTCCGTAGGGCCAAGAAGGATGAAAGCCAGGACAGGGCTGTGCCTTCCACACCAACTCCTTTGAGTCTATCAATAAGGAGTTGGTGGTTCACGGTGTCGAACGCCGCACTTAGGTCGAGGAGGATCACTGCCACTGATCCTCCTCCATCCAGTAGTGCTCTGGCCTCCTCCACCGCAGCCAGGAGGGCGATGTCCGTGCCCTGCCCTGGTCGGAAGCCCGTCTGGGAACTTTTTAACCTGTTATTGGCCTCCAGAAACTGCGATAGTTTCCTATTTATCAGTTTTTCAGCAATTTTGCTGACTCCTGGGAGTAAGGAGATGGGCCTGTAATTAGCCAGAATTTCAGGGTCGAGAGTGGGTTTCTTCAATAGTGCTTTTACGACGGCCATCTTCCAACTCGGGGGTACAACTCCTTGCTGGAGTGAAGTGTTGATCAGATGAGTAAGAGAGGGGAGGATTGTAGGAGCTACCTCCTTGAGGATTCGGATTGGAGCGGGGTCCTTAGGAGATCCGCTCTTCAAAGACTTAAGCGTGTTACTTACCTCTTCTGTTGTAACTTGGCCCCACGAAGTGAGACAAGTGGGTAATGTGGGACAGTGGAGAACGTTATCTTCACACGGATTAGCAGGGGGAATTGAGTCCAGAATTGTTTGGATTTTCTCGTGAAAGAAATTAGCCAGCCGCTGGCATTTCTCCCGCTCGGCTTTAGGATCGGACAGGTATCCTGGTCTTTGTTCTGGGGTTTTTATAAGCTCTCTAAGGATAACATATGATTCCTTGCTGGAGCATCCCGCTTTCTCTATTCTTTCCTGGAAGAACGTGCTTTTCGTTTTCCGGATGGCGGTTTTATAGGAAAGGAGAGAAGTAGAGTAGATGTTTTTATTAATTACTGATTTATCTCTTCTCCAGGAGCGCTCTGTTCTTTTGCACTCCTGGCGCAGAGCTTTAAGCTCTGGGGTGTACCATAGGGCAGAAGGTAGTCTTCTAGGATGTTTGAGGGTCGCAGTTTTTGGGAGTAGAGTGTCTAGGGATGAGGTGATCCACTCATTAAACTGTTTGTCCACCGTGGTAGGGTCGGAAGAGAACTCAGGGATGGAGTCTTTAAGAGTGGCGGCCCATTCTACAGGTGATAGTTTGTGCCATCGACGGTCGATTACCCGAATTTTAGAGGTTCGGGGGTACGAAGTGGGAATTTCCCAGGTGAAAGGGACCAGAAAATGGTCCGTCCATGGGAGGGTCACAGGTGACTTGGTGGTGATGGTAGCTATATTGGTGAGGATGGGGTCCAGTAGATGTCCCTTCTCATGGGTGGGCTCGTTGTTCACCAACCGGATATTTAGTGAAGTTAGGTCTTGCCGGAGGTCATAAGCTGACCGATCCGATGGATCCGTGAAGTGGAAGTTTATATCGCCTAACATCAGGAAATTGGATGTAGACGAAGCTAACTGTGATACCGATTCAATGACGGCATTAATAAAATTCCCAGGAGCACCTGGGGGGCGGTAGATCAACAATCCTGCCAGGGAATGAGCTGGAGAGGTTTGGATAGAGAATTCACAGCTCTCACAATCCTCAATGACGGCGTTAGAGATTCTACAGGTAAATTGTTCCCTGAGAATTATAGCTATCCCCCCTCCTCTCCCTGTTGGTCTGTGTAGAGCTTGGGAGAGATAGCCTGTGGGTAGGGCCGTGACGATGTCTGGGTCGGTGCTATCTGACAGCCATGTTTCCGTTAGAAACAGTATGTCGAGATCGTGATCTTGGATTAAAAAATTCAATTCGATAGCATGTTTCGGGAGAGACCGGCAGTTAAGAAGTCCCATCTTAACTGTGGGTTTTGTCAAGGTCAGGGGGGTCGGTTTACAGCGCGAACACTTCGTGAATGTGTTACCTTCGATATGCGTGTGGTAACAGGCCAGGTTTTCTTTAGGTTGTAGGGCGCGTAGAGCGTCTCCCGTATACATCAAACGATCTTGGGGGCCATCTGGCAGAGTCCCTGGGCCTGGGGCCGTCTGGGCCCGGACGGGCCCAGACGGGCTTGCCTTTGGCGCGCCTTCGGCGCGCTGACGGCGCGCCCGCTGCGCCCGTCCGCTGCGCTCCCTGAACTGACACATGATTTATGGACGGGAATTGAGTTGGTCGGAGGTGGGCGTGGCCTCCCGGAGGGGGCGTGTCCTAGTCTCCTCGTTGCCGTTAATGGCGGCTTGCGCGTGGGTCCTGGGTGAACACAGCGATTAGATCAGCTGCTTGCCAGTGCCACAGGTGAGTGCAGGGGGAGGGGTGCAAGGTGATTTTTTAAAAAGTACACAGATACAATAAATTTTAAAAATGACAATCAGGTTGCATAAGCGTCGCTCCCGGCTTCCGCCTCAGGAGAATTGGGTTCAAGTGCAGCTCTCGCGTTCAGAGCGCGCTTTTAACTGTTTTTTCTTGGTCGGAGGTGGGCGTGGCCTCCCGGAGGGGGCGTGTCCTAGTCTCCTCGTTGCCGTTAATGGCGGCTTGCGCGTGGGTCCTGGGTGAACACAGCGATTAGATCAGCTGCTTGCCAGTGCCACAGGTGAGTGCAGGGGGAGGGGTGCAAGGTGATTTTTTAAAAAGTACACAGATACAATAAATTTTAAAAATGACAATCAGGTTGCATAAGCGTCGCTCCCGGCTTCCGCCTCAGGAGAATTGGGTTCAAGTGCAGCTCTCGCGTTCAGAGCGCGCTTTTAACTGTTTTTTCTTGGTCGGAGGTGGGCGTGGCCTCCCGGAGGGGGCGTGTCCTAGTCTCCTCGTTGCCGTTAATGGCGGCTTGCGCGTGGGTCCTGGGTGAACACAGCGATTAGATCAGCTGCTTGCCAGTGCCACAGGTGAGTGCAGGGGGAGGGGTGCAAGGTGATTTTTTAAAAAGTACACAGATACAATAAATTTTAAAAATGACAATCAGGTTGCATAAGCGTCGCTCCCGGCTTCCGCCTCAGGAGAATTGGGTTCAAGTGCAGCTCTCGCGTTCAGAGCGCGCTTTTAACTGTTTTTTCTTGGTCGGAGGTGGGCGTGGCCTCCCGGAGGGGGCGTGTCCTAGTCTCCTCGTTGCCGTTAATGGCGGCTTGCGCGTGGGTCCTGGGTGAACACAGCGATTAGATCAGCTGCTTGCCAGTGCCACAGGTGAGTGCAGGGGGAGGGGTGCAAGGTGATTTTTTAAAAAGTACACAGATACAATAAATTTTAAAAATGACAATCAGGTTGCATAAGCGTCGCTCCCGGCTTCCGCCTCAGGAGAATTGGGTTCAAGTGCAGCTCTCGCGTTCAGAGCGCGCTTTTAACTGTTTTTTCTTGGTCGGAGGTGGGCGTGGCCTCCCGGAGGGGGCGTGTCCTAGTCTCCTCGTTGCCGTTAATGGCGGCTTGCGCGTGGGTCCTGGGTGAACACAGCGATTAGATCAGCTGCTTGCCAGTGCCACAGGTGAGTGCAGGGGGAGGGGTGCAAGGTGATTTTTTAAAAAGTACACAGATACAATAAATTTTAAAAATGACAATCAGGTTGCATAAGCGTCGCTCCCGGCTTCCGCCTCAGGAGAATTGGGTTCAAGTGCAGCTCTCGCGTTCAGAGCGCGCTTTTAACTGTTTTTTCTTGGTCGGAGGTGGGCGTGGCCTCCCGGAGGGGGCGTGTCCTAGTCTCCTCGTTGCCGTTAATGGCGGCTTGCGCGTGGGTCCTGGGTGAACACAGCGATTAGATCAGCTGCTTGCCAGTGCCACAGGTGAGTGCAGGGGGAGGGGTGCAAGGTGATTTTTTAAAAAGTACACAGATACAATAAATTTTAAAAATGACAATCAGGTTGCATAAGCGTCGCTCCCGGCTTCCGCCTCAGGAGAATTGGGTTCAAGTGCAGCTCTCGCGTTCAGAGCGCGCTTTTAACTGTTTTTTCTTGGTCGGAGGTGGGCGTGGCCTCCCGGAGGGGGCGTGTCCTAGTCTCCTCGTTGCCATTAATGGCGGCTTGCGCGTGGGTCCTGGGTGAACACAGCGATTAGATCAGCTGCTTGCCAGTGCCACAGGTGAGTGCAGGGGGAGGGGTGCAAGGTGATTTTTTAAAAAGTACACAGATACAATAAATTTTAAAAATGACAATCAGGTTGCATAAGCGTCGCTCCCGGCTTCCGCCTCAGGAGAATTGGGTTCAAGTGCAGCTCTCGCGTTCAGAGCGCGCTTTTAACTGTTTTTTCTTGGTCGGAGGTGGGCGTGGCCTCCCGGAGGGGGCGTGTCCTAGTCTCCTCGTTGCCGTTAATGGCGGCTTGCGCGTGGGTCCTGGGTGAACACAGCGATTAGATCAGCTGCTTGCCAGTGCCACAGGTGAGTGCAGGGGGAGGGGTGCAAGGTGATTTTTTAAAAAGTACACAGATACAATAAATTTTAAAAATGACAATCAGGTTGCATAAGCGTCGCTCCCGGCTTCCGCCTCAGGAGAATTCCACAATGCAGGATGCAATACGGTGACGTCATTTCGATGCGATGTGTTGGCCAATCCACAAAGGGGTTGTGTTTCTGTAGCCACGGCAATCTCAATATGACGCCATATTGGGGCGCTCGGATGATGTTAAAATCGATTTGTTCCAAATGGTTCCTCCCATATCTCATCGGAAGGACCCCCGTGTGCTGTCCGATGGGCCCCGTCACCAATCGCCTTCCGTCTACCGCATAGACGTCTTCGGGTACTGCTTTGGGAAGAAGCACTAGCCCTAGCCTGCATGCCTCGTTGTGGTCCATAAACATGCCAGTGGCCCCTGAATCCACCATGGCCACAACGGGTATCCACTGGTCATGCACTCCCACGTGCACCGTGATAAACAGGTGTCGTTGTCCCTTAGTGACCGAGTTGGAAAGTGAAGGGATGGATGAGTGACTCCGAGATGCCCCTTCTCTGGTCTTGGAGTCCTCTAGTTTTCCGCCGGTATGTCCACCACGGCTGTTACCGACCGGTTGGCCCGATAACGTGACGTCTTCGGTTTGGCAGGGCATTCACGTACGTAGTGGCCTTTTTTGCCACAATACAGGCACAATCCTTGTTTACGGCGTGACTCTTTCTCCGTGGCTGTGAGGCTCGCTCGTATTGCGCTGATGTCCATGGGTTCTCCCTTGGATGCGGTGGAAGTTTCAGGACTTCCCACCGTCACATAGTATGGAAGGGATTTTCCTTTTCTCCCATGATCCCCCTGTCTTTCACTTAGCCTATGTTCCAGCCGTAATACCAGGTTGATAAGGCCCTCACATGTCTTGGGTTGAGGGTCAATATGAGCCACGGCGTCCTTGAGCTCATCGCACAGCCCTTGATGGAAGAGCGCCGTCTGTTTAGCAACAGGCCACTTGGTTTCCGCAACCAGCCTTCGGAACGCGTTGAGATACTGCACCAGGTCGTTGGATCCCTGTCTCAACTCAAGCATTTCACGGTCCGCCGTGTACGAGTCAGCCCTTCTGTCGAATACCTTCAGGAATTCCTCGCGAAAAGCACCCCAATCACATAAGAGGGGGTCGTCCCTGCTCACCAGAGGTACGGCCCATTGTGCCGCGTTTCCAGCCAAATAGGATATAAGGAAAGCCACACGAGCCTGACTCGTGGGGAACGCCTTTGGTTTGCACGATAAATGTAGCGCCACTTGTGTGAGGAATACCTGCACTGTGTTAGGATCCCCACTGTACCTCTCTGGTGTTGCCAAGGGGATGGCTACCGGCATTTCCACTACTACCGCAGGGGTCTGGTTCGTGAGGGAGGTGCTGGGCGTGAGCGGGTCCAATTGGATAGCATCCAGTCTGGCTTTTACATCGGCTGTTTCTTGCCTAGAGGCAGCCACTTCAACTTGCATGGCCGCTAAAGCAGCCAGCACATCATCAAGTGTTGCCATGTCTGTTATCGACCGGGAGACAGTTAGTGTTATTAAGGTCGGATATTTTGTAACGCCCTGAACGTCTCAGGATCGTTTAACAGACACGACAATGAGGACGCAACCACTTGTGAAGGGTTAGTTCTTTTAATGAAGGCAAATAAAATACAAAGAACAAACAAAAGTTATAGTCACTGGAATCCTCCAGGCTAAGTACGTTACCAGCCCACAGCACGGATGGTCCTAACCGTCCTCTGCATATACGCCGATCCCGGCGTATGCCAACAGAGGGCAGAAATGAAATGGCCGACAATGCCAATCGGTAGGCTGTGAGGGGCACGAAGAGTGTTGGGGAGAATCGAGGAGTCAGGGAAACACCCAGCCGGGGTCTCTACCTGAAGGGAGCAGCCGCTCAACCTCTTCCTCAGACTGCACCGGGACGCGGAGTCACCTCCTGGTGATGCGTCACCGATACCCCAATCACAAGCAAGAAGACTGAACCGAGAGCAGCCGCTCGATCGATCCTGTGGACTTCCGAGTCTGTAACGCGGCAAACACCTCCTGGTGTGCGTTACAGCTGGCAGTCCCTGTGTCTCTGGTCGGGCTGGGAGTTACGACTCCAACCAGCAAAAGCGCCACTGCGCTTGGACTCAGCCGAGTCAAAAAGCGAAGCTCAATGGTTGACCGGTAGAGCTTCCGGGTCCTTCACAGGTGACGATGGGGCAAGACACGGCCCAGGGAGTAACGACTCGACCTACCTCCGTTCTTGCCTTACTGGAGCACCACTCCGGAACACTGCTCTTCACGAAGCAGGTACGTCGGTGTAAACACAATATCCGACAGCCTTGTACCTCCCGGTTCCTCCCTTTATAGGGCGTGTTTTCCTTGAGTTATGTAACAGCTCTCCTGTTTACATAAGGGCGTGTTTCCCTTGAGTTATGTAACAGCTCTCCTGTTTACATAAGGGCGTGTTTCCCTTGAGTTATGTAACAGCTCTCCTGTTTACATAAGGGCGTGTTTCCCTTGAGTTATGTAACAGCTCTCCTGTTTACATAAGGGCGTGTTTCCCTTGTATGACAGGAATTCTTGACAAGTGGAATGTGGTTTTAACCACGTTTCCGTGAGGTAACACAGATCGGGTTGTTTAGAAGAAATTAGGTCCCAAACTTCTGCACTGTGTTTAGATAGTGACCTAATATTACACAAGATATTCTTCCTCCCTGATAGAGTACGATTACTTCCGGGAACCGTACTGATAGCGGGATCGAATAATATAGGGCGGTCAATGCTGTTCGTATCCCGGGTATATATAGTGCACTGAGTATGGCAATATAGGTAAGAAAAAGGCCCTTCTACCTCAGGGTATTCACCTCCCCTGCAGCCCTTTAACGGTTGTGAGTTACATACCCGCAATACCTGGGAATTGTAGGTAACCCTCATACGTGGGGGTCCTTGCGTGTTGGTTGTAGCAACCCCCATGGCCCCAGGCCCCGTCCTGTCGCAGACGGGCGCAGACGGGCAGGTCTTTGGCTTGTCTTCGGCGCCGTCAATGGCGCCCCATTGCGCGCAACCACTGCGCGCTTTGGCCGACGAGGGCTAAATAGCCCTGTGTGGAGTGCTGTTAGAGCGCTAACCGCTCGACTGTTCCGGGGTTACTGGGCGTGTCTTGCTCTTGTCTACCCGCCCTCCGCTCAACGGTATTGGATACCGAGTCGGACCAGGGCGGGTAGGCTGGAACACCGAGCCAAGACAGAAACTGGCCCCTAAAGCCCCTTACAGTACAGGTACGATCGTCAATGCGCTATCAATAAATGTGTAACAGATAGGCAGTCAATTATAATATAATACAACACACAATGAGGATGGTTGTAATTGGATAGGCAAATTAAAAATTACGCCGCAGGTGACTTTAAAATCTTCGATTCTAATCCACAATTTCAATTGCAGAAGACACAAAGTTTCCTAATGAATAAATTCTGGATGATAAAGTGGTCACACTATTGTCAACCACAGCCAAAGCATTTTCCATATTAACCCTGTCAATCTCGCGCAATCTCTCTCCAGCTTCCTGCTGAGAAATCTTCCATATCTCGTTGTATGTTCCATTCAGGAAGCACTTTTGACGTGGGTTTCTGGGACCCAGTAAGAAATCCCTGAGATCCAGGTCATCAGAAAGCAGGGACAAGTGTTGTCACCTGGGAAAGTGTTTAACTAATCTAGGCATAACTTCCCAACACTATAAGATGTTACCACCCCTGCGTGTTCTTTTTGTACATGGTGTAGGTCAGGCCTGTTGATTTTAAACCCTCCTGTGTTACCCAGGAAACTAGACTGACATTTATCTGTGTCTAGAGGACAAACCAACCAACTCTGCTGATCGGGGTCTGATGTATTGTATGATCCGTTGAGGAGCATGGCATCTAATGTATCCTCACTGTACTTTGTTTATTATTTCCAATTTTCAAAGCATACAAATGTGGGAATGCGGGGTATGTTCAAATCGTTTGCCTTAGGTAAACCAAGACATAAAGTCTGTTGCACTGTTTTATTCAGGAAAATCATTTAATGTGGTATGAGGCATGCTCTAAATACCTCTTCGTTTCTCTGATAAAATCCATTCAGGAGTAGAAAAGAGTCACCAAACCAATCCAGAGTACAAGGAAAAGTGATTAGACCTGGGCAATGAACTAGCCCGAGATATTTTAACTATGCATTCCATTAAAAACATCAGGCAAAAACTCTGGGCCCGATTCACAGAACTAACTTAAGACAAAATCCTAAACTTACTACTTTTTGTATTCACAGAAGTTAGGATTTAGTCTTAAGTTTGTCTTAAGTTTGTCTTAAGTCTGTCTTAAGTCTGTCTTAAGTCTGTCTTAAGTCTGTCTTAAGTTTGTCTTAAGTTTGTCTTAAGTCTGTCTTAAGTCTGTCTTAAATTTGTCTTAAGACAAACTTAAGACAAAATCCTAACTTCTGTGAATACCAAAAGTAGTAAGTTTAGGATTTTGTCTTAAGTTAGTTCTGTGAATCGGCCCCTCTGAGTCAGCTACTAAACTGAACCCACAAATGCTTTGATAAAGCAACTTTACATGCTAAAAAGCATGTAACCGATTCACAAAAGTGAACTTTGATAATGAAAAATATCAGGCAATGAGAGAGGTGATGATTTTGGGGTCTCCCCTAACCTAGGGGGAGGACCAAGCAGATGCCTTGAATACTTAGGGCCCAATTCACAGAACTAACTTAAGGCAAAGTCCTAAACTTACTACTTATGGTATTCACAGAAGTTAGGATTTTGTCTTAAGTTTGTCTTAAGACAAACTTAAGACAGACTTAAGACAGACTTAAGTTAGGATTTTGTCTTAAGTTTGTCTTAAGTCTGTCTTAAGTCTGTCTTAAGTCTGTTCTGTGAATACCAAAAGTAGTAAGTTTAGGATTTTGTCTTAAGTTAGTTCTGTGAATCGGGCCCAAAGAGCAGATCATGCTCAACGATTCAGTGGTGGTCTCATCCTCTTAGGACCATCCAAAGCACAGTTATGGGCAAAAATACAATCCCAACCAAAGGCCCTGCAAAGCATTATGGGACGAGATTAGCAGTGGGCAGTGAATATTATAGTATCCAATATCAAAATATTCCGCAAGGGGCAGCAGCTCTCGGGCTGAGCTGAGAGCTAATACTATAAATTCTACAAAGAGCTGCAGTTCAACTAGTCATTGCTAGGTGTCCCTCAAGTCAAATGCTTTTGCATTTGACTCATGAGGGACACCTAGTAACGACTAGTGGAACTGCAGCTTCATGAAAGGGTTTCAATGCTTTTGCATTTGACTTGTGAGGGACACCTAATAACGACTAGTGGAACTACAGCTTGATGGAATAATTTCAATGCTTTTGCATTTGACTCGTGAGGGACACCTAGTAACGACTAGTTGAACTGCTCTCTTTGTAGAAATATTTTGATATTGGATACTATAATATTCACTGCCCACTGCTAATCTCATCCCATAATGCTTTGTAGGGCCTTTGGTTGCGATTGTACTGTTGCCCATTACTGTGCTTGGGGTGGTCCTAAGAGGATGGGACCACCACCAAATCGTGCAGCAAGGTGTGCTCTTTCTTTTCAAGGCATCTGCTTGGTTCTCTCCCTAGGTTAGGGAGGATCCAAAATCATCTCCAAAAGAAGGGAAAGGAAGAACAAACACCGGGATTAGCTCAATGCCTCCTCGTCTGGGTCTAAGTGCTACCACCACCAAGCGTTGTGCAGGGGAAGGAAACGGGAAATACCGGGTGAAGGTTCAGTGATGGGGAATTACGTCAAGAACCACACGTGTCCTAATTCCCCGTACCACCCCACCCCCCCCCCACCAGAATGATCCCTTCAATGCTACTTGCCTTGGGCCACGACCCGGGATCAGGGCCGTGGCGTTGGGACCCGGGGCGTCCTCTCCCTTCTCTGGGCCGCCGGGCTTGTCCGCAATGTATACTGCTCCAGGTGTCTCTGGACTTCCGTCTTCACCTCCGCTGGGCTCCTCTCCCGACTCGTCGCGCTCTCCACTCTTCGGTTTCTCCTCCGTCTCTCCTCCGTTTTCTCCTACTTCCCGCCGCTGTCTCCTTCTGTGTTTGAATCCCCGCCCTTATGTACGTCCGCCTGTGATGACGTCTGGACGTATCTCCCAAGCGCCACTAGACCGCTGGGTTCTTCTGGAGTTTTCCCAGTGTCCAGGCCCGTGTTACTCCACTTTGGGTCCGGTGGACCCTCAACATCCTCACACATCTCCCCCCTTAGGAATGGACATTGGGGCCATTCAGAAGATGAGTGCCGAGACAGGTAATCAACACTGACTTGTTTCGCACCTGGAATGTGTATGGTCTGAAATGAGAAAGGTTGTAAGGTGAGAAACCATCTAAGGATGCGGGAATTGGTGTCTTTATTCTTCGCAAATCAAGTAAGAGGGGTGTGATCTGTTAGGACAAGGAACTTTCTTCCTATTAGATAGTATTGATGGGACTCTATGGCCCATTTGATGGCTAAACATTCCTTTTCTATTGTTGATTAGTTGTTTTCCCGGGGGAACAGTTTTCTGATGATATAAAATAGGGGTTTCAGTTCATCACTGGAATCAGGTTGGAATAGCACAGCACCCAGACCGTGGCCTGAAGTATCAGTTTGGAGGACAAATGTTTGGCCAAAATCAGGACAACGCAACACTGGGGCTGTACATATGGCATGTTTTAGGGCCCGAAAACTATCCTTGTGTGTTGGAGTCCAGGTGTGTATGCGTGTGGAGTGAGCTTTAGACAGGTGATCCGTTGGGGGACTGGCTATGGAAGAAAAACAGGGTATGAATCTACGATAGTACCCTATAAAACCCAGGAAAGAACGGACCTCTCGTTTTGTTGTGGGTCTAGGAATGGTCTTAATGGCTTCTATCTTGTTTACTTGGGGCTTGATATGTCCTTCCTGAATAGTGTAACCTAAATACTGTATCGTGTTTGTACCCAGTAGGGACTTCTTTGGGTTGATGGTAAGGCCAGCTGATCGTAATGTCGAGAAGATGGATTCTAGATGCACTAAGTGTTCCTCCCAGGTTTGGCTAAAAACAACAATATTGTCAAGATATGCTGTGGCATACTCTTGGTGGGGCTTTAAGACATGATCCATTAATCTTTGAAATGTTGCTGCCGCCCCATGTAATCCAAAAGGAAGTACCTTGAATTGGTAGAGGCCCGAGGGGTTTGAAAATGCTGTTTTCTCTTTGGAGTTGGAAGTCAAGGGAATCTGCCAGTACCCTTTGTTAGGTCAAGTGTCGACATATACCTGGCTTTACCCAAACGTTCGACCATCTCGTCTATTCTGGGCATGGGATATGTATCGAACTTGGTTATTGCATTTACTTGTCTAAAATCGATGAAAAAACGCAGACTACCGTCTGGTTTTGGCACGATTACCACCGGGGAGCACCAATTACTCTGAGAGGGTTCGATTATTGATGACTGGAGCATGACGGTCACTTCTTTCTCCACTGCTTTCCTACGGGATGCCGGGATGCGATATGGTTTTTGTTTTACGAGCTTTGTTTCCAGGGACACGATCTCGTGTTGGACCAAGGTGGTTAACACGGGACTGGTGTAAAACAGGCCAGGAAAGGTCTTCATCAAAGCCCCTAACTGGGTCTTTTGTGTGGGTGATAACACCTCCTCAGTGGGCACGATTTGGACTACGGAATCTTGGACAGACAGGAGGGGTATTTCTAACGGTTGGTTGGTACAGGCAAGGTAGGCAGGAGTTCTCGCCAATAGGGAAGGCTGTGATTCCTCCCATTTCTTTAAGAGGTTCACGTGGTATATCTGTTTACCCCCAACGCGTTGGGGCAGTAATACACTATTGATGACTGGTGTCACTCTTTTCTCTACCACATATGGCCCATGCCACTTCATCAGCAACTTATCTTCAGTGGAAGGGAGTAAAAGAAGGACCTTCTCACCTGTTTGAAATTCCCTTAGGTGGCTGTTCCGGTCGTAATATCTTTTCTGTGTCTCCTGTGCCTCTTTCATGTTGTCGTGTACCATCCCCCACAGCTGTGTTAAGGAGGATTTAAGGTAAGCGGCATATTTCAATAGGGGTTTTCCCTCCTCGTCTTTTTCTTCCCACTGTTCGGGCACCATGTCCAGTGGGGTTCTAGGCTTTCGCCCAAACAGCAGCTCGAAAGGGGAGAACCCAGTGGACCTCTGTTTGTGCGTCCGTAGAGCAAAGAGAACCAGGGGCAGCTTCTGGTCCCAGTCCCTCCCAGTTTCTGAGATGACCTTGCGGAGTAGGTTTTTAATCGTTTGTTGTAACGCTCCACAAGGCCATCTGTTTGTGGGTGATAAACCGAGGTCCTGATCCTGTCTATCCCCAGTATCGTGCATATCTGCGCCATCAGACGGGACATAAAAGGGGTCCCCTGGTCCGTTAGGATCTCGGACGGAAATCCTACTCTTGAAAACAGAGTTACCATGGCTTGTGCTCTAGCGGGAGTAGTCATGCTTGAGAACGGAAAGGCCTCGGGGTAACGACTGGCATAATCTACTATAACTAGGATGTAGCGATGTCCTCTGACTGAGGGAGTCAGGGGGCCTACTAGGTCCATTCCGACCCGCTTAAAGCGGATATCAATGATAGGTAATGGCTGTAGCGGGTCCTTTGTGACAACCCCGGGATTTGTGTATTGACAACGTGCACAAGCAGCGCAGTGTTTCGCTACATCTCTGTACACACCTGGCCAGTAAAATGTCTCTAGGAGATACTTTAGGATGTTCTCCTTGCCGTAGTGTCCACCCTCTACATTATTATGGCCCAACAGGAGTACATGTTCCCGCAAGGAGGTTGGTACAATTGGTTGTATTCTAGACTGTGGATCCCCCTTTACAGCTCTATACAACAACCCCCTTTTTACCAAGAGATAAGGTCCTACCTGTTCCGGTGGTTGTTCATGGACCTGCTCCCAGGCGTGTGTGAGAGAACTGTCCTCCCGTTGGGCTGTATGGAAGCTCCTGGGTTTTGTTCCATGATTGTCTGAAAGGGAAAGAGGAAAGGCAGGACATGACAGCTGCGAGTAGGAAAAATCACTTTTCTCCCGTCGTTTCTCCTGTCTACTTTTCTTAACCCTAATGTCTGGCTCTTCTAAATCAATCCCGTTAAAAGGGGCTTCTTGTAACCAGGCCCGGGCATTCCGTTTTGTTTCTTCCATGTATGTCTTGAATTTGGCGTGGTCAGTCCCTATAATGACTGCTTCTGGTAAGGAGGGTATTACACCCACCCTCCGTAGGAGGGGATCGTTGTCTACCTCTAGCAAGACTTCTGCCATGGGGTACGTTTTGGTGTCCCCATGTACACATGTTACCCTCACTTGTTCTGTGTCTCTAATCTGTGGAGGGGCGATCAATGACTCATCCAGTACTGTGACGTGACACCCAGTGTCTAGTAGCGCTTGCCTTTTTTTGCCGTTGAGAAACACCTTTTTTATACAGGTGAGGACCCTTCCCCGTTAGGAAAATCCTGCCCCGGGTATAACCCACCTCCATAGGTTCTACTGATGGGGTACGTTGGGAACATTGCCTGGCTATATGGCCCATTCGGCATAGCTGTAACATTGTGGGCCCTATCCGCTTGTGCCTGACGGTGGGACGGGTGGTCTAAGGACTGGGCGGGGTGGTATCTGGGGCTTGCTTTCTGGTCTAATGGAGGTTCTCGGGGACGGATAAGACTGGGACCGTGTTGGTGAAAGAGGGAACTGGGGCCGTGCGATACCAGCTCTAAAATCAGGAGCCCTGTGAAAGGCACAAGCGATCTCTACTGCTGATGTGGGAGTGAGATTCAGGTGTTGCTTCACCCATGACCTTGTACTAGGCGGTAGGGCGTCCAAGAATTGTTCTAGATAGATAGATTTTTTTCTACTACTTCCTCTACTGTGGATACATGCGGTGTTAGCCATCAGTTGCCAATGTCTCTTATCCGGTAGTATAAAGCCCGAGGATTGTCTCCAACGGACCATTTTTCCTTTCTAAACTTGTTCCTATAGTGTTCCTGATCGAACCCCAACCTTTCAAGAATTGCTTTCTTCACATCGTCATATGCTGTAGTCCCGGCCGGATTGGCTGCTTGATAGGCAGCTTGCAATTCACCTGAGAGAAGTGGGGCGATGTATTGACCCCGCCTCTCCTGGGGCCAAGCTGCTGTGGATGCCACCCGCTCAAACTTCAAAAAGAAATAATCGGGATCATTCCCTTCCTGATATTTTTGGAGGACTGTTCCGGGGACATTCGGACGTACTCAGGTGTTTACTATGGTGTCAGTGAGCCGTAATATGGCTGAATCATGGACCTGCTGGTTAGTAGTGGTTAGGCTGGCCTGATCTTTCAAGGTCCCTTGTAGGGCTTCCCTCTCCATTTGTGCCGCCTGTAACTGTTGTTTGAACACTATCTGCAAGTGTCTTTGTCCTTCGACCAATTGTGCAATGACATCCTCCAAAGGCATGGGCTGTGTCATGGTTCGACTCGTAGGGACAGGGGAGTGATCCCACTTCTGACACCACTTTGTCAGCGGCACGATGGCCCGACGGGTGGAAAGGAACAAGGGGCACACACAGTAGAAGTTTTTCAGAGTCTTTCTTTTATTGTATGGCCGTCGTTTATGGGTACGTCGTTTATCAGTCCCATAGACCCGATGGGTCAAACAATATAAACACAATAACAAAAGAATTGCTGGGGATCGTCTTCTCCCTCTTGACCGTCTTCAGGGGCTCGTATTCGGCATTTCCACGGGTCTTGCTTCCTCCCTCGCCTGGGTGCTCCAAAAAAAGGGGTAGGAAGAACAAATACTGGGATTAGCTCAAGGCCTCCCCGTCTAGGTCTAAGTGCTACCACCACCAATCGTTGTGCAGGGGAAGGAATCTGGAAATACCGGGTGAAGGTTTAGTGATGGGGAATTACATCAAGAACCACACGTGTCCTAATTCCTCGTACCACCCCACCACCCCCACCAGAAGGATCCCTTCAATGCTACTTGCCTTGGGCCACGACCCGGGATCAGGGCCGTGGTGTTGGGACCCGGGGCGTCCTCTCCCTTCTCTGGGCCGCCGGGCTTGTCCGCAATGTATACTGCTCCAGTGGTCTCCGGACTTCCATCTTCACCACCGCTGGGCTCCTCTCCCGACTCATCACGCTCTCCACTTGTCGGTTTCCCCTCCGTCTCTCCTCCGTTTTCTCTGACTTTCCCGCCGCCATCTCCTTCTGTGTTTGAATCCCCGTCCTTATGTTCGTCCACCTGTGATGCCGTCCGGACGTTGTATCTCCCCAGCGCCACTAGACCACTGGGTTCTTCCGGAGATTTTCCAGTGTCCAAGCCATGTTACTCCACTTCTGGTCCGGTGAACCCTCGACATCCTCACAGTCTGGTACCCACATTCTCACCCCAAACAGGATCTCATAGGGTGCACAACCCCCAGGGATTTTCTTGGCATAGTATTACGTGCCCTATGGACCCCGTATAGGTGATTCACCCAACTGCAACCCAAGCCTAGTTCCCTAGCTGTTAAGGATTGCAAGACCACTGACTCATTGTCAGTGAAATTGCTCTCCCTCCCTCGCAGCTCCACCATTAAGTGAGGCCTTCCCCCGAGCCCCTGCACTCTCGAGTGGAGTGTTGGTGTTCGAGGCCCTCCTCCAACTGCAGGTTTCACCTGCGCCTCATCCCTGGTGGTCCTGTGGACCTCTGTCTCCATTCTCTCGCTCTGCTTTTTCTCTCCTTTTTCACTCCTTTTTTCTCCCCCCCTTCACTCTCCTTCTGGGTCTTTCCTCAGTTTTCTGTCGTTTTCCCCTCATTTCAAGCTCCCCCCTTCACTCTCCTTCTGTGTCTTTCCTCCGTTTTTCACTCGTTTTTTACCCTCATCTCAATCTCCCCCTTTCACTCTCCTTCTGTGTCCTCTGTGTTTTTCCTCCACTCTTTCTTGCACTTTTGCTGCCTTATTTGCACTTTTCTCTCTCTTTTTGCCTTTTTCAGCCCGTTTTTACCTGCCGCTGCTGCCACCGTGGCCCCTCTCCTCCATCACGACCACTGCGACCAGCCCAATCCAGCTCCCCTCTCCGCTCCGGCCTCCCAGCTGTCCAGCCCTCCCTGACCCCTACTTAATGGCGGCCAAAGGCAAGCCCGTCCGCGACCCGACTGTGACCAGTGCCAGGAACCCTGGATCTCTGCACTGCCAACGCTATGACCCAGCGGCACTCCACGCTCTCAACCCAGGCCGCAACAACAACTGCAAGCTAGCATCACCAACCAACACCCACGGACCCTTCAGC
Source organism: Triturus cristatus (assembly GCF_964204655.1). Lineage (NCBI taxonomy): Eukaryota > Metazoa > Chordata > Amphibia > Caudata > Salamandridae > Triturus > Triturus cristatus. Next base: position 1,146,706,112 of record NC_140580.1, on the reverse strand, counting down.
TGTCACCGCTGCCGGCACACCTGCAGCACTGCCAAGACCACGTACCCAGTGCAACCTGCCCACAGGAACACAACCGAACCAAAGACCCTGCAATGCATCCTCCTCAACGTCCGATCCCTCCACAAACACGCCACCGAAATCCGGGACCTCCTCGACAGCACCACCCCGGACGTAGCATTCTTTACCGAAACCTGGACCAACACCACCTCAGGACCGGACATCGCCATTCCCCAAGGATACAGGATCTCCAGGAAGGACCGCACCACCCGCCCGGGAGGAGGAATCGCCATTGTCCACAAATCTACCCTCCACCTGAGCACACTTCCCGACGAGTCCACAGACCTGATGGAACACCTTCACTTCAAGATACTGGCCAGCCCTACCTCTACCCTCCGAGGAACCCTCATCTACCGACCCCCTGGACCCCGCAGACTTTTCGCCAACTCTATCACGGACATCATCTCCTCGTACGACATCGCGTCCACTATCTACACCCTACTGGGAGACCTCAACTTCCACCTCGACAACCAACTGGACCCCAGCACCACATTCCTCCTGGACAACCTCCACAACATTGGACACTGCCAGATCGTGACTGAACCTACGCACTCAGCAGGACACACCCTCGACCCCCTCTTCACAACAGGAAACTCCATCACCTTCAGCCACACCACTGAACTCCCATGGACTGACTATCGATGCGTCCACTTCACCTTCAGAACACCCACCATCCACAGACACCAGCACCTGCTCCCACGAAGAAACTGGACCAGAATCACCGAATACCAGCTAATCTCATCACTGAGCAACTCCACCCCAACCATCATGGAAAACGACGACCCCAATACCGCAGCCCGAACCCTGCACAGATGGATCGCCGACAGCGCCAACACTATAGCCCCCCTCAAGGAAAACAACAACACCCACGCCAAGAAAGCTAGAGGGTTCACCACCGAACTTCGAGAGTCCAGATGCACTTGCCGCCACCTCGAAAAGGCCTAGAGGAAAACTAAATCCACAGAAGCCCACAACAACTTCAGAGCTGCCACCAACGCCCACCACCAACTCATCAGAAAAACGAGGAAAAAAGCGATTGAAGACAGAATCTCCACTCATGCACACAATAGCAAAGAACTCTTCAACATCATCAAGGAGTTCGCCCAACCCACCAGCGAGTCCACCGACATCTCTCCCTCACAAGACCTCTGCGACAAACTCAGCACCTTTTTCCACCACAAAATCAAGAGCATCTCCGACAACTTTGACGAAGACAACCAACACACTGAACCCTCACCAACCAACCCGACACCCTGAAGCCAGCGATCGACAACTGGACAGCCCTTACCACCGAAGACACACTGAAGACGATGAAGTCAATCCACTCCGTGGCCCCCACAGACCCCTGCCCCCTCTACATTTTTAACAGAGTCGCCGACACCATCGCGCCCATGCTCTGCCACACCATCAACCGCTCCCTGGCAACTGCCTCGTTCCCCGATGACTGGAAACACGCTGAGATCAACCCCCTCCTGAAGAAACCCTCGGCGGACCCCACTGACCTAAAAAACTACAGACCCATCTCCCTGCTCCCGTTCCCAGCTAAAGTCATCGACAAAGTAATCAACAGCCAACTCGCCACATTTATCGAAGAGCACAACATCCTCGACTCCTCCCAATCCGGCTTCAGAAAAAACCTCAGTACGGAAACCGCCCTCCTCGCCACAACAGACGACATCCGCACCTTACTGGACAAAGCAGAAACAGCAGCCCTCATCCTCCTCAACCTCTCAGCGGCGTTCGACACAGTCTCTCACCGCACCCTAATACACAGACTCCATGACGCAGGGATCCAAGACAAGGCCATCGACTGGATCCGCTCCTTCCTCTCCGGCAGAATGCAGCGGGTCAGACTCCCCCCCTTTCCTCTCGGACCCTACACTTACCACCTGCAGAGTCCCCCAGGGGTCCTCCCTCAGCCCTACGCTCTTCAACGTCTACATGGCTCCGCTCGCCCCCATCGTCAGAACCTACGGACTCAATATTGTGTCATACGCTGACGACACCAAACTCATCCTCTCCCTATCCAACGAACCCAACACCGCCAGACACAACTTTCGAGAAGGCATGGAAGCCGTCGCCAAATGAATGAAAAACAGCTGCCTACAACTAAACACCAACAAAACGGAAGTACTCAGCATGGGCCCAAACCCTGACGCCTGGAATGACACCTGGTGGCACCCCGCCCTCGGAAGCCCGCCCACCCCCACGGACCACGCACTCAACCTTGGAATCATCCTGGACTTGGAGCTCAAAATGGACCAACAGATCAACTCCGTCTCGTCCTCCTGCTTCCACACCCTCCGCCTCCTACGTAAGACCTTCAAATGGATCCCACTCAAACACAGAAAGACCGTCACTCATGCCCTGGTCACCAGCAGGCTCGACTACGGCAACGCACTCTATGCCGGATTAAACAAAAACCTCACCCGCAAGTTACAGAACATCTAAAACGCCGCTGCAAGACTGGTCCTCAACCTGCCAAGACACTGCCACATCTCCCAGCACCTGCTCACACTCCACTGGCTCCCCATCGGAGCTAGAGTCACCTTCAAGATGCTAACCCACGCTCACAATGCCCTCCACGACACCGGACCAGCATACCTGAACAGCCAACTCAAATTCCACGCACCCCAAAGGACCCTATGATCAGCCCAGCTCTCCTACCCTGCGGTCCCCACCAGAAAGACCAGATCAGGAGGCTGCTCCTTCTCCTTCAGCGCGGCCAGAGCCTGGAACGACCTTCCGCTCCACCTCAGACAGACATCGCTCCCCATCTTTGCAAGAAACCTCAAAACCTAGCTCTTTGACAGACCCCCTCCTTGATGGACTGGAACCTGCGACCATGCCCCCCCCACTGCCCTTTAGACCCTTATGGGTGAGTAGTTGCGCTTAACAAACACCTAATTGATTGATAAGTCCCAGTTCTTTCTCTCAATGACCGAATTTCCCTCTGGAAGGTAGGGGGAGGAGTACTGCAAGGTCACATCCAAACTTCCCATGGCTTCTTTGTAAGCCTGAGAGCTAAACGCCGGACCCTGGTCGTAATGTAGTGTGCCAATTGCGTATGTCCTGATAAAGACTGGCAAATCCTTTATAACAGTTTGGGCATCAGCCGAGGGCTGGGGCCATACACAGAGGAATCAAGAGCATGAATCCACTGCCACCAAGATATACTTTTAAGCCCTCGTCAGAGTGTAAAGGGCCGCAGTGAACCAAATAGACACATGCAAGTGGTTTGTCTGTGATCAATAAAGGTGTTTGCGGTGGACGTGCTATAGTGGAGCCTTTCATCTGCTGTCAGATGTCGCATTTAAGGACAAAGTCCTTGGTCTGTTCAGTGAGACCTGGACACCAGTAGTGCTGCTTCAGTAATGAAACTGTAGCATTTATCCCTGCATGTGCTGAACCCAGACCCTCATGTGCAGCTAGTAGCAATCTCAATCTGCGATCACTGTTTGATATTACTCTATCCCCCACTCCTTGAATTTGAGCTTATGGAAAATGTTGTGCATCTAACTTGTAGGAGTACTTGAGAGAAAAGCCTTTCGGCAGTGCTGAGCTGTTGCGCTTGGCATTGACAGCTATCATAGTTGCTCCATCTATTCTCATGCTAGAACAAGTAATTGCAGCAATGGCAGCAGTCGCACTGTTGCCTTGGCGGCTTCATCTGCCTTTGAATTTCCTTCAACGGGAACACCAATACACTGAAGACTCAATGTATGAATTACATGAACCTTTGTCAGGCCTTCATTCAGCTTTGCCACTTGTTCCCAAAGCATCTTGTGCTTGATTGTACAAGCCTTCGAATCTTGAAACCCATTTTGGCTCTAATAGTGAAGGTATTCTTTGTAAGACTGGACACAGCAAAATGAATCACACACGATACGTGTGGGGAATTTGCGATCCGTATTTTGTAGTGCCAGTATCAGGGCTTTTAGTTCTGCCAGCTGCGCTGTGCAGTCCCCTAGAGACTGTGTTTGTGTTATCCTGGGAAGAAACTTTCCGTCTCGCATGCGCCCTTTTACAATTGCACATGCTGCGTAATATTGTTGTTTCGATCCTACGGCAGGTTGACTAGATCCATTGGTATAAATGATACATTCATATCGATCTAGAGGCATAATTTCATTTGGCAGAGGATATTCTTGTTCGAACTGCAGGAATGCTTGTGTTTGTAATGTAGCATCAAATCTGTAATCTACATCTGTTGCAGTGAGAGAGTTAGCCCACTGACTCCATCTTGGATGTAGAGCTGTAGCATTTGGTAATGACAATTATGCGTTTTCCCAGATCCAGGGCTCTCTCTCGCATTATAGCAGTCTGGATAGCTGTGAGTTTTTTCAGTGGGTGCAAAACGCATTTCCGTGTTTGTGTACAGATGTGATTTGTATGCTATAGGTACTGTATCGCCTTCATTGAAAGTAATGAAGGTGTACCCGGTTGGTCTAGCGACCACGCGGATCTCCAGGTTAGTCATGTTGACACGTGCGTGTAAACGTCTGGAAGCAAGCATGTCAGCTTGTACGAAACGTAAAATATCAGTATGTTCCTCTGTCCAGTGTTGCACTGAAAAGTCAGACCTAATTAAGTCGTAGAGTGGTTTCACCCTTTCTGTGTAATCCAAAATGAAAAAATCTTAAAATAGATTGTAGTCTATTCAGAGTTGTTGAAGGCTTTTACCTTCACTTGATAACTTGTATCCCAAAACCAGGACACTGAGGTGGGCTAGTTCAGATTTTTTCTAATTGAATTTGTAGCCCAGGTCAGCAAACCCCACTATTATGTTGTTTACTCTAGCCAAATGTTCCATTAATTCATCGTCCTTCAGATAAATATCATCTACATAGGACACCGCTTCCTCATCAATAGTTTGAAGTAACTTTGTTACTCTTGCTGAGAACAGCACAGGGCTATTCTTATACCCTTGTGGCAAATGACAAAATTGTCGCTGAGACTCTAGCGCTAAAAATGCGTCAAATATCTACTTCTAGGCTCTATATTCTGGCAGAAAAAAAACATATGAGATGTCTAGGGTTGTTTTGTATTTTTTCCGCACAATGTTATTTATCAGTGCAGCACTGTGTGCATTCTGTACTGCTAATGTGCATGTGGATACATTTAAATGTCTGTAGTCTAAGACTAAACAATATGAATTGTTGGGTTTCATTACGGTAAACAAAGGATTATTCATAGATGAGGTGCAATTCTCTATTACACCCTGGTACTCAAGTTGATTTAAGATTTCTTTGACTTGTGTCTTTGCTTCATGTTTAATTGGGTACAGTCTCTGCGGTTGAGGAATCATTTTTAATTGGATCTCGTGATGAGAAGACTCATCACCCCACCCAACATGATTGCGGTATAGAGCAGGCGCTAAAGCTGACGCCCACTCCTGTGCGCATACATTTTTAACTGATTCTGCTATGAGGTTGGAGAAAGCAGGTAAAATTACTTCTTCCCCCATTGGGCAATCTTTTACGAACTCAGGTGGCCAATCTTTTTCAGCCAAAAGAATGTTGTAACCAAGTGTCAGGTCCTCTCAAAAGAGACCCTTCACTGCTCTTTGTATGTCCCCTTCTATTTGAAGCGTTATTCTGTATAAACGATGTGGGACACTCACTCTCGTATCCGGTGTTTACACTGTGATATACTCACAAAGCGTTACTACTTCCAGAAAATCCATCATGTTCTGGTGTGCTATTGTGACTTCTGTGCTGTCCAGCATCGTCACTGCCCATTGCTCGTTCAGAAGCAGAGTCTTCAGCAGCCTGGGCATCTCTGGTCTTAATCCTTGCTACTTTTTTATTTTTAAATTGAGGTTTCGTAGATTTTTGTTTATACTCATAATTGATGATGTTGTCTGAAGAGCCACGTGTCTTCCTTTTCGGCTTTGTTCGCTCTTCTGATCCTTGCTCTGACTGTCCTCCTCTCTTCAAGCATTTCTGATTGATCCTGAAAGGAACTAGCGGAACGTGCATCATTATCCTGATGTCTCTCAGGCTTTCTAATGTTATCACTGTTTCTGAGATTGTATCTCTTTTCAGTGTGCTCTGTTGAGGAAACCCGATCCGTGATTGTTGTTTATTTTGTTTATTATTTTTTGGTTATTATCCCATTTCGTTTTAGAAGAATCAGGTGCTTGCTTAGTGTTATCCTTTTCAGAATTTCCCTTAACCACTGGTTTCCCAGGTCTGGCTCTCAGATTCTCTTCCCAGAAAAGCGTATGCTTGTGCGATAATCTTAGATAACTATCTCTCCTGTTGTATAGGAGCGAATTCCCTCAGGCATTGGCGTATAGCCATCGCAGCTACTCCCTCTTTTATGCTCCTCAACATAAGGATGAAACTACTAGGCCATTTTGCCCAAGTCTCAGCAATTAAGTCCAGGGCAGGTTCTGTCCCATACTCATTCTGTATTTGTTTCAATACATCCAGTATTACTGCTATTGAAGGAGTATCATGAGTTCTCATGGAAACGACAGAAAAGACCGTACCCCAAGTGGCACAATCTTCTATCGGGGGAGCCATCCCTATTGGCAAGCAAATTGTTAGAATTCTGTGTTTGTCCTGAGGGCCCATATGGGGGAAAGCCACTTCAAGCTTTGCTATTTTTTGTGCTATCCAGAACGTTACTCGTTCCCAACTGGTGGAAATTCTTCCCATTACGACATTCAGCATTTGAGGGCTGATACATGTAGTATTCATTTGAGGTTGTGCAGCCTGGGCAGCCCTCACAGGTTGAACTATAAGTGTTCACATTATATATTGTGTAAGATTTCTGTAATTTTTCACTAAATCTTCATATAGTGTGCGCATTTCTGCTGCTCCTAAACTGTGAACATCGGGGTGTGGTGTATACGAAGCTAAGACCGACCAGGTCGCTCCTGATTTACTGAGCGGACTGAGTCTCACGTTTTCAACGGTGTGGGGCAGGTGCCTTTAAACCAATTAATATTCTCTTGGTAAGTTAACAGGATTTCTATGTCTACATATGGAAAGGATTCCTCTGGTGTCTCATCTTCAATGTAAGTGTGAAACAGTTGCGTGCTTGTGTCTGCAGCTGGGAATGTAACCCAAGAATAAAATACCTCTGTCCTGAATGCTTTGTGTGCCTCATCCACAAAGGTAACCTCTCCACCCGTTGCCCGGAGGCCATGTTCTAATAATTTCATAGTATCTGCCTGTCTGCAATTTTCTGAAATATTAGAGTAGCTTCTTGTACTTCAATGTCGTCTCCATGTTCAGTCATTGTAAAAACAACAACAAAAAAATGTTTTTTTATTAAAATGAATTTATTGAGATTCTGTTTGTACAATATGGGAATATTTTTAATCCTTCAAGCTTGATAAAACCTACAGCCAATACATAAGACGTACCTACTCAGCTTAGGCGGATTCCCTTTTCCCACTACGTACGTCTCTGGTTTAATGTAAGTAGGGAACTACTCAGATTTGGCCTTTAAATAAGTGCCTAACCAACGTTGGTAGCGCCATGTCGTGTTGTTCCTACTAATCCGTAGGATATGCACATTGTTTGGGCAACATAAACTAAGGGCTTGGTGTCAAGACTGTTTCGGGACACCCCCACAGGATATGTTGGCCTATAGACCAGCTAGCTCACAGTGCCACTGTAAGCCCCCCTAACATACCAGGGAGCGAACAGTTTCTGGCAACCCCTGAACATGACAACCTTGATTCCTCAGGAATTGTGAAAACAGTACAGAACCTTTTGCTCAGTCACTCGTGCTCACTTGTTCTCAGAGAAATATACAGAGAATACACAGTGGGACGTTTTCAATAATATTAACTGAACCAGCGTTATGCTTGTATACAATACATGTGCTGCAATGATTAGGAGGCAGAAGCAAATAAAGGAGATTACAAGTAGGCCTGGGCGGTAAATTCCGTTCCGCTCGCATATTTTGTGGAATTTGGGTAATTTCGCGTTCGCAGAGAACGCGGAATTGCCCAAAATTCTGCTTTCTGCGGAATTTTTTGCTTGTCCTCTTTCTCAAAATGCGTGTTCGCAAGATATTTCCCCCCAAGCACCCAAACAGCGTTCGCGAACAGGAAAAAAGCATTGCAAACAAGCAATTCCGCGTGTTCGCGGAATTTCTGCGTGCTCGCAGAGTTTTTTTGCCATTTCGCAGAGCTTTGCGTAGCGCGACTACGCAAATTCCGCCCACCCCTAATTACAAGCACCAAAAGAGTGAACATTAGATACATTTCTACCATGGTGCTGAAGCAATGAATATATGCAGGCATATATGCAGTATGGTAATCTAATGTACTCCTATGATGTGGACCCTATGCTGAGTGTACCAAGAGTGTGTATGGATATAGAGCCAAGAATCCCCCTAAGGACGATCCAACGCCATTACCTGATGGGAGAGAGTGAAGGCCGCCGTCTTGGTCTCGTGTTGGACACCCCTTCTTGAATGTCAGACTAGTGCATGGTGATTTCTCAGCATGCCGGGACCTTCGGTGTCAGAAGTGCCTCCTTTACTAAACTAGCGGGATGCCTATTATTTATAATAAAAAGCAGCCTTTGCGATGTGCGCACTAGATTAGTGATGTTATGGATATGTAGATAGCGCTGTTGCCTCGTGGATGAAGATAGGACGACTGTTGAACCTAATGCGTAGAGAGGCCTAGTACATGATGTTCAAGGCATCGTGATAATGTTGTGCAAAGTTGGATGTGTAAATAAAGTAGATTCAGAGAAACTAATCCAACATTGTCGTGCATTTAAATGTGTGCATAAGTTAATCGCTGAAATGTTATTCTTTAGGACAATGTAAGGAATAAGCTGCCTCACTACATGGACCTAACCTGGGAATATAACAATATCAGACGGTGACGGTGGAAGTAACTTTGGCCGGACAGTCAGATATCAGGTGGTGGCGGGGGGGAGGAACCAGGGCCTGATAGACAGATATCAGTAGATGACAGTGAGAGGAACCAGGGCCTGACAGACAGATATCAGTAGATGACAGTGAGAGGAACCAGGGCTTGACAGACAGATATGCGGTAACTGTGAGAGGAACCAGGGCCTGACAGACAGATATCAGTAGATGACAGTGAGAGGAACCAGGGCCTGACAGACAGATATGCGGTAACTGTGAGAGGAACCAGGGCCTGACAGACAGATATGCGGTAACTGTGAGAGGAACCAGGGCCTGATAGACAGATATCAGTAGATGACAGTGAGAGGAACCAGGGCCTGACAGACAGATATCAGTAGATGACAGTGAGAGGAACCAGGGCCTGACAGACAGATATCAGTAGATGACAGTGAGAGGAACCAAGGCCTGACAGACAGATATCAGTAGATGACAGTGAGAGGAACCAGGGCCTGACAGACAGATATCAGTAGATGACAGTGAGAGGAACCAGGGCCTGACAGACAGATATCAGTAGATGACAGTGAGAGGAACCAAGGCCTGACAGACAGATATCAGTAGATGACAGTGAGAGGAACCAGGGCCTGACAGACAGATATCAGTAGATGACAGTGAGAGGAACCAGGGCCTGATAGACAGATATGCGGTAACTGTGAGAGGAACCAGGGCTTGACAGACAGATATGCGGTAACTGTGAGAGGAACCAGGGCCTGACAGACAGATATCAGTAGATGACAGTGAGAGGAACCAGGGCTTGACAGACAGATATGCGGTAACTGTGAGAGGAACCAGGGCCTGACAGACAGATATGCGGTAACTGTGAGAGGAACCAATATCTGACAGTGAGTTATGAAGCAAAAGGTGACAGTGAGAGTAACCAGGGTTTGACAGTCAGATATCTGGTGGGGACGGGGAGGAACCGGGGCCTGATAGTGAGTTAGCAAGCAGAGGTTGACAGTTAGAGGAACCAGGGCCTGACAGAATTATATCAGGTGGTGACAGTGAGAAGAACCAGGACAAGTGGATATCGGGTGGTGACAAGGGGAAGAACCAGGGCATGAAACAGACAACCGGCGGTGACAGTGATAGGAGCCAGGGTCTGACAGTGAGTTAGGAGGCAGAAGGTGACAGGGAGAGGAACCAGGGCCTGACAGACAGATATCTGGCAGTGACTATGAGAGAAACCAGTGTCTGACAGTGAGTTAGGAAGCAGAAGGTGTCTGACAGACCGATATCAGGCAGTGACAGGGAGGAACCAGGGCCTGACACTGAGTTAGAAAGCAGAAGGTGGCAGTGAGAGGAACCAGGCCCTGCCAGTTAGACAGATATTAGACAGGGACAGTGAGAGGAACTATGTCTGACAGTGAGTTATGAAGCAGAAGGTGACAGTGAGAGAAACATGAGTCTGACAGTCAGATATCAGGCAGTGACAATGGGAGGACGCCTGGCCTGACAGTGAGTCCGGAAGCAGAAGGTGACAGTGAAAGGAACCAGGGCATGACAGACAGATATCGGACGGTGACAGTGGGAGGAACTAGTGCCTGATAGACAGATAACAGGCGGTGACAGTGGGAGGAACCAGGGCCTGACAGTGAGCTAGGATGCAGAAGGTAATAGTGAATGGAACCAGGGCATGACAGACAGATATCGGACGGTGACAGTGGGAGGAACTAGTGCCTGATAGACAGATAACAGGCGGTGACAGTGGGAGGAACCAGGGCCTGACAGTGAGCTAGGATGCAGAAGGTAATAGTGAATGGAACCAGGGCCTGACGGACAGATATCGGACGGTGACAGTGGGAGGAACCAGGGCCTGACAGACCGATAACAGGCAATGACAGTGGGAGGAGCCAGGGTCTGACAGTGAGTTGGGAGGCAGAAGGTGACAGTGAAAAGAAATGGAGCCTGACAGTAAGTTAGATTCCAGACTGTGACAGGAACTAAGGCCCGACAGTGAGTTGGGTATTAGGTATCAGGCATCAGACGGTGATGGTGAGAGGAACCAAGGCTTAACGAAGAGTTGGGAAACACTCGATGACAGTGAGAAAAAACAGGTCCTGACAGTAAGTTAGATTCCAGGCAGTGACTGTGAAAGAACCAGGGAATGCCAGTAAGTCTGATATCAGGTAGTGAAAGTGAGATGAACCAAGCACAGAAAATAAGTTTGAAGTTAGGATGGTGATGGTTCAGCATTCTTGAGCGAAGCCAGTGTTGGCAGACAGCTTTTTGGTTCTCAACCCTCCGCGGACAAGAATGTTATAGAAGAGAAAGTGTAGTAGGGCTGCCAGATGTCCACCTTTGCCTTCCAAAATCTAGGTGGAAATTAGAATGCTGCCCATGTGCCCTATGATGAGTGAGTGACTCCATTCACTCTGAGTGAGTGCCTCAGCTCTCTCTGAGTGAGTGCCTCTGTTCGCTCTGAGTGAGTGCCTCTGTTCACTCTGAGTGAGTGACTCAGTTCACTCCTATGAGTGGGTGCCTTCATTCACTCCCATGAGTGGGTGCCTTCGTTCATTCTTGTGGGTGCCTACGTTCACTCTGATGAGTGGGTGCCTGCATTCACACTGAATGAACACACCCACTCATCAAAGTGAATGAGCACACTCACTCTGAGTCGGTACCTCCATTCACTCTGATCAATGGACACCTTTATTCACCCTGATGAGTTAGCACCTTTGTTCGTTCTGAGTGGGTGCCTTCATTCACTTTGATGAGTGGGTGGCTTAGTTCATTCTTGTGGATGCCTCCATTCACTCCTATGAGTGGGTGCCTTTGTTCATTCTTGTGGGTGCCTCCATTCACTCTGATGAGTGGGTGTGTTCATTCACTCTGCGGCGGTGCTTCCATTCATTGTGATAAGTGGACACCTTTGTTCACCCTGATGAGTGGGTGCCTTCATTCACTCCTATGAGTGGGTGCCTTCATTCACTCCTATGAGTGGGTGCCTTCATTCACTTTGATGAGTGGGTGCCTTCGTTCAATCTTGTGGATACCTCCATTCACTGTGATGAGTTGGTGCCTTCATTCACTCTGAGTGGTCGTGTTCTTTCACTCTGATGCGTGGGTGTACTCATTCACTCTGATGAGTGGTCATGTTCATTCACTCTGATGAGTGGGCGTGCTCATTTACTCTGAATGGTCATGTTCATTCACTCTGATGAGTGGGTGTGCTCAATCACTCCGATGAGTGGTCATGTTCGTTCACTCTGATGAGTGGGCGTGCTCATTCCCTCTGATGAGTGGTCGTTTTCATTCACTCTGAGCGGGTGCATCCGTTCACTCCTATGAGCGGGTGCATTCATTCATTTCGATGAGTGGGTACATTCGTTCATTCTTGTGGGTGCTGCCATTCACTCTGATGAGGGGATGCCTTCATTCACTCTGAGAAGGCATGCTCATTCACTCTGATGGGGGTGTTTTCATTCACTCGGAGTCGGTGCCTCCCTTCGCTCATAGTGAGTGACTCCGTTCACACTGATGAGTGGGCGTCTTTGTTCATTCTGAGTGGGTTCCTCCATTCACTCTTATGAGTGGGTGCCTTCATTCACTCTTATGAGTGGGTGCCTTCATTCATTCTGATGAGTGGGTGTTTTCATTCACTCTGAGTGGGCGCCTTTTTTCACTCTGAGTGGGTGCCTCCATTCAATGTGATGAGTGGGTGCCTTCATTCACTCTTATCAATGGACACCTTCGTTCACTCTGAGTGGCTGCCTTTGTTCACTGTGAGGAATGGGTGTGTTAATATACTGTGAGTGGGTGCCTCCATTCACTGTGATGAGTGGGTGCCTTCATTCACTCTGATCAATGGACACCTTTATTTACTTTGATGAGTGGGCGTCTTTGTTTACTCTGATGAGTGTGCATGTTTATTTACTCTGAGTGGGTGCCTCCATTTACTTTCAGTGGGTGCCTTCATTCACTCTGATGAGTGGGTGTGTTCATTCACTCGGAGTCGGTGCCTCCATTCACCGTGATGAGTGGACACCTTTATACACCCTGATGAGTGGGTGTCTTTGTTCACTCTGAGTGGGTTCCTTTGTTTCACTATAATGAGTGGGCGTGCTTCTTCACTCTGATGAGTGGTCGTGTTCATTCACTCTGAGTGGGCGCCACCATTCACTGTGATGAGTGGACACCTTTATTCACCCTGATGAGTGGGTGCCTTTGTTCACTCTGAGTGTGCATGTTTATTTACTCTGAATGGGTGCCTCCCCTTACTTTGAGGGGGTGTTTTCATTCACTTTGAGTGGGTGCCTCCATTCGCTGTGATGAGTGGACACCTTCATCACTATGACCAGTGGACACCTTAATTCTCTTTGATGAGTGAGTGTCTTTGTTCACTCTGAGGAGTATGCATGTTCATTTACTCTGAGTGGGTGCCTCCATGTACTTTTAGTGGGTGTCTTCATTCACTCTGATGAGTGAGCGCCTTCCTTCACTATTATGAGTGATAGAGTGAGTACATTTAAACCCCTCTCTTAGGCACTCTGTCACCTCTGATGAGTGAGTCCCTCCTTTCACTTTGAGTGGGTGTCTTCATTCACTCTGAGTGAGCACCTTCCTTCACTCTTATGAGTGATTGAGTGAGTACATTTATACCCCTTTCTTAGGCACTCAAGCACCTTATTAGCCGGTCTTCCTGGGAAGAGAGAGATTAAGACATGCTCTGCCTTGAATGTGAGGTTGGTCCATTCTTTTTGGTGGAAAGTGAAGTAGTGCCTGTGGCTCCAGGAAGCGCTTGCTTGGGGCAGCACGGAAAGTGAGGCAGTAGGACAATGAGCACATCTTTTGGGCAAGTATCATGTAATGGCTTTGACTGTCTAACTGGGACACAATATATGAATATGAGGCAAAGCGCCTTGAATTGTAGTCACTTCTCTCCTGGAGCTAATGGATGTTGCAGCGCCTGGTATCAGGAACACAGGTGTATGTCCTGAGACTGGTGCCCCCCCCCCCCCTTGGCACCTTTGGCAAAAGACTGCAGAACATGGCAGTGTTCCCACTTGGTGCTGCTGCTAGAGGCACCAGTCACAGCAGGGAATTTGTGATGAAGGTCACCACCCTTTGTAGTTTAGTGATTGGAATGCCAGGCCTTCACAACCTGGCCCCATAGATGATATCAGGTCTGTGGCTTTTAAACACACCATTGTCCCTGCCCAGGCTGGGCCTTGTCCACTCACCTGCTGGACGTTTCCTGGAGCTGGAAAGGCAGACACAGAGACGTTTTAAGGCATGGGCAAAATGTGCACTGGCTATCAGGGGTCCCCCTGATAGAGCCAGCTCTGTTCTCCACACATTGCTGCCCTGATGACATTGAATTATTTTTTAAATCTGAAACATAGATTATTTTAAATACCATTTTCCTTTATTTTTAATACAGGTAATGTGTGGAAGTCTATTACAGACATTTTGCAGAGAAATGCGGTTTGTTTTTCAACACCATGCAACATCCATAAAATAATGTCCTTTTAGATCAAAACAAGACCTCACATATGAGAAATGGGAGTGGGTCTGCTGCTATATTACAATATTGAAAACACACATCACTATCCATAAATAATAAATGGAAACCCATTTAGAATTTGGACCAGTGTGTCTGTGCAGTGTCAGTGACCTGGCCAAAGTAGCACGATAAAGCTGAAATTGGATCATGAATCCAAAGGTGCTCCGAACAGGGGCCCTCAGACTATCTCTTGCCCAGGGCCCTAATAATCATTAAGATGTTCCTGGACAGACACTGGTTAAATGACAGCCCAGATAAGTCATAGGTTCCAGAGCAGCAATGCTTCCCTATGGAAGAATTCCCCCTGCCCCCTCCCTCTCTTCCCCCCCCCCCTTACGGAGACGCTCTTTACCAGTATGTACAGTAACAAGTTTGTGCTTCTACAAAGACTCTACCTTCCAGGTGAAGTTACACCTGCTGCAGCAGTTTCTCCAGATCACCAAGGTGTTGCCACTAACTAGTAGCACCATGTATTGTGAGCACTAATGGCAGTAGTGTGGGCATTAATGGGGTCGTGAGTAGATGGCTGTAGTTCAGTCTACCTGGGCATGAAGACTTCGTTAGTATACGGGCTGCAGGCCCTTCAGCACCAAGCCGCATGTTTTTTATTGGCAGTGCCTCTCTCCACTGCTTAACCGTTCAGTTACCTCTCTCTTTTGGGTACCTGTTCAGTTACCTCTCTCTCTCTCCGCTGGTTACCTGTTCAGTTACCTCTTTCCACTTGTTACCTGTTCAGTTACCTCTCTCCGCTGGTTACCCATTCAGTTACCTCTCTCAGTTGGTCACCTGTTCAGTTACCTCTCTCTCTGCATTTGTTACCAGTTCAGTTACTTCTCACCACTGGTTACCTGTTCAGTTACCTCTCTCTGTTACCTCTCTCTCTCTCTCTCTCTCTCTCTCTCCACTGGTTACCTGTTCATTTTCCTCTCTGCGCTGGTTACCTGTTCAGTTGTCTCTCTCCACTAGTTACTTGTTCAGTTACCTCTAAGCACTAGTTACCTGTTCAGGTACCTCTCTGCACTAGTTACCTGTTCAGTTACCTCTCTGCATTGGTTACCTGTTCAGTTACCTCTCTGCACTGGTTACCTGTTCAGTTACCTCTCTGCACTGGTTACCTGTTCAGTTACCTCTCTCCACTGGTTACCTGTTCAGTTATCTCTCTCTCTGCACTGGCTACCTGTTCAGTTACCTCTCACCACTGGTACCTGTTTAGTTACCTCTCTCCACTGGTTACCTGTTCAGTTACTTCTCTCTCTGCACTGTTTACCTGTTCAGTTACCTATCTGCACTGGTTATCTGTTCATTTACCTCTCTCCACTGGTTGGTTACCTGTTCAGTTACCTCTCTGCACCAGTTACCTTTCTGCCCTGGTTACCTGTTCACTTACCTCTCTGCACTGGTTACCTGTTCAGTTACCTCTCTGCACTGGTTCCCAGTTAAGTTACTTCCCTGCACTGGTTACCTGTTCAGTTACCTCTCTCCACTGGTTACCTGTTCAGTTACCTCTCTCTCTGCACGGGTTACCTGTTCAGTTACCTCTCTCTCTGCACGGGTTACCTGTTCAGTTACCTCTCTCTCTGCACGGGTTACCTGTTCAGTTACCTCTCTCTCTGCGCTGGTTACCTGTTCATTTACCTTTCTGCACTGGCTACCTGTTCAGTTACCTCTCTGCACTGGTTACCTGTTCAGTTACCTCTCTCCATTTGTCACCTGTTTAGTTACCTCTCTCTGTTACCTCTCTCTCTCTCTCTCCACTGGTTAACTGTTCAGTTACTTCTCTCTCTGCACTGGTTACCTGTTCAGTTACCGCTCTCTCTGCACTGGTTACCTGTTTAGTTACTTCTCTCCACTGGTTGGTTACCTGTTCAGTTATCTCTATGCACCAGTTACCTGTTCAGTTACCTCTCTGCATTGGTTACCTGTTCAGTTACCTCTCTGCACTGGTTACCTGTTCAGTTACCTCTCTACACTGGTTACCTGTTCAGTTATCTCTCTCTCTGCACTGGCTACCTGTTCAGTTACCTCTCACCACTGGTACCTGTTTAGTTACCTCTCTCCACTGGTTACCTGTTCAGTTACTTCTCTCTCTGCACTGTTTACCTGTTCAGTTACCTATCTGCACTGGTTATCTGTTCATTTACCTCTCTCCACTGGTTGGTTACCTGTTCAGTTACCTCTCTGCACCAGTTACCTTTCTGCCCTGGTTACCTGTTCACTTACCTCTCTGCACTGGTTACCTGTTCAGTTACCTCTCTGCACTGGTTCCCAGTTAAGTTACTTCCCTGCACTGGTTACCTGTTCAGTTACCTCTCTCCACTGGTTACCTGTTCAGTTACCTCTCTCTCTGCACGGGTTACCTATTCAGTTACCTCTCTCTCTGCACGGGTTACCTGTTCAGTTACCTCTCTCTCTGCGCTGGTTACCTGTTCATTTACCTTTCTGCACTGGCTACCTGTTCAGTTACCTCTCTGCACTGGTTAGCTGTTCAGTTACCTCTCTCCATTTGTCACCTGTTTAGTTACCTCTCTCTGTTACCTCTCTCTCTCTCTCTCCACTGGTTAACTGTTCAGTTACTTCTCTCTCTGCACTGGTTACCTGTTCAGTTACCGCTCTCTCTGCACTGGTTACCTGTTTAGTTACTTCTCTCCACTGGTTGGTTACCTGTTCAGTTATCTCTATGCACCAGTTACCTGTTCAGTTACCTCTCTGCATTGGTTACCTGTTCAGTTACCTCTCTGCACTGGTTACCTGTTCAGTTACCTCTCTGCACTGGTTACCTGTTCAGTTACCTCTCTCCACTGGTTACCTGTTCAGTTATCTCTCTCTCTGCACTGGCTACCTGTTCAGTTACCTCTCACCACTGGTACCTGTTTAGTTACCTCTCTCCACTGGTTACCTGTTCAGTTACTTCTCTCTCTGCACTGTTTACCTGTTCAGTTACCTATCTGCACTGGTTATCTGTTCATTTACCTCTCTCCACTGGTTGGTTACCTGTTCAGTTACCTCTCTGCACCAGTTACCTTTCTGCCCTGGTTACCTGTTCACTTACCTCTCTGCACTGGTTACCTGTTCAGTTACCTCTCTGCACTGGTTCCCAGTTAAGTTACTTCCCTGCACTGGTTACCTGTTCAGTTACCTCTCTCCACTGGTTACCTGTTCAGTTACCTCTCTCTCTGCACGGGTTACCTGTTCAGTTACCTCTCTCTCTGCACGGGTTACCTGTTCAGTTACCTCTCTCTCTGCGCTGGTTACCTGTTCATTTACCTTTCTGCACTGGCTACCTGTTCAGTTACCTCTCTGCACTGGTTACCTGTTCAGTTACCTCTCTCCATTTGTCACCTGTTTAGTTACCTCTCTCTGTTACCTCTCTCTCTCTCTCTCCACTGGTTAACTGTTCAGTTACCTCTCTCTCTGCACTGGTTACCTGTTCAGTTACCTCTCTCCATTTGTTACCTGTTTAGTTACCTCTCTCTGTTACCCCTCTCTCTCTTTCTCTCTCTCTCCACTGGTTACCTGTTCAGTTACTTCTCTCTCTGCACTGGTTACCTGTTCAGTTATCTCTCTCTCTGCGCTAGTTACCTGTTCATTTACCTCTCTGCACTGGTTACCTGTTCAGTTACCTCTCTGCACTGGTTATCTGTTCAGTTACCTCTCTCCACTGGTTGGTTACCTGTTCAGTTACCTCTCTGCACCAGTTACCTGTTCAGTTACCTTTCTGCCCTGGTTACCTGTTCAGTTACCTCTCTGCCTGGTTACCTGTTCAGTTACCTTTCTGAACTGGTTACCTGTTAAGTTACTTCCCTGCACTGGTTACCTGTTCGGTTACCTCTCTCCACTGGTTTCCTGTTCGGTTACCTCTCTCCACTGGTTACCTGTTCAGTTACCTCTCTCCACTGGTTACCTGTTCAGTTACCTCTCTCTCTGCACTGGCTACCTGTTCAGTTACCTCTCGCCACTGGTTACCTGTTTAGTTACCTCTATCCACTGGTTACCTGTTGTTACTTCTCTCTCTGCACTGGTTACCTGTTCAGTTACCTCTCTCTCTGCGCTGGTTTCCTGTTCATTTACCTTTCTACACTGGTTACCTGTTCAGTTACCTCTCTGCACTGGTTATCTGTTCAGTTACCTCTCTCCACTGGTTGGTCACCTGTTCAGTTACCTCTCTGCACTGGTTACCTGTTCAGTTACCCCTCTGCACAGTTACCTGTTCAGTTACCCCTCTGCACTGGTTACCTGTTAAGTTACTTCCCTGCACTGGTTACCTGTTCAGTTACCTCTCTCCACTGGTTACCTGTTCAGTTACCTCTCTCCACTGGTTACCTGTTCAGTTACTTCTCTCTCTGCACTGGTTACCTGTTAAGTTACCTCTCTCTGCACTGGGTACCTCTTCAGTTACCTCTCTGCACTTGTACTTGTTCAGTTACCTCTCTCCACTGGTTACCTGTTCAGCTACCTCTCTCCACTGGTTACCCGTTCAGTTACCTCTCTGCACTGGTTACCTGTTCAGTTACCTCTCGCCACTGGTTGGTTACCTGTTCAGTTACCGCTCTCTCTGCACTAGCTACCTGTTCAGTTACCTCTTGCCACTGGTTACCTGTTTAGTTACCTCTCTCCACTGGTTACTAGAGCAGAGATAGGGCTTGTGACACTCAGCTGGGCTTGCTTGCTTGGTGCTGTCGCATCATTTCTACCGGCCAGGATACGTCACCGCGTTCATGACTTCAACATCAACAAATCCTTTCCTTCCAGACCCGCTCGGCCTGGGAAAAAAACAGGCATGGCCAGATGGATAGAGCGGTCGATCTCAAAGGTGGGAAACCTTATTCGAGCCTCGGCAGGGACGCTCAACATCCTGTGATTCTGGTCAAATCATTTAATCTCCCCGTGCCTAACAAAATGAATGTGTCTGTCTTTAAGGCAACTGGTGCTCATGTAAGGCGCTCTGATATCGTTCGGTCGAGTTCGCGCTATATAAAACTCCCACCCCAAAAATGTAGCCTTATTAGTGAACTAGATAGCTAAAAAAGTGCCCCACATTTGCAAATCAGGCCAGTTTTGAGCTATTTTAGACGGGCTGTGTAAGTATTGTGCAAGGTATGGGTGATCTCCTGTTTGCTGCAGGCAATGTTTATGGTAATATCCAAGAAATCAACAGTATAAACCAGCTCAGTGCCAATAAAATAAGCTCACAAACTGCTAAAAAACTGGCCCTCACACTGACCTGTCAGACCAGCCCATCGGGCACTGCCTTGTTGCCCTGTAGACCAGGCCGACCTTGCTTCCAGATGGCCATGCTATGGTTTTCATGAAGTGCCATGACCCGACCTGGCAGGTTTACTGGCCCCACTGAGGTCACGGGATGTCATTCTGATGGTCATATGATGGGGGAGTACCTCCAAGCTTTTTACCATCTGATAGTAGACACTGGATGCACTGGTTCCTTGTCTGCATCTGCACTGGGGCCCGTTGTTGAAATGGAATTATAGAAATGTTGGTACTCACTGTCCCATACTGCCTGTGTTCTATTGAGAAGTGCGGGTTATCTACCTTTCATATTAAAGAAGCTCAGGCACTCAGTACCTGTGAGCACCTGCCCATTTAAATCACTGACTGGAGCCCACAAATCTGCTCAACGTGGCTCCAACCAGGTAAAGGCCATGTCAGGGTCGGAAACATGGCACAAGGCCTTACGTTTCTGTGGAAGACACTAATGTGTTACAAACACATGCCCACAGCACCTTAAAGTAGGTCCTGACCACTGATTGATTTCCTTTACTTAATCTAGAATATTAGAAAAAAACTGCTGTGTTTTAATATTGTCTGAAGGCATTCAAAGCATGTTTGTTTGGTTTAGGACGGCATCCATGTTTGAGATATATAATGAATATATAATATATACCTCAAACATGTGTATATATGTTCACTGACAAAACAAAGGTTAAAGTAACGCAGGTGACAACATTAACGTTTTGACCTCGCATATTACATCACTCATGACACATTCTATGGCATCATTTATGACATCACTCATGACATCTCAAATGACATCCTTGATGACAACACTGATGACATCATCCAATGAGTTTGCCAGTTTATTTCATAGTTTACATAGTGGCAGTTAACTACCATTACGTTTCTACGTTATTTTGCACTGTCTGAGTCCAGCTAATGGGTGTAAGTGTTTACAAAACGCATGTGCTTCTAATGCATCATAGGTGTGTAGAGGTATTGAACACGTTATAAATCTTTGTACTGAAGAGTAACTGTGTGCAGATGACAGTTCATGATTTGTGTTCAGTACGTTCCACAAATCTTTTTTGGGTTCTGCAGAAATTGTTTCCAACGGGGAAAGATTCTACATAGGAGACGCTGAATATTGTAAGCAGCCGAGAGCTATTAGACAGAATCGTCGTAGCATGACAATTTCTTCATAACAGAAGACTGTGTGCACCAGGTACTAAACCCATGTACGTGTGCTTGTTTCACTTTATAAGGTGGACTATCTGTAACGTTTTTACTGCTGCAGGTAGCATGATCTTTAACCTCTTCAGACCCAGGTTATTTTAAGCGAATAGTGTATTTTGACTAGTGTTGCATAGTGTACACTGTTTTAAGTATGTTCTTTTTAGGTCTCGCCTGACCCAGTGCATGCGCTGGTCTGGCTAGACATTTTGTGAGGGTTCCAAAAAGTGCTACCAGGCCAGCCTAGAGCTACAGTGCATGTGCACGGGCGCGCACGTCGCGCTTTAACGCAATTACATTCACTTTCGCGGCCGCACGGCCTCTTTGATGTTTGATTGCGATCACGTTCTCCGTGAGGCTTCAATAGATTGCAGCAGTTAAAACAAGCATTGGCATAGCCAATAGGTCTCGCTTTTGGGACCTTATAAGTGTTTAGTTATGCAACTGTTGCATGACTAAACACTTATAAGGTCCCAAAGGCGAGACCTATTGGCTATGCCAATGCTTGTTTAATACACTATGGAGTATTTATTTCTCATGAGAGTTTCTCTGCCAGCAAACAGTGGGGTACAGGGTAAACTCTCTCCATAGAGTAAACACGGTTTACAGTGCCCACTTTTCTACTCGTATCAACTTCCTTTTTCAATGTAGGTTCGGTGGCTGAGGGGTTTGATGCAGATAAACTGTTCCTAGTAGGGCATTTGTTTTGCAACAAACGCTGAGTATCTTGAAGAACTTGGTTAACTCTGAAGAGTTGTATACATATTGAACACCATGTGGAATGAAGGTTTCTCATAGATCTGTGGTTGACCCGTGAAGTGTATGGTATAGGGTCAATGTTGCATATAACATATGCTTGCTACACCTAAGGGATTTGTATCCATGATGGCATTAATGATGCTTCATATTCTTCTTTGCTATTTTGCACATCATTTCAGGCCTGGAACGCCATACTAGTTTATAGAGTAATGTGTAAAAAAGAAGTTTGGATGATGTCATCAGTGATGTCATATATTATGTAATATGTGAGGTCACAAGCAGTGCATGGTGAGGGCGTAAGTTATAGTTCGCTCTCTTAACTAAAACTGGTGAATTTCTGCGTGTTTTTGAGTTCAAAACGTTACTTTTCACCTAACTATAACGTTACTTTAACCTTTGTTTTTTTCAGGGAATTTCTAGTTTTAAAAAAAAAACAAAAAAAGATCTTTTTATCACACCTAACTCTAACGTTACTTTAGCTTTTGTTTTTTTCATTGAATTTCTTTGTTTATTTTGAATGTAAAGTAATATTTTAGTTTATTTGCAAAGCCAACCATGCGCAGCGGGGGTCTGTCTGCAGGGCTTGGCCTGGGGGCAGGTCCTCTGGCAAGCCCCCTCAGGTAGCCAACCCCACGCTGCGCATGGCCTTTTGCCATACACAGCAGGGGGTGGTCCACAGGGCCTGGATGCAACCCACCCAGAGGCAGCCAACTCAACGCAGCGCACAGCCTTTTGTCGTATGATATGTAGGGTGGGCCACAGGGCCTGGCTTGCAGTCAGAACCTGACTCCAACTCCCTTCAGGCAGCCACCCGCAGCCAGCCAACCCCACGCCATGCACGACCTTTGGTCCTGCATGGGGTTAGCCACAGGGCCTGGTTTGCAGCCAGACCCTGACTCCAACTCCCTTCAGGCAGCCAACCCCATGCAGCGCACGGCCTTTTGTCGTATGATACGTAGGGGGGGCCACAGGGCCTGGCTTGCATCCAGGCCCTGACTCCAACTCCCTTCAGGCAGCCACCCGGAGCCAGCCAACCCCACGCCATGCACAACCTTTGGTCATGCATGGGGTTAGCCACGTGGCCTATGTTGCATCCAGGCCCTGACTCCAACTCCCTTCAGGCAGCCAACCCCACGCCATGCACGACCTTTGGTCATGCATGAGGTTAGCCACATGGCCTGTGTTGCATCCAGGCCCTGACTCCAACTCCCTTCAGGCAGCCAACCCCACGCAATGCACGACCTTTGGTCATGCATGGGGTTAGCCACATGGCCTGTTTTGCAGCCAGGCACTGCTTCCAAATCCCCACAGGCAGCCAACCACATGCTGCACACATCTTTGGCCGTGTACAGCGGAGGGTTGGTCACAGGGCTTGTCACACCCAGCAGGCTGGCAACCCCACACCATTCACAATTTTTGGCATGCGCAGCGTAGGGTAGGCCTTCGAGACCTGGAGACCCCATCTCCTGAGGCCACAACATATATATTTAAGGGGAGGGGTGCATGCAGCCCACCTGGCCCTTAATTGGCCCGGGGGACCCCATCTCCCGGGGCGAAATACAATAAAAAATGGGAGGGGGCCATGCCACCCCCTTTCACAAGTCTTCTTGGGTCCTAAAGACCACATTCCCCAGGGCCAAAATGTAAGGGGAGGGAGAAGTTCAGCAACCTCCTGAGCCTTCTTAGGCCCCGTGGATCCCACCCCCTGGGTCAAACCAATAAAAATGGGGAGGGGTTATTTTCCCCCCAAGCCTTCATAGGCCCCAGGGACCCCATCTCCTATGGCCGTTCTTTGTTTTAAAGGGGAGGGGGCCTGCATAGCCCCCCTCCCGAGCCTCATTAAGCCCTGGGGACGGTATCCACCAGGGCTATATTTTATTTTATTCTTTTAAAGGGTAAGAGGGTGCATGGCCCTCCTCCCTGAGCCTCATCATGCCCTTGGGACCCCATCCCCCAGCGCCATGGCCCAAGGGAAAAAAGAAGCTCCCTGGGCCAATCAAAGTGCTCCATTTTTAAAATTGGTGCTCCTGCAAGACTCTCTCGAGCCTCTCGTGGCCTCAACTATCTAGATAGAAAAATATTTTTAATTCTTAATTTCTCAAACTACAGAATGGATTTACAACAAATTACAAAGGGCACAATCTGCCTACCAAGATCTAGTTTCCTGCTAAATTTTGTGTAATTCAGTTCAGCAGTTTTTGCTGTAGCCATGCCTAAAGAAGTCTATGGAAAATGCATGGGTATTTTGTGTTTTGGAACTCTACTTTTTTCTTGGCCCCTGCTTAACAGATCACCCCAAAGGTTTCCATTCACAAACTAGGCAAAAAGAGCACTTTTTGGGAACTTTTTGTGGAGATTCGTCAAGCGGTGCCAAAGGTATTAGCAACACAACAAAACACATGCCTTTCTGCTGCTCCCTTACATAGCTTTTGTACTTCATTTCCTCAGCACCAATCAGAGCGCTCGCTCTTAAGGGACTCCCAGGAGCCTCTAACGAGTATGTGAAGGCTCACGGGAAAAACTGGCGTCTCGACTAATCACAGGCCTCCATTTTTTAATTTGCGCTCTTGTGATACACCTGCGAGACTCCTGTAAGCCCATTTACGAAAATATACATATATTTCATACCCTTAATACCTCACAAACTAATGAACGGATTAACACTAAATCACAACAAGCACAGATCGAGTTTCTTGCTGAATTTTGTGCAATTCCGTCTGCGGTTTTTGCTGTAGCCTTGTCTAAAGAAGTCTATAAAAAATGCATGGGGATTTTGCGTTTTGGGACTTCCCCCTTTTTTCTCGCCCCCTACTATACAGGAAGGAGCTGAGATGGATAAATGTTTTTGGGGGAAAGTTTTATGAAGATTCGTGAAACTGGGCCAAAGTTATTAGCAAACCAAAAAATACTCCGTCTATGGATAAGCAGACCCAACTATAACTACTTAGTTGCGACCGACACTAGGTAATTCATGAATATATAAATATGGTCTTGGGGCAAAAAAGAAATTGTTAATCTACGGGGGGACTCAGACCCCCCCCCCCCAGGCACCACCTACTCCCTGGGGCCACATATAAGAAATAAATTGGGGGGCTGCGCTGACCCCCACCGACCCCAGGGACCACCACCTCCCCAGTGCATAAATACATATATAAGAAGGAGTCAGCATGGACCCCCTGCCATGGGGACCACCACCTCCCCGTGGCTTTCCATTGTTTTTAAAGAGGGGGCCGTGAGCCCTGCTCCCGGGCCATTCTGGGCACCGGGGACCACCACCTCCCCAAGGCAGGCCCTGCTAAATCAAAGGAGGGCGGGCGGGCGGCCCCCTCCTGGAGCCAATAATGGCCCTGGGGACTGCCACCCCCCAGGGTAGGTGCATGCTAGGTCCAGGGGGGCCCAACCCCAGGACATAGCTGTTTGCTGTGGCTTGGCAAGAGCTTTGACAGCTCATACCAAGTCACAGCAAACACTCCACTTCCAGCAAGTGAGAGATGATTAATGCTCTCGCTTGCTGGAATTGGAGCTTTCGTCTGTTGGCTGTCAAACGGGCAGGGAAACAGACTAAAAGATTGATCTGACAGACAGGGAGCTATATGCTCCGCAGCTCTCTGTCTGTCAGAGCAATTTCTGACTCCTGCAGGAGGCGGGGAGGTGGCAGGGACCATCATGCCATTGAGGCTTTCCCCGCGGTCCCCAACGTAGGTCACTGGGTGGGACTAGGACACCCAAAATCAAGGTCCGGCCTCGGGCAATAGGCCCGCAGAGCCGAAATCAGTTCAGGGAGGGGGGACGTGCAGCCTGCCCATTAAAAGTATATATTTTTATAGGCCTTGGCCCTGGGGATGGGATCCCTTGGGCTGAAACCGGCCTGGGGAGCCACGTGGCTCGCCTCCCCCTTTGAGAGAAGGCTGGGCCCTGGGGAGGGGGTACCCAGGACCATATGTCATCAAGGAGGAGTGGTGCGATCCCACTCCCACTTTAATGAATGTATTTGGCCCTGGGGAGGTGATGATCCCTGGGGACAGGGCATCCATGGGCTCCCCCACACAATTTTTAAAATAAAAGCCATAGAAATGCCCTTTGCGCCCCCCTCCTTTAATTTTAAAATATATGGAAATGACCCCGGGTCCTTGCCCACCCTGGGGCTTTTTCCTAAAGAAGTGAGAGACTGCACTTGTTTGTTTTTTCCTTTATTTTTGCCACGACACGCACCCACTGAGAGACATATTACCTCACTCACAGACCCACTGGGACACTCAAGCTTCCACTCACAGAGCCAATGAGACACTTATGCTCCCACCAACAAACAACCTCATATACTAACGCACCCACTCATAGACCCACTCAGACTCACACACCCACTCACAGACCCACTCAGACTCATGCACCCACTCACAGACCCATGCACGAACTTACAGAACCACTGAGACACTCGCGCACCCACTTAAACCCACTCAGTCATGCAGCCACTCCAAGACCCATTCAGAGTTACGTACTCACTCACAGACCCACTCAGACACACACACACAGTGAGACACTCATGCACTCACTCTCAAATGTTACAGGTTGGAAATTAAATTTTAAACCTTAGACGTTAACTATAAAAACCAAAGGTTACAGGGACATTATAATTAGGATATAGAATTTAAAAAATTTGTAGAACTTCACTGAAAAAAACAAAGGTTACAGCGACAATATAGTTAGGAAATAGAATTAATAAAATTTTTGAAATTCACTGGAAAAGCCAAAGGTTACAGGAACATTATAGTTAGGCTCAGATTTCACTTGTACAAAGCCAGAGAAAGCAGTTGTAGTTACCTGACTAACTATAACTTACGGCCCGTGATGCACTGCTTATGACCTCACATATTACATCACTCATGAGATGGTCAGTGACATCACTGATGACATGGTCAGTGACATCACTGATTTCTCAAATTACATCACTGATAACATCATCCAAAGAACCACTCACACACCCACTCACACCCCAGTACAACCTCCCATACACCCACTCCCTCTCACACAACTACTCACATACCCATTCTCAGACCCATACTAGTACTCACACAACCAATCACTCAACCATAGAGCCACTCACACAACCACTCACTCATACTGCCACTAAGGCACCCACTACCTCACCCATACAACGACTAATGCACCTACTCACTCACCAATACAACCACTCACACATCCAGTCATACAGACACTTCTCTTCCAGGGGATCCTCATCATAAGCATATGAATATTCCCGCCCATGCATGGGGACCACGGAAAAAATATATACATATATGTGAGAAACATATATGAAGATATATATATATATATATATATATATATATATATATATATATATATATATATAATCACAAATGCAGCCATCCATATACAAAAGAGAAGCTGCGCAATGCTACAGGAATTTCCTTTGCACACAAATATACATTCAACAGCAGTGAAGAAAACAAAGAGCATTTGAACTGCTTTAATGTGCAGCAGAAAAGACATACTCCTGCAAAGAGGAATGACAGCATTGCCAGCTCACAGGCTGCATTGCATAAAACACTCATTGTGAAAAGCTGCAAAGCTAACCTCATAGAAACACATAGGAATAAAACTGGCAC
The DNA here is from genome assembly GCF_964204655.1 of Triturus cristatus. Taxonomy (NCBI): domain Eukaryota; kingdom Metazoa; phylum Chordata; class Amphibia; order Caudata; family Salamandridae; genus Triturus; species Triturus cristatus. The sequence goes on along the minus strand of NC_140580.1, from coordinate 1,146,678,803 downwards.
TGTGCCGTTAAGGCAGCCATGACCCCTAGCTTCCCATCATGCCTCAGGGGTGACAGGTCAATTGTTCTTTCCGGCTCCTTCTTTCAGGACCCTGGTTACTTCAGCTCTTGCTTTTTCTGATTTCTGTCAGAAAATATCTACTATTTTTTAGCCAAAAGGTAACTTCATTAGACATCTTTGGGCTTTTAACCCTTTCGCTGCGGCGGGAATTCCGCCGCAGCGCTGGGGGGTGCGGGGGAGCAGCACGGTGGCGCTGTGCTTATGACGGAGCCGCTCCGTCATGAGCCACGGTTGAGCTGTGCTCATGACGGAACGGTTCCGTCATGACTCCGCCCATTTGCGTTGTCCCCCCGCACAGGCGGGGAAACAGCGCCGCGTAGGCGGAGCGGCCGCCAACGGCCGTGACATGACGGAACCGTTCCGTCATGAGCACACGGCAACCGTGGCTCATGACGGAGCGGCTCCGTCATGAGCGGGGAAGGGGTTAAAGTCATTTTCTACTTTTTTTGATAGAATTAGGCATTTTTTCCACTCAGAAATGCCATCTCCCTTTGACTCTTGCCCTTCCTGTGGCAAAAAGAAGGCTAGATCAGACTCACATTCTGTCTGTATCCTTTACCTTCCTGAGGATCATGATCCTAAGACTGGCAAACTTTGTCAGTCCCTGTCCAGGCGTACTCTGAAAGACAGAGAGAGGATTCGTCTTTATGGGCTGGCTGAGAAGGGTAAAGCTCCTTCTAGAGGCAGGTCTCCGGTGAAGAAGAGAAGGGAGAGAGCAAGATCGTCATCCAGAAGTAAAGTTCCAGTTTGCTCTCCCTCAGCATCGGGATCAGCGCTGAAAATACCTTCACCGGCAGCGAAAACGTTGACAAGAAGATCATCGACGGTGGGCTTGCCGTCGAGAGAACACCGGTTGTCGACGAAGACTGCAGGTACGTCACGCCCTCCGCCATCGTCAACCCAGCGACGATCGGCGTCGAGGAGTAGATCTCCATTGGTGTGGGCTCGCACAACGTCGAGAGTTGAATCTCCGTCGTCACCGTCGCTACGACGTTCGACGTCGAGACATGCTCCGCCGTCGCCAGTAGTGCGGCGATCGGCGTCGAAGCTGGCGTCTCAGTTGCCGTCAACCAGGGGGTGGTCAACGTCGAGACAGGCCTCATCATAGCCAGTAGAACGTCGATTAACGTCGAAACAAGTGTCTCAGTCGCCGTCAACCAGGCGGCGGTCAACATCGAGACAGGCATCGTCGTTGCCAGGTGAGAGGCATTCGACGCCGAAGCAGACTCCTCCGTTGTCGCTGACCAGACGGCATTCAACGTCGAGGGCCAGATCTCTGTCGACAGCGAAGAAGGATTCATCGTCGGGGCCCAAAGTCAAGTATTCCAGGCGGCGTTTGGCGTCAAGATGGCGGTCTCCATCAACGTCAAGGAAGGACATGACGTCGAGAAGGAGTTCTCCGTCGATTCACACTTTAACTTCTCCCAGACGCTCTGCATCGAGGATGAGGTCTATGAGGTTGATTGCTTCCACGTCAAGACATTCGACGTCGAAGCGGGGAGAGAGGTCGACGTCAAGGTTAAGATCCCACTCGAAAGACTCACCGGTGCTGGTTACATATAGTCGTTTGACATCAAGCCACCGCTTAACCTCCAGAGGCCGCAGGGAGTCATCGCCTTCAGTGGCGAGCTCTCCTCAAGTAATTTCGACAAGAAGCTCTTCTTCTCTGTCTCCAGAGGCACCACAGTCACCAAGACCAACGTCTCCAAGACGGCAGAGGTCTCCTTCGGTACATCTGTCACCAAGATGGCTCCTTCCTATCAGCCATTGGCAGAAAGATCCTTCTGGGCAAACTCGACGGCCTTTGGACTATTCCAGTCCACTACACAGATCCCCGTTGGAACGATTAGTACAGGAGGTGGACAGATCACCTGTTGCTCGGTCCAGGGATCGTCCGGACAAATCTCCGGAGCATAGGCTATCTCATGCTCATCGGAAGAGAGCAAGAACACGGACTTGCTCTTCTTATTTATCTCGCTCTTCAAACAGGGACTATTCACCTACCCTTACGGATAGCCCTCCTTCTAGAGTGTCACCGATCGATAACATCAACACATTTCACGATGTCCTCCCTAGAGGAGCACTGAAACTGAACATAAATATGTCAGCTCCGCAGGCTTTCCCCTTCTATCATATTCAAGACTCTTCATCAACAGTCTATGTCTAGACCTTTGCTCCCACTGGTTACTGTTCTTATCGAGCCAGCGATGGACGTTTTTCTCACTCCATCTTCGATTAAAGCTGCCCCAGCGAAAATTCAGAAAAAATATAAGCCAACGGCGTCGGATCCTTTATTTTTAAAGTCAGATCCTCCACCAGACTCGGTGATCATTGCGGCAGCAAAGAAAACCCATGCAGTCGCCTCTTCCTCCTCTGTCCTCCCAGACAAAGAGAGTCGGGCCCAGGACTCTTGGGGGAGAAAGGTGTGCGGATCCGCAGCATCTTCCTTGAAGGTATCAAGCGCTGCTGCCCTGTTAGGATGTTACGACAGGTTCTTGGGGGATTCTTTGGAGCGTTTTTATGAAAAGCTGCCAAAAGAAGACAGGCAAGATTTTGCAGAGATTCTCCAAGAAGAGGCGCTGGTTTCTAATCAAGTGATCAGTACTGCAGCGGACGGTGCTTCTCTGGCTGCACATTCATATGCACACGGCATTTGTGCACGAAGGTCTTCATGGTTGGGACTAAGCTTTAAAGCCGGAGTCTCAACATCAGATTTTAAATCTTCCATTTTCCGGAACATCTCTTTTTGGTTCCCATACCGATGAAGAGATGGCCAGAATGAAGGCTGAGCTGGATACGCTGAAGGCGGTAGGCCTAGAAAAGAAAAAAGAATTTAGACGAAGATACATGCCTTACAATCGCAAAAACTACCAACAGAGGGTTCAAACCCCTCAATGGCAGCAAAAGCAGAATCAGCAATGCAGGTCTCAGTTTCAGAACCGTAGAGGCTCCAGAGGCAGAGGAGAACAACATCAACAATCCTCTGGCGCAGCCAAGACTTCAGGGAAGCAGTGATCTTCTGCTTCCTCTAGGGCCGTTGCCCACTCCAGTGGGAGGAAGTATTTCAAATCACGTGGCAGAGTGGCGCAAAATAACAAAAGATCAATGGGTGCTAAATATGATGAACAATGGATACACACTTCGTTTCAGTGCACCACCAAAGAACATTCCTCCACTAAAGTCGCATCCCCACCAACTAAAATTGCTTCTTCAAGAGGTGTCTGGCCTTCTTCAGAAATTGGCCGTAGAAGAAGTTCCTCCGGCTCAAAGAGGAAAGGGAGTCAATTCCAGGTATTTTCTGGTGCTAAAGAAAGACCAACCGCACAAATACAGACCTATCCTGGATCTGCGATCTCTGAACAAGGTCATTCGGAGAGAGAAGTTTCGCATGTTGACGTTACATCAAATATATCCGCACCTACAAAAGGGGGATTGGATGTGTTCGATAGACCTCCAAGATGCGTACTTCCACATACCAATTGCTCCACGTCACCGCAAGTTCCTGAGATTCATGGTGGGCTCCAAACATTACCAATTTCGAGTCTTACTGTTCGGCCTAAAATCCGCTCCGAGGGTATTCACAAAGTGCATGGCGGCGGTAGCCGCAGCTCTGCATCGTCAAGGCCTATTTGTGTACACGTACTTGGACGATTGGCTGTTGAAGGGTTCGTCTCCACAGATGGTGAAGGAACATTTTCGGATTTGCCTAAATCTACTTCGCCGTCTAGGCCTTCATGTGAACCTGGACAAATCTGTCCAACAACCCACTCAAACGGTACATTATCTGGGTGCCACCATAGACTCCGGTATAAGAAAAGTATTTCCTTTGGAGGGACGACTGTTATCGATGAAACAGAAGTGCAACTCTCTGCTTCAGGTACACCAACCATCAGTATGACAAGTGGCCTCTCATCTAGGGTCGATGGCCTCTTGCATATTTCTCATCCCGAACTCCAGATTGAGAATGAGACCTCTGCAACAAGAAGACAAATGGGACCAATCCTCAGGGCATTGGGAGGATCGGATTCTCCTCTCCCAAGCGGCGAAGTGATCCCTGATTTGGTGCCCTTCCACCAGTCTCTTCCACAGCAATCCCTCATCACAGATGCATCTCTCCAGGGATGGGGGTGCACTTGGGTTGCCTTCAAACTCCGGGCAAATGGTCGAGCAAGGAGCAGACCTACCATATAAACATGTTAGAGCTGCGGCCGGTTCATCGGGCTCTCAAGGCATTTCATCCATCAATTCAGTCAGACTCGACTCTGATTCAAACGGACAATACAACCACCATGTATTACTTGAACAAACAAGGTGGAACACACTCCTGCCCGCTGTCATTGGAATGCCAAGCGATCTGGCACTGGCTTCTGGCAAAGAATCTCTCGATCACAGCGGTACACCTGCCAGGAGAACAAAATCTGTGGGCAGACTCTCTCAGTCGGCACTTCAAAGAACAAGAAGACTGGGTGCTCAAAGACGACGTAGTGGCAGACATCTTCCGTCAAAAGGGTCGACCATCCATCGACCTCTTTGCAGACGATCTAAACAAGAAATGCCACGCCTTCGCGTCCAGATTTTACCAGCCAGGAACAAGAGGGAATGCTCTTTTGATCAACTGGTCCAGAACATTTGCATACGCCTTTCCTCCCCTTCCTTTCATACCGAAGGTGGTCACCAAGCTCATCAGGTACAGGATGAAGATGATCCTGATAGCACCGGACTGGCCTCGCCAATGGTGGTATCTGGACCTATTGCAACTCTCAATATGTCCACACAGGAGGCTGCAGTGCAGACCGGACCTACTGACCAAAATGAGCGGGAAGATTCAGCACCCCAGCCTTCCATCGCTGAGCTTGGCAGCCTGGCTCCTGAAGTCCTGCAATATGGACACTTAAATCTTCCGCAGGACTGCATGAACATTTTAAGGAAGTCGAGAAGACCATCCACAAAAAGTTCTTATTATTTTAAATGGAAGAGGTTTTTCTTGTGGTGTATGCGTAATGGTTTTAGTCGGACAAGTGGGCAGGAGGAGGTAATCTTGCCTTATCTTCTGTATTTAGCCAAGTCTGGTTTGAAGTACTCTTCTATAAAAGTTCACTTGCCGGCCATTACGGCCTACAGAAAATCACCTGACGAGCCTTCCTTTTTTCAGCTCCAGGTGGTCAAGGATTTCCTCCAGGGGTTGAAGAAAGTTTTTCCTCCTGTCCGACATCCTTCTCCTCCTTGGGAGTTGAATATTGTCCTGTCCAAGCTCATGGACCCTGCTTTCGAGCCCATTCATAAGGCCACTTTACAGCACCTAACGTGGAAAGTTGCCTTTTTAGTAGCTATCACGTCAGCACGCAGAGTGAGCGAAATCCAGGCACTCTGCGCAAAGGAACCATACACGGTTTTCCATCACAATCGGGTGGTTCTCAGGACTCACCCGTCTTTCTTACCAAAAGTGGTGTCTGACTTCCATGTTAACCAGACAATTTCCCTTCCCTCTTTTTTTCCCAATCCTGCTACTCCAGCAGAAAGGTCTCTTCATTCACTAGACCTCAAGATGGTTCTAAAATTCTATTTGGAGGGAACGAAATCCATTAGGAAGTCTGAACAATTATTCTTAAACTATGGTGTCGTCAGGACAGGTTTTTCAGCCTCAAACGATCTATCGCGAGGTGGATAGTGTCCTGCATTAAGCTGGCTTATCAGTTAGCGAACAAGCCTTTGTTGGTTTCCCTAGAGCTCACTCCACTAGGGGAAAAGCAGCTACAGTAGCTTTCTTGCATAATGTACCGATGGCCGAGATTTGCAAGGTGGCAACTTGGAAATCGGTACATACGTTTACTAGGCACTACTGCCTTGATTCTGACTCCAGAGCAGATACCGCAGTGGGCCAAGCCTCCTTGAGGAATTTGTTCCAATGCTAATTTCATTGAAGTCATGATATGTCTCAATCCTGATGAGTTTATGCTTGTCATTTGCCTGCAGGTTGAGGGGATGGGTTTGCTATTCTATTCAGTGCTTATGACTATTGATGAGGATCCCCTGGAAGAGAAGGATAAGTTACTTACCTGTAATCCTAGTTCTCTTCCAGGGGTATCCTCATCAATAGTCATAAGCAACCCACCCGCCTCCCCGGGCAAATGATTACGATAAATGTCATTTCTTTGCGCCCTGGCCTACGGGTCTCCGCAAAGAACAACTGACCTAACTGTCACCCCTGAGGCATGATGGGAGCTAGGGGTCATTGCTGCCTTAAAGGCACGGTGACAGTTTTATTCCAACTTGTTTCTATGAGGTTAGCTTTTCAGCTTTTCACAATGAGTGTTTTATGCAATGCAGCCTGTGAGCTGGCAATGCTGTAATTTCTCTTTGCAGGAGAATGTTTTTTCTGCTGCACATTAAAGCAGTTCAAATGCTCTTTGTTTTCTTCACTGCTTCATGTTGAATGTATCTATGTGTGCAAAGGAAATCCCTTTAGCATTGCGCAGCTCCTCTTTTCTATATGGACGGCTGCATTTGTGATTTATATGTATATATTGTTTCCGGGGACCCCGCACTTGAGCGGGAATATTCATATGCTTATTACTATTGATGAGGATATCCCTGGAAAAGAACTAGGATTACAGGTAAGTAACTTATCCTTACACACCCACTCATATACCCTTACAGCCACTCAATCACTCGCTCAATCACCCACACAGAAACTCACACAGCCACTCAGTCACCCATACAGGTACATATACACCCACAAACTCACCCATACAGCCACTGACACAGCTACTCACTCACCCATACAATCATTCACACACCTACAGAACCACTTGCATACCCATTCACACATCCATTCAACCACTCACACACCCACTCACTCACCCTTGCAGGCACTCACACATACATTCACTCTCCAATACTGCCACTCGCACCCACTCATTTACCTATACACACACTCAAACAGCTACTCAACCATACAGGCACTCACACACCCATTCACACACCTATGCAGGCATTCACACAGCCACTAATTCACCAATACAGCCACTCACACACCCATTCACACACCTATGCAGGCACTCACACAGCCACTAATTCACCCATACAGCCACTCACACACCCACTGACTGTCCAATACAGCCACCCACTCACCTATACAGCAGCTCAAATGCCCACTAACACATCCAAACAGCCACTCACAAACCCACTCACAAACCAATACAGCCACTCAGACATCCACTCACACACTGATACAGTCACACAGCCACTCAGATGAGATATGTTAGAAATAGTATGGCTAATTACTAGTACAGAAATAAGAGTAATTTAACTTATGCTGTACTATAGTATATATCTTTAAGTCTAAGAAATGTTTACCAACCACACTCATGGAATGATGTCATCAGTGATGTCATTTGAAAGGTCATCAGTGATTTAATATGTGAGGTCATAATCAGTGCATTGCGGGTATGTACGTTATTGTTAGCTCAGGTAACAATAACTGCTGAATTTCTCTGGTTTTGCACGAGTGAAATCTGAGCCTAACTATAACGTTCCTGTAACCTTTGTTTATTTCAGTGAATATGTGTGTGTGTGAGTGTATATATATATATATTCTTAGTCTACCCCGCCCAACACCATTCATGTTCAGTGATAAAATCTTCTCCCTGATGTAACAATGTAAAGCAAGCTTTGACAAACAAAGGCTCTGAGAAGACGTGAGTTAGTGGGTGAGTTGCAGATTGTGGAACCAAGAAACCTCCTTTGACTCCCAGGCTCCCCAACAACCATAGTGTGTGATGGAGGCAGAAGAGGGAACAACGGGTCATACTCGCCTCAGCAGGAGTATGCATTTCATATGGTTACCTCCGTCTCCTCTCTGTAGGACCAGGTTTACACATGCAGCAGGGTGGTAAAGGGAAGCCCTTCAGATGCCACTAGTAAGAAAGGTATCCATCATTCTGAGAAGGGAGAGGCAGGTGATACCCATGGGTGTGTCCAAGGCCCTGTTAAGTACTTGACGGGCAGGTAAGAGGCCAATCAGGAGGCTGGGCTCATTTGTGTAGATGTGTCATTAAATATTGCTCTTTGTTTTTTGAGATGTTAACCTCTCAGAAGTAAGATATCTGCGCATGTCCTTGCAGGATGGCAGCCTCTCCAGTGTATCATCTCAGATTGATTGACAGTGAGGTTTGGGCAGACATGTAATCAGAAATGACCTAGCTCTTACTTACTGAATGCTGAAGGTCAAGCGCTATTCACAGCTCCCTTCTTCTCGGGGTTCATATATTTTTGAGGAAGCTGTTAGCCACCGTTGTTGAAGGTTACTTACTACTTGTAATAGTGACTTGTCACTTGCTGTTGGTAAAGGACCAGAACCAGGCCAATTAACCCACGACGTGACCTCTCCCGCTACGACTTCATTAGAAGCGGTACTCTTTTCTGCTCAGATCGCATGTTGCGTGCCAAGCCTGGGCGGCACACGCTCCTCCCCATCTGCTCGGTGGCTGCGAGCCCCCGGCCCCCCGTGGCATCGTAATCAGTCATCAGATTGTTCCGAGATTAGCCGAGCGCCCAGAAGCGCAGCCTTGATCCGGCCAGCGGTTAGTTAGCATTTAGATAGTCTGGGGCCGGGGCCTGCAGCGGCCTTCAAAGCCGGTCCTCGCCGAGGCATGGGGGCTCCTTGCCTTTCTTCTCCGCCATGGCGGATCTGCGCGCTCGTTCCCCGCCCTCGGCGCCTTGATGTTGGGTCTCATTGAAGATTATCGCATTTAGGCGCTGTGCCCGCTTCCGCGGCAGCGGCGCCCAGTCAATACCCGCGCCGCCTGAGCGCCTAATTCTGCTTCATTTAAACTTCATCAACTTTTCCAGTCAGGTGGAAGAATGCGCGCTGCTCTGCCCGCCGCCTGGCCTCCCCTCTCCCGTCCGTGGGATACATTAGTCCCTCTCCCTCCCCGCTCGCACCCCCTCTCCGCTCCGGCTCATCCTCGGGCCGCCGCGCCGAAATGAGATTACTCCATTTAAATGACTCTGATAATCAGACAGGGGCCTGGAGCCCGAGTGAGGGTAATGTATGTGAGCAGCACAGAGAGGCGTGATGCCCTGGGGGACGGCGGGCGCGAGCTGGGGTCTGCGCCCAGCCTCGGTGGAGGGGATACTGGCAGGCAGGAGGTATGACGAGCTGTTACTGGTGGGCAGAGTGAGGAGACATTATTGATAAGCAGTGTGGGAAGCTGGCACTGGTAGAAAGTGTGAGGAGCCATCACTGCTAGGCAGAGTGAGGAGCTGGCACTGGCATGCAGTGTGAGGAGCTGGCACTGGCATGCAGTGTGAGGAGCTGGCACTGATGGGCAGTGTGAGGAGCTGGCACTGATGGGCAGTGTGAGGAGCTGGCACTGATGGGCAGTGTGAGGAGCTCGCACTGATGGGCAGTGTGAGGAGCTCGCACTGGTAGAAAGTGTGAGGAGCTGGCACTGATGGGCAGTGTGAGGAGCCATCCCTGCTATGCAGTATGAGGAGCCATCACTGGTAGGCAGAGTGAGGAGCCATCACTGGTAGGCAGAGTGAGGAGCTGGCACTGATGGGCAGTGTGAGGAGCTGGCACTGATGGGCAGTGTGAGGAGCTGGCACTGATGGGCAGTGTGAGGAGCCATCACTGGTAGGCAGTATGAGGAGCCATCACTGCTATGCAGTGTGAGGAGCCATCACTGGTAGGCAGTGTGAGGAGCGGCACTGATGGGCAGTGTGAGGATCCATCACTGGTGGGCAGTGTGAGGAGCGGCACTGATGGGCAGTGTGAGGAGCTGGCACTGATGGGCAGTGTGAGGAGCTGGCACTGATGGGCAGTGTGAGGAGCCATCACTGCTAGGCAGTGTGAGGAGCCATCACTGGTAGGCAGTGTGAGGAGCCATCACTGGTAGGCAGAGTGAGGAGCTGGCACTGATGGGCAGTGTGAGGAGCTGGCTCTGATGGGCAGTGTGAGGAGCTGGCACTGCTAGGCAGAGTGAGGCGCCATCACTGCTAGGCAGAGTGAGGTGCCATCACTGCTAGGCAGAGTGAGGAGCCATCACTGCTAGGCCCAGCTGCAATGAGGAGAACCCACCCTGAAGAACCAAGACCTTAGGGTCCTGGCGGCGCAGGGTAGGCCTTAATCTCCTGAGTTCACCTGCTTTGTCGAACAGAGACACGGGACACTCCGTTAGGCGTAGAAGATAGGGTTTATTAGCTGCAGCTAAGTACAGTTGTCCCAGAAGTACACTCGGTATGTTCTTAGGAGATTGCCACTTTACTTCGTGGCACACAATCTTTTATAACATACATATTCACAAAGAACACTCCCAATGCATAGAGGGTCAACCAATGAGAAGAATGTGAAAACAAGATATTAAGTAACTCAAATAAGCCCTTCTCCCAACTGTGTTTGTCACCCTTCCCCACAAGTTAATCAGTGGTAGTGTTTATAAGTCGACTTGCAGGTGGCAGGACACATTTGTATGGCCTAGAGGGCAGTTGTGAAATGAGAGAATATGAGTAAAGAATAGCGAAGGCCAGAGGATAAGATAAAGTCAGGAAAGAATGGTGCGAACCAACAGATAGTTGAAACAGGGATAAGTCAGACCAGACGAGGATTAGTGGAGTCGGCCGGTCCCTGACACCAGCTATAAACAGAGGCAGGAGGTTATTTGACACGTTGCAGTAGGATGAGGAAAAACAACTCTTTGTTCACCGTGCCGCCTGAGTGAGGGCAACACAAAATGGCAGAAAGACACAAAATGGTGGCTAAATACGAACGAGATCGGAAACTGAATTACCTCAGAGCTGGCACTGATGGGCACTGTGAGGAGCTGGCACTGATGGGCAGTGTGAGGAGCTAGCACTGATGGGAAGTGTGAGGAGCTGGCACTGGTGGGCAGAGTGAGGAGCCGTCACTGGTAAGCAGTGAGGAGCCATCACTGGTAGGCAGTATGAGGAGCCATCACTGGTAGGCAGTATGAGGATCCATCACTGGTAGGCAGTATCAGGAGCCATCACTGGTAGGCAGTGTGAGGAGCCATCACTGGTAGGCAGTGTGAGGAGCCGTCACTGGTAGGCAGTGTGAGGAGCCATCACTGGTAGGCAGTGTGAGGAGCCGTCACTGGTAGGCAGTGTGAGGAGCCATCTCTGGTAGGCAGTATGAGGAGTCATCACTGGTAGGCAGTATGAGGAGCCTTCACTGGTAGGCAGAGTGAGGAGCCGTCACTGGTAGGCAGAGTGAAGAGCGGCACTGGTAAGCAGTGTGAGGATCCGTCACTGGTAGGCAGTGTGAGGCGCCATTACTGGTAGGCAGTGTGAGGATCTGTCACTGGTAGGCAGTGTGAGGATCTGTCACTGGTAGGCAATGTGAGGAGCCATCACTGGTACGCAGTGTGAGGAGCCATCACTGGTACGCAGTGTGAGGAGCCATCACTGGTATGCAGTGTGAGGAGCCATCACTGGTATGCAGTGTGAGGAGCCATCACTGGTAAGCAGTGTGAGGAGCCATCACTGGTACGCAGTATGAGGAGCCATCACTGCTAGGCAATATGAGGAGCCATCACTGGTAGGTAGTATGAGGAGCCATCACTGGTAGGCAGTATGAGGAGCCATCACTGCTAGGCAGAGTGAGGAGCCGGCACTGGTAGGCAGTATGAGGAGCCATCACTGGTAGGCAGTATGAGGAGCCATCACTGGTAGGCAGAATGAGGAGCGGCACTGGTAGGCAGAGTGAGGAGCGGCACTGGTAGGCAGAGTGAGGAGTGGCACTGGTAAGCAGCGTGAAGATCTGGCACTGGAAGGCAGTGTGAGGAGCGGGATGGGTAGGCAGACAGTATGACTAGCTGGTACTGGTAGGAAGTGTGAGGAGCGGCTCTGGTAAGCAGTATGAGGAGCCGGCATTAGTAAGCAGTGTGAGGAGCGGCACTGGTAGGCAGAGTGAGGAGCGGCACTGGTAGGCAGAGTGAGGAGCGGCACTGGTAGGCAGAGTGAGGAGTGGCACTGGTAAGCAGTGTGTAGATCTGGCACTGGAAGGCAGTGTGAGGAGCCAGCGGGATGGGTAGGTAGACAGTATGACTAGCTGGTACTGGTAGGCAGTGTGAGGAGCAGCACTGATAAGCAGTGTGAAGATCTGGCATTAGTAGGCAGTGTGAGGAGTGTCATTGGTAGGCATAGTGAGGAGCGGCACTGGTAAGCAGTATGAAGAGCTGGCACTGGAAGGCAGTGTGAGGAGCGGGATGGGTAGGCAGACAGTATGACTAGCTGGTACTGGTAGGCAGTGTGAGGAGCGGCACTGGTAAGCAGTATGAGGAGCTGGCATTAGTAGGCAGTGTGAGGAGCATCATTGGTAGGCAGAGTGAGGAGTGGCACTGGTAAGCAGAGTGAGGAGCGGCACTGGTAAGCAGTGTGAAAATCTGGCACTGGAAGGCAGTGTGAGGAGCGGGATGGGTAGGCAGACAGTATGACAAGCAGTTACTTGTAGGCTGTGTGAGGAGTGACACTGGTAGGCAGAGTGAGGAGCGGCACTGGTAAGCAGTGTGACGATCTGGCGCTAGAAGGCAGTGTGAGGAGCGGGATGGGTAGGCAGACAGTATGACTAGCTGGTACTGGTGTGCAGTGTGAGGAGCGGCACTGGTAAGCAGTAGGAGAAGCCGGCATTAGTAGGCAGTGTGAGGAGCGTCATTGGTAGGCAGAGCGAGGAACGGCACTGGTAAGCAGTGTGAAGATCTGGCACTGGAAGGCAGTGTGAGGAGCAGGATGGGTAGACAGACAGTATGACTAGCTGGTACTGGTAGGCAGTGTGAGGAGCGTCATTGGTAGGCAGTGTGAGGAGCGTCATTGGTAGGCAGAGTGAGGAGCGTCATTAGTAGGCAACGTGAGGAGCGTCATTGGTAGGCAGTGTGAGGAGCGGGATGGGTAGGCAGACAGTATGACTAGCTGGCACTGGTAGGCAGTGTGAGGAGCGTCATTGGTAGGCAGAGTGAGGAGCGTCATTGGTAGGCAGAGTGAGGAGCGTCATTGGTAGGCAGTGTGAGGAGCATCATTGGTAGGCGGTGTGAGGAGCGTCATTGGTAGGCAGTGTGAGGAGCGTCATTGGTAGGCAGAGTGAGGAGCGTCATTGGTAGGCAGAGTGAGGAGCGTCATTGGTAGGCAGACAGTATGACTAGCTGGCACTGGTAGGCAGTGTGAGGAGCCTGCACTGGTAAGCAGTGTGAGGAACGTCATTGGTAGGCAGTGTGAGGAGCGTCATTGGTAGGCAGAGTGAGGAGCGTCAATGGTAGGCAGAGTGAGGAGCGTCATTGGTAGGCAGAGTGAGGAGCGTCATTGGTAGGCAGAGTGAGGAGCCGTCACGGTAAGCAATGTGAGGAGCTATAACTGGTAAGCAGTGGGAGGAGCTGTCACTAGGAAGCAGTGTGAGGAGCCATCACTGGTAGTCAGTGTGAGGAGCCATCACTTGCAAGCAGGGTGAGGATCCATCACTGGTAGGCAGTGTGAGGAGCCGTCACTGGTAAGCAGTGTGAGGATCCATCACTGGTAGAAAGTGTGAGGAGCTGTCACTGGCAAGCAGTGTGAGGAGCCATCAATGGTAAGCAGTGTGAGGATCCATCACTGGTAGAAAGTGTGAGGATCCGTCACTGGCAAGCAGTGTGAGGATCCGTCACTAGTAAGCAGTGTGAGGAGCCGTCACAGGTAAGCAGTGTGAGGAGCCATCACTGGTAGGCAGTGTGAGGAGCCATCACTGGTAGGCAGTTTGAGGAGCCATCACTGGTAGGCAGTTTGAGGAGCCATCACTGGTAGAAAGTGTGATGAGCCGTCACTGGTAGGCAGTGTGATGAGCCATCACTGGTAGGCAGTGTGATGAGCCAACACTGGTGGGCAGTATGAGGAGCCAACACTGGTGGGCAGTGTGAGGAGCCGGCACTGGTAGGCAGTGTGAGGAACTGGAACTGGTAAGCATTATGAGGAGCCGGCTGTTGTAGGAAGTGTGAGAAGCCGGCACTGATAAGCATTGTGAGAATCTGGCACTGGTAAGTCATGTAAGGAGCCGGCACTGGTAGGCAATGTGAGGAGCCAGCACTGGTGGGCAGTATCAAGAAATGGCACTTGGAGGCAGTGTGATGAGCCGGCACTGGTAAGTAGTGTGAGGAGCAGTCACTGGTAAGCAGTGTGAGGAGCAGTCACTGGTAAGCAGTGTGAAGAGCAGTCACCGGTAGGCAGTGTGAGGACCCAGCATTGGTAAGCGGTGTGAGGAACTGACACTGACAGGCATTGTGAGGAGTAGCACTGGTAAGCAGCATGAGGAGCAGCACTGGTAAGCTGTGTGAGGAGCCGTAACTGACAGGCAGTATGAGGATGGCACTGGTAGGTAGGCAGTGTGAGGAGCCATCACTGGTAGGCAGTGTGAGGAGCCATCACTGGTAAGCAGTGTGAGGAGCCATCACTGGTAAGCAGTGTGAGGAGCCATCACTGGTAGGTAGTGTGAGGAGCCATCACTGGTAGGCAGTGTGAGGAGCCATCACTGGTAAGCACTGTGAAGAGCCATCACTGGTAAGCAGTGTGAGGATTTGGCACTGGTAGGCAGTGTGAGAAGCGGCACTGGTAGGCAGTGAGGAGCCATCACTTGTAAGCATTATGAGGAGCTGGCACTGGTAGGCAGCGTGAGGAGCCAGCACTGCTAAGAAGTGTGAGGAGCCGGCACTGGTAAGCAGTGTGAAGGGCTAGCACTGGTAAGCAGTGTGAAGGGCTAGCACTGGTAAGCAGTGTGAAGGGCTAGCACTGGTAAGCAGTGTGAGGAGCCGGCACTCGTAGGCAGTGCAAGGAGCTGGCACTGGTAAGCAGTGCGGTGAGCTGGCACTGGTAAGCAGTGTGAAGGGCTAGCACTGGTAAGCAGTGTTAAGGGGCCTGATTGGTAAGCAGTGCGAGGAGCTGGCACTGGTAAGCAGTGCAAGGAGCTGGTACTGGTAAGCAGTGCGGTGAGCCGACACTGGTAGGCAGTGCGGTGAGCTGGCACTGGTAGGCAGTGCGATGAGCAGGCACTGGTAGGCAGTGCGATGAGCCGGCACTGGTAGTCAGTGTGATGAGCTGGCATTGGGAATCAGGGTGTGGAGACGGCGCTGGTAGGCAGTTTGAAGAGCATGCGCAGGTAAGCAGTGTGAGGAGAGGGCACTGGTAGGCAGCGTGCAGAACCGACACAAGCAGGCAGTGTGCAGAGCCAGCAATGCTAGGGAATGTGGGGCATGGCACTGATAGACAGTGTAATGAGCCGGCACTGGTAAGCAGTGTGAAGGGCTAGCACTGGTAAGCAGTGTTAAGGGGCCTGATTGGTAAGCAGTGCGAGGAGCTGGCACTGGTAAGCAGTGCAAGGAGCTGGTACTGGTAAGCAGTGCGGTGAGCCGACACTGGTAGGCAGTGCGGTGAGCTGGCACTGGTAGGCAGTGCGATGAGCAGGCACTGGTAGGCAGTGCGATGAGCCGGCACTGGTAGTCAGTGTGATGAGCTGGCATTGGGAATCAGGGTGTGGAGACGGCGCTGGTAGGCAGTTTGAAGAGCATGCGCAGGTAAGCAGTGTGAGGAGAGGGCACTGGTAGGCAGCGTGCAGAACCGACACAAGCAGGCAGTGTGCAGAGCCAGCAATGCTAGGGAATGTGGGGCATGGCACTGATAGACAGTGTAATGAGCCGGCACTGGTAAGCAGTGTGAAGAGCCGGCACTGGTAAGAGGAGCTAGCACTGATAGGGAGACTGAGTAGCTGGCATTGGTAAGCAGTGTGAGGAGCCGGCACTGGTAATAGGAGCCAGCACTGATAGGGAGACTGAGTAGCTGGCACTGGTAAGCAGTGTGAGGAGCCGGCACTGGTAATAGGAGCCAGCACTGATAGGGAGACTGAGTAGCTGGCACTGGTAAGCAGTGTGAGGAGCCAGCACTGGTAAGCAGTGTGAGGAGCCAGCACTGGTAAGCAGTGTGAGGAGCCAAAACTGGTAAGCAGTGTGAGGAGCCAAAACTGGTAAGCAGTGTGAAGAGCCGGCACTAGTAGACAGAGAGAGAATTTCCTTATTTTAAACTAACATTGTTATTTTGCCTTTCTCCCATGCAAAAGCTACTCCCCCAAATGCAGTATAGTTTAATGGATAATTTAAATCCACTTTTCTCTGCTTTTGTCCTCAGTCTGCCTGCTTGGCGAATCCCAGTTGGTGGCATGTATGCATGGTAGAGTCAAAATTGCATCAAATTCACCATGTCTGGAAAAGGCCTCAGTTAAAAGCAAACCCTGTTTGGCTCGGCAGTTCTCTATATGGGTCTGGTTACAAGTAGGGTGGATTTGTGATATCATGGCAGTAGGCATACATGTCAACCTGTTGGCTCTCACAGAAGGGTGACACCAGATGCTTAAGAGGGACCCTCCATGAGTAAATGGAGAACAGACGAGGGTGACGCCAAATGCTTAAGAGATACCCTCCATTAGTATATGGAGAACACGCGAGCGTGACGACAGATGCTTAAAAGGGACCCTCCATGAGTATATGGAGAACACGCGAGCATGATGACAGATGCTTGAGGGTCCCTCCCATGAGGAAGTAGAGAACACGCGGGGAAGTCCCCAGATGCTTAAGAGGGACCCTCCATGACTAAATGGAGAACACACGCAGATGACACCAGATACTTAAGAGGGTCCCTCCATGAGTAAATGGAGAACAGATGAGGGTGAAGCCAGATGCTTAAAAGGGTCCCTCCCATGAGGAAGTGGAGAACACGTGAGGGTGACGACAGATGCTTGAGGGTCCCTCCCATAAGGAAGTGGAGAACACGGTGAGTGACACCAGATGCTTAAGAGGGACCCTCCATGAATAAATGGAGAACAGCTGAGGGTGACGCCAGATGCTTAAGAGGGTCCCTCCCTGGGTAAATGGAGACCAGGCGAGGGGATGCCAGATGCTTTAGAGGTACCCTTCATGAGTAAATGGAGAACAGACGAGTGTGACGCCAGATGCTTAAGAGGGTCCCTCCGATGAGTAAATGGAGAACACGTGAGAGTGACACCAGATGCTTAAGAGGGACCCCCCATGAGTAAATGGAGAACACACGAGGGTGACGCCAGATGCCTAAGAGGGTCTGTAGGAGAGTAAGATCTGCTTCTTATGGTTACCCCCATTATATGCTGATGTTTCACTGTTTTTCGACTTTAGTCTGACTGGGGCCCTGCTAACCAGGACCTCGGACTAGCTGCTTCCTCTCTAAATTGATTACCAGTACTTTAGGTACACTCCAGATTGGATTCTGGGGTACCCTTATAAGTCCCTAGTATATGGTATACTGTGTACCTAGGGCATAGGTACCCCAGAGGCCAACCAGGGGCTGCAGCATGCCACAGTTAATGGAGACCACACGGGAGTAACGCCCGATGATTAAGAGGGTTCCTCCATGAGTAAATAGAGAACAGACGAGGGTGAAGCCAGATACTTAAGAGAGTCCTTCCCATGAGTTAATGGAGAACAGGCTAGGGTGACGCCAGATGCTTAAGAGGGACCCTCCATGAGTAAATGGAGAACACGCGGGGGTGACACCAGGTGCTTAAGAGGGACCCTCCCAGAGTAAATGGAGAGCACACTAGGGTGACGCCAAATGCTTACGAGGGTCCCTCCATCAGTAAATGGAGAACAGACAAGGGTGACGCCAGATGCCTAAGAGGATCCCTCCCATGAGTAAATGGAGAACACGTGAGAGTGACACTAGATGTTTAAGAGGGTCCCTCCCATGAGTAAATGGAGACCACGTGAGGGTGACACCAGATGCTTTAGAGGGACCCGCCATGAGTAAATGGAGAACAGACGAGGGTGACGCTGGATGCTTAAGAGGGACCCTCCATAAGTAAATGGAGAACACGCAAGGGTGACGACAGATGCTTAAGAGGGACCCTCCATGAGTAAATGGAGAACAGATGAGGGTGACGCCAGATGCTTAAAAGGGTCCCTCCATGAGTAAATGGAGAACAGATGAAGGTGACGCCAGTTGCTTAAAAGGGTCCCTCCATGAGTAAATGGAGAACAGATGAGGGTGACGCCAGATGCTTAAAAGGGTCCCTCCCATGAGGGAGTGGAGAACACGCGAGGGTGACGACAGATGCTTGAGGGTCCCTCCCATTAGGAAGTGGAGAACATGTGGGGGTGACACGAGATGCTTAAGAGGGTCCCTCCCAGAGTAAATGGAGAACACATGAGGGTGACAACAGTTGCTTGAGGGTCCCTCCCATGAGGAAGTGGAGAACACATGGGGTGACACCAGATGCTTAAGAGGGACCCTCCATGAGTAAATGGAGAACAAGTGAGGGTGACGTCAGATGCTTAAGAGGGTCCCTCCCAGAGTATATGGAGAACACGTGAGGGTGACGCCAGATGCTTAAGAGGAACCCTCCCAAATTAAATGGAGAACAGGCAAGGGTGACGCCAGATGATTAAGAGGGTCCCTCCCTGGGTAAATGGAGACCACGTGAGGGTGACACCAGATGCTTAAGAGGGACCCTCCATGAGTAAATGGAGAACAGAAAAGGGTGACGCCAGATGGCTAAGAGGATCCCTCCCATGAGTAAATGGAGAACACGTGAGAGTGACACTAGATGCTTAAGAGGGTCCCTCCCATGAGTAAATGGAGACCACGCGAGGGTGACACCAGATGCTTAAGAGGGACCCTCCATGAGTAAATGGAGAACAGACTAGGGTGACACCAGATGCCTAAGAGGAGAGTAGGATCTGCTTCTTATGGTTTCCCCCATTTTTTGCTGATGTTTCACTGTTTTTCGACTTTAGTCTGGCTGGGGCCCTGCTAACCAGGACCCCAGCCTAGCTGCTTCCTCTCTAAATTGATTAACAGTACTTTAGGTACACTCCAGATTGGATTCTGGGGTACCCTTATAAGTCCCTAGTATATGGTATACTATGTACCCAGGGCATAGGTACCCCAGAGGCCTACCAGGGGCTGCAGCATGTATTATGCCACCCCTGGGAAGCCTTCCAAAATGACACCACAGGTCTGCTTCTGCAGCCTGGGTAAGGTGGTGCATGCACCCCTTACTGAGATATAGGTTCACTATATCTCTCCATATCACTGCACATGTAAACCTATCAGTCACCCCTATAGCTGGCCTTAACAATATTGAACCATATATTCTTAAGTGCATTATAACCAAACGGTAAATGCTAACTTTGGAGTGGCTGCATGGAAACATGTCGTGTTTGGTGTCAAACACCTTGGAATCATTCCCCCACACCAGTAACTGGTGTGGGAGTATGATTCCACCCTTCTAGAGCGAGAGACACGACTGCACTGGAATACCAGGTACCAGCTTAACAGACCCTGGCATCACAAAATGGATGCTGCCAGCCTCAGACACGAGTCTGCCTTACTGCTGCTGGCCGAAGCTCCGGCATGGGGCAATAGGTTTCCTGTCACAGGGAGGTGTCACCACCTCCCAGACAGGCTTTAGTGTATTGGGGCTGGGTGGGTGCACTCCAAGAGGGCTTTGAAGTCTGCACTGGGGGCACATTTGGTGTCCTTGTGCATAGTCCAGCTCAAACTGTTTGCAGGGGCTACCAGTCCCTGCTCTGGCGCGAAACTGGACAAAGAAAATGGGTGTAACCACCCCTCTTTCCTGACCCTGCCATAGATGGGTCCCTAGAGTTTGTCCCACCCCTTCCTTGGGTATAAGATAGGAACCCCTGGCTACAGGACTTTAGATTTACCTGGACGAAACTCTGATACATAATCCTGGAACTTCGACGATCTACAAGGCGCTAGATTACTGCAGAATCTCCCTTGGAGTAAAGGAGATACGCCCCTGCAAGGCAGGCACCTAAGACGCATCTGACCGGTCTGCATCTCCGAAGCTCCTGCCGGACTCCGAAGAATTTTCAACACAGGAGGTGGGTTCCCAGACTTCCCAGAGGCCGACCCGAGCTCCCAGCTAAGCTGAGACCCGTAGCCCTAATGGGGACCGTGGAACCGGAATCCCTGGACAACCGTGCACATATGCAAGTGCATATGCTTCTCGTCGATCCTTGAGGCTGTTCTTTGGACCACTTGTAGTCCACACCCTGAGCAGTGTCTCCACCGTAGATTAGTGGCCTACATTCACCGAGTGTCCCGTGGGCTGGTATTGTGTGATTCCTCTCGAGGTCCCTTTGCAATCCCTGGTCCATCGACTGGTGGGTTCCTGTGAAGGCATATAACTTTAATTGGGCTTACCTCGTTGCTCCAGATGTGCCCTGACTCTCCATCGCTTGGGGACTCCCCAGGACCTTGTTGGTCTACACCGAAGCATCTTTTCTCTTCCTGCGTGGGGTGTTGTTGCCAAGGCTTGTTGGGTTCAATCCGAGCACCGACACCGCAGCACTCAACATCCTTCATGGGACAGCTCGAATCCAGCTCCTGGTAGTCGTCGACGCCTCTTGGTGCTCGTGGCTGCAGAGTCAAACTTCACCTCTTCGCACCTGAAACACCCAACATCGGTGGGCATTCGTCTATCGTGCCCCTGGTCACTGGCAAGTGACTCAGACTCTGTCCCCTCTGCTTTCAGGTTCTTCTGATCTTCGATCCAGGCTTGGATCACACCGGACACTTTTCTTCTTCCGGGCATCAGCACTTTGCAGCAGATCGCCATTGAAATCAACAACGATTCCCAACACCATTTGACACCTGGGCACCCGGTTTCCCTGGGTGAGGTAACTTGAGTACTCCGGTGCTCCCGTGGGTGTTGGCCGTTGTTAGAAGGTGACCTCAGAGGATACAGGGAGGTACCTGAGCACCCTGAGACCTACCCTCGGGGTATCGTAGCCGGGCACTGGCGGGAGACTCCTCAGGGGAAGAATCTTGTGTCTAGGATCGTACACACTGCACCACACGACAAAGAGACACCACACGGTATGTTCTTGGGAACAGATCTTTATCTAATCAGCTCCGTAGGATCTTTATGATCAACAAGGTGGATATTTACAAATAGAACACGGGCTCAAAGAGTCTCGGTAGGGATAGGGGGTAGCGGGACAGTCTTTGGAGATCCGGATCAATGCAGGGACGTACCCGGCGCACAGCTCACAATCCTCGAGCTGGGGGATACGCTGTGGTCATTGGGGTCCAGCCGGACCGAGGGAGTCTTTAGGAGCCGCGAGTCACTCAGCAGGGCTCAAGCACAATGTCGGAGGTCTTACGATCTTCAGGGGAGCCGCGAGTCACTCAGCAGGGCTCAAGCACAGGGTCGGAGGTCTTACGATCTTCAGGGGAGCCGCGAGTCACTCAGCAGGGCTCGAGCACAAGGTCGGAGGTCTTACGATCTTCCGGGGAGCCGCGAGTCACTCAGCAGGGCTCAAGTACAAGGTCGGAGGTCTTACGATCTTCAGGGGAGCCGCGAGTCACTCAGCAGGGCTCAAGTGTTCCAAGGTTGCAAGGGAGTCGCGACCACGTCAGCAGGGCTCTCGTCGTTCCAGAGTCGAATCTGCCAGATAGTCCCGGAGCACCCCTTGTTATAGGTCAACTCCTCTTTGATGTCCGGAGTCTGTGTAGGCAGGGTCTTAGCACCTGGGGGTCGCTTGTTGGAGTTTCCTGCCATGTCGTCCTTTGATCCTTTCAGGGCCGGGTCGGAAGGAGTCCCAGACACACAGCAGGCGTGGAGCCAGCCCTCAGGGAGGCCGGAGGGCCGATCGAAACCCATCTCCAAAGGGCAGGCCGGAGGTGCGATGGAAACTGCTCCTCCCTCTCTCACTCCGTGGGAGCGCGATGTCCTCCAGCCGGGGCGGCGCCTCTAGGCCTGGGTTGCGCTGGAGCCGGGCGGCCATCGTAGGTGCATGAAGTGGGCACGCGGGCCCTGTGGTGCTGGGAAGATGGAGGGCACGGACGGGGAAGTCCGGGTCGGGTGTGTGTGGGTTCTGGCGGGAAGGACCGGCTAGGCCGTGTACTCGGGGGCTGAGGGAGGTGCACGGGTCAGGGTGTGTGGCTAGGGGTCAGGGATGGCCCTGCCACAAGGCCGGGTCTAACACGCGTCCCCCCCCAGCTGAAAGCCGGAGAGAACTACCCATCCTCTTGGGGGTTCTCTTCGCTGAGGCGGAAGAACCGGGAGAGGCCGTCAGCGTTGGCATGGTCAGTACCAGGGCGATGCTCTACGGTGAAATCCATCCCCTGGAGGGAGATTGACCACCGCAGTAGTTTGGGGTTTTCTCCTCGCATCTGCATGAGCCATCGCAAGGGGCGATGGTCGGTTTGGACTTTGAAATGGGTGCCGAACAGATAGGGTCATAATTTCTTGAGGGCCCAGACTACGGCGAACGCCTCGCGCTCAATGGTGCTCCATTTCTGTTCTCTGGGTAATAGCCTTCAGCTGAGGAAGGCTACGGGCTGGTCTAGGCCTTGGTCATTCACCTGTGACAGGACTGCCCCAATGCCATGCTCGGAGGCATCAGTTTGTACCACAAACTCCTTGGAGTAGTCGGGGGCCTGGAGCCCGGGGGCAGTACACATGGCCATCAGGGCATCCAACGCCTCCTGGCAGGCAGAGGTCCACTGCACTTTCTTTGGCTGTTTCTTGGACGTGAGTTCCGTGAGGGGACCGACAAGGCTGCCGTACCCCCAGATGAATCTCCGGTAGTAGCCGGTGAGGCCCAGGAAGGCTCGGACCTCCGTTTGGGTAGTGGGTGGTTCCCAGGCTAGGATGGTGTCGATCTTAGGCTGCCGAGGGGCGACCTGCCCGCTTCTGACCCGGTGCCCTAGGTAGACCACCGAACCTTGCCCAATCTGACACTTGCTGGCTTTTACTGTGAGGCCTGCCTGGCGCAGGGCCGTTAGCACCCGCCGGAGGTGCTGGAGGTGCTCACTCCATTCGGAACTGAAAACCACAATATCGTCTAGATATGCGGCGCTGAACTTTTCCAGCCCGGCCAGGACTCTATTTACCAGTCGCTGGAAGGTGGCCGGGGCATTTTTCATCCCGAAGGGCATCACGCGAAAGCGATAGTGCCCATCCGGGGTGGAGAAGGCGGACCGCTCCTTGGCTCCTTCTGTGAGCGCAATTTGCCAGTACCCGCAGGTTAGATCGAATGTGCTGAGGAAATGAGCAGACCCGAGACGGTCAATGAGCTCGTCTGCTCGGGGAATGGGGTGAGCGTCGGCTCGGGTGACTTCATTGAGTCCCCGGTAGTCCACACAGAATCGGAGTTCTGGGGCGACACCGGGGGCAGCTGCTTTCGGGACCAGTACCACGGGGCTGGCCCAGGGGCTGTCTGAGGGTTCAGCTCCAAGGTCAACATCTTCGAGACCTCGGCCTGAATGCAGGACCGGACTCGATCAGGGACTCGGTAGGCTCGGTGCATCACCGGCGGGCTGTCTCCGGTGTCCACGTCATGGACACACCAGTCGGTGACTTGGGGGACAAGAGAGAATAAGTCGGGGAACTGCCCTAAGAGCTGGCGCCAGTCGTCGCGTTGCTGGGAAGTGAGGGATGGAGAGAGGTTCACTCCGTCCACAGAGCCATCCTTCTCCTTGGTACACAGGAGGTCAGGGAGGGGATCTGACCCCTCTTCTGCCCCGTCATCGGTGGCCAGTAGTAGACTTAGCTCCGTCCGCACGAAGTGAGGCTTGAGGCGGATCACGTGAAGGACCCGAAGGGGGTCCCGAGGTGACTGGACGTCCACCAAGTGCGTGACCTGGCTCTTCCGCTCAACGACTTTGAAGGGCCCGGTCCATTTATCCTGGAGGGCGCAAGGTTTCATGGGGGCCATGACCCATACCTGCTGGCCCGGCTGGAACTCGACCAGAGTGGCATTCTGGTCGTACCAGCGTCTCATTTCTTCCTGGCTCGCCTCCAGGTTGGCCTCGGCCAGTTCTCGAAACTTCCTAGTCTGGTTTCGGAGGGTCAGAATGTATCGGAACACATCTCGGTGGGGGGTCTCGGGGCGCCGCCTCCCACCCTTCCTTGACCAGGCTGAGGGGCCCCCGGACGGGATGCCCGTAGAGTAACTCAAACGGGCTGAACCCCAAGGATTTCTGGGGAACTTCCTGGTAGGCGAACAAAAGGCAGGGGAGCAGGACGTCCCACTTGCGCCGGAGGGGCTCTTCCAGGCCCGCGATCATCCCCTTCAGAGTCCGGTTAAACCGCTCTACTAGGCCATTTCCTTGGGGATGGTACGGGGTGGTGAACTTATAGGACACTCCACATTGTTGCCACAGGGACGTCATGTATTTGGAGATAAAGTTCGTCCTGCGATCGCTCACGACCTCGCGGGGAAAACCCACACGGGAAAAGATCCCCATCAACGCCCGGCCCACCACGGGGGCTGTGATGGTGCGTAGGGGAATGGCCTCAGGGTATCGGGTGGCATGGTCCACTAGGACGAGGATGAAGCGGTGAGGTTGGGGGATCCAGGGGCCCCACGATGTCGATCCCGACCCGTTCAAAAGGGGTACTGACGACAGGGAAGGGTTGGAGGGGAGCCTTGCGCTTTCCTCCACTTTTCCCACTAGCCTGGCACGTGGGACAGGACTTGCAGTGGGTTTCTACATCTGCTTTCATTTTAGGCCAGTAAAAGTGAGTCACTAGGCGACTGTAGGTTTTGTCGTGGCCCAAGTGGCCTGCGAGGGGGACATCAAGGCCAAGCCCAGGAGGAAGTCTCGGAAGCGTAGGAGTACCACCAGCACCCGGGCTGATCCTAGCTCCACCGACTTCTGCTCGCTGTACAAAAGGTCATTTTCCCAATATAACCGGTGTGTTCCAGATTGGTCGCCCGCGGCTTGGGCCTCTGCTGGCTTCCGGGGTCCGACCAGGGAAGGACAGGTAGCTTGCTCCTGGCAGAACTCCTCTCGGGAGGGGCCCCCCTCGTGGCGCCACTGGGCCAACTCGGGCATATCACCTAACTCTGCGATCTGTGCGGGGTCGGAAGGTAGGGGTTCGTCGCTGGCGACAGATTCTCCTCGTGGGGAGATGTGGGGGACCTCGGCTGGGACAATCCTGTCCTCGTTGGCAGGTGCGTCCTCGACTTCCCCAAGGGGGGGCAGTCGGGCCGCCATAGATCGGGTGGTGGCGCACACCCACTCGGGGAGACCCATCATCCCTAGGTGGGTCTTGCGCTCGACTTGCTTCCAGGAGGAACTTTCCAGGTCGTTCCCCAGGAGACAGTCGACCGGCTGGGAGGTTCTTACTGCTACTTTCAATTTACCGACCACTCCTCCCCATTCAAAAGGCACCAGGGCTACCTTACAGAGGCTCTCAGTGTTGTCAGCTGCAATTACAGGGCAAAATATATTGGGGAGGACCTGGTCTTCGTGGACTAAGTGGCTGAGGACACCGGTGATGCTCGCCCCGGTGTCACGAAGGGCCTCTACCTGTTGGCCATTGATCGTCACTAGCTGCCCGTATTTATTCGTGTTGGAGGGCAGGAGGCTCCCAGGGACCATTTCTCTGTCTCCTAATGATACTAAGGCCATGGCGGCGGGTTCCCACTCTACGGTCTCCTCAATCTCCTCCCCTGGGGCTACATTGGCTATCTGTCTGGCTGGGGGGGCTGTAGTGGGGATTCGCAGGGCCATGGGGCATTCGGGGTCATTGGCGTAATGCCCGGGCTTCTGGCAACGGAAACAAGTGATGGTCACCCGGTGCCCCCGTCTCACGGGTGGACCGGATACAGCTGGTGGGGGTGCTGGGAAATGCGGAGGTTGGTTTTTCGGAGGACCGGACTGGGATTCTTTCTGCCCTCCCTGGTTCCCCCCCCTCTCTGGCGGGGTGGTCCCTGACTGGCTCGGGGGTATTCTCCTACAGGGCCCCGGGAGACCCGGGTGTTGGTCCAGCGATCCGCCTCGACAGCCAGCTTCCTCGGATCCGTGAGCTTGCTGTCGAACAGATGCTGGCGTAGTTCCACAAAGCAGTTCGCGGCCAGGTGTTCCCATAACATGAGGTCGGTTAGTTCGTCCAGGGTGGTTACTTTGCTGCCCTTAATCCACCCGTCGAATGCACGGCTGAAAAAGTTCACATACTCCACCCACGTGGTGCCAGGGATCTTCGCGCAGTCCCGGAACCGCTGGCGGTACATCTCCGGGGTGAGGCCGTACCTTGTGAGGAGGGCCTCCTTCATGTGGCTGTAGGAGGTCTGCAGGGAGGATGGTAGGTCGAGCAGGGTGTCTCTCCCCTCGCTCAAAAATCGGCCCCACAACCCGGCCCCCCAATCCTTCTGCGGGACTCGGTGTGAGGTCATGGCGACCTCGTAGGCCTTGAACCATTGTTGGATGTCATCGTTTTTGTAATATTCCTTGACCACATCTTTGGGGATGTGGACCTTCTGTTCCGCCGGGGGGGCCGCCTCTCGGTTCTCCGGGGGTCGAGCTTCTTCGCTCCTTGCTTTGAGCTCGATTTCTTTCAAGCTGCGTTTGTGCTCCAGTTGAAGTCTTCTTCCTTCGTGCTCCCGTTGTAGTTTCTTCTCTTCTAGTTCGCCTTGTACTCGCATCTGTTCCACTGCTAGTTTCTTCTCAGCTAATTTCAACTCGCCCGCGATTTTCAGTTTGGCCAGTTCGAGTTCGTGATTACGACTTCTCTCTCTGTCTGCGAGTTCTTCCGGGGATAGACCCCCGTCTGGTACGAAGCTTCGTACCTGGTTGCTGCTGCTTTCTCTTTGGGAGGGTCCAGCTTCGTCGTGGAGCTCCACCGCTCCTTCTGGGCGGGGGGCTCCGGATTCCACCCAAGCTTTCAGTGCCTTCTGCATATCTTCTTTGGTGTTGAGACCAGTGGTAGCGATTTTTAGTTCTTTGCAGAATTGCTTCAGTTCTTTGTGCGTGGACTCTTCCAGTCGTTCCGCCTGGAACACAGTACTCGTGTCGGTTTCTGTGAGACTCATGGCGTTTTCTTCTGCCGTCTTTGCTGGTAGTGCGTCAGCCGTTTACGGTACGATCTCTAGATTATGGGCCCGAATCCCGTCGCTTGCCACCAATGTTAGAAGGCGACCTCAGAGGAGACAGGGAGGTACCTGAGCACCCTGAGACCTACCCTCGGGGTATCGTAGCCGGGCACTGGCGGGAGACTCCTCAGGGGAAGAATCTCGTGTCTAGGATCGTACACACTGCACCACACAACAAAGAGACACCACACGGTATGTTCTTGGGAACAGATCTTTATCTAATCAGCTCCGTAGGATCTTTATGATCAACAAGGTGGATATTTACAAATAGAGCACGGGCTCAAAGAGTCTCGGTAGGGATAGGGGGTAGCGGGACAGTCTTTGGAGATCCGGATCAATGCAGGGACGTACCCGGCGCACAGCTAACAATCCTCGAGCTGGGGGATACGCTGTGGTCATTGGGGTCCAGCCGGACCGAGGGAGTCTTTAGGAGCCGCGAGTCACTCAGCAGGGCTCAAGCACAAGGTCGGAGGTCTTACGATCTTCAGGGGAGCCGCGAGTCACTCAGCAGGGCTCAAGCACAGGGTCGGAGGTCTTACGATCTTCGGGGGAGCCGCGAGTCACTCAGCAGGGCTCAAGCACAAGGTCGGAGGTCTTACGATCTTCCAGGGAGCCGCGAGTCACTCAGCAGGGCTCAAGTACAAGGTCGGAGGTCTTACGATCTTCAGGGGAGCCGCGAGTCACTCAGCAGGGCTCAAGTGTTCCAAGGTTGCAAGGGAGTCGCGACCACGTCAGCAGGGCTCTCATCGTTCCAGAGTCGAATCTGCCAGATAGTCCCGGAGCACTCCTTGTTATAGGTCAACTCCTCTTTGATGTCCGGAGTCTGTGTAGGCAGGGGTCTTAGCACCTGGGGGTCGCTTGTTGGAGTTTCCTGCCATGTCGTCCTTTGATCCTTTCAGGGCCGGGTCGGAAGGAGTCCCAGACACACAGCAGGCGTGGAGCCAGCCCTCAGGGAGGCCGCAGGGCCGATCGAAACCCATCTCCCAAGGGGAGGTCAGAGGTGCGATGGAAACTGCTCCTCCCTCTCTCACTCCGTGGGAGCGCGATGTCCTCCAGCCGGGGCGGCGCCTCTAGGCCTGGGTTGCGCTGGAGCCGGGCGGCCATCGTAGGTGCATGAAGTGGGCACGCGGGCCCTGTGGTGCTGGGAAGATGGAGGGCACGGACGGGGAAGTCCGGGTCGGGTGTGTGTGGCTTCTGGCGGGAAGGACCGGCTAGGCCGTGTACTCGGGGGCTGAGGGAGGTGCACGGGTCAGGGCGTGTGGCTAGGGGTCAGGGATGGCCATGCCACAAGGCCGGGTCTAACAGCCGTAGAACCCCTCAAGTCTAAAGGTGTTTGCTCAAAGCCCTAACTTCTAAAATTCCAACCACGACTCTCCCATAGAATAGTATAGGGGTTGCGCCTGTGTTCTCACACTGCACGCGTCCCCCGTGGGTCTCCTGTGTCACTACCTTGGGTGGTTCCTTGGGGTCCCAGCAATTCTACGTGCTCTAGGCACTGTGTCTAGTCAAGTTGTGGTTCTTATACCACTTTCATACTATATGGTTTGGTCCGCCCCTGGGGCCCATTGTATATTGTGCTATTCACTGTCGTTTTAGAACTGTATTATTGTGTATCTTGGACTCTAATCTCATAAAGAGATTAGTAGTGAGTGTTTAGAAATAAATACATATATTTTATATATACCTTGTGTGGTTCTCCTTTCATTTAGAAATTCAAGAGATTATAATCTGGTAAACCAAGCTGCTTTACACTCCTTCAAGACTTTGCCTGAAGGCTGCTCTTCATAGCTACCACTAGGATAGCTTTCAATAAAGGTTGTCTTTAAACCTTTCATCAATGAGGGTTGTTTGTACTGGTGCATGGTGCCCACTATAACTCGTGGACAGCATATACCCGGCCAACTTCTCACAGGGTCCCTCCCTGGGTAAATGGAGAACACGTGAGGCTGACACCAGATGCTTAAGAGGGACCCTCCATGAGTAAATGGAGAACAGGTGAGGGTTACGCCAGATGCTTAAAAGGGTCCCTCCCAGAGTAAACAGAGAACAGACGAGGGTGACGCCCAATGCTTAAGCTGGTCCCTCCCATGAGTAAATGGAGAACAGACGAGGTTGATGCCAGATGATTAGGAGGGTCCCTCCAATGAGCTAATGGAGACCACACGAGGGTGACCCCAGATGCTTAAGAGGGTCCCTCCCATGAGTAAATGGAGAACATGCGAGGGTGATGCCAGATGCTTAAGAGGGTCCCTCCATGAGTAAATGGAGAACAGGCGAGGGTGACGCCAGATGCTTAAGAGGGACCCTCCATGAGTATATAGGGAACATGTGGGGGTGATGCCAGATGTTTGAGGGTCCCTCCCATGAGTAAATGAAGAACACGGGTGACTCCGGATGCTTAAGAGGGTCCCGCCCATAAGTAAATGGAGACCACGTTAGGTGACTCCAGATGCTTAAGAGGATCCCTCAATGAGTAAAGGGAGAATGCATGGGGTGACGCCAGATGTTTAAGAGGATCCATCACAAGGTAAATGGAGACAGCACGCAACACAGGAAGTGAGAAAGCCTACACTACTTCCGCAGGTCAGCATTCTAGCAGCTGATTCCTGCCCTTCAAAAGCCACATGTCTGTAGTCACGCGCAGCGGACGCGCGCAGCGGGCGTGCCGCTGGCACGCCGAAGGCGCGCCAAAGGCAAGCCCATCTGTGCCCGTCCGCGCCAGACCGGGCCCAGGGCCCACAAACCCTGCATCTTGTTCCCCTATTCAACATCATTACTCAAGCGCACAGCTCAAACAGCTTAATAGAACTTTAAGAAATGCCTGCGCACATTCCATCCTGCCGGATAAATTCCCCGACCACTGTCCTCAATGTCTGCACAAATTTACCCCTCCCAACCTAGAACCTCCCTGCGTATTTCAAAATTTCACTACTAAACTGCAGATCCCTTCCTAAACATACAACCGAAATCTGGATGCTTCTCAGAGATCTCGACCCAGATGTGCTATTTCTGACGGAAACATGGCTTACCTCATGCGCCAAACCCGACATCATTCAAGCCCTCCCTCAAGGCTTTGTGATGCAGAGGGTCGATCGGGCAACAGGCAGGGGGGGCGGGATTGCGATTATCCATAAAGATCAATTCATTCGCCGCTTGCTTGGGAGTCCAATCACCGACTGCGAGAGCACCCACTTTAACATAGAACTCTCACCGAGCTTATCATTTCGGGTATCCTTATCTATCGCCCCCCAATGAGCTTTGGGCTCATTCCACCACTCGCTACTTGAGGCCGCAGCTAACCTAGCAAGTTCAGCACCCAATTTCACTCTCCTGGGAGACTATAACCTCCACTTTGACGATATTTCGTCTGTCAACGCTAATGAGCTGACTAGGGCCCTCTCTGCACTACATTTGACGGAAAAGATTCTACAAGCCACCCATGTGAAAGGCCACCTATTAGATCAGGTTTTCTCAAATCTAGAGGACCTCAAAGGAGTTGACCCTCTCCCCCTCCCATGGGCTGATCATTTCTTGATCAACCTTTCCTGGAGCCTTCAACACACAAATCTTCCCCTCCAACCCACCTGGACTTTTGACCGTCCTTGGTCCAAACTTCCTTTGGAGAAATGGATCCAAACTCTAGAAAGAACCAAACCCAAAGCTAACCCCTGCCCAACAATTGCCAACAAAAAATGTTCAGACTGGATAAATCAATCACTGGACTCCGTCCTCCCCAAAGTCAGAATAAAAAAGTCTGAAAGGTCTTACAATGCCCCTTGGTTCTCCCCTGAGTTACGAGCATATAAACAGCAATGTAAAACCAAGGAAAGGCAATGGAGAAAAGAATTCCTCCCTTCAAAAAAAGCCGAATACAGAGTGGCTATCCAAACGTATAAATCTCAAATAAAAAAGGCCCAATCATCCTACTATGAAGAAAAGATCCAGAACTCACCCAGGAAAATGTCCACCAATATTAAAAAACTACTTAAAACACCCGTCCCTCGTATTGCCCCAGATTCCTCTGGCCAACGGTGCAATAAATTAGCTAACTTCTTTAACCACAAAGTACAATCCATCCTCGAATCTCTTCCTCAGAGGAATGAAGCTCTGGAAACACCGATCAACCCAGACCCTTACACCACCAAACCCACTCTGGAGACCTTTCCCCCTATGCCCTTGGAAACTCTTCTCACTTTGCTATCCACTGTTAAAAGCGGATCACCAAAGGACCCAGCCCCACTCTACATCCTGAAGAAAGCAATAGCCACCTTATCCCCCAACATACTCAACCTGATTAACGCCTCACTCAACACAGGATCGGTACCTTCCAGCTGGAAACAGGCTATGGTTAAGGCTTTACTTAAGAAGCCTAACCTAGATCCAGCTGAACTGGGAAACTACCGCCCAATATCTCTTCTACCAGGAATAAGCAAAGTGACAGAAAAGTTTGTCAACCAGACCCTTTCAGGTTTTCTTGAAACACACAATCTGCTTCACTCCTCCCAGACAGGATTCCGGCCTCGTCAGAGCACGGAAACAGATCTGCTAGCAGTAGTAGAGGAAAGCAGAAAAATCCTCGACTCAGGAGGTTCCACGGCCATCATCCTCCTCAACCTAAGCGCAGCATTCGACACGGTGAACCATGAGACCCTAATCAACCGTTTGAGGAATATAGGAGTCACAGGCACCGTGCTTCAATGGATGCGGTCCTTCTCAGAAGGAAGAACCTTTCACGTTTTTGAGGAGAAAGTAACTTCTGAACCGGCCAATTTAACCAGTAGGGTCCCACAGGGCTCCCCTCTCAGCCCGACCCTTTTTAACGTTTACATGTCCCCTCTAGCAACCATAGTTGCCCCCTATGGAATCCGCATAGTGACCTACGCGGACAACACGCAACTGGTGGTAGCACTCAATCAGGCAGAAAACAATACCAACAGCCTCCATTCCTGCCTAGAAGACATCTCAGAATGGATGGATAGCTCCCAGCTCAAGCTTAACGGTGGAAAGACCAAGATTATGGTCTTAGGTTACCA
The DNA here is from genome assembly GCF_964204655.1 of Triturus cristatus. Taxonomy (NCBI): domain Eukaryota; kingdom Metazoa; phylum Chordata; class Amphibia; order Caudata; family Salamandridae; genus Triturus; species Triturus cristatus. The sequence continues at coordinate 1,146,646,801 of NC_140580.1, read as the reverse complement.
CAGCCGCTTTCACCCCAATTCAATGTGGCCTTTAAGCATGGGACCCCTCCCCCCCCCCCACCCATAAGACCGAAATCAAAAGTCTGGGCATCTGGCTGGACCAAGATTTGAATTTTAGAACACAGGCCAGGAAGACAACAGCTACCTGTTTCGGCATGCTCAGAATGACCCGGAAAGTCCTCCCTCTTCTCTCCCCTCCAGCAAAAAAGGTACTGATACAATCTCTTATACTCTCCAGGCTTGACTATGGGAATGCATTATACCTAGGCTCACCCTCCTCAGTAATCGCCAAACTCCTGCTAGTCCAAAACAGCGCAGACAGAATTCTGACAGGCACCACAAACAGACAATCAGCCAAACCAGCTGTACACTCCCTCCACTGGCTTCCCATGCACGAATGCATCAAATTTAAATCATTGTGCATTGCCCACAAAACACTGTCAGGAACAGGCTCTGCCATTAACTCAGCCCTGATTCTCCCCTACAAAGCTAACCGAAAACTCCGGTCAGATGACCTGCGTCTGGCCGAGGTGCCGAGAATAAAAAGAGCCAGAAGTGGCGGAAGACTTTTTTCCTACAATGCCTCCAAACTCTGGAACTCCTTGCCACTTCATCTACGCCTGATCCCCAATCACCTGACCTTCAGAAAACAACTTAAGACTTGTTGTTTCCCTAGTCTGCTCGCCGTTCTTGTTTGGTTCCACAGTGCTGGGACACTCCCGGGTAGCCATGCGCTTTATAAATGTCATTTTCATTTCATTTCATGAGTAAATAAAGAACACGCGAGGGTGGCTCCAGATATTTAAGAGGGTCCCTCCACGAGTAAATGGAGATCATGCGAGGGTGACACAAGATGCTTAAGAGGGACCCTCCATGAGGACATAGAGAACACGTGGGGTGATGCCAGATGTTTGAGGGTCCCTCCCATGAGTAAATGGAGACCACGTGGGGTGACACCAGATGCTTAAAAGGGGCCCTCCCATGAGTAAATGGAGAACACGTGAGGTTGACACCAGATGCTTTAAAGGGTCCCTCCCATGAGTAAATGGAGAAAAGGTGAGGGTGACGCCAGATGCTTAAAAGCGTCCCTCCCAGAGTAAACAGAGAACAGATGAGGGTAACGCCCAATGCTTAAGTGGGTCCCTCCAATGAGTAAATGGAGACCATGCGAGGGTGACGCCAGATGCTTAGGAGGGTCCCTCCCATGAGTTAATGAAGAACATGCGAGGGTGACGCCAGAAGATTAAGAGGGTCCCTCCCATGAGTAAATGGAGACCAAATGGGGTGACGCCAGATGCTTAAGAGGGACCCTCCAGGAGTAAATGGAGAACACGTTGGGGTGATGCCAGATGCTTAAGAGGGTCCCTCCATGAGTAAATGGAGACCATGTGAAGGTGGCACACCATGCTTAACAGGGTCCCTCCCATCAGTATATGGAGATCACTCAGGGTGACGCCAGATGCTTGAGGGTCCCTCCATGAGTAATTGGAGACCATGTGAAGGTGTCACACCATGCTTAACAGGGTCCCTCCCATGAGTATATGCAGATCACGTGGGGTGACGCCAGATGCATGAGGGTCCCTCCATAAATAATTTGAGAACACCTGGGCGTGACGCCAGATGATTAAGAGAGTCCCTCTTTGAGTAAATAGAGAACATGTGGGGGTAACGCCAGATGCTTAAAAGGGTCCCTCCCGTGAGTAAATGGAGAAAAGGTGAGGGTGACGCCAGATGCTTAAGAGGGTCAATCCCAGAGTATATGGAGAACAGGCGAGGGTGACCCCAGAGGTTTAAGAGGGTCCCTCCATGAGTAAATAGAGAACAGGCGAGGGTGACGCCAGATGTTTAAGAGGATCCCTCTCAGAGTAAATGGAGATCACGCAAGGGTGACGCCAGATGTTTAAGAGGGTCCCTCCCATGAGTAAATGGAGACCATGTGAAGGTGGCACGCCATGCTTAACAGGGTCCCTCCTATGAGTATATGGAGATCACGCAGGGTGACGCCAGATGCATGAGGGTCCCTCCATAAATAATTTGAGAACACCTGGGCGTGACGCCAGATGATTAAGAGGGACCCTCCATGAGTAAATGGAGAACACCTGGGGTGACGCCAGATGCTTAAAAGGGGCCCTCCCATGAGTAAATGGAGAACACGTGAGAGTGACACCAGATGCTTAAGAGAGTCCCTCTGTGAGTAAATAGAGAACACGTGGGGGTGACGCCAGATGCTTAAGAGGGTACCTCCCATGAGTAAATGGAGAACATACGAGTGTGACGCCAGATGCTTAAGAGGGACCCTCCATGAGTAAATAGAGAACACCTGGGGTGACGCCAGATGCTTAAAAGGGTCCCTCCCATGAGTAAATGGAGAACACGTGAGAGTGACACCAGATGCTTAAGAGAGTCCCTCTGTGGTAAATAGAGAACACGTGGGGGTGACGCCAGATGCTTAAGAGGGACCCTCCATGAGTAAATAGAGAACACGTGGGGTGATGCCAGATGTTTGAGGGTCCCTCCCATGAGTAAATGGAGACCACGTGGGGTGACGCCAGATGCTTAAAAGGGTCCCTCCCATGAGTAAATGGAGACCACGTAGGGTGACGGCAGATTCTTAAGACTGTCCCTCCCATAAGTAAATAGAGAACATAAATGTAGATGGTGATAGAAGCTTGTGAAGAGGGTGACCTCCCGGAGGTGTGTGCAGGGTACTTCTTTTTAGGAAGATAAATAGGATTGAAGAGGGTGGCACCCGTCCAGTGAGGGAGAGCTGACAGCTATAAGTAAGACTGACCCCAGAATAAAGTCCCCTGAGGTGAAAGGTTGGTGACGTAGGGGAAGATTTGTCTGTATGTCAGCTTCGTCTCAAAGTCCGTCTTGGCTGTAGCACAGTCGCTTACATATGAGGTGAGCCTCTGAAAGGCCGGAAGGCCTGGAGGAGCGTCAGTCACCTGACTGCAAAGCTGCTGAAAGTCTGATAGAGCTCGAGGAGAATCAGTCACATGCCATGCAACCCTCTGAAAGTTTAGTAGGGCTGTAGGTTAGTCAGTCACGTGCCATGCAACCCTCTAAAAGTCTAGTAGGGCTGTAGGTTAGTCAGTCACGTGCCATGCAACCATCTGAAAGTCTGATAGGGCTGTAGGTTAGTCAGTCACGTGCCATGCAACCCTCTGAAAGTCTAGTAGGGCTGTAGGTTAGTAAGTCACGTGCCATGCAACCCTCTGAAAGATTAGTAGGGCTGTAGTTTAGTCAGTCACGTGCCATGCAACCCTCTGAAAGTTTAGTAGGGCTGTAGTTTAGTCAGTCACGTGCCATGCAACCCTCTGAAAGTTTAGTAGGGCTGTAGGTTAGTCAGTCACGTGCCATGCAACCCTCTGAAAGTCTAGTAGGGCTGTAGGTTAGTCAGTCACGTGCCATGCAACCATCTGAAAGTCTGATAGGGCTGTAGGTTAGTCAGTCACGTGCCATGCAACCCTCTGAAAGTCTAGTAGGGCTGTAGGTTAGTAAGTCACGTGCCATGCAACCCTCTGAAAGTTTAGTAGGGCTGCAGGTTAGTCAGTCACGTGCCATGCAACCCTCTGAAAGTTTAGTAGGGCTGTAGGTTAGTCAGTCACGTGCCATGCACGCCTCTGAAAGTTTAGTAGGGCTGTAGGTTAGTCAGTCACGTGCCATGCAACCCTCTGAAAGTCTGATAGGGCTGTAGGTTAGTCAGTCACGTGCCATGCAACCCTCTGAAAGTCTGGTAGGGCTGTAGGTTAGTCAGTCACGTGCCATGCAAACCTCTGAAAGTCTAGTAGGGCTGTAGGTTAGTCAGTCACGTGCCATGCAACCCTCTGAAAGTCTAGTAAGGCTGTAGATTAGTCAGTCACGTGCCATGCACGCCTATGAAAGTTTAGTAGGGCTGTAGGTTAGTCAGTCACGTGCCATGCAGCCCTCTGAAAGTTTAGTAGGGCTGTAGGTTAGTCAGTCACGTGCCATGTAACCCTCTGAAAGTTTAGTAGGGCTGTAGGTTAGTCAGTCACGTGCCATGCAACCCTCTGAAAGTCTTGTAGAGCTGTAGGTTAGTCAGTCACGTGCCATGCAAACCTCTGAAAGTCTAGTAGGGCTGTAGGTTAGTCAGTCACGTGCCATTCAACCTTCTGAAAGTCTAGTAGGGCTGTAGGTTAGTCAGTCATGTGCCATGCAACCCTCTGAAAGTTTAGTAGGGCTGTAGGTTAGTCAGTCACGTGCCATGCAACCCTCTTAAAGTTTAGTAGGGCTGTAGGTTAGTCAGTCACGTGCCATGCAACCCTCTGAAAGTCTAGTAGGGCTGTAGGTTAGTCAGTCACATGCCATGCAACCCTCTGAAAGTCTGGTGGTGCTGTAGAAGAGTCAGTCACATGCCATGCAAGCCTCTGAAAGTTTAGTAGGGCTGTAGTAGAGTCAGTCACATGCCATGCAAGCCTCTGAAAGTCTGGTGGTGCTGTAGAAGAGTCAGTCACATGCCATGCAAGCTTCTGAAAGCCTGGTGGTGCTGTAGAAGAGTCAGTCACATGCCATGCAAGCCTCTGAAAGGTTAGTAGGGCTGTAGTAGCGTCAGTCACATGCCATGCAAGCCTCTGAAAGTCTGGTGGTGCTGTAGAAGAGTCAGTCACATGCCACGCAAGCCTCTGAATGTTTAGTAGGGCTGTAGTAGAGTCAGTCACATGCCATGCAAGTCTCTGAAAGTCTGGTGGTGCTGTATAAGAGTCAGACACATGCCATGCAAGCCTCTGATAGTCTGGTGGTGCTGTAGAAGAATCAGTCACATGCCATGCAAGCCTCTGAAAGTCTAGTAAGGCTGTAGATTAGTCAGTCACGTGCCGTGCACGCCTATGAAAGTTTAGTAGGGCTGTAGGTTAGTCGGTCAAGTGCCATGCAGCCCTCTGAAAGTTTAGTAGGGCTGTAGGTTAGTCAGTCACGTGCCATGTAACCCTCTGAAAGTTTAGTAGGGCTGTAGGTTAGTCAGTCACGTGCCATGCAACCCTCTGAAAGTCTTGTAGAGCTGTAGGTTAGTCAGTCACGTGCCATGCAAACCTCTGAAAGTCTAGTAGGGCTGTAGGTTAGTCAGTCACGTGCCATTCAACCTTCTGAAAGTCTAGTAGGGCTGTAGGTTAGTCAGTCATGTGCCATGCAACCCTCTGAAAGTTTAGTAGGGCTGTAGGTTAGTCAGTCACGTGCCATGCAACCCTCTTAAAGTTTAGTAGGGCTGTAGGTTAGTCAGTCACGTGCCATGCAACCCTCTGAAAGTTTAGTAGGGCGGTAGGTTAGTCAGTCACGTGCCATGCAAACCTCTGAAAGTCTAGTAGGGCTGTAGGTTAGTCAGTCACATGCCATGCAACCCTCTGAAAGTCTGGTGGTGCTGTAGAAGAGTCAGTCACATGCCATGCAAGCCTCTGAAAGTTTAGTAGGGCTGTAGTAGAGTCAGTCACATGCCATGCAAGCCTCTGAAAGTCTGGTGGTGCTGTAGAAGAGTCAGACACATGCCATGCAAGCCTCTGAAAGTCTGGTAGTGCTGTAGAAGAATCAGTCATATGCCATGCAAGCCTCTGAAAGTCTGGTGGTGCTGTAGAAGAGTAGTCACATGCCATGCACGCCTCTGAAATGTTAGTAGGGCTGTATTAGAGTCAGTCACATGCCATACAAGCCTCTGAAAGTTTAGTAGGGCTGTAGTAGGTTAGTCACATGCCAGACAATCCTCTGAAAGTCTGGTGGTGCTGTAGAAGAGTCCGTAACATGCCATGCAAGCCTCTGAATGTCTGGTGGTGCTGTAGAAGAGTCAGTCACATGCCATGCAAGCCTCTGAATGTTTAGTAGGGCTGTAGTAGAGTCAGTCACATGCCATGCAAGTCTCTGAAAGTCTGGTGGTGCTGTAGAAGAATCAGTCACATGCCATGCAAGCCTCTGAAAGTCTGGTGGTGCTGTAGAAGAGTAGTCACATGCCATGCAAGCCTCTGAAGTGTTAGTAGGGCTGTATTAGAGTCAGTCACATGCCATGCAAGTCTCTGAAAGTCTGGTGGTGCTTTAGAAGAGTCAGACACATGCCATGCAAGCCTCTGAAAGTCTGGTGGTGCTGTAGAAGAGTCAGTCACATGCCATGCAAGCCTCTGAAAGTCTGGTGGTGCTGTAGAAGAGTCAGTCACATGCCATGCAAGCCTCTGAAAGTCTGGTGGTGCTGTAGAAGAGTCAGTCACATGCCATGCAAGCCTCTGAAAGTCTGGTGGTGCTGTAGAAGAGTCTGTCACATGCCATGCAAGCCTCTGAATGTCTGGTGGTGCTGTAGAAGAGTCAGTCACATGCCATGCAAGCCTCTGAATGTTTAGTAGGGCTGTAGTAGAGTCAGTCACATGCCATGCAAGCCTCTGAAAGTCTGGTGGTGCTGTAGAAGAGTCAGTCACATGCCATGCAAGCCTCTGAAAGTCTGGTGGTGCTGTAGAAGAGTCAGTCACATGCCATGTAAGCCTCTGAAAGTCTGGTGGTGCTGTAGAAGAGTCCGTCACATGCCATGCAAGCCACTGAATGTCTGGTGGTGCTGTAGAAGAGTCAGTCACATGCCATGCAAGCCTCTGAATGTTTAGTAGGGCTGTAGTAGAGTCAGTCACATGCCATGCAAGTCTCTGAAAGTCTGGTGGTGCTTTAGAAGAGTCAGACACATGCCATGCAAGCCTCTGAAAGTCTGGTGGTGCTGTAGAAGAATCAGTCACATGCCATGCAAGCCTCTGAAAGTCTGGTGGTGCTGTAGAAGAGTCTGTCAGATGCCATGCAAGCCTCTGAATGTCTGGTGGTGCTGTAGAAGAGTCAGTCACATGCCATGCAAGCCTCTGAATGTTTAGTAGGGCTGTAGTAGAGTCAGTCACATGCCATGCAAGTCTCTGAAAGTCTGGTGGTGCTGTAGAAGAATCAGTCACATGCCATGCAAGCCTCTGAAAGTCTGGTGGTGCTGTAGAAGAGTCAGTCAAATGCCATGCAAGCCTCTGACAGTTTAGTAGGGCTGTATTAGAGTTAGTCACATGCCATACAAGCCTCTGAAAGTTTATTAGGGCTGTAGTAGGTTAGTCACATGCCAGACAATCCTCTGAAAGTCTGGTGGTGCTGTAGAAGAGTCAGTCACATGCCATGCAAGCCTCTGAAAGTCGGGTGGTGCTGTAGAAGAGTCAGTCACATGCCATGCAAGCCTCTGAAAGTCTGGTGGTGCTGTAGAAGAGTCAGTCGCATGCCATGCAAGCCTCTGAAAGGTTAGTAGGGCTGTAGTAGAGTCATTCACATGCCATGCAAGCCTCTGAAAGTCTGGTGGTGCTGTAGATGAGTCAGTCACATGCCATGCAAGCTTCTGAAAGCCTGGTGGTGCTGTAGAAGAGTCAGTCACATGCCATGCAAGCCTCTGAAAGGTTAGTAGGGCTGTAGTAGAGTCAGTCACATGCCATGCAAGCCTCTGAAAGTCTGGTGGTGCTTTAGAAGAGTCAGACACATGCCATGCAAGCCTCTGAAAGTCTGGTGGTGCTGTAGAAGAATCAGTCACATGCTATGCAAGCCTCTGAAAGTCTGGTGGTGCTGTAGAAGAGTCCGTCACATGCCATGCAAGCCTCTGAATGTCTGGTGGTGCTGTAGAAGAGTCAGTCACATGCCCTGCAAGCCTCTGAATGTTTAGTAGGGCTGTAGTAGAGTCAGTCACATGCCATGCAAGTCTCTGAAAGTCTGGTGGTGCTGTAGAAGAATCAGTCACATGCCATGCAAGCCTCTGAAAGTCTGGTGGTGCTGTAGAAGAGTCAGTCACATGCCATGCAAGCCTCTGACAGTTTAGTAGGGCTGTATTAGAGTCAGTCGCATGCCATACAAGCCTCTCAAAGTTTAGTAGGGCTGTAGTAGGTTAGTCACATGCCAGACAATCCTCTGAAAGTCTGGTGGTGCTGTAGAAGAGTCAGTCACATGCCATGCAAGCCTCTGAAAGTCGGGTGGTGCTGTAGAAGAGTCAGTCACATGCCATGCAAGCCTCTGAAAGTCTGGTGGTGCTGTAGAAGAGTCAGTCGCATGCCATGCAAGCCTCCGAAAGGTTAGTAGGGCTGTAGTAGAGTCAGTCACATGCCATGCAAGCCTCTGAAAGTCTGGTGGTGCTGTAGAAGAATCAGTCACATGCCATGCAAGCCTCTGAAAGTTTAGTAGGGCTGTAGTAGAGTCAGTCACATGCCATGCAAGCCTCTGAAAGTCTGGTGGTGCTGTAGAAGAGTCAGACACATGCCATGCAAGCCTCTGAAAGTCTGGTGGTGCTGTAGAAGAATCAGTCACATGCCATGCAAGCCTCTGAAAGTCTGGTGGTGCTGTAGAAGAGTAGTCACATGCCATGCAAGCCTCTGAAATGTTAGTAGGGCTGTATTAGAGTCAGTCACATGCCATACAAGCCTCTGAAAGTTTAGTAGGGCTGTAGTAGGTTAGTCACATGCCAGACAATCCTCTGAAAGTCTGGTGGTGCTGTAGAAGAGTCCGTCACATGCCATGCAAGCCTCTGAATGTCTGGTGGTGCTGTAGAAGATTCAGTCACATGCCATGCAAGCCTCTGAATGTTTAGTAGGGCTGTAGTAGAGTCAGTCACATGCCATGCAAGTCTCTGAAAGTCTGGTGGTGCTGTAGAAGAATCAGTCACATGCCATGCAAGCCTCTGAAAGTCTGGTGGTGCTGTAGAAGAGTAGTCACATGCCATGCAAGCCTCTGAAGTGTTAGTAGGGCTGTATTAGAGTCAGTCACATGCCATGCAAGTCTCTGAAAGTCTGGTGGTGCTTTAGAAGAGTCAGACACATGCCATGCAAGCCTCTGAAAGTCTGGTGGTGCTGTAGAAGAGTCAGTCACATGCCATGCAAGCCTCTGAAAGTCTGGTGGTGCTGTAGAAGAGTCAGTCACATGCCATGCAAGCCTCTGAAAGTCTGGTGGTGCTGTAGAAGAGTCAGTCACATGCCATGTAAGCCTCTGAAAGTCTGGTGGTGCTGTAGAAGAGTCCGTCACATGCCATGCAAGCCACTGAATGTCTGGTGGTGCTGTAGAAGAGTCAGTCACATGCCATGCAAGCCTCTGAATGTTTAGTAGGGCTGTAGTAGAGTCAGTCACATGCCATGCAAGTCTCTGAAAGTCTGGTGGTGCTTTAGAAGAGTCAGACACATGCCATGCAAGCCTCTGAAAGTCTGGTGGTGCTGTAGAAGAATCAGTCACATGCCATGCAAGCCTCTGAAAGTCTGGTGGTGCTGTAGAAGAGTCTGTCACATGCCATGCAAGCCTCTGAATGTCTGGTGGTGCTGTAGAAGAGTCAGTCACATGCCATGCAAGCCTCTGAATGTTTAGTAGGGCTGTAGTAGAGTCAGTCGCATGCCATGCAAGTCTCTGAAAGTCTGGTGGTGCTGTAGAAGAATCAGTCACATGCCATGCAAGCCTCTGAAAGTCTGGTGGTGCTGTAGAAGAGTCAGTCACATGCCATGCAAGCCTCTGACAGTTTAGTAGGGCTGTATTAGAGTCAGTCACATGCCATACAAGCCTCTGAAAGTTTATTAGGGCTGTAGTAGGTTAGTCACATGCCAGACAATCCTCTGAAAGTCTGGTGGTGCTGTAGAAGAGTCAGTCACATGCCATGCAAGCCTCTGAAAGTCGGGTGGTGCTGTAGAAGAGTCAGTCACATGCCATGCAAGCCTCTGAAAGTCTGGTGGTGCTGTAGAAGAGTCAGTCGCATGCCATGCAAGCCTCTGAAAGGTTAGTAGGGCTGTAGTAGAGTCATTCACATGCCATGCAAGCCTCTGAAAGTCTGGTGGTGCTGTAGAAGAGTCAGTCACATGCCATGCAAGCTTCTGAAAGCCTGGTGGTGCTGTAGAAGAGTCAGTCACATGCCATGCAAGCCTCTGAAAGGTTAGTAGGGCTGTAGTAGAGTCAGTCACATGCCATGCAAGCCTCTGAAAGTCTGGTGGTGCTTTAGAAGAGTCAGACACATGCCATGCAAGCCTCTGAAAGTCTGGTGGTGCTGTAGAAGAATCAGTCACATGCTATGCAAGCCTCTGAAAGTCTGGTGGTGCTGTAGAAGAGTCCGTCACATGCCATGCAAGCCTCTGAATGTCTGGTGGTGCTGTAGAAGAGTCAGTCACATGCCCTGCAAGCCTCTGAATGTTTAGTAGGGCTGTAGTAGAGTCAGTCACATGCCATGCAAGTCTCTGAAAGTCTGGTGGTGCTGTAGAAGAATCAGTCACATGCCATGCAAGCCTCTGAAAGTCTGGTGGTGCTGTAGAAGAGTCAGTCACATGCCATGCAAGCCTCTGACAGTTTAGTAGGGCTGTATTAGAGTCAGTCGCATGCCATACAAGCCTCTCAAAGTTTAGTAGGGCTGTAGTAGGTTAGTCACATGCCAGACAATCCTCTGAAAGTCTGGTGGTGCTGTAGAAGAGTCAGTTACATGCCATGCAAGCCTCTGAAAGTCGGGTGGTGCTGTAGAAGAGTCAGTCACATGCCATGCAAGCCTCTGAAAGTCTGGTGGTGCTGTAGAAGAGTCAGTCGCATGCCATGCAAGCCTCCGAAAGGTTAGTAGGGCTGTAGTAGAGTCAGTCACATGCCATGCAAGCCTCTGAAAGTCTGGTGGTGCTGTAGAAGAATCAGTCACATGCCATGCAAGCCTCTGAAAGTTTAGTAGGGCTGTAGTAGAGTCAGTCACATGCCATGCAAGCCTCTGAAAGTCTGGTGGTGCTGTAGAAGAGTCAGACACATGCCATGCAAGCCTCTGAAAGTCTGGTGGTGCTGTAGAAGAATCAGTCACATGCCATGCAAGCCTCTGAAAGTCTGGTGGTGCTGTAGAAGAGTAGTCACATGCCATGCAAGCCTCTGAAATGTTAGTAGGGCTGTATTAGAGTCAGTCACATGCCATACAAGCCTCTGAAAGTTTAGTAGGGCTGTAGTAGGTTAGTCACATGCCAGACAATCCTCTGAAAGTCTGGTGGTGCTGTAGAAGAGTCCGTCACATGCCATGCAAGCCTCTGAATGTCTGGTGGTGCTGTAGAAGATTCAGTCACATGCCATGCAAGCCTCTGAATGTTTAGTAGGGCTGTAGTAGAGTCAGTCACATGCCATGCAAGTCTCTGAAAGTCTGGTGGTGCTGTAGAAGAGTCAGACACATGCCATGCAAGCCTCTGAAAGTCTGGTGGTGCTGTAGAAGAATCAGTCACATGCCATGCAAGCCTCTGAAAGTTTAGTAGGGCTGTAGTAGAGTCAGTCACATGCCATGCAAGCCTCTGAAAGTCTGGTGGTGCTTTAGAAGAGTCAGACACATGCCATGCAAGCCTCTGAAAGTCTGGTGGTGCTGTAGAAGAATCAGTCACATGCTATGCAAGCCTCTGAAAGTCTGGTGGTGCTGTAGAAGAGTCCGTCACATGCCATGCAAGCCTCTGAATGTCTGGTGGTGCTGTAGAAGAGTCAGTCACATGCCCTGCAAGCCTCTGAATGTTTAGTAGGGCTGTAGTAGAGTCAGTCACATGCCATGCAAGTCTCTGAAAGTCTGGTGGTGCTGTAGAAGAATCAGTCACATGCCATGCAAGCCTCTGAAAGTCTGGTGGTGCTGTAGAAGAGTCAGTCACATGCCATGCAAGCCTCTGACAGTTTAGTAGGGCTGTATTAGAGTCAGTCGCATGCCATACAAGCCTCTCAAAGTTTAGTAGGGCTGTAGTAGGTTAGTCACATGCCAGACAATCCTCTGAAAGTCTGGTGGTGCTGTAGAAGAGTCAGTCACATGCCATGCAAGCCTCTGAAAGTCGGGTGGTGCTGTAGAAGAGTCAGTCACATGCCATGCAAGCCTCTGAAAGTCTGGTGGTGCTGTAGAAGAGTCAGTCGCATGCCATGCAAGCCTCCGAAAGGTTAGTAGGGCTGTAGTAGAGTCAGTCACATGCCATGCAAGCCTCTGAAAGTCTGGTGGTGCTGTAGAAGAATCAGTCACATGCCATGCAAGCCTCTGAAAGTTTAGTAGGGCTGTAGTAGAGTCAGTCACATGCCATGCAAGCCTCTGAAAGTCTGGTGGTGCTGTAGAAGAGTCAGACACATGCCATGCAAGCCTCTGAAAGTCTGGTGGTGCTGTAGAAGAATCAGTCACATGCCATGCAAGCCTCTGAAAGTCTGGTGGTGCTGTAGAAGAGTAGTCACATGCCATGCAAGCCTCTGAAATGTTAGTAGGGCTGTATTAGAGTCAGTCACATGCCATACAAGCCTCTGAAAGTTTAGTAGGGCTGTAGTAGGTTAGTCACATGCCAGACAATCCTCTGAAAGTCTGGTGGTGCTGTAGAAGAGTCCGTCACATGCCATGCAAGCCTCTGAATGTCTGGTGGTGCTGTAGAAGATTCAGTCACATGCCATGCAAGCCTCTGAATGTTTAGTAGGGCTGTAGTAGAGTCAGTCACATGCCATGCAAGTCTCTGAAAGTCTGGTGGTGCTGTAGAAGAGTCAGACACATGCCATGCAAGCCTCTGAAAGTCTGGTGGTGCTGTAGAAGAATCAGTCACATGCCATGCAAGCCTCTGAAAGTCTGGTGGTGCTGTAGAAGAGTAGTCACATGCCATGCAAGCCTCTGAAGTGTTAGTAGGGCTGTATTAGAGTCAGTCACATGCCATGCAAGTCTCTGAAAGTCTGGTGGTGCTTTAGAAGAGTCAGACACATGCCATGCAAGCCTCTGAAAGTCTGGTGGTGCTGTAGAAGAGTCAGTCACATGCCATGCAAGCCTCTGAAAGTCTGGTGGTGCTGTAGAAGAGTCAGTCACATGCCATGCAAGCCTCTGAAAGTCTGGTGGTGCTGTAGAAGAGTCAGTCACATGCCATGTAAGCCTCTGAAAGTCTGGTGGTGCTGTAGAAGAGTCCGTCACATGCCATGCAAGCCACTGAATGTCTGGTGGTGCTGTAGAAGAGTCAGTCACATGCCATGCAAGCCTCTGAATGTTTAGTAGGGCTGTAGTAGAGTCAGTCACATGCCATGCAAGTCTCTGAAAGTCTGGTGGTGCTTTAGAAGAGTCAGACACATGCCATGCAAGCCTCTGAAAGTCTGGTGGTGCTGTAGAAGAATCAGTCACATGCCATGCAAGCCTCTGAAAGTCTGGTGGTGCTGTAGAAGAGTCTGTCACATGCCATGCAAGCCTCTGAATGTCTGGTGGTGCTGTAGAAGAGTCAGTCACATGCCATGCAAGCCTCTGAATGTTTAGTAGGGCTGTAGTAGAGTCAGTCACATGCCATGCAAGTCTCTGAAAGTCTGGTGGTGCTGTAGAAGAATCAGTCACATGCCATGCAAGCCTCTGAAAGTCTGGTGGTGCTGTAGAAGAGTCAGTCACATGCCATGCAAGCCTCTGACAGTTTAGTAGGGCTGTATTAGAGTCAGTCACATGCCATACAAGCCTCTGAAAGTTTATTAGGGCTGTAGTAGGTTAGTCACATGCCAGACAATCCTCTGAAAGTCTGGTGGTGCTGTAGAAGAGTCAGTCACATGCCATGCAAGCCTCTGAAAGTCGGGTGGTGCTGTAGAAGAGTCAGTCACATGCCATGCAAGCCTCTGAAAGTCTGGTGGTGCTGTAGAAGAGTCAGTCGCATGCCATGCAAGCCTCTGAAAGGTTAGTAGGGCTGTAGTAGAGTCATTCACATGCCATGCAAGCCTCTGAAAGTCTGGTGGTGCTGTAGAAGAGTCAGTCACATGCCATGCAAGCTTCTGAAAGCCTGGTGGTGCTGTAGAAGAGTCAGTCACATGCCATGCAAGCCTCTGAAAGGTTAGTAGGGCTGTAGTAGAGTCAGTCACATGCCATGCAAGCCTCTGAAAGTCTGGTGGTGCTTTAGAAGAGTCAGACACATGCCATGCAAGCCTCTGAAAGTCTGGTGGTGCTGTAGAAGAATCAGTCACATGCTATGCAAGCCTCTGAAAGTCTGGTGGTGCTGTAGAAGAGTCCGTCACATGCCATGCAAGCCTCTGAATGTCTGGTGGTGCTGTAGAAGAGTCAGTCACATGCCCTGCAAGCCTCTGAATGTTTAGTAGGGCTGTAGTAGAGTCAGTCATATGCCATGCAAGTCTCTGAAAGTCTGGTGGTGCTGTAGAAGAATCAGTCACATGCCATGCAAGCCTCTGAAAGTCTGGTGGTGCTGTAGAAGAGTCAGTCACATGCCATGCAAGCCTCTGACAGTTTAGTAGGGCTGTATTAGAGTCAGTTGCATGCCATACAAGCCTCTCAAAGTTTAGTAGGGCTGTAGTAGGTTAGTCACATGCCAGACAATCCTCTGAAAGTCTGGTGGTGCTGTAGAAGAGTCAGTCACATGCCATGCAAGCCTCTGAAAGTCGGGTGGTGCTGTAGAAGAGTCAGTCACATGCCATGCAAGCCTCTGAAAGTCTGGTGGTGCTGTAGAAGAGTCAGTCGCATGCCATGCAAGCCTCCGAAAGGTTGGTAGGGCTGTAGTAGAGTCAGTCACATGCCATGCAAGCCTCTGAAAGTCTGGTGGTGCTGTAGAAGAATCAGTCACATGCCATGCAAGCCTCTGAAAGTTTAGTAGGGCTGTAGTAGAGTCAGTCACATGCCATGCAAGCCTCTGAAAGTCTGGTGGTGCTGTAGAAGAGTCAGACACATGCCATGCAAGCCTCTGAAAGTCTGGTGGTGCTGTAGAAGAATCAGTCACATGCCATGCAAGCCTCTGAAAGTCTGGTGGTGCTGTAGAAGAGTAGTCACATGCCATGCAAGCCTCTGAAGTGTTAGTAGGGCTGTATTAGAGTCAGTCACATGCCATGCAAGTCTCTGAAAGTCTGGTGGTGCTTTAGAAGAGTCAGACACATGCCATGCAAGCCTCTGAAAGTCTGGTGGTGCTGTAGAAGAGTCAGTCACATGCCATGCAAGCCTCTGAAAGTCTGGTGGTGCTGTAGAAGAGTCAGTCACATGCCATGCAAGCCTCTGAAAGTCTGGTGGTGCTGTAGAAGAGTCAGTCACATGCCATGTAAGCCTCTGAAAGTCTGGTGGTGCTGTAGAAGAGTCCGTCACATGCCATGCAAGCCACTGAATGTCTGGTGGTGCTGTAGAAGAGTCAGTCACATGCCATGCAAGCCTCTGAATGTTTAGTAGGGCTGTAGTAGAGTCAGTCACATGCCATGCAAGTCTCTGAAAGTCTGGTGGTGCTTTAGAAGAGTCAGACACATGCCATGCAAGCCTCTGAAAGTCTGGTGGTGCTGTAGAAGAATCAGTCACATGCCATGCAAGCCTCTGAAAGTCTGGTGGTGCTGTAGAAGAGTCTGTCACATGCCATGCAAGCCTCTGAATGTCTGGTGGTGCTGTAGAAGAGTCAGTCACATGCCATGCAAGCCTCTGAATGTTTAGTAGGGCTGTAGTAGAGTCAGTCACATGCCATGCAAGTCTCTGAAAGTCTGGTGGTGCTGTAGAAGAATCAGTCACATGCCATGCAAGCCTCTGAAAGTCTTGTGGTGCTGTAGAAGAGTCAGTCACATGCCATGCAAGCCTCTGACAGTTTAGTAGGGCTGTATTAGAGTCAGTCACATGCCATACAAGCCTCTGAAAGTTTATTAGGGCTGTAGTAGGTTAGTCACATGCCAGACAATCCTCTGAAAGTCTGGTGGTGCTGTAGAAGAGTCAGTCACATGCCATGCAAGCCTCTGAAAGTCGGGTGGTGCTGTAGAAGAGTCAGTCACATGCCATGCAAGCCTCTGAAAGTCTGGTGGTGCTGTAGAAGAGTCAGTCGCATGCCATGCAAGCCTCTGAAAGGTTAGTAGGGCTGTAGTAGAGTCATTCACATGCCATGCAAGCCTCTGAAAGTCTGGTGGTGCTGTAGAAGAGTCAGTCACATGCCATGCAAGCTTCTGAAAGCCTGGTGGTGCTGTAGAAGAGTCAGTCACATGCCATGCAAGCCTCTGAAAGGTTAGTAGGGCTGTAGTAGAGTCAGTCACATGCCATGCAAGCCTCTGAAAGTCTGGTGGTGCTTTAGAAGAGTCAGACACATGCCATGCAAGCCTCTGAAAGTCTGGTGGTGCTGTAGAAGAATCAGTCACATGCTATGCAAGCCTCTGAAAGTCTGGTGGTGCTGTAGAAGAGTCCGTCACATGCCATGCAAGCCTCTGAATGTCTGGTGGTGCTGTAGAAGAGTCAGTCACATGCCCTGCAAGCCTCTGAATGTTTAGTAGGGCTGTAGTAGAGTCAGTCATATGCC
Organism: Triturus cristatus; assembly: GCF_964204655.1. Classification (NCBI taxonomy): domain Eukaryota; kingdom Metazoa; phylum Chordata; class Amphibia; order Caudata; family Salamandridae; genus Triturus; species Triturus cristatus. The sequence continues at coordinate 1,146,630,608 of NC_140580.1, read as the reverse complement.
ATGCAAGTCTCTGAAAGTCTGGTGGTGCTGTAGAAGAATCAGTCACATGCCATGCAAGCCTCTGAAAGTCTGGTGGTGCTGTAGAAGAGTCAGTCACATGCCATGCAAGCCTCTGACAGTTTAGTAGGGCTGTATTAGAGTCAGTTGCATGCCATACAAGCCTCTCAAAGTTTAGTAGGGCTGTAGTAGGTTAGTCACATGCCAGACAATCCTCTGAAAGTCTGGTGGTGCTGTAGAAGAGTCAGTCACATGCCATGCAAGCCTCTGAAAGTCGGGTGGTGCTGTAGAAGAGTCAGTCACATGCCATGCAAGCCTCTGAAAGTCTGGTGGTGCTGTAGAAGAGTCAGTCGCATGCCATGCAAGCCTCCGAAAGGTTGGTAGGGCTGTAGTAGAGTCAGTCACATGCCATGCAAGCCTCTGAAAGTCTGGTGGTGCTGTAGAAGAATCAGTCACATGCCATGCAAGCCTCTGAAAGTTTAGTAGGGCTGTAGTAGAGTCAGTCACATGCCATGCAAGCCTCTGAAAGTCTGGTGGTGCTGTAGAAGAGTCAGACACATGCCATGCAAGCCTCTGAAAGTCTGGTGGTGCTGTAGAAGAATCAGTCACATGCCATGCAAGCCTCTGAAAGTCTGGTGGTGCTGTAGAAGAGTAGTCACATGCCATGCAAGCCTCTGAAATGTTAGTAGGGCTGTATTAGAGTCAGTCACATGCCATACAAGCCTCTGAAAGTTTAGTAGGGCTGTAGTAGGTTAGTCACATGCCAAACAATCCTCTAAAAGTCTGGTGGTGCTGTAGAAGAGTCCGTCACATGCCATGCAAGCCTCTGAATGTCTGGTGGTGCTGTAGAAGATTCAGTCACATGCCATGCAAGCCTCTGAATGTTTAGTAGGGCTGTAGTAGAGTCAGTCACATGCCATGCAAGTCTCTGAAAGTCTGGTGGTGCTGTAGAAGAGTCAGACACATGCCATGCAAGCCTCTGAAAGTCTGGTGGTGCTGTAGAAGAATCAGTCACATGCCATGCAAGCCTCTGAAAGTCTGGTGGTGCTGTAGAAGAGTAGTCACATGCCATGCAAGCCTCTGAAGTGTTAGTAGGGCTGTATTAGAGTCAGTCACATGCCATGCAAGTCTCTGAAAGTCTGGTGGTGCTTTAGAAGAGTCAGACACATGCCATGCAAGCCTCTGAAAGTCTGGTGGTGCTGTAGAAGAGTCAGTCACATGCCATGCAAGCCTCTGAAAGTCTGGTGGTGCTGTAGAAGAGTCAGTCACATGCCATGCAAGCCTCTGAAAGTCTGGTGGTGCTGTAGAAGAGTCAGTCACATGCCATGTAAGCCTCTGAAAGTCTGGTGGTGCTGTAGAAGAGTCCGTCACATGCCATGCAAGCCACTGAATGTCTGGTGGTGCTGTAGAAGAGTCAGTCACATGCCATGCAAGCCTCTGAATGTTTAGTAGGGCTGTAGTAGAGTCAGTCACATGCCATGCAAGTCTCTGAAAGTCTGGTGGTGCTTTAGAAGAGTCAGACACATGCCATGCAAGCCTCTGAAAGTCTGGTGGTGCTGTAGAAGAATCAGTCACATGCCATGCAAGCCTCTGAAAGTCTGGTGGTGCTGTAGAAGAGTCTGTCACATGCCATGCAAGCCTCTGAATGTCTGGTGGTGCTGTAGAAGAGTCAGTCACATGCCATGCAAGCCTCTGAATGTTTAGTAGGGCTGTAGTAGAGTCAGTCACATGCCATACAAGTCTCTGAAAGTCTGGTGGTGCTGTAGAAGAATCAGTCACATGCCATGCAAGCCTCTGAAAGTCTGGTGGTGCTGTAGAAGAGTCAGTCACATGCCATGCAAGCCTCTGACAGTTTAGTAGGGCTGTATTAGAGTCAGTCACATGCCATACAAGCCTCTGAAAGTTTATTAGGGCTGTAGTAGGTTAGTCACATGCCAGACAATCCTCTGAAAGTCTGGTGGTGCTGTAGAAGAGTCAGTCACATGCCATGCAAGCCTCTGAAAGTCGGGTGGTGCTGTAGAAGAGTCAGTCACATGCCATGCAAGCCTCTGAAAGTCTGGTGGTGCTGTAGAAGAGTCAGTCGCATGCCATGCAAGCCTCTGAAAGGTTAGTAGGGCTGTAGTAGAGTCATTCACATGCCATGCAAGCCTCTGAAAGTCTGGTGGTGCTGTAGAAGAGTCAGTCACATGCCATGCAAGCTTCTGAAAGCCTGGTGGTGCTGTAGAAGAGTCAGTCACATGCCATGCAAGCCTCTGAAAGGTTAGTAGGGCTGTAGTAGAGTCAGTCACATGCCATGCAAGCCTCTGAAAGTCTGGTGGTGCTGTAGAAGTGTCAGACACATGCCATGCAAGATGGGGTGAAAAACGTTTCTTCAGCATTACTACAAGATGGTGGAATAAGCTACCATTTGATTTGAGAAATGCCTCTGATCTGCTATCCTTCAGGAAGGGTCTGACATGGCTCTTTACTCTGTAACCTCGCGTAAGGACTGGAAATATGACATTCAGTTTACACTATGTGTCGATTCTTCAAGCGCCTTGACGCCCTTGGGTAGATGTGCGCTATATAAATACTTACATAAATAAATACAGTGGATCTCAAGGGGAGTCAGTCAAATGTCACGTGAGCCTCTGAAAGTACAGTAGGTCCAGAGGAGAATCAGTCATGTGCTATGCGATCCTCTGAAAGTATAGTATGCCTAGAGGTGAGACAGTCACATGTCATGGGAGCCTCTGAAAGTATAGTAGGCCTGGAGATGAGTCAGTCACATATCATGCAACCCTCTGAAAGTACAGTAGGTGCAGAGGAGAGTCTGTCAGGTGCTATGCGAGCCTCTAAATGTATAGTAGGCCTAGAGGTGAGTCAGTCACATGTCATGCGTCCCTCTGGAAGTATAGTAGGAGTAGAGGTGAGTCAGTCACATGGCATATGAGCATCTGAAAGCATTGTAGGCATAGAGGTTAGTCAGTCACATGTCATGCAAGCCTCTGAGTGTACAGTAGGTCTTGAGGAGAGTCAGTCACATGCAATGAGAACCTCTGAAACTATAGAAGGCCTAGAGGAGAGTCAATCACATGTCATGGGAGCCTCTGAAAGTATCGTAGGCCTAGATGGGAGTCAGTCACATGTCATGAGAGTCTCTGAGAGTACAGTGGATCTCAAGGGGAGTCAGTCACATGCTATGCGAGCCTCTGAACGCGTAGTAGGCCTAGAGGTGAGTCAGTCAAATGTGACGCAAGCCTCTGAAAGTACAGTAGGTCCATAGGAGAATCAGTCATGTGCTATGCTAGCCTCTGAAAGTGTAGTAGGCCTAGAGGTGAGTCACTCACATGTCATGCGAGCCTCTGAAAGTACAGTAGGATTAGAGGAGAGTCAGTCACGTGCTCTGTGAGCCTCTAAAAGTATAACGGGCTTAGAGGTGAGTCAGTCACTAATCGTAAGAGCCTCTAAAAGTTTGGTAGGCCTAGAGGAGAGTTAGTCACATGGCATAAGAGCCTCTGAAAGAATCCCGTGAAAGTATAGTAGGCCAAGAGGTGAGTCAGTCACATGCTATGCCAGCCTCTGAAAGTATAGTAGGCTTAGAGGTGAGTCAGTCACATGCTATTCGATCCTCTGAAAGTATAGTAGGCCTAGAGGTGAGTCAGTCAGATGTCATGCGACCCTCTGAAAGTATAGTAGGCCTAGTGGTGAGCCAGTCACGTGCTATGCGAGCCTCAGATATTATAGTAGGCCTAGAGGAGAGTCTGTCATGTGCTATGCGAGCCTCTAAAAGTATAGTAGGCCTAGAGGTGAGTCAGTGACATGCAATGCCAGCCTCTGAAAGTATAGTAGGCCTAGAAGTGAGTCAGTCACATAGTAAGGGAGGTTCTGAAAGTATAGTAGGCCTGTCAGTCACATGCTATACCAGCCTCTGAAAGTATAGCAGGCCTAGCGGTGAGTCAGTCACATGCTATGCCAGCCTCTGAAAGTATAGTAGGCCTAGAGGTGAGTCATTCACATGCTAAGCGAGCCTCTGAAAGTATAGTAGGCCTAGATGTGAGTCAGTCACATGCTATGCGATCCTCTAAAAGTATAGTAGGCCTAAAGGTGAGTCATTCACATGCTAAGCAAGCATCTGAAAGTATAGTAGGCCTACAGGTGAGTCAGTCACATGCTATGCGATCCTCTGAAAGTATAGTAGGCCTAGAGGTGAGTCATTCACATGCTAAGCGAGCCTCTGAGAGTATAGTAGGCCTAGAGGTGAGCCAGCCACATGTCATGTAAGCCTCTGAAAGTATAGTAGGCATAGGGGTGAGTCAGTCACATGTCATGCAAGCCTCTGAAAGTATAGGAGGCCTAGAGGTGAGTCATTCACATGCTAAGCGAGCCTCTAAAAGTATAGTAGGCCTAGAGGTGAGTCAGTCACATGTCATGCGAGCCTCTGAAAGTATAGTAGGCATAGGGGTGAGTCAGTCACATGTCATGCAAGCCTCTGAAAGTATAGTAGGCCTAGAGGTGAGTCACTCACATATCAGGCGAGCCTCTGAAAGTATAGTAGGCATAGGGGTGAGTCAGTCACATGTCATGCAAGCCTCTGAAAGTATAGTAGGCCTAGAGGTGAGTCATTCACATGCTAAGCGAGCCTCTGAAAGTATAGTAGGCCTAGAGGTGAGTCAGTCACATGGCATGGGAGCCTCTGAAAGTATAGTAGGCCTAGAGGTGAGTCAGTCACATGGCATGGGAGCCTCTGAAAGTATAGTAGGCCTAGAGGTGAGTCAGTCACATGGCATGGGAGCCTCTGAAAGTATAGTAGGCCTAGAGGTGAGTCAGTCACATGGCATGGGAGCCTCTGAAAGTATAGTAGGCCTAGAGGTGAGTCAGTCACGTGGCATGGGAGCATCTGAATGTATAGTAGGCCTAGAGGTGAGTCAGTCACATGCTATGAGATCCTCTGAAAGTATAGTAGGCCTAGAGGTGAGTCAGTCATGTGCTATGCTAGCTGCTGAAAGTATAGTAGGCCTAGAGGTGAGTCAGTCACATGGCATGGGAGCCTCTGAAAGTATAGTAGGCCTAGAGGTGAGTCAGTCACATGGCATGGGAGCCTCTGAAAGTATAGTAGGCCTAGAGGTGAGTCAGTCACGTGGCATGGGAGCCTCTGAAAGTATAGTAGGCCTAAAGGTGAGTCATTCACATGCTAAGCGAGCCTCTGAAAGTATAGTAGGCCTAGGGGTGAGTCATTCACATGCTAAGCGCGCCTCTGAAAGTATAGTAGGAGTAGAGGTGAGTCAGTCACATGGCATGGGAGCCTCTGAAAGTATAGTAGGCCTAGCGGTGAGTCAGTCACGTGGCATGGGAGCCTCTGAAAGTATAGTAGGCTTATGGGTGAGTCAGTCACATGGCATGGGAGCCTCTGAAAGTATAGCAGGCCTAGAGGTGAGACAGTCACATGTCATGGGAGCCTCTGAAAGTATAGTAGGCCTAGAGGTGAGACATTCACATGCTATACGAGCCTCTGAAAGTATAGTAGGCTTAGGGGTGAGTCAGTCACGTGGCATGGGAGCCTCTGAAAGTATAGTAGGCCTAAAGGTGAGTCATTCACATGCTAAGCGAGCCTCTGAAAGTATAGTAGGCCTAGAGGTGAGACATCCACATGCTATACGAGCCTCTGAAAGTATAGCAGGCCTAGAGGTGAGTCAGCCACATGTCATGTAAGCCTCTGAAAGTATAGTAGGCATAGGGGGGAGTCAGTCACATGTCATGCAAGCCTCTGAAAGTATAGTAGGCCTGAGGTGAGACATCCACATGCTATACGAGCCTCTGAAAGTATAGTAGGCCTAGAGGTGAGTCAGTCACATGGCATGGGAGCCTCTGAAAGTATAGTAGGCCTAGAGGTGAGTCAGTCACGTGCTATACGAACCTCTGAAAATATAGTAGGCCTAGAGGTGAGTCAGTCACGTGCTATACGAACCTCTGAAAGTATAGTAGGCTTAGGGGTGAGTCAGTCACATGGCATGGGAGCCTCTGAAAGTATAGCAGGCCTAGAGGTGAGACAGTCACATGTCATGGGAGCCTCTGAAAGTATAGTAGGCCTAGAGGTGAGACATTCACATGCTATACGAGCCTCTGAAAGTATAGTAGGCTTAGGGGTGAGTCAGTCACATGGCATGGGAGCCTCTGAAAGTATAGTAGGCCTAGAGGTGAGTCAGTCACGTGCTATACGAACCTCTGAAAGTATAGTAGGCCTAGAGGTGAGTCAGTCACGTGCTATACGAACCTCTGAAAGTATAGTAGGCTTAGGGGTGAGTCAGTCACATGGCATGGGAGCCTCTGAAAGTATAGCAAGCCTAGAGGTGAGACAGTCACATGTCATGGGAGCCTCTGAAAGTATAGTAGGCCTAGAGGTGAGACATTCACATGCTATACGAGCCTCTGAAAGTATAGTAGGCTTAGGGGTGAGTCAGTCACGTGGCATGGGAGCCTCTGAAAGTATAGTAGGCCTAGAGGTGAGACATTCACATGCTATACGAGCCTCTGAAAGTATAGTAGGCCTAGAGGTGAGTCAGCCACATGTCATGTAAGCCTCTGAAAGTATAGTAGGCCTAGAGGTGAGACAGTCACATGGCATGGGAGCCTCTGAAAGTATAGTAGGCCTAGAGGTGAGTCAGCCACATGTCATGTAAGCCTCTGAAAGTATAGTAGGCCTAGAGGTGAGACAGTCACATGGCATGGGAGCCTCTGAAAGTATAGTAGGCCTAGAGGTGAGTCAGCCACATGTCATGTAAGCCTCTGAAAGTATAGTAGGCCTAGAGGTGAGTCAGTCACGTGCTATACGAACCTCTGAAAATATAGTAGGCCTAGAGGTGAGTCAGTCACGTGCTATACGAACCTCTGAAAGTATAGTAGGCTTAGGGGTGAGTCAGTCACATGGCATGGGAGCCTCTGAAAGTATAGCAGGCCTAGAGGTGAGACAGTCACATGTCATGGGAGCCTCTGAAAGTATAGTAGGCCTAGAGGTGAGACATTCACATGCTATACGAGCCTCTGAAAGTATAGTAGGCTTAGGGGTGAGTCAGTCACATGGCATGGGAGCCTCTGAAAGTATAGTAGGCCTAGAGGTGAGTCAGTCACGTGCTATACGAACCTCTGAAAGTATAGTAGGCCTAGAGGTGAGTCAGTCACGTGCTATACGAACCTCTGAAAGTATAGTAGGCTTAGGGGTGAGTCAGTCACATGGCATGGGAGCCTCTGAAAGTATAGCAGGCCTAGAGGTGAGACAGTCACATGTCATGGGAGCCTCTGAAAGTATAGTAGGCCTAGAGGTGAGACATTCACATGCTATACGAGCCTCTGAAAGTATAGTAGGCTTAGGGGTGAGTCAGTCACGTGGCATGGGAGCCTCTGAAAGTATAGTAGGCCTAGAGGTGAGACATTCACATGCTATACGAGCCTCTGAAAGTATAGTAGGCCTAGAGGTGAGTCAGCCACATGTCATGTAAGCCTCTGAAAGTATAGTAGGCCTAGAGGTGAGACAGTCACATGGCATGGGAGCCTCTGAAAGTATAGTAGGCCTAGAGGTGAGTCAGCCACATGTCATGTAAGCCTCTGAAAGTATAGTAGGCCTAGAGGTGAGACAGTCACATGGCATGGGAGCCTCTGAAAGTATAGTAGGCCTAGAGGTGAGTCAGTCACGTGGCATGTGAGCCTCTGAAAGTATAGTAGGCCTAGAGGTGAGTCAGTCACATGGCATGGGAGCCTCTGAAAGTATAGTAGGCCTAGAGGTGAGTCAGTCACATGGCATGGGAGCCTCTGAAAGTATAGTAGGCCTAGAGGTGAGTCAGCCACATGTCATGTAAGCCTCTGAAAGTATAGTAGGCCTAGAGGTGAGACATCCACATGCTATACGAGCCTCTGAAAGTATAGTAGGCTTAGGGGTGAGTCAGTCACATGGCATGGGAGCCTCTGAAAGTATAGAAGGCCTAGAGGTGAGACATTCACATGCTATACGAGCCTCTGAAAGTATAGTAGGCCTAGAGGTGAGTCAGTCACATGGCATGGGAGCCTCTGAAAGTATAGTAGGCCTAGAGGTGAGTCAGCCACATGTCATGTAAGCCTCTGAAAGTATAGTAGGCCTAGAGGTGAGTCATTCACATGCTAAGCGCGCCTCTGAAAGTATAGTAGGCCTAGAGGTGAGTCAGCCACATGTCATGTAAGCCTCTGAAAGTATAGTAGGCCTAGAGGTGAGACAGTCACATGGCATGGGAGCCTCTGAAAGTATAGTAGGCCTAGAGGTGAGTCAGCCACATGTCATGTGAGCCTCTGAAAGTATAGTAGGCATAGGGGGGAGTCATTCACATGCTAAGCGCGCCTCTGAAAGTATAGTAGGCCTAGAGGTGAGTCAGTCACGTGCTATACGAGCCTCTGAAAGTATAGTAGCCCTAGAGGTGAGTCAGTCACGTGCTATACGAACCTCTGAAAGTATAGTAGGCCTAGAGGTGAGTCAGTCACGTGCTATACGAACCTCTGAAAGTATAGTAGGCCTAGAGGTGAGTCAGTCACGTGCTATACGAACCTCTGAAAGTATAGTAGGCCTAGAGGTGAGTCAGTCACATGGCATGGGAGCCTCTGAAAGTATAGTAGGCCTAGAGGTGAGTCAGTCACGTGCTATACGAGCCTCTGAAAATATAGTAGGCCTAGAGGTGAGTCAGTCACGTGCTATACGAACCTCTGAAAGTATAGTAGGCTTAGGGGTGAGTCAGTCACATGGCATGGGAGCCTCTGAAAGTATAGCAGGCCTAGAGGTGAGACAGTCACATGTCATGGGAGCCTCTGAAAGTATAGTAGGCCTAGAGGTGAGACATTCACATGCTATACGAGCCTCTGAAAGTATAGTAGGCTTAGGGGTGAGTCAGTCACATGGCATGGGAGCCTCTGAAAGTATAGTAGGCCTAGAGGTGAGTCAGTCACGTGCTATACGAACCTCTGAAAGTATAGTAGGCCTAGAGGTGAGTCAGTCACGTGCTATACGAACCTCTGAAAGTATAGTAGGCTTAGGGGTGAGTCAGTCACATGGCATGGGAGCCTCTGAAAGTATAGCAGGCCTAGAGGTGAGACAGTCACATGTCATGGGAGCCTCTGAAAGTATAGTAGGCCTAGAGGTGAGACATTCACATGCTATACGAGCCTCTGAAAGTATAGTAGGCTTAGGGGTGAGTCAGTCACGTGGCATGGGAGCCTCTGAAAGTATAGTAGGCCTAGAGGTGAGACATTCACATGCTATACGAGCCTCTGAAAGTATAGTAGGCCTAGAGGTGAGTCAGCCACATGTCATGTAAGCCTCTGAAAGTATAGTAGGCCTAGAGGTGAGACAGTCACATGGCATGGGAGCCTCTGAAAGTATAGTAGGCCTAGAGGTGAGTCAGCCACATGTCATGTAAGCCTCTGAAAGTATAGTAGGCCTAGAGGTGAGACAGTCACATGGCATGGGAGCCTCTGAAAGTATAGTAGGCCTAGAGGTGAGTCAGTCACGTGGCATGTGAGCCTCTGAAAGTATAGTAGGCCTAGAGGTGAGTCAGTCACATGGCATGGGAGCCTCTGAAAGTATAGTAGGCCTAGAGGTGAGTCAGTCACATGGCATGGGAGCCTCTGAAAGTATAGTAGGCCTAGAGGTGAGTCAGCCACATGTCATGTAAGCCTCTGAAAGTATAGTAGGCCTAGAGGTGAGACATCCACATGCTATACGAGCCTCTGAAAGTATAGTAGGCTTAGGGGTGAGTCAGTCACATGGCATGGGAGCCTCTGAAAGTATAGAAGGCCTAGAGGTGAGACATTCACATGCTATACGAGCCTCTGAAAGTATAGTAGGCCTAGAGGTGAGTCAGTCACATGGCATGGGAGCCTCTGAAAGTATAGTAGGCCTAGAGGTGAGTCAGCCACATGTCATGTAAGCCTCTGAAAGTATAGTAGGCCTAGAGGTGAGTCATTCACATGCTAAGCGCGCCTCTGAAAGTATAGTAGGCCTAGAGGTGAGTCAGCCACATGTCATGTAAGCCTCTGAAAGTATAGTAGGCCTAGAGGTGAGACAGTCACATGGCATGGGAGCCTCTGAAAGTATAGTAGGCCTAGAGGTGAGTCAGCCACATGTCATGTGAGCCTCTGAAAGTATAGTAGGCATAGGGGGGAGTCATTCACATGCTAAGCGCGCCTCTGAAAGTATAGTAGGCCTAGAGGTGAGTCAGTCACGTGCTATACGAGCCTCTGAAAGTATAGTAGCCCTAGAGGTGAGTCAGTCACGTGCTATACGAACCTCTGAAAGTATAGTAGGCCTAGAGGTGAGTCAGTCACGTGCTATACGAACCTCTGAAAGTATAGTAGGCCTAGAGGTGAGTCAGTCACGTGCTATACGAACCTCTGAAAGTATAGTAGGCCTAGAGGTGAGTCAGTCACATGGCATGGGAGCCTCTGAAAGTATAGTAGGCCTAGAGGTGAGTCAGTCACGTGCTATACGAGCCTCTGAAAGTATAGTAGGCCTGGAGGTGAGTCAGTCACGTGCTATACGAACCTCTGAAAGTATAGTAGGCCTAGAGGTGAGTCAGTCACGTGCTATACGAGCCTCTGAAAGTATAGTAGGCCTAGAGGTGAGTCAGTCATAGGCCCTGTGATCGTCGTGAGGCTGAGCTGGTGGAGTAGGCAAAGGGAGTCTGGCGAAAGCTGACATCATCGCGGGAGAAGACACTGATTACCACTCTTTCTCCACTAATCCGCACAAAGCCTGTGTATTGTGTCCACATGTGTCCCTCCCTGATCTGAGGCCTGGCTGCTAATTCCAAATTGGACCTTGTTGAAGTCCATGATCTGATTCATCGCATCAGCCCGACTGACTGCCCCCTCGCTCTGATCCTCTGCAAACACATGGCTAGAAAGGGGGTCTCAGGGCGAGCCCAAGGCCCCCACTGACTCCCTACAGCAGGGGAAGGTCGCCGAGACCCCCCTTCTCCAGACCCCTTTATTCGTGTGCCTCGGGCCCAATGATGACCCATTGTGTTTGTAAACCAGAGGGTTAATCTGGGCCAGTCGGTGGGGGCTGCTCGGGGGCTTAAAGAAAGCTTTCCAGCGGCGTTAATGAAAGCGATCCGTCCTCTGCTTGTGAGACCTAATGAGGGTGGGAGCGGAAGGGGGGGTTCCCTGGTTCTTCTGCCCTCTCCCCATCTCCATATAACGCCATTTTATTCCGTAATGTCCCTTCTGCCGATCTCAATACGATCTAATTCATCCAACGTTTCCTCGTGTAGTGCCTTCCGTTTATTTCCAGATTCTACCCGCTAGAACAATGTTTACCTCAGACTGTGTTGGAAGAAAAGAGAGATTGTCCTGAGGATGACTTCTGGCGCCGAGGCATCCCTCGGCCTCCCTCGGTATCAGTGACATTTCGAATCCTTCCATCCACCTGCAAGACGACAGGCCGCTTTTGTTTAATTACTTGGGCGTCTTTCTATCACCTTCAAGAACAAATGTGTCATGGTGGTGAAGGGAGTCCCGAAGAGTTGAGTCCCCGAGGGGCCTGCTGTGCGTTGCCAACTCAGCATTTCATCCTAATGGGCGCGTCAAATCGAAGCGTGTAATTAAAAAAACAAGCGTACAAATGCAAGCCCTCGTCCTCTCGTGGCATCCGGCTGTTGCACGAGCCTGGGCTCAGAGCCGTGAAAAGCTCTGCCGCGTCGGAGCCGCAGCAGCCGATCAGAATCTCATCAATGCCATGTGTCGCCATATGGAACTCGCTGCATCCTGCCGGGGATCTCATGAGACTAGCCGGGGACTCGTGAGAATAGCTGGGGACCTGTGAGACTAGCCGGGAACGTGAGACTAGCCGGGGACCTGTGGCACTATCTAAGGCCAGCCGCGGCCTGCTGTCTAAGGCCCTGTGACACTTTCCAGGGCCCTTTGACACTATCCAGAGTCCTGGTCACTATCCAGAGACCTGTGCCACTAACCAGGGCCCTGTGACACTATCCAGGGTCTTGAGGCACTATCCAGAGACCTGTGCCACTAACCAGGGCCATTTGACACTATCCAGGGCCCTGTGACACTATCCAGGGTCTTGAGGCACTATCCAGGGCCCTGTGCCACTATCCAGTGCCCTGTGATACTATCCAGGGTCGTGGGGCACTATCCACAGCCCGGCGACACTTTCTAGGGCACTGTGACACTATCCAAAGCCCTGTGACACTATCCATGGCCCTGTGACACTATCCAAAGCCCTGTGACACTATCAGCCCTGTGACACTATCCAGGGCCCCTTACCACTATCCAGAGCCAGGTGACACTACCCAGGGTCCTGTGACACTATCCAGAGGCCTGCAACACTATCCCGGGCCCTGTGACACTATCCCGGGCCCTGTGACACTATCCCGGGCCCTGTGACACTATCCAGGACCCTGTGACACTATCCCGGACCCTGTGACACTATCCAGGACCCTGTGACACTATCCAGGACCCTGTGACAGAGTCTTGAGTCAGAGTCATGTGACACTATCCAGGGCCGTGTGACAGCAACCTTGACCACCTGGCACTGGTCTAGGTCCTGTGACGTTTGTCAGAGTCCTGTGATGTAAGTCTGGGTCATTTACCACCAGCCAGGGCCCTGTGACACTATCGAGGGTCCTGACACTAGTCCATGTCCTGTGACACTGGTGATGTGACACATTGCAGCGTTCTTTCTTATCCTTTGAAAGGGCCGGTGTTCTAACCTGTGCAAATGTGGCCCACCCCGCTTCAGAGTACAGGCCCTGCCGGGAGAGAGGTGCAGACCCAGAGGCTTCGCTGGACACCACAAACGTGGCTGCGTTGCACAACCTTTATCTGTCCTTCACCTTACTAGACGTTTTCCCTGTGCCATAATTGCCCATCCTGCCCTGGGTGGTGACCAACTGACCACATGATGCTTAGACAATATATACAAGCATTGCCACGGGGGGCTGCCTCTGAAGACCCAGAGTCTGTCCTGGACAATCACTAAGGTGGCTGGGATGGAGAATCTTCACCTGCCCTTCACCTTACCAGGTGTCCCTCAGTGTCCATGTGCCCGTCCAGCCCTGGGTGGTGACCACATGACACTTAGAAAATAAATACAAGCATTGCCACTGAGGACAGCCTCTGTAGGACCAGCGTGTCACTTGGACATCACAAAGGTGGCCGTGATGCACAACCTTCATCTGGCTCTCTCCTTACCAGGGTTTCCCCTGTGTCCATGCTCCTGTCCAAGCTAGGTGGTGACCACATGATGCTTAGACAATAAATCCACGGTATAGAAAACAATGGTCCTAGGCTGATTTCCTTAGGAAGGGATTCATTAAGTCAAAATCTATGAACAAGATACACATAGAACTCAAGTTGCATCATAAGTGTACGCCAGTAGTTTCTCAATTCAATTAAGTATATCCTCAAAAAGACACACAAGCACCATAAATAGCTTCAATAGTGGCTGTTTAATCTCACAGTCATAAGACATCACTGTAGACAACGTTTCACAACAGAAAAGAGGGTTGCTCCAGGGGGAGTGTGTAAAAGGATTGTGCTCGTGAGGATAAAACAGATGTATAGATAGGGAAATCAGAGAGTAGTTAAAACAATCAATTACACATAGTAATGTCCTTAGTAAACTGGTCGTGGTTTACAGTGGCACCAGATGTACAATGGGGCCTGTCTCTTATGGATTCAAAAGTACTTTTCTGGTTCTTGATGTTGTACAGAGTATAATCTTCTGTAAAGAGGTAGGGATGGGGTGAAGTAGGGTACAGGCCCACTAGGGGAAAGTGTCGAAGTTTCGACCCTGGCGCATAGAGGGTGGTTTGTATCCTCTGCAGGCGGGTCTTCCTTGGGACGGGGATGGGGGAGAGCAACCTGTATCAAGGCAAAGTCAGGGTTACAGCCCCTCAGTTGGCGGTTCGCATAATTGTAGCGGTGAATTAGCATAGGTATTGAAATACAATGTGCAGTTTTCAGGACAGCAGTGTCGATTGAATCCTAACACTGGTGGATTAAGGCATTTTAGTAAGCCTCCATAGCGCAGTCCCGGTGATCAGCTGTGTACTCCTCCAGTCATTTTTTTATGGTATACAATAAATCCAGGCATTGCCACTATGGACAACCACTGTGGACCCAGAGTCTTCGCTGGGCATCACAAAGGTGGCTGGGATGGAGACCCTTCACCTGTTGTTCTCCTTATCAGGGGTTCCCCCTGTGTCCATGCGCCCATCCAGCCCTGGGTGGTGGCCACTTGACACTTGGACAATAAATCCAGGCATTGCCACCGTGGACAACCACTGTGGACCCACAGTCTCTCCTGGACATCACTGAGGTGGTTAGTGTTGTATTCTCATACATAAACAGTGATGTATCAGCACCTAGCAACAGGGTTCTTCTGCGGAATCTAGATTGTAGAGACCTCAGAAGAAGCTTGGCTGAGGAGCTGAGAGGATACACCTGGGGGTCCGTACGGAAATTCTTCAATAAAGATCTTCATGCATCAATTTGTGTCTGTATTCACAAAAATGGCGACACAGGATGGGATGTCTGATCTAAAGAATCTTCCGATCGTGAATTAACTTTAGCATCATTATTTGAAAGATCATCAAATAAAAAAAACATTGAAGACGCTTACGATGAGCAAACTGTGGACCCGCAGCTGAACATACACTTTAACGGAAGGTTTGTCGAGTTTTGGATATGTTTTAAATGCCTTAAACAAATGACTATACCTTCATTGAAAGTTGTTTGCATTTAAAAATATACGCTCACCTGAGCGCGACCATTTGCCTGGCAACCGCAGCTGTGTTCGAGTCGAGCCGCACGGCTGACGCTGAGCTCGCGTGCAAAAAGGGAAAGCAGGAACTTCACCCAGTGTTGCATCGCCACACGTATTAACACTGAACTTGCGAGGAGTGAAGGGCAGCAACTTTGTCTGTTTTTTCCGGTAACTAAGTGAAGTTCCCCAGCGTGGGTGCTTCCTTCGATGAACTCGGTGATTTCTCTATCTGGACTGTGTGTTGCCGCTGTGATTCCATTTTTGTTTCCCAGGGAAGGAGTGGCTAAAGCGGAAGGAGCGTAACGAGATAAGTGCGCACTTCCGTAATTACGTTGTATATTGGTTCCGGAGCTTGATATCGTTTCCAAAGAAAAGAGGAGAAATATCTGTAAAAAACACAACAAAGTGGATTGCCAAACACAGGAAACGAACTATCGATCTAAAAAACAGTCATTATTTTGCAGTGTGTCAAAACAATGAGACTTGGTACCACTATCTTAAATTAAAAAAAAAAAAAACAGGAGAAGTTCAAAGACATTTCTTTCAACATGGAACAATATTTTTAGTACACCAAAAGCAAAAGGAAATTTTGGAACACGACATTTGGGACATTCAATCTAAAAAAAATATAATCATAAATAAATAAACAGTAACTGTACTGACACACTAGAAATATGGCAACACAGTCGTTGATCCCCATCCCACCTACATTTTTACAGGAACTTGGTCCTCCATGTATGGAATGGGATGATTGGAAGGAGGCTTTCACTACATATTTAGAGGCAATAGGGGGGATGTGTTTATACCAAAAAGAAAATTAGCCATTTTAAAGGTATGTTTAGGGGTGGAAGGAAGAAATGTTTTAAGTACCTTACCTAATTTTCGGCCTAATACCAGGAATGTTGATAATTCGTCAGACGAGGAAGAAGAGGATGTATATGAAATGGCCTTGACAGCCCTGGCTGACAATTTTGGTAAAAAATTGAGCATTGTATTTGAAAGACATACATTTTTTTCTCGCTCCCAGAAACAAGGAGAAAAAATAGAGCAATATGTTGCTGCTTTAAGAAAATTATCAATAACTTGTAAATTTAAGGATTTTAAGAGATGAAATCATTAGAGATCAACTTATAAACAGAACCAATAACAAAAGAATACAAGAGAAATTACTTGATTTAAAAGACCCATCGTTAGACAAATCCATTGAAATTGCTAGACGCATAGAAAACACATCACAATATGTGAACGAGTTAGCTGAAAATAATCCAAGGAGTGAAACCGATTCTAATAAAAAATGTGCATTGAATTTCAATAAAAAAAATTTTTCTAAAAGTAATAGTGAAGATGAGACAAATTTTGGGACCAAACAAGAAGTGAACAGTAGGAAATGTTGTTATAGGTGCGGCAGCTATAGACACAATCCAATGCTTTACATTGTCCTGCAGTCAAAAGTCGGTGTTATAAGTGTAGAAGAATAGGTCATTTTTCAAGAGCTTGTAAAACTAGTGACGTTCCTAATTTCAAAAAACGATAAACACGATAGATAATGCTTACATGACAGATAAAAAAGATGGTGAGTGTGTCGAAGATGAGAGCGATTGGAAGTCATGGTAATTGAACAAGTTAGTTCAGTTCATAATGATCAATCAGCATCATATGTCTATTAATAATTCAGAGATACAAATGTGGGCCGATTCATGTTCCCCGTTCACTCTGATAGATAAAATTAAATGGGAAAAACTGGGATTTATCAAATTAATTCCCACTGATGTTGAACCCTTAGGATATTGTGGGAAGAAACTACCTGTTATAGGATATTTTAATGCTAAGATTCATTTTAAAGATCGAGAAACTTTAGCAAAAATGTATGTGGTAGAATCAGGCAGATGTCTTTTGGGGTGGATGGAACAAAAAGGATTGGGTATAATTCTTAACCCAAATCATCCTTCACAAGTGCTTTTAACTGATGTCGACAAAGTGAACAAATGGGTTAATGGTTTTCCCAAACTATTTAGTGATGCCCTAGGATGTCTCAAAGGATTTGAGCATCGAATTATTGTCAACAGAGACGCAATTCCAAAAGTACACTAAGCACGTAATGTACCTATGGCTTTAAGAGAGAAGTTAAAAGAGGAATTACAAAGATTGTGCAAGGAAAACATTATTGAACCCATAGAAGCATCAGAATGGTTAAGTTCAATAGTGATCGCACACAAGCCCAACGGAAAAATCTGCATGTGTGTGGACTTGAGAGATTTAAATGAGTGCATTTGGGTGGACAGGTACCCATTACCCTGTATAAATGAGATTTTATCGAGTATTGAGGGTGGAGAGTATTTCACAACCTTGGATTTGTCAAGTGCTTATCACCAAGTATGTTTACAATCTGAGTCTAAACATGTAACATCCTTTATCACTCCTGAAGGTGCATTCCAATTTATTAGAATGCCGTTTAGATTAGCCTCGGCATCAGCGGTGTTCCCGAGGATAATGCAAAAGATACTGAAAGATGTGAATAATGCTATGGCGTTTCAAGATGATGTACTTGTATGGGGTAAGGATGAAGACCATCATGACAATGTTTTGAAGGAAGTACTGTCCAAACTTGAATCTGCTGGGCTAACCATCAGTTTACAAAAGTGTAAATTTTGTTTAACCGAAGTGGAATATTTGGGACATACGTTATCCAGCAAGGGTATAAAACCTAAATTAAATTTGGTGGAGGATTTAGAAAAGGCTCCTCCACCTTTAGACAAAGACCAATTAAGGTCGTTTCTCGGACTAGCCGAGTATTATGCAAAATTTGTGCATCATTTTTCTGACATAGTACAACCTTTACGTGATATTATGAAGAAGGGAATCAGTTTCCAATGGTCAAAGGAATGTCAAAAGTCTTTTGAAACTGTCAAGAAAGCTGTAGCCAATGCCACTGCTCTAAAATCTTTTAATCCTCTAAATAAGTCAATCATAGTAACTGATGCTAGTGGATATGGTTTAGGAGCGGTATTAATGCAGGAATGTAATGGTAAGGAAAATGTGATTGCGTTTGCTTCACATACACTTATGGGTGTGGAATTGTCATATTCCACAATTGAGAAGGAAGCATTAGCATGTTGGTGGGGTGTGCAACATTTCCGTGTGTACGTTTGGGGTACAAAGTTTGAACTGCGTACCGATCACAGACCTTTGTTAGACATATTCACAACTACGGGGGCAAGTAGAGCAACTCCACGCATAGCCAAATGGATTTATAGACTGCAAGAATATCTGTTTGACCTAAAATATGTGCCTGGTGTAAAAAATATTAATGCGGATTGCTTAGCAAGATTACCAGTGGATAATAAGTTGGATGATAATAGTGATGATAAAGATCTATTAATTGCTAACATTGATGATCTCCATCATTCTATAAGTGAACAAGAATGGAAGGATGCCATTAATTCTGATGACTCATTGGTCAAGGTAATTAAAAGTTTACCATCTATGAACAATGGCAAGCTGGATATGGACATTGCTATGTATAAAGATGTTTGGGAAGAACTGTCTGTAGTTAATAATATAGTGAGGCGAGGGGACAAATTAGTGGTACCTACTATTCTAAGATCCAAATTGATGCATTCATTACATGAAGGCCATGGCGGCATGTCTGCAGTCAAAAGAAAGGCAAGAATGGATTTTTGGTGGCCTAATATGGACAGAGACATAGAAAGATTTGTGAGAGAGTGTATATCTTGCACATGTAGTGACAAATCTCATGTGATGAGAGATTCTCCTATAACACCTATGAAGTTTCCTGAAAAAGCATGGGAAAGGCTGGCAATTGACATATGTGGGCCGTTTGAAGGTCTAGGCTCGGTAGAAAAATATGCCATAGTCATGATGGATTACTATTCGAAATGGCCTGAAGTAGCTCTTGTGACTGAAGTTTCTTTTTGTGAAGAAGTGTTTAGGAGGGAAGGATGTCCAGCAGAACTTTTATCTGATAATGGTCCACAGTTTTCTTCACATGAATTTGATGAATTTCTAAAGAAATGGGGTGTTAAACATTTAAGAACACCAGTGTACCACCCATGGGGAAATGGTTTAATTGAGCGCTTCAACCGTGTCTTAGGAGAAAGCATACAATTGGCAGTATCTATGAACATGTGTTGGAAAACACAAGTAAAAAAAATGCTATGGGACTATAGAACTACTCCAAGTTCAGTGACTGGAGAAACTCCTTTTTGTTTACTTAAGGGTAGGACTCCTTGTTCGGCCGCAGTGCCTGCTTGGATGGGTAGGAGTGGTAGGAAAACGATAAAAGAAGAAAAAATTAGGGAAAAAGTAATCAAATATCAAGAAGGTTATCAGCTAAGATACAATGACAAAATTGCAAATAGTAAGAGGATCTTCTTAAAGGGTGACTACGTGAGGGTTTGTCCTAACAACCTTGTAAGGAAAGGGTACTCTAAATTATCTGATCCCAAGATAGTAGTGGAAGTCAATGGGAATTTGGTTAAAACTTCAGATGGAAAATGGTGGAACATTTCTAGAGTTGCCAAATGTAATGATGCTGAAACAAAATATTGGTTGGATAATAATACAAAAAGATTTGAAAATTCTGCTTATGTCCATTCCTATGATATGACTAAAAGAATTCCAAGTGAGCGTTTGAAAATGAGACCTAAGAAATCGAATGACTATGTATGTTCTTGATTTTATTCGTGTCTATGCTTGTAATAATTTTGTTCTTATAATTGCTAATTGTAATTATAGAAAGGGAGATGTGTTGTATTCTCATACATAAACAGTGATGTATCAGCACCTAGCAACAGGGTTCTTCTGCGGAATCTAGATTGTAGAGACCTCAGAAGAAGCTTGGCTGAGGAGCTGAGAGGATACACCTGGGGGTCCACACGGAAATTCTTCAATAAAGATCTTCATGCATCAATTTGTGTCTGTATTCACAAAAGTTAGGATGCACAACCTTCATCGGCCTCTCTCCTTACTAGGGGATCCCCCTGTGTCCATGCTCCTGTCCAAGCTAGGTGGTGACCACATGTTGCCTAAACAATAAATCCAGGCATTGCCACCGTGGACAACCACTGTGGACCCACAGTCTCTCCAGGACATCACTGTGGTGGTTAGGTTGCACAACCTTCATCTGCCTCTCTCCTTACCAGGGTGGTGGCCACTTGACGCTTGGACAATAACTCCAGGCATTGCCACCGGGTACAGCCACTGTGGACCCCGAGTCTCTCCTGGACAGTCACTAAGGTGGCTGGGATGGAGACCTTTCACCTGTTGTTCATCTTACCAGGTGTTCCCCCTGTGTCCATGTGCCCGTCCAGCTCTGGGTGGTGACCACATAATGCTTAGACAATAAATCCAGGCATTGCCACCGGTGACGGCCTCTGTAGACCCATAGTCTGTCCCGGACATACCAGAGATGGCTGGGATGGAGACCCTTCACCTGTCGTTCACCTTACCAGGTGTTCCCCCTGTGTCCATGTGCCCGTCCAGCTCTGGGTGGTGACCACATGATGCTTAAACAATAAATCCAGGCATTGCCACCGTGGACAACCACTGTGGACCCAGAGTCTCTCCTGGACATCACAGAGGTGGTTAGGATGCACAACCTTCATCTGCCTCTCTCCTTACCAGGGATTCGCCCAGTATCCATGCCTTCGTCCAACCCTGGGTGGGGGCCACTTGACTCTTGGACAATAAATCCAGGCATTGCCATCGGGGACAACCACTTTGGACCCAGAGTTTCTCCTGGACATCCCAGAGGTGGCTGGGATGGAGACCCTTCACCTGGCGTTCTCCTTACCAAGGGTTCCCCCTGTGTCCATGTGCCCTTCCAGCCCTGGGTAGTGGCCACTTGATGCTTGGACAATAAATCCAGGCATTGCCACCGTGGACAACCACTGTGGACCCAGAGTCTCTCCTGGACATCACAGAGGTGGCTGGGATGGAGACCCGTCACCTGTCCTTCACCTTACCATGGGTTCCCCCTGTGTGCATGTGCCCGTCCAGCCCTGGGTGGTGGCCACTTGATGCTTTGACAATAAATCCAGGCATTGCCACCGTGGACAACCACTGTGGACCCAGAGTCTCTCCTGGACATCACAGAGGTGGCTGGGATGGAGACCCGTCACCTGTCCTTCACCTTACCATGGGTTCCCCCTGTGTGCATGTGCCCCCCGTCCAGCCCTGGGTGGTGGCCACTTGACACTTTGACAATAAATTCAGGCATTGCCACCGGGGACAGCCTCTGTAGACCCAGAGTCTGTCCTGGACATACCAGAGGTGGCTGGGATGGAGACCCTTCACCTTTTGTTCACCTTGCCAGGGGTTCCACCTGTGTCCATGCTCCTGTCCAAGCTAGGTGGTGACCACATGATGCTTAAACAATAAATCCAGGCATTGCCACCGTGGACAACCACTGTGGACCCACAGCCTCTCCTGGACATCACAGAGGTGGTTAGGATGCACAACCTTCATTGGCCTCTCTCCTTACCAGGGGTTCACCCTGTGTCCATGCGCCCTTTCAGCCCTGGGTGGTGACCACATGATGCTTAAACAATAAATGCAGGCATTGCCACCGTGGAAAACTGCTGTGGACCCACAGCCTCTCCTGGACATCACAGAGGTGGTGAGGATGCACAACCTTCATCGGCGTCTCTCCTTACCAATGGTTCCCCCTGTATCCATGCACCTGTCCAGCCCTGGGTGGTGGCTACTTGATGCTTGGCCAATAAATCCAGGCATTGTCACCGGGGACAACCACTGTGGACCCAGAGTCTCTACTGGACATCACAAAGGTGGCTGGGATGGAGACCCTTTACCTGGAGTTCATCTTACCAGGTGTTCCCCCTGTGTCCATGCGCCCGTCCAACCCTGAGTGGTGGCCACTTGACGCTTGGACAATAAATCCAGGGATTGCCACCGGGAACAGCCTCTGTAGACCCAGAGTCTCTCCTGGACATCACAAAGGTGGCTTGGTCTTCATGCCCTTTGTCTGTCTTACACTCTACCAGGGGTCTTCCCTGGTACCTATGTGACCATTTAGCCTCACCTTGTGGTTGCACGATGCCAAGCAGTGCCATGGAGGGACAGCTGCCATAGACCCAAACTCGATCCTGGACAGTGCCAAGCGGATCTGCCTCCGCGACCTTGGCTGCTTCGCATCAAGGAGGGCGGAGAATTAAAGGGCAGAGATTGACTCGGTCCCTTTCTTGACACATCGTGCGCTGCACACAGCGTCCCCTCATCTCTACGAGGTTGCTTGTTTTATATTTATAAGCGCCATGAGTGGCTCCTGGTAGCGACAGAGGCAGCGGGATGGAAAATCCCGTCTCCAAGGATCACGGAGGCTGTTGCCAGGGCAGCTTCGCCCCGTGAGCTTGAGTCTACATTACACCTCCTTGCCCAAGCGATACTGATGCGAGATGGTATTTAGCGAGGCGAGGTCATGATGTTCTATGAAATTGCAATATTTATCCCCTGAATGTGTCACGCAGCAGTCAGAGAGTCAGGAGTGCAATAAATATTGCATTTAATAGAAAACAGCGGGAGCTAACCTTCTAATACTCGCCGAGAATCCCCGGCCACTTTCTCGCTCAAATCCTCGGCTCAGGTCGGCGCGCGCGTCTGTCAATTTCAGCTAAAGCGTCCATCAGCAGCAGCGCGGGCGGCGTTAGAAGGGGAAGGGCTCTCCGGGCTCCGGGCTCCGGGCCCGGGAGCCGCCAGGGCGGTGCGTGTGCCAAGCACCGCGGCGGAGCCGGAGAGACGGCAACACGAGTTCCAAGAGGAGGCCAGAGGGGAGTTTGGGTCGGAAGGGGCTCAGGGACAACAGAAAAGGACAGTAGTGCTCGCAGGGCCTAAATTGTAAAAATAGAAGTGTCAGTGCGTCGTCAGGAAGGCACTGCAGCTTGCACCACACAGTGCCCCTGCCATGCTGCCAATGATGGTAACAACACAACTAGTAACCTTGATACTCCTACTAGTGACAAGTCAAACTATTTCAGGTTTCCAAAGCTATAAGAATGGCTTGTGCAACAGGTAATAGTGTAATAGTAATTTTTAATGTATATTGAATGAATAATTAAGTCTTGCTGTGGTCATCTCTAAATTTGCTCGACAGCGCCACTTTGTGGCAGACTGTCACAAGCACCGGTGTTGAAACCTAAGTGGTGGTACTGAGCCCCAGAAACCTCTGGCTAAAACTAAGCACGGGTGCCAGAGAGCCCCAGTCTGGAACACGCCCCCTCCCACTCAACCAAGTCAGTGACAAGACTACTACTCAGCCTGGGGTAAAAAAAAGGTTGTTCAGGGATTCTGCACGAATATAGAACTATGCACAGGAATATGGGACCTTGGTGTATAGGGACTGAGTCTTCTTACCACCTTAGCACTCACGAGTAGGGTGACCAACCGTCCGTAAATTTCACAGACAGTCCGTAATTTTGTCCGTCTGTCCGTTGTCCGTGAAGGATTCTTTAACGGACGCCATTTGTCCGTAATTTTAACCGGGTACCGGTCGCACCACCCTAAAGCCGGCACAGCTTCCACCCACCTCCTTCTTGACTCCGATGCTGTTGAGGTCGGGTGTAACAGACTCCGATGAAGTACCAAAGCTCAGATACCAAGCAGCATTGGAGAGGCACAGCGGGATGGCAACCCTCACACCTTCCGCCCTTGATGAGCTGTTAAGAGGTGTTTGAAGGTAACTGAGAGGGAGGGGCTGCAGCTTCAGGAGCAGGGGCATCTATTCAGATGCAAACAGCCCTGAATGCGTCATGTAGGGGCCTCACACATTCCCTTCCTGCCCAGGGCCCCAAACATCCTAGAACCGGCCCTGATTACCCCGAGGCAGCACATGGTTCTCTTCACAGAGCTTAATTACTGTCACTAAATTGTAAGCAAACCTCGGTTCTTCAAACATGCAGTCTATAATGTAATAAATTAAAGAAATGGCACAATCGCACCCACACTGATTAACAAGGTATGGAGGACAATCAGTTAAATCAGTTCTCTAGGAGTATCTCCTTTAAGTACTGTACATCACAGTGGGGGATGGCAAAACTAACATTTTAGAAAGAGAGCCTGTCTTCTCGTTGTCTTGTCCAGGAGGGGGTGAGGAGCCCTACCCCACCCTGGAAGAGACCAAGATACTAGAATACTGCATGCCCACCCCTGTGCCCACCCTGGTGGATCCTGTTCCCCCTCCTGTGATGGCTCCTGCCCCCCCCCCCAGTGATGGCTCCTGTTCCCGCATGTGGTGGTTCCTGCCCCCCCCCCCCCGGCCTGTGATGGCTCCTGTCCCCCCTGTGGTGGATCCTGTCTCCGCCCTGGGTGGCTTCTTTCCCGGTCCTGGAATGGCTCCTGTAGCGAGGGTGAAGTTCTTGATGGGCCTCTTCTCAAAAAGACTCATCTCAAAATTAATATGAAAAGGTGGGCGAGTGAGTAAGTGAAGGGATGGGTGGATGGCTGGATGAATTAGTGAAAGGGTGAATGGATGAATGAAAGATTGAATAGATGGATAATGAGAGAGGATGGATGGATTGATGAATGAGTGGAAGGATGGATGAGAGAAAAGGTAACTAGCTGGATGTATGGGTGGAAGGGTAGCTGGATGGGTAAAAAGTTGGAGGGATGAGTGAAAGGATGGATGAGTGAAAAGGTGGATGATGAGTGAGTGGGTGGATGGATGGATGAGTGAAATGATGGATGGATTGATGAATTGATAAGTGCAAGGGTGAATGGATGGACGGATGAGTGAAAGGGTGGATATAAGGATGAATGAGTGAGTGAAAGGGAGGGTTGATGGACAAAAAAATGACTAGATGAGTGAAGGAGTGAAAGGATAAATGGATGAGAGAAAGGATGGATGAGTGATAGGGTCAATGGATGGATTCATGAGTGGATGGATGGGTGGGTGGATGGAAGGAAGGATGGCTAAGTGAAAGGGTTGATGGAGAGAGAAAGGGAGGATGGATGGATGACAGAAAGGGTGGATGGGTGGAAGGATGAGTGACTGGGTGGATGGATGAATGGATGAGTAAGTGAAAGGATGGCTGGATGGGTGAAAGGGTAAATGGCTGGATGGATGTGTGAATGGATCGATGGATGGGTAGAAGAGTGGATGGATGAATGTCCAGATGGATAGGATGAAAGGGTAGATGGATGGATGGATAATGGATAGATGAGTGAAAGGATGGATGAAGGGATGGATGAGTGAAATGATAGATGGAAGGATACATGATGGATAGGTTTGCAAATGGTTGAATATGTTTGGATATGGCTGGGCTTACTTATATACTATTGCGCGACCTCCTCTGATGTGTCTGTAAAACTTACCTATTGTCCTGAAGTTTTGTCCTGAATTTTGACCTCCTGTCCTGAATTTGTGTCCTGAATTTTGACCCTTTGTCCTGAATTTTTACACTCACCGTCCTGAATTTGCACCAATTGCAGTTGGTCACCCTACTCACGAGCTCAAGACCAACTAGCTATAGTGTCTCACTTGCTCTCCTACTCACTCCCAGGGAAACAAATGATTAGACACCCCAGAACACAACTCTCCCAGATCTCTCAGCGTTCGCGGTAACAAGACACACCCTTTCGCTCGCACTCTTGTACTTGTCCACAATAAGATCTGACAGACACAAAACAGTTTAAAATATTTATTTTAACTAACGTGCCCTAACATGCAGTATACGTGCCACAACAAGCAGGAAAATGCATAGCAGCTAGTCCATATATCATGAAGGGAGATTTCATCATAGAAAGACAATGGAGAAAAGACTATAGTGCCTAATCTCCCTCCCCTTGCTAAGAAGTAGTATTATTATAGAATGAAAGATCTCTGGGCTTTGTAGCAGACCCCATACCTTAGCCTATAGATGGCACATCTACAGCATAGGTGCTGTCTCGCTCCAAGTGTCTGCTACCTATTTGTGTAGCAGACACTTGGAATATTTATCTTACTACAAAAATACCTTCTGGGGTATTTACTGTATAATTGCCACTGTGCAGAATTATTTTTTTGTAATAATTCTGGTTATTGAGATTTTAATAAAGAACATATTCAAAACACTGTAATGTACTGGCAGCCCCATCGTTTCATTGGCATTTTAACATCCAAAATTTCCAACATCCTACGATTCCCTTCCCTTGACACACTTGACATTATTTATTGGTGCAGAGTGGCAGGTTGGTCCCTTGAGAACAGTGGGGGTGACTCCTTAGCCATTTCAGTGACCCCAAATCTTTGTCCACTTTTGGTGGCAACCATGGCCCTTATAGACCACTTCCTCGGCCAGCATGCACCAGTCCATGTCTCTCTTCCAGTCCCCCAATTACATCGCCTGTTCTGCCCCCCACAGTCTTACAAAATTATGATTGGCCTCTGCCAAGCCCAAGTCATTTACATACGTTCCATGCGTTTTAGATCTGTTTCCCCTGATATTTAACAGACCCCATTTTTCAGAGGTGGTCACCGCAGCACTACACACTTCGCCCATACACATCACAACTGAATGCCAGAACCAGTGTAAAATTGGGCAGTTCCACACTAAGTGATAGAATGTGCCAATCTGTCTACAGCCCATTTGACAACACTCATCCGTCACCCTCCCCATCCTGACCAGTGAATTTTGAGCATAATAGGAGCAGTGAAGTAACTTAAGCTGAATTAGGCGAAACAGCGCTTCTATGGCCACCTCCCTCGGGGACGTCAGGGCCTCTGTCCATTCATCATCCTCGCTCTGCAGAAAATTGAGCATTTGATATTCATCTCATGTTTGAAGATTATTTCCTTATACAAATTACATTTACTCTGTGAAAGACAAAAATTATAATTGCAGATAGGCACCTTTTCTAGGTATGGTAATGGCCAACCCATAGTGGAGGATAGAGCGTGACATGATGTCCCAGATCTTGAAGATGCCCATCACAGCGACTCCACAGTGTAACCTCTCCAAAAAAGAACTTATCTTCAGGGTCTTGAAGATGCTCACTACCATGCACAGAGGAGATATGGTATCCAGGGTCAGGAAGACATCCATGCCAATCGTCTAGAAAACAGCCTCTCCAGATAAGTGAGATGGTGTCTGGGATCTGGAAGATGTCCATTACTGTGCCTCCAAAGTAAAAACTATCATGATAAGAGAGATGCTGTCCAGAGTCTTGAAGGTGCAAACCACCTTCACACCACCAGAGTACAAACAATTCTGAAAAGAGATGCTGTCCAGGATCTTGAAGGCGACCACCACCTTCACGCAACCAGAGTACAAAGCTTTCTGATAAGATAGAATCTGTTGGGCCTTGAAGGTGCAAACCACCCCCCCCCAAAGTACAAACCATACTGATAAGAGAGATGCTGTCCAGGGTCTTGAAGGTATCCACCAACACGCCACTAGAGTACCATCCCTCCGGATAAGAGTGATGCTGTTGGGGTCATGAAGGCGACCACCACCAGAGTACTATCTTCCCTGATATGAGAAATGCTGCTGAGCTCTTTCAGGTGACCACCTTCGCGCCACCAGAGTACTATCCCCCCTGATAACAGAGAAGCTGTTTGGGGTCTTGAAGGCGACCACTACAACACCACCAGAGTACTAGCCCTCCTGACAAGAGATATACTGTTGGGGTCTTGAAGATGCTCAGCTTCACGTCACCAGAGTACTAGCCATCCTGATAAGAGAGATGCTGTTGGGGTCTTGAAGGGGACCACCTTCATGCCACCAGCATATTATCCCTCCTGATAAGAGAGATACTGTTGGGGTCTTGAAGGAGCCCACCACCAGAGTACCATCCATCCTGATAATAAAGATGCTCTTGGGGTCTTGAAGGTGACCACCTTCACGCCACCAGAGTACTATCCCTCTTGATAAGAGAGATACTGTTGGGGTCTTCAAGGAGCCCGCCACACCACCACCAGAGTACTATACATCCTTATAATAGAGATGCTGTCAGGGTCTTGGCGGCGACCCCATTCACGACACGAGAAAACTATCCCTCCTGATATAAGAGATGCTGTTTGGGTCTTGAAGGTGACCTCCTTCACACCACCAGAGTATTATCTCTCCTGATAAGAGAGATGCTGTCTGGGGTCTTGAAGGCGCCAACATTCATGCCACCAGAGTACTATCCCTCCTGATAAGAGAGATGCTGTTGGGGTCATCAAGGAGCCCCCCACCACACCACCAGAGTACTATACATCCTGGTAAGAGGGATGCTGTCTGGGGTCTTGAAGGTGACCACCTTCATGCCATCAGAGTACTATCCATCCTGGTAAGAGGGATGCTGTCTGGGGTCTTGAAGGCGACCACCTTCATGCCATCAGAGTACTATCCATCCTGGTAAGAGGGATGCTGTCTGGGGTCTTGAAGGCGACCACCTTCACGCCACCAGAGTACTATCCTTCCTAATAATATAGATGCTGATGGGGTCTTGAAGGCAACCACCTTCACGCCACCAGAGTGCTATCCCTTCTGATAATAGAGATGCTGTTGAGGTTTTGACGGAGCCCACCACCACACAACCAGAGTACTATCCACCCTGATAAGAGAGATACTGATGGGGTCTTGAAGACGACCACCAACATGTCACCCGAGTACTATCCCTCCCAATAAGAGGGATGCTGTTGGGGTCTTGAAGGCGACCACCACCACGCCACCAGAGTACTATCCCTCCTGATAAGAGAAATGCTGTTGGGGTCTTGAAGGCTACCACCTAACGCCACCAGAGTACTATCCCTCCTGATAAGAGAGATGCTGTCTGGGGTCTTAAAGGCGACCACCTTCACACCACCAGAGTACTGTCCCTTCTGATAACAGAGAAGCTGTCTGGGGTCTTGAAGACGACCGCCCTCGTGCCACCAGAGTACTATCTCTCCCGATAAGAGGGAGGCTGTTGGGGTCTTGAAGGCAACCACCTTCACACCACCAGAGTACTCTCCCTCCTGATATGCTAGATGCTGTTGGGGTCTTGAAGGAGCCCGCCACCACACCACCAGAGTACTAGCCATCCTGAAGAGAGAGATTCTGTTGGGGTCTTGAAGGCAACCACCTTCACACCAGGGGCGTCATGAACACCCCTGGTTTATCAGCGTCAGCGGGGTGGGATTCTTTATGGGTCTCTTCTGTCTGCAACTCGGCAACCAAAAGTTGATAAATTCCACTATAAAAGAATACCGCATCAATAGAAGAGTAAGCAGGAACTAGGAAGAATGAAAGATGGGCAAACAGAAGAGGGAAGATAGAAGGAATAGTGAATGACAGGAAGGGTGAAAGGATGTATGGATAAGTGGGTGGATACATAAGTGGCAGATGGATGAGTGGGTGAACAGATTAATGAATAGATAGATGAATGGACAGGTGAAAGGATGACAGTGTAAAGGGATAGATGGGTGAATGTGTAAATGGATAGGTTGATTGACAGGGTAAAGGATGGCAGAGTAAAGGGATGGATGGGTGAGTGGATAAAAAGACAAGTGAATGGATGGCAGAGTGGCTGGACAAATGGATGGATGGGTGGATAGCAGGGTGGATGAGTTTATGATGGATGGATAGCAGAGTAAAGGGATAGATGGATGGATGAATGAGTGAGTGAATGAATTGGTGGATGGCCAGAAAAAAGGATGGCAGAGTAAAGGGATGGATGAATGAGTGGATACAAAGATGAGTGAATGGATGGCAGAGTGGGCAAATGGATGGATTGGTAGTAGCAGAGTGGATGAGGTTATAGTGAATGGCTGGATAGATAGATGGATGGATGGGTGGATGTCACACTGGATAGATGGATAGAAAAGTGGATGTATGGCAGAGGAGAGGGATGGATGGATGGCAGAGTGGATGGATGAAAGAATGGGAGATTGGTTAGATGGAAGGATGAATGTCAGAGTAGGTGGAGAGTGAATGAATGGAGAGATGGATCGAATGATGGATGGCAGAGTAGATGGATAGAAGGAATAGGGAAAGATTGATTGATGGATGAAAGAATTCATGGATGACAGAATGTAAAGGTGAAGTAGTGAATATCAGCGGGTGAATAGAAGTTTGAAATGACGAATAGATAGATTTTTGGATGGAAGAGAAAAGGGAGGTTTTGTAGGGAGGGCTGGGCTAATTTGCTTCGTTTCCTTGTGCCAACAGAGGTTTACTTGAAAGTGGGGGGGTTTTCTAATTTTCTGACTACTCCCTTGACCACCACACCACCAGAGTACTATCCCTCCTGATAATGTAGATGCTGTTGGGGTCTTGAAGATGACCACCACCACGCCACCAGAGTACAAACCCTTCTGATAAAAGATGTTGGGGTCTTGAATGAGCCCACCACCACACCACCAGAGTACTATCCCTCCTGATGAGAGAGATGCAGTTGGGGTCTTAAAGGCGACCACCACAACGACACCAGAGTACAAACCCTTCTGATAAGAGATGCTGTTGGGGTCTTGAAGGCGACCACCACCGAGCCACCAGAATGCTTTCCCTCCTGATAAGAGAAATGCTGTTGGGGTCTTGAAGGTGACCATCACCAAGCCACCAGAATGCTTTCCCTCCTGAAAAGAGAGATGCTGTTGGGGTCTTGAAGGAGCCCACCTTCACGCCACCAGAGTACTATCCCTCCTGATATGAGAGATGCAGTTGGGGTCTTGAAGGCGACGACCACCACACCACCAGAGTACAAACCCCTCTGATAAGAGATGCTGTTGGGGTCTTGAAGACGACCACCACCAGAGTACTATCCCTCCTGGTAAAAGAGATGCAGTTGGGGTCATAAAGGCGACCACCACCATGCCACCAGAGTACGAACCTTTCTGATATGATAGATGCTGTTGGGGTCTTGAAGGAGCCCACCTTCACGCTACCAGTTTACTATCCCTCCTGATACGAGAGATGCAGTTGGGGTCTTAAAGGCGACCACAGCCACACCACCAGAGTACAAACCCTTCCGATAAGAGATGCTGTTGGGGTCTTGAAGGCGACCCCCCCCCAGAGCACAAACTCTCTTGATAAAGGAGATGCTGACAAATAGTGGATGGCTGTTCCGTTGTATCCCGCGACACTGGTGCTTGCGTTTGAATTGTGTACCATTACCATTTTGCTTGAACTAGATTCATGCACTTTACTCGAAGCATTATTTTCCGTTTGCTGCTTTCTCACTAAAGCATAAGATACACTGTTGAAGAAATGATGTAGTAGAGACAGCAGCACTTCGTTCCGTTTAGGATGAATATTACGCTTCCAGACACCATCATGTTGAGCTTGTCTATATCTTTTATTCACGAGGAGCACTGGAGGTGACTGAGATCCAGCGGTACCCCAGGTGTCCCAAGACGTATGAGCTAAGGTGCCTAAGTGACAACATCACTCAGCTCTTCTACAGAATGGAGGTGAGAGTGCCCAGAAGCCTGCTGTTCTTCCAACACAGCAGCTGGTGTGGTGCCCATCCAAGCCTATCCATCAAGGTGTCTGTACCATCTGCGTCGGATCTTGTACCTGATACCTCCCTACCAACCTGTCCATCGACCTCTGCATCTCTGCTGAGCAGCGGCGCTCGGATCTGCTGGCAGCAATGTTGATGAATGACTGGTGCTGCTTGTCTCATGTCCACACATGAATGCAGGAAGCCCCGAGGTGCCCCATACTGACCTCAGCTTCGTGCCAGCCAGGGCACTAAGCAAGTGAATTTAGGGAATTATTCTAGCTTCAAGATCTCTTTTATTGTTATTAATGAAGGAACAAGGTACAGCAGTCCGCCCACTACATCCACTGACCGATGGGGAAGTGTCAATAATCAATAACGAGGACGAAAGGGCCAGGAACAGGGGAAACAACAGGATAGGATGGGAGAAGGGTCGGTGAAAGCGCGGGCAGCCTGAAGAGAGTGCAGAAACCCAGTCATAGAATAGGGGGTGTGAGTGAGTGAAAGGACCACCGCTTACCAGTTTAGGGAGGTTCACCATCAGTCGGAGGGTTCGTAGGTATAACGGGCATGTCCATTCTCTAAATTCATCCGACAGGTACCGGATGCTTGCCCCAGCCCCCAGGTCTTGTCAAACATGGGCAATGAACGGGTCGCTACCGCTGTCACTTCTCCACTCCAACAATTCCCAGAGTTTGTGGAGCCGATCGAACCGGGTTCGCATCGCTTCGGAGCCCAGCGGGAAAGTACGGTCTGCCTGGCGGCGCCCAGTGCTAAGGCAATAGCCCTTTCTTGGAAAGATTGAGGGGGTTATTTTAACACTAGTGAACTGTACTCCATTCTGCCAGGGCAGCGAAGGCCTGTGTAGGAAGGTGGATATCTGACTATGGTTACCCCCAACTTTTTGCCTAGTGTCTAGCTGGTTTTTCGACTTAGTTGGCCTGAGATCCTGCCATTCAGGGTCTCAGGCTGTCTGCTCTATCTTAAAAATGGACTCCATGTACCCTAGATACATACACAATTGGTAAGGATCACCTTATTGGACCCTGTACAGTGTACCCTAGGTACCCAGGGCATAGGTGTACCCTAGGCCTCCCAGGGGCTGCAGCATGTATTATGCCACCCCTGGTCTGGCCTTCCAATCAGACACAACTGGCTGATCACTCAGCTGGGGCAAGGTCGTGTAATCACCCCTTGCTTAGATATAGTATACCTATATCTACCTTATATATAGACACATGTGTACCTATCAGCCACTCCTATGGCAGGCCTTAACAATCCTGGAGGCAGAATGCTTGGTAACATGTGAGATGGTGCTCTAGCATGAGCTGAGCCTGTCTGCAGCTTTCGGAACCATGTCCTTATAGCTGTTCTATGATATAGCCTACCATATACTCTTAAAGTGCCTTATAATCTTAAACGGTTATGGTAACTATGGTTTGGCTTTATCAAAACATGTCGTGTAAGGTGTCTAACACTTTGGAATAATACCCCCATACCATTTCTGCGGATGAGGATATTATTCCTCCCTTCTAGAGGGAGAGACATGTTAAAATCCTACTTTGCTGTTTAACTCTAACCAAAGCCTCAGCATCACAAAATGGATGCTGCTGCCACAGACACGAGTCTGACCTCCTGCTGTTGGGAGTGATCCCGGCAAGGGAGGCTTGGACAATAGGTTTCCTGCTTGGGGAGGTGCTAGCACCTCCCCAGACAGACTTTAGTGTATTGGGGCAGGGAGGGCTGAAAGGAATGAGACATGCCTGGGGCACACAAGGTATCCCATGCATAGTCCAGTTCAAACCGGTGCTGGGGCACTCCAGCCCCAGTCCTGGCGCGAAACTGGACAAAGGGAAGGGGGTGTAACCACCCCCCTCCCAGGTCCCACCCATAAGGCGTGACCTAGCAGGTAACCCAGCCCCCCAGATTAGTATAAGAGTGGTAGCTGGGCCCCAGGAGATTAGATTGGGAAAGAGGGCAGATAAATGGGTCAGGACCAGGATTAGGCCTAAAAATCAGGGTGGTGACCAAAAGAAAGATACCACCAAGCCTCAAGAGAAGGGTGGGGATAAAACAAAAGAGAAATCTTCCTCAGGGCCCCAAAACTCCACACAGGGTGGTGGGTCCCAAGCTCCCTCCTCTACCACAGTTAAAAAGCCTTACTGCCATGAGTGTAAAACTCATGGGCATTGGAAAACTGACAGCAGTTGCCCAAAGGCTAAAAACAAAACTGTTCCTCCAACTACTCCTGTCACACCACCTATTACTGTCAGCAGTAATCCCCCAGGTGGTGGGAGTGCCCCCAAACATTTGGTTGGGTTTTCTTGGGGAACACAGGGGGACTCTGGCTTAGCCAATTCCCCTACAGCAGCTACTCTTGTCTGTGATGGTGGCATGGGGTTTGCCAACTTCACTGCCTGTCCCAACACTTTGGGTAGGTACAGACAGGAGCCCTACATCAATGGTAGAAAAGCTGAGGCCTACAGAGACACTGGAGCTAGCATCACTATGGTGGCCCATAGGCTAGTTACCTCTGAGCAGCTTTTGCCTGGTTTCTCATACCAGGTAACTAACATTGATGGCAAACAGAACAGTCATCCCATGGCAGAGGTATGTCTCAGCTGGGGAGGTGTCACTGGCCCTAAAAGGGTGGCAGTGTCTCCAACCTTGCCTGTGGACTGCTTACTGGGGAATGACTTGGAACTCTCAGCTTGGGCTGGAGTTGAACAAGACACCCATTCCAAAATGGTAGGCCTATCAAAAAAGGGTAGTGGGGTTGTGCCAGCCACAACCCCTGTCCAAGTAGATTTCCTCCCTGAAAAGGTTGGAAGGGCAGTGGTAGCCATAGCCCAGGCAAAGACAGACTTCCCTGTAGAGATTGGCAGAGCTGTGACAGTCACAGCTCAAACCCAAACTGAGTGCCTCCCTGAAAAGGTTGGCAAGGCTGTAATGGTCTCAGCCCACACTCAGACTGACATAGGTGTAGTGAAGCCTGAAACTATGGATCACTCCACACAAACAGAGAGTAGTGGGGAGGAAGAAAAGTCTCCCTCTCCCCAGACATTAGGAAAAGGTCAGCCTCCTCAGGGATCTGACCTCACCCCTTGTGAAGGAACTGCCCCAGAGGTAGCCAGGCCTGGCCTGGCAGAACCTCTGATGTCAGTGGCCCCTTCCAAGGTGGGACCCAGTCTGGTGCAGGTAGCCTGCCTCTCTCTACCCTGCCTCAGTCAGCCCAGAGCTGCAGAGGTCAGGGAGGCCAGTGGACCCCAAGAGGGCCCCTGTCCACAAGAACCCCCCCATCAAAAGAATGAGGATTGCCTGGCTAGTAGCCCTAGCCAGGTGATGGTTAAAAACATTCCTGAGGGATCCCCTTTACAGGTAGTTAGGGACCTCCCCCAGAGGTATTCTGTTGGGCACAGGCAAACATGGGACCTTAGGGCCCCAAACCTGACCTGTCCCTCCAGTAAGCCCACAAAAGGGACCCAGCCTCCAGCTTTAGGTAGCCAGAGGCTGACCCTGAGAGCACAGTGCAACTCAGTTAAAGAAAGAAAGGCATCCATGGTGGAGGATGATTGGAGGAAGCTGAGGCCTCACTTTGAGGACACTCACTTCAGTACTCCATCTCAACACCAGCCTTTTACTTTGCAAAGACACACCAAAGGTAGAGATTCCCTATGGTGGAGACCCTATGATACCTTTAGGATGAGGGATTGCTTAGTGGACCATGAGACAGGGGGTAACCATGCCAGTGCTGGTTCTTCCTTATATGGCCACTTAGGCAATAGAGGCTTACCTTGTCAAGGCCAGCCTTATCTCCTTTCGTTTGGGGGGGGGGGGGGGTTGTGTAGAAAGGTGGATATCTGACTATGGTTACCCCCAACTTTTTGCCTAGTGTCTAGCTGGTTTTTCGACTTAGTTGGCCTGAGATCCTGCCATTCAGGGTCTCAGGCTGTCTGCTCTCTCTTAAAAATGGACTCCATGTACCCTAGGTACATACACAATTGGTAAGGATCACATTATTGGACCCTGTACAGTGTACCCCTAGGTACCCAGGGCATAGGTGTACCCTAGGCCTCCCAGGGGCTGCAGCATGTATTATGCCACCCCTGGTCTGGCCTTCCAATCAGACACAACTGGCTGATCACTCAGCTGGGGCAAGGTCGTGTAATCACCCCTTGCTTAGATATAGTATACCTATATCTACCTTATATATAGACACATGTGTACCTATCAGCCACTCCTATGGCAGGCCTTAACAATCCTGGAGGCAGAATGCTTGGTAACATGTGAGATGGTGCTCTAGCATGAGCTGAGCCTGTCTGCAGCTTTCGGAACCATGTCCTTATAGCTGTTCTATGATATAGCCTACCATATACTCTTAAAGTGCCTTATAATCTAAAACGGTTATGGTAACTATGGTTTGGCTTTATCAAAACATGTCGTGTAAGGTGTCTAACACTTTGGAATAATACCCCCATACCATTTCTGGTGATGAGGATATTATTCCTCCCTTCTAGAGGGAGAGACATGTTAAAATCTTACTTTGCTGTTTAACTCTAACCAAAGCCTCAGCATCACAAAATGGATGCTGCTGCCACAGACACGAGTCTGACCTCCTGCTGCTGGGAGTGATCCCGGCAAGGGAGGCTTGGACAATAGGTTTCCTGCTTGGGGAGGTGCTAGCACCTCCCCAGACAGACTTTAGTGTATTGGGGCAGGGAGGGCTGAAAGGAATGAGACATGCCTGGGGCACACAAGGTGTCCCATGCATAGTCCAGTTCAAACTGGTGCTGGGGCACTCCAGCCCCAGTCCTGGCGCGAAACTGGACAAAGGGAAGGGGGTGTAACCACCCCCCTCCCAGGTCCCACCCATAAGGCGTGACCTAGCAGGTAACCCACCCCCCCAGATTAGTATAAGAGTGGTAGCTGGGTCCCAGGAGATTAGATTATCCTGAACCTGCAACTTGAACAGAAACTCTGGACCTTCGACATTCGACGAAAGAAGAAGACTGAAGAATCTCCCTTGTGGCCAAGGAGTGGCTACCCTGTGCAAACAGGCACCATCAAGAGACTACCCTTTGCTTTGCTAAAGTTCTACGAGAGACCGACTGCAGAGCCCAACCAGAGCCTTGACTTCCAGACTTCTCCGACCCTGATCCACATCCACAGCCGTGCTGAGATCCGTGGAGGCGACGAGAGACGTGGGACCGGCTACCTGGGAAAAGTGGCTAGTATCTTCAAGCGCAGCTTCTGAGGCACCCTCGAAGTTGTGCACCGGGGATTGAGAAGCCCCAACCGCAAGCACCATCTGCACCGAAGATCAGCCCCCCACACTCCACGAGTCCTGCGTGGGGCCCTTCTGCATTTTCCTGCTTGCCGCGTCTGTCCGGTTGCTTGCCCGCTGGCTAGTGGCCTTTGAGACGACGCACGCTGAAATCTTCAGCGCTGGTTTGGCTCCTCCAGACTGGCTCCCGCTTCTCTGCAAAGAAGAAGCACCCCAGACCTTCCTGGTCTGCACCAGAAGCAAGTCCTCCGTTCTTCGTGGGTGTCGCTTGTCAAGGCTTGGTGAGTCCTAGTCCGACTTCGACGCCGCCGACAGCAAGAGCCTTCGTGGGACAGCTCGCCTCCTGGTCCTGGTCATCCTCGACGTTCCCTGGTCCTCGTGGCTGCAGCGACAAGCTTCACCTTCACCTGCAATCTTCACGACACCGCCTGGTTCCTTCCTGGTTCCACGTGGTCACTGGCTAGTGACCTTGACTCTGTCCCTTCTGCTTGCAGGTCTCCTCTCTTCTTGATCCCAGCCTTGGGATCCACCGGACACTCTTCACTGACTGCCTGTCAGCAACTTTCCTTCAGGCATCCATAGAAGTCCATGACGAAACCCGACGCAAGTTCACACCTATGCACCCGCAGTCCGTGGGCTAGGTAACTTGGGTACTTCGGTGCTCACAAGGGTAGTGACTATCCTAGGGTCTAGTTTCCGAGTCTCGACTTTCTAGCTATACCAGAAGTGTCCTAGAACTGTTTATTTCTAACTGCTAGTGATTCTATCGACTTTTACGCATTACGCGTGAGTGTTTCCACTCTGCACCTGAATCCCGTGGGCCTCCCACTTCCTAACTGTTGCTAGTGTAGTGTAGCCCCAGCGATTCCCTAGGCCTAGGCCTATCCTAATTCCGTGACAGTGGTCCTTATACCACTTACTTAGTATATGGTTTGCGTGGCCCCTAGGGCCTAACTGTATTACTTACCTGTGTGACTTAATGTATGCTTAAATAAGACTGTGTTGTACTTACCTCTAATCTCATAAAGAGTGCTGAGGGTTTGACTAGAATAAATACACGTTATTTTATATATATATCTGTTGTGGTGTCCTTTCATTTGGTATTCAAGGGATTATATATGGTATCACAGCTGGCTTCACATGCCATTCAGAGTTTAGCCTAAGACTGCTCTTGTCCATGCTACCACTAGGATAGCTGGTCTATAAGGTTGACTTTACAACCAATCACCATAAGGGTATTTGGACTGATATAAGGTGTACACTAGAACTAGTGACATCATACATCAGGCCAACTTCTCACAGCCTGTGCGCCGCTGCCCTGGCACACTACTGCCCGCTTTATTTCCAGATCTCTGCCCCCTGGCGGAGATACCTGGACCTTCAAAGCAGCTGCCGCCATGTTGGCTCCTGTGGAGACGCTGAAAGTGAGCTGAGCAGCCCTCGTCTAGTCAACGCCCACTCAACACAGCTTTTTGAATTTCAAAGAGGAAAAAATTACTCATGAACACAAAATACAAATGACCCTGACAGTCTGGAAGATTTCTGCCAGGTAGTGGGGCTCATTCTAATTTTAAGTTTGAAGCCGCCAGGGGATTGAAAGGACAGAGAGTGTGGAAAAGCTACACACAGTTTCTGTCTCATTTAGCAAAAGCCAGTCTCTGGGTCAGTTTTATTTCAAATACATTCATCTCTATTCCCGTTTTCATAACTCCCATATCATTGTTCATGCTCAATGGAATCAACGATCTTGCTTGATCAAGACTTCGCTAATGCCCAGAACTCCCCCAAAGACTCCCCATCTTAACAGAGTCAACCCCAATTATGGGTACAGTCACAGGACCCGTTTATTCTTGCCTCCCATGGCCTGTTCCTTGTGGGTTGGGGAATGTAGTCATATCCTGTTGAGTACATGCACCAGTGTTTGACAGGATTCATGTAAATTCCTTCTGATTGTGAGAAGGTGGCCTGGTATATGCTGTCCACTAGTTCTAGTGGGCACCTTGTATCAGTCCAAACAACCCCTTATGATGAATGGTTAAAGACAACCTTTATTGAAAGCTATCCTAGTGGTAGCTATGGGGAGCAGCCTTCAAGCTAAGTCCTGAAGGAATGTAAAGCAGCTTGTTTTACCAGTCTATAATCTCTTGAATGATCAAATGAAAGGACAACCACACCAGGTATATATTTAAAATATATGTATTTAGGTTAAAACACACCCCTCTAGTCTCTTTATGAGACTGGAGTTCGAAGTACTTAAGTTACAAGTTAGCAATCAACAGTAATAGCACAAATACACGTTTGGGCCTTAGGGGCGTACCAAACCATATACCAATAAAGTGATATAAGAACCACGACTGAACTAGACACAAGGCCTAGAGCCTGTAGAATCGCTGGGACCCCAAGGAGGGGAACAACCTTTACAACGCAACTTTTACAACGCACTACCATTACAACGCATTTTTTACAACGCATAATCCATTACAACGCATGATATTACAACGCATGACAC
This sequence comes from Triturus cristatus, assembly GCF_964204655.1. Taxonomy (NCBI): domain Eukaryota; kingdom Metazoa; phylum Chordata; class Amphibia; order Caudata; family Salamandridae; genus Triturus; species Triturus cristatus. The sequence goes on along the minus strand of NC_140580.1, from coordinate 1,146,591,623 downwards.
TACAACGCATTTTTAAAAAGTACCTTTACAACGCATTCCATTACAACGCATACTACCATTACAACGCATACCATTACAACGCATAATATTACACTATACTATCCAACACTCACCCTACTGATGCACCCCCTGGAGTTAGAATAGTAATTTTTACCCCTATACTATCCAACACTTACCCTACTGATGCACCCCCTGGAGTTAGAATAGTAATTTTTACCCCTATACTATCCAACACTTACCCTACTGATGCACCCCCTGGAGTTAGAATAGTAATTTTTACCCCTATACTATCCAACACTTACCCTACTGATGCACCCCCTGGAGTTAGAATAGTAATTTTTACCCCTATACTATCCAACACTTACCCTACTGATGCACCCCCTGGAGTTAGAATAGTAATTTTTACCCCTATACTATCCAACACTTACCCTACTGATGCACCCCCTGGAGTTAGAATAGTAATTTTTACCCCTATACTATCCAACACTTACCCTACTGATGCACCCCCTGGAGTTAGAATAGTAATTTTTACCCCTATACTATCCAACACTTACCCTACTGATGCACCCCCTGGAGTTAGAATAGTAACTTTTACCCCTATACTATCCAACACTTACCCTACTGATGCACCCCCTGGAGTTAGAATAGTAATTTTTACCCCTATACTATCCAACACTTTCCCTACTGTTGCACCCCCTGGAGTTAGAATAGTAATTTTTACCCCTACACTATCCAACACTTACCCTACTGTTGCACCCCCTGGAGTTAGAATAGTAATTTTTACCCCTACACTATCCAACACTTACCCTACTGTTGCACCCCCTGGAGTTAGAATAGTAATTTTTACCCCTACACTATCCAACACTTACTCTACTGTTGCACCCCCTGGAGTTAGAATAGTAATTTTTACCCCTACACTATCCAACACTTACCCTACTGTTGCACCCCCTGGAGTTAGAATAGTAATTTTTACCCCTATACTATCTAATACTTACCTTAAATGTAATTTAATATTATGCGTTGTAATGGTATGCGTTGTAAAGGTAGTATGCGTTGTAATGGTAGTGCGTTGTAAAGGTATTTTTTAAAAATGCGTTGTAGTGTCATGCGTTGTAATGTCATGCGTTGTAATGGATTATGCGTTGTAAAAAATGCGTTGTAAGTGCATGCGTTGTAATAGTGTGCGTTGTAACGTCATACATCCCCCCAAGGAACCACCCAAGGTAGTGACACAGGAGACCCACTGGGGCCATGTGCAGTGTGTAAACACAACCGCAGGTTCCCGTTATCTTCTATGGCCAATGTCGCGGTTGGAAATTTAAAGATTAGGGACACTTAGAATCGAGTCAGGACTAAACCCTTTTGGACTTAAGAAGTTCTAGGGCTAGCACCCACGGGAACACTGGAGTACTCGAGTTACCTCACCCAGGGAAGCCGGGTGCATAGGTGTCTTTTGGTGTCGGGTCGCGTCGTCGATTGCAATGGAAGCTAGCAAAGAACTGCTGCTGCCGTGAAGAGGAGAAGTGTCCGAAGAGATCCAAGCCTGGATCTAGGATGGAAGGAACCTGAAAGCAGAGACTCTGTCTGGGTCACTAGCCAGTGACCGAGGGCAGGATGGACCAATGCCTACAGATGTCGGGTGCTTCAGGTGAGTTGATGGGTCTCTTGACTCTTCAGCCACGAGGCCCAGGAGGCATCGACGAAGTCCACGAGCCGGATTCGAGCTGTCCCACGAAGTCTGTCGAGTGCTGCGGTGTCGGCGACCAGATTGACCCAACAAGCCTTGGCAACCGCAAGTCTCGTGGAAACAGAAGGACATTGGTGCAGACCAGCAAGGTGGTTTTACCTTTATTAGTGGTGACCTTTGGTGCATCTAAAACCAACTATGCAAAGGAATGAGAGCACAATGGCTCAAACCATTGTCTTATCGACAACATGTTTCTGCCCTATTCTAAGTCACCTATATTGGTCAGGAATAAGGATCCCTACAGACCTAGACTATCAAATAGTCAATAGTAAAAAGTTAAAACCATGCTCTAGAAGGACAAGATTGAATCCTACCTGTCTTAATGCTAGTAAACCCTCACTAAGGGGATACCAGTTTGGGGAGGGGCGATGTCCTCTATAGTCAAACAGTCATCAAGAAACACACCATGCAGGCGCACCTATCATCCGTCCTCACCCAGCCACAGGTACACGTGATAAGTTCACAGTTTCATTTTTGTTGAGTCACCTGGTCCATTCTTGGTAAGCCAACTTCTCCAGTTGTGGTTGTTTCTCTGGTTTATGGTCTTCGTTGACCCTGAGTAAATTCTCACTGGACTTACTGCGCTATTTCATCTCGCTCACCTTGTCTGTTCTTTGTGGGTCCCAGGTTTGTTTATGGTGAGCTTCCTCTTTAGTTCTTATATGTTCACTGATTTGTTTTGTTGGCACTAGGGTTTATTGTTGATGGACCCGTGGGCGAACGTCGCAGGGGTTCAGTCCCAGTTAAGGATAGGCTGCCTATATATTGCACCCAAGTGAGTGTTGCTTGCCCCTAGTATAATGCTCTTGTCTCCCTGGTCCATTCTTGGTGGGTCCTCTGGTCGATTCTTGGACCCCCCCAGGTGTTCTAGTGCCCGCCCTGCTATTTCTTAGTGAGCTTCCCATCCTTTATTTCAGGGTTTCAGATGTATGTTCTTATTTGGCTTTTGGGTTCATTTTTGATGAGCTACAAGGACCATTATTGATTGCTAATTGCCTCATTCTTGGGAAGGTGGTGGTCTATTTATGCTAGGCTCTTGTATCCAACACTAGTAGGCCAAATATCTGTTCTTAGTGTGCTTGTGGGTCTGGTCATTATTGACTCCTAAGTCATTAGTTGTACACTTCAGCGTCCTCATGATGTGCTGCTTGGCCTGTTATGGGATCTTAAGTCTATTGTTGATGGACTACTGAGCTCTCTGGTGCTGGGCACCTGTGTCTGTTGCAGATGAGCTCCTGGGTTAGGTTTTTGGGAGTTTCTACATCTGTTGCTGGGAGGCTCCTGGATTTTTTGCTGTGGAATTTTTGTCTGTTGCTGGTGGGCTCCTGGGTTTATTGCTGAGGAGTTTCTGCATCTGATGCTGGTGAGCTCCTGGGTTTTGCTGTGGAGGTACTGCGTCTTTTGCTGATGGGCTCATGGGTCTGTTTCTGGGGCATTTCTGGGTCATTTGCTGGTGGGCTCCTGGGTTTGTTGCTGTGGAGAGTCTGTGTCTGTTGCTGCTGGGTTCCTGAGTTTGTTGCCATGGAGGTTATACGTCTGTTGCTGGTAGGCTCCTGGGTTTGGTGCTGTGATAGATCTGCATCTGTCGCTGATGAGCTCCTTGCTTTCTTTCTAGGGAGTTTCCTCATTGGTTTGTGGTGAGCTATTTAGTTTGTTTGTAGGGATTTTCTGCCTCTATTGCTCATGAGGTCTTTGGTCTCTTGTTGCTGGACTCTTGGGTCTGTTGTTCAAGTGCTCCCAAGTCCGTTTATGGTAGGCTCCACTTTGTGTTGTTGGTGGGCTTCCACTTATATTGTTGATAGACGATCTAATGGGTCATTTTTGTAAAGGGCTCCTTGGTCTGTTGTTGGTGGGATCTAGGATTGTTTTAATGGGATCTGGGATTTTCATCTCTGCGGTCTATTTGTTTCTGAGGTCTGTTACTTATGACTTCCTGTATCTGATAGAGACTTCTAGCTGCAGATTCCTTACTTTTGAATTTCCCAGGCATCAGACTGGACCCAGAAATGTTTGCGTGAGCAGTACCCTTACGTGCCGTCTGGTGGCACCGTTTGGCTCCACATGATGTTACCGGCATCAGTTGTGACCTCTCGGTAACCTATATAAGCGCCACCCAGGTGCACGGACATCAGTTCTTTTCTTTACGCACCAGTTAAGTGTTGATCCGGAGAAGTGCTACTCCTCTGTCTCTTTTTGATAGACTTATTTTGACATTTTGTCGAAATATTTTTTCTTGTGTGTCGGGGATTGCCTCTAGACTGGTAGGTTTCAAGCTGTATGGCTCCTGTCACCGTGCCATGTTGGTAATCAACCCCCATCTCTTTTGCTTGTGGTGTCTCGAACACGACCACAACTGGAAGTTGTCCTCAGACTGCTGGGACATGGTGCCGAAGGCCTTGCGGGAGTGGTCCATGAAGCTCCTTGCAGCCCAGCAGTCAACGCCATCGAGCACGAGTCCTCGAAGGTACCAGTCCTGAACGAGGAAGAGAAGATTGCGAGACCGCTCCAGGAGCCCCAGGTCCTTTTCTTTGCACTTGAGGTCCACAGGACACTCTGGGAAGAGGCATAAGAAGAAGAAAAAGTTCAAACGGGCTTCAACTTCACCTCATCTGTTGTCCATCGATGAGACAGATAAGGAGCATCGACGTTCTAGGCACAGTTCCACAGAATCGTTGCTGGGTTCGACTCAGCACCTCTCCCCATTTCCAGTAGCGACCCCCCACTCAAGTGAAAGAAGACTCGGAGTTGGATTGACGCCGGTTGAAGCATTGTTGCCTGTTCATTCTTTAAGAGGTTTCAGGCTTCGGAGAAGAATTGGATGGTCCCTGGACCCTCTGGAACACAAGTTGGACGCTCCTTTTGAGCAATTGGACTGGTATGAGGACCTTGGAGAAGCCAGTGGACTGAACACATCTCCAGATACTGGCATGTTCTCTCTGCCTAGTGTGGCTTTGGTGGAGGGGGCATCTTAATCGGTGGTGGTGAGGAGGGCAGCAGAGGTCCTTGAACAGGAGCTACCCTTGGCGCAGGTCAAGACTAATCTCTTGAACGAAGTGCTTCAGCCTGGGGCTTTCTTGCCTGAACCTTTTTTGCTCTTTAATGAAGCACTGACAGATGTCCTTCTAAGCACGGAGTCCAAGCCTAGAACAGGGGCTCTTGTGAACCGGACAATAGCATGCCGCCATTGCCCTGCACTGGGTGATCCAAGTTTCCTCAGCCAATACCCCACCCTGAGAGCTTGGTGGTTCAGGCTTCAATGTCCCATGGCGCAGTCCCTTTCACTCCAAGAGGTGGGACGCACTTGGGAAGAAGATGTTTGCTTCCCTCAGTCTTGCATTGTGTTCAGTGAACACAGCATGCTTATTGGGCCATTTCTCACACACCTTATGGAAAACGGTTGCACAAGTGCTGCCACAGGTCCCGGAAGAGGACCAGGACATGCTCTCCTTGGCAGTGAAGGATGGGAGAGATGCAGCAAAGTTCATCATAAGATATGGCTTACATACGACTGACACGCTGAGTAGATCCGCTTCATCAATGGTGGCCTTACGGCGTCACGCCTGGCTGAGAACATCTGGCTTCTCGGGTGATGTCCAGGCTAACCTTACGATCATGCCCTTTGACAGGACTTGTCTCATTTTTAAAAAACACAACAAGGGTCGCATACAAATAGGATAGATATGGTATCACAATTACAATCAAAAACTGGAATTATCCATGTACTCAATTAGAAAGATAAATGCAATTTATTATCAATAAAATAGAAAAATGTAATATGCAAGGGGATAAGTGAGCAAACCTAATATATAATTATATTATTAAGGGTTATCTTTCTGCTGTGTCTGCTTTCTTGCGGCTGCTGGACCAACTCTCTTTATTCAAGTAGCCTATTGTAAATAGGTTCTTGAAAAGGCTTGTACATATATTTCCCCCATGCCGTTTATTATGCCGCAGTGGGATCTCAATTTGGTTCTCACATATCTCATGTGTGCTCCCTCTGAGCCATTACATATTTGTCCCCTCCGGCTGCTTACCATCAAGAGAGCCTTTCTAGTGGTGATAACATCTGCCTGGAGGGTGAGCGAGCTGCAGGCTTGGTCATCCAAGCCTCCCTACATTATGACATTCCTGCATAAGGTGGAGCTTTGCACCTGTGCCTCATTCCTTTCTAAAGTGGTGACCCCATTCCATCTGGGTCAGTCGGTCACACTGCCCACCTATTTTGCTTCTCTGCATCCCTCTAAGAAAGAGGAGTGTCTTCACCATCTGGATCCAAACAGAGCGTTGTCATTCTACCTTGACCGCACAAAAGAATTGCGGGTGGACGATCAACTCTAGGTAGATTATGTGGGAGCTAAATAAGGTTGGGCAGGGCAGAAATGAACCATTTTGCACTGGGTCGTTATCTGCATTAAAATCTGCTAGGCCCTACCTAGGAAGCAGCCTCCTGAGGGCTTATGAGCCAATTCCACCAGAGGGAAGGCTGCAACCACTTCGTTGGCTCATGGCGTGCCAGTCGAGGACATCTGCCAGGCTGCAACATGGGCCTCTTTGCACACATTTGCGAAACACTACTGCCTGGACAGTCAGGTCCATAGGGACGGGATTTCTCCCGTTCAATCCTGCAGGACTTTTTAGTCTTGTAAATCGGTCTGCAGCCCACTACCAGGAAGTATGGCTTGGGTATCTATTTAAAGGTACGGAATCCGCAGCTAGAAGTCTCTTACCTTCGGTAACGCATTATCTGGTAGAGACAATATCTAGCTGCTGATTCCTTACAGACCCACCCATGCCTCCCCGCTCTGGGGACTCATTTATAGTGCTAGGGTTGCTTCCTTTACAGGCCTCTAGTTTTGACACACACAAGCCAGTTCACTTCATGGCTCTGTGCTTCTGGTGTGGAAAATGTGAAAAGTAACTGACGTCTGCACGCCTGGGTGGCTCCTATATAGGTGACCGCGACGCCACAACCGACGACAATGACGCTGGTGACATCACGTGGAGCCGAACGGAGACACCCAACGCCGTTCATGGGTACTGCTCGCGCAAGTTTCTAGGTCCAGTCTGACGCCTGGGAAATTCAAAGGTAAGGAATCTGCAGCTAACTATTGTTTCTACCAGAAAATGCGTTATCGAAGGTAAGTAACTTGTTTGTCAGTTCCTTTGCGGTTCACTGGTCGATTTTTGATGCAATTATTGGTTTATTGTTGGCAGGCTCCTGGATTTGTTGTTCATTAGCTCTATAGTCTCTTGTTGGTGGTGTCTTGGATGCTTCTCATTGTATGTTGCTGATAGGTCCCTGTGTCACTTGTTAATGGGCACCAAGATCATTTGTTGCTATTCTCAGCACATTCATAGTGGACTTCTAGTTCTACTGTAGGTAGCCCTCTACGCCTGTTATTGATGAACTGTTTTACCTGTTGTCAATGGGCTCCTGGTTCTGTTGTTGATAGGCCATGAGCCTGATCATGGGCCGGTTGAGTAACCTTTTATCTGTAAAACTCAGATACTTTGAAGTTCATGAGTGCATATGGCAGTATGGTGTTCATTGGAGCTCTGATGCATTGGAGGCCATGTGCGTACCGTACAGTAATCCCTTATTCTTAGAAACTCAGCTTCGCGGAACTCATGTGCACAGGGCAGTATTCCATGATTTGTGTGAGCAGATGTACATGGAAGTCAGAGGCCCATGAGGTTGTTATCCCACCACCCCCAAACACACAACACACCCACTAACCTGTAAGCATTGCATTATTTTGCTTTCAATTTGTCAATATTTTGACAACTGCGTACCTCCTTCACGCACAGCATGCTGTACAGAATCACAATCATAACTGAATTACATGACCATTGCTCTTTGCACTCTGTAGAGAGGCCAAAGATCGGATGACCATGCATTCTGAACACCTTTTTGACCCAGTGACAGCCACTGTGAAACACTCATGCTGCCTTGAGGCTCATCATACCATCCCCCTATAATTCTCCACTCCTCTTTTTACCCAAAACACACAAATACTCCTTTCACTCCTCTCCACCCCAAATACTACCTCTTCATGCTACAAAATCCGCTACAACCACTCATAACTCCTGCTTATCTCCCCTCACACACCACATACAGTCTCCTCCAACACACACATCAACACCCTCTTTTTCCTTTAACATAGACTCCCCACCAGTACTTTAGAAACAAATCCTACACTCAAACACACTGCACCAATATCACACAGGACTACTCCACTAAAACCAAACATCATACACTCAATTTCTTACTACATTCCATCAAAAAATACAAAGTCCCACTCATGTCCACACACATAAATGCACATCCTAAACCAACTTTGCGCACAGATTTTCAAACATTTACAACACCAAACACAAACTCCTCTAATATACAACAATACTCAGTCACTCACCTTTCATCCATTGCACAATTTAGAGCCTTAAAACATGACCCAAATGCTCCACCACCACCTCTCACACATACACCGTCCATCCTCAACATATACAAAAAGCGTAAACAATACACCCCCTGGTCACAACGTTGCATCTGCTTGTCTATTATACAAAAATACTACACCACAAAAACAACTGCACAGCCCCCCACCTCGCTCTCAACCACTATCCCCACCACCTGCACACGCAGACCCAACAAATGCCTTCTAAGTCTGTTGGCAAGTATTATGGTATAGACAAACACTATTGCTATTCCAATACTGTTAACAACATCACCATTAGTCGTGTTTGAGTCAACCTGCTACAAGACCAAAGGCTACTTCTCACTCTTTCAGAAACAAAACCCACACAACCACCACACACAGTCTCTAAACCGCCTGCTAATAAATGTACGATCTCTTTCTAAAATCAAGCACCACAAATAAGACCTATTCACAGACACACAACCTGACTTGCTCCTCATAACCGAATCATGGTTGGGGGACATGCCATGGCTCCAGTATTGCACAAAGCTGTGCCTCCAGGCTTTTAAACACTCACACATAATTGCTTAGGCAAACGCGGAGACAGACTATCTGTTATATTCAAGGAAACAATAAATCTCACCAGAGCTGGGGACGTTTTCTTACAAGGTTGTGAGGCCTTCAGCAAGAGATGCAACCCTACACTAAAGTTGTGGATGTTTCCATACAGGATTGTGAGGCCATCGTCACCAGATGCAACCCGTCACCAATGTTCTCCTGTAACTTCCTCCTTTTTTTTTATCAGACCACCCACCATCTAGCAATGGAACAATCCCAAAAACATTTCTAGACAGTTTCAAACCTTCTGACACTAAACTCCAACCAGTGGTGTAATGAAACATGAGCGGGGGCCCCCTGCAAAGGAGATGCAGTGGCCCCCTCACGCTTCGGACCCAGTCCGGAGCTCTTAGGCCAGGAACCTGCCATTGCTTGAAGGGGCCCCATGGAGCTTGGGCCCCTCTCACTGCTGGGGCTGCGGTGGCTTTTGATATGCCACTGACTCCAACATATGCATCCTTGGTGACCTAAACATATGGTTTGATAAAAACCAATATGCCCCACCCCCGAACTATCATCACTAACCTAGACACACTGACCCTACATCATATCGTCCCCAAACCCACACACATAGCTGGACACGTTATAATGGACTGTTCCAGTCACATGGTCAGATCACCATCGGTAGTTTTCAGTCTACCTTACCAACAAGAACATATCGACGTGGAACAAGCTGAATTTTGAGGACCTAGAAACAACTAACATCCAACAAAGATCTGGACACAATAAATTCAGTTAAAAAACTGAGTGGCTCCTGGAACGTTTTGATATCTTAATTCTAGTAAAAACAACAAAACATGCGAAAAGATAAAAAGCACCTTGGATGAATGCAGAACTAAAAAAGATGAAATAACAAATTGCAAAGCAGCAAATTCCTGGCTCAAAACAAATAACACTCAAGACAAAATTCACCTATACCAACAGAACAGAATATACAAGCCATCTATTAAAAAAGCTAAAAAAAAAAAAAGCTACTATGCAAACTGAATTCAGAATCTAAAAGGTGCAAATAAAGAATTGTCTAAACCCAAATGCAGAAGGAAATCTCCAACCCTTGTCCAGCACACGTCTTCAAGATCACCCTTTTAGCAACTTCTGCTGCCACCCCAGCCAGAACCATCATCAATGTTTCCCTGACAACAGGAGTTTTTCCAGAAGACCTTAGAAAGACATACATACTCCAATTATTAAAGAAAACTAACCTGGATCCTCAAGACCCAAGCAAGTACAGACGCATTGCAAACGTAGCATTCCTCAGCAAACCTATGGAAAGCAGCATTCACCCGGATATCTCAATTTATTGAGGATAAATCCATACTTTCTGATTTCCAAACAGGATTCTGTCCAGAAAGAGGCACATAATCTGCCCTAATCACCATCTGGATTACCTTAAAAACACAATAGACTATATATATGTATAAAGGTCATTACGAATGCTTATGGGTCTCTATATATTATAATCACTCATATTACAACCAATGTTCCCTCTAATTTTTTTCCTCTGTGTGCAGCAGTGGAGGGTCTCTGTGCGTTGCAACCTTGGCTATGTGCGCCAGGAACCAGACCGCGCGCGTGTGCAGCGCCAAATGTCACTCCAAACGTTTACTTTAAAAAGTGAAAAGATTATGTATTTTTACACATACAGCGCCACGTTAAGGGTCTTAAGGTCGGTTTGCAAATTGGATAAACACTCCATGACATTAATTGGTTACACAGGCAAGTACACTTCAGGTTTAGAAAAGCACAAGACTCCAAGGGGCATATTATCAAGAAAGGCGTTAAAATGATCGCCGCTTTAGCGGCAGGAAACTACTGCTAAAGCGGCGATAATGGGCTTGATAATATGCCCTTGAGAATTCCAATAGAAGCCCATGTTCGGGTGTGAACATGGGCTTCTATTGGAATGCTCAAGGGCATAATATCAAGCCCATTATCGCCGCTTTAGCGGCAGTTTCCTGCTGCTAAAGCGGTGATAATTTTAACGCCATTCTTGATAATATGCCCCCAACGGTGGTACCATCATAAGATTTTACTAAAGATTCTTAACTGGAGCACTGTTCATTGGGTGGGGAAATGTTGCCTCTTTTGTTACTTGCAGTTTAGAAGTTTGAATCCTAATATAGAACAGTAAGCTATTAACTATCAAAGAGCTGCATTTCCATTCATTGCAATGGCAAAAAACCTGCGACAGACCACCCGAGCAGGAGAGTAATATAGCTTTTGATTGTAAGAACGTAAGGGTGTTTTTTAACAGTATATAGAAAAATTCAGCCTGAAATTTAAAAATCAGCATCAAGAGGAATAACCTTCAATCATGTTTTACTTGAAGATACGTTTAAACAAAACACAGAACAAGGCACAGTAGGGCTGCCGATTCAAAGGGGAGAGGAGTTGGCTTAACGGCTAGGGCGCTCGACCTCGGACCTGGGGGAACTGGGTTCGAGTCTCAGTAACGACACTAAACATCCTGTGATTCTGGGCAAATCACTTAATCTCCCTGTGCCTAACAAAAATGAATGTGTGTCCTCATGTAACGTAACTGGTGCTATGTAAAGCGCTCTGATACCTGATTGGATTCGGGTCAAGTTCGCGCTATATAAAACTCTGCAAAAGAAAAAAAAAGTAAGTTCCTCCAATACTAAAATAGATGCCTAAATAACAGCCAACCTCTGTACGTCTCAAACCACAAAGTGACTAGTTAGAATTCAAGCTCTGCATTTTCGACCCCATACCTCCTGCTATGCTGTAGGTACCACAAGGGAGAGGGGCTGCAGCTTGCAAAGAGAAGAGCAACTTTAAAAACACAGCGTGTACTTCCTGAAAGTACACGCTGGGTTTTTAAACTTGCTCTACTCTTTTGTTTGTAAAGCGCCTTGTGGGGAACAGGCCCGGCTCCAGGAATTTTTATTTGGGTGGGCCAAGGGTGCATTTGGGTGGGCCACTGCAGGCTTGATTTGTCGCATATATGTCTAGGCAGGCCTGCTTCCGGCCCCTCCCTTATCTCTTCTTAGTCTTACACGGCCCAGTAAAACGCACTTTTTTCCAAATCTCTTTCTAAATATTATCACTCTCAAAAAGTGCTTTTTCCATGTAATGTTCCTTTATTTGGAAGAGGAGGTTTCTGAGGTGGGAGTATCAGGCAAGTGACACTTCTCAGGCTCCCTCTGTGCGAGCCTTCAGGGAGAATCCCTCTTCATTACTACCTCACCCACAGCACGCCAGGTTATTCTGAACTAGTTGAGCCTGAGTAACCTTACCTGCTGCTAAAGTGCAGGGATACCCCTAGTGGGTAGCTGCCACGATATACAAGCATCATAAAATAACATATAAAAATTAATGAATGAGAATCTGAAACAACCCACAATGCAACTGCTGATTTTGCATAACCCATATTTCTCATGTTTTTAATGTGGCCACATGCCACAAAGCCACGTTTATGGTTCATCCCCCTCAAGTAACAAAGGCAGACCAAAGCATGCGGTGGATCATCCTCGCTCAAAGAATCTTTACAAATTTTCTTCCATACTGCCACCTCTTAGTGCATACATTGTATACAGTGAGTCATCCATTTGAGGTTCACCCATAACAATCATGGTCAACAAATATACAGTACCTGTAAAATAAAGTTAGGGTTTTACTTATTCCAAGCTGAAAAATTTCTAAAACCTCAATAATGGCCATATCTTTATGACAAGACCAGTGTTAAAGAGAACAATGTATTTTGCGATAAGCAGAATGATTCACACCCAAAAAACTATTTCAGATAGTCTGGGTTCAATTAAATAATATCATTACAAACCTTTGCATGTGATATGTGAGGAAATCAGAGTGGAGGTGAGAGGAATTTTTTGAGACCAATCAAATTTACACTACCCACAATTTTAAAAGTATATGCAAATATTTGAAACATCCCTTGATTACAAAAAACAACTTGGCTCCCCAGGTAGAAGAATTGTAACTTGATGTAGATCATATTTATTTATTTGCTGTGGTGGAAATGGCACTCACTGGCTGCTGAAGTCCTTGGTGAGCAAAGGTAATTTGCTAGAGACTTGAAATAACTCCACAGAGTAATATTTATGAGTAATGTGTTTTGTCTTGGAAATTAGACAGGACAGCCAGCCAACATGTCGGACACTTAAACAAATATTTATATGTTTACCTTTTTAAAAGAATAAATAAATAAATGGGTCCCAAATTAGGCTTCACTGCTGTGTTTGCATAATACACTTAGTGCAATACAAATAGTGTTTATAAGAAAATTATCAAAGGGATGTCACATAAGAAAAAACATCTGCCACTTTCTTCTCACAGTGGGAAAATAATGCAGCTATTGGTTGAAAGTTCCAAAAGGGCCCAGACTGCGTGGATTTTCACACCAGAAAATCCCCCCTCATGTCAGATAAAACTGTAGGGGTGGGCGGAATTTGCGGAATTAACCTTCGCAAATTATCGCGAGAATGTTTAAAATTATCGCAAACAAGCAGAAATATCGCGAAGATGCGGAAGTTTTTTTCCGGCATGTTCGCGAGATTTTCTGCATGGTTGCGGGTCGCCAACTTACCCATGTGGTTGCTTGCGGGCGCGGCCATCTTGTTTTGAGTTGTTCTTGCGGTGCATGATCGCGAGAAGAAAGACGTGATCGCGCAACGCATGACGTCACTGCGGGCGCGAACTGTCGCGAGACAGCGCAAATGGCTAAAAACAATACAACATCTCATGGAGAACGCGACCGGATCAAGAAAACTTGTCGGCGAACGCAGGGATTCAGGTAAGGCGATCGCGCGCGCGCGAGAATGTATTATTTTACAGCGCGAGCAAGAAACAAATTATCGCCAAGCTGCGGAAACCGGAATTTTTGACATTTTCGCGCTCTCCGCGGAACGCAAAAATGTCAAATTATCGCAATTTCCGCGAACGGAACGAAATTTTTGCCCAGGCCTAGATAAAAGTCCCCTTTCTAAGTGCAGTAGTTGACCTCTGTAAGTTTTGTATCGCACATAATACATAAATACTATTTACCCACAAGTAGCACAATAACACTATTTAAATTCAAACACACACATATATAAAATGCCATAGAAAGTTACACAGGATTAAACAACACACACAGCTAAAAAGATATGTACAGGCTTGATTATCCACTACTCCTCTCCAGTGCACCTTTTCTCACAGCTGACCTTGGGCCCCAGCCCCATATCAGGCCCCATCGGGCTCCACTTTCATTTTTCCCGGTAAAAACATTAGTAAAATCGCCCACAAACTTAAAACATTGAATATAGCAGTAAATATAATTAGCACGCACTTTAAAGTATGTTCCACAGTAGCCCTTATGACCCGACTGCTAATTAAATAAACAAAAACAGAAAGGCCATGACAGGGCCGGCTTCAGCGCTGATACAAAAGTATTTTTTGGTGCCACACCAATAACCTCTTTCTCTGTAAATATCTTTTCTACCACCTTCCAACAGTGCCCCTCATCCCTCCATGGCCCCCTGTATAGACCTCCTCCTCGGATTCCCTCACTGCCACATGCCACAAGTGCCCCTCATCTCCCCATAACCCCTCCCCCTTATGACCTCCTCCTCGGATTCCCTCAATGCCACCCTCCAACCGTACCCCATATCTTTACTTAGCCCCTCTCTCATATGCATTTCATTTGTTGTATAGCGCTACTCATAGTGTAGTGTGTGTCAGTACTTTACACCACGCACACATTATCCAGAGACAATGAATCATACAAGTATGTAAATCAGTCTATAGGGAATGTCACATAAGCCAATGAGGATTACAAGGTGTAGGAATCACATGTCATCCATACTGGTGGGCAGTATATTTTAAGAGGGTTTGGTCTGGGGAAACACAACCTTAGGATTTAAAGAGTATTCCATGGGGATCAGCTTTACTGATAAAAATGTATATCTGCCCGAACATACTCATTTTAGCAACATTAGAATAATGAAAGACTGCGGAAGTTCTAACTATATCACAAAACAAAGAAAGCCAAGTTCTAACTATACCATTCATGTTTGTGAATAAACTTCTTCTCTCCTGCGCTGCATAGAAAAAGAAAAATCCACGCAGCAGAACAGTAGGCAATGGTTACCATTGTCAAAGAAATTATTTGTCGCCTTTCGCCATGTGAAGATGAAGGGGTGAACCAATAAATAAAGCCAGGTTAACATGTAAATGGAGTTTTTAAAGACCTGTTAAGTACTCGGGTGCGGCTGCGATAATCTCTAATGCTGTCTGTGTGCACCCGGGAAGCTGTCTCGTCCCGGGCTGACACACACGAAGGGGGAGTTGGAGCACTTTGAGCCCCATGGCGTTGCGCGCATGCCTTCAAGCCCTCACTGCGAGGGCCAACGCTCCTGTTTGGCTGGAACCGGGCCTGGTGGGGAAGAGTGTGGGCTTTTGTATATGTATTTATGTTAATCACAGCTCGTGAAGGGGCTGTGATTAACATGAATACTTAAAAGCCCACAATCTTCCCGCAGGTGCCGACAGCCGCAAGCCCCCAACCCCCGCCTTACCTTCACTCCCAGTCCCGACACCGCATCCAGGAAGGGAGTGATTTTCACGCCGCTCGCTTTTTTAAAGCAGCGGCGCGATTCACTCGCGGGATGTCGTGGGTGTGTGCGCGCTGCCCATACAGCAGTGCGCGCTCTCGATAACAGAGGTGCGCGCGCGCACCTTAACGGGAACAGTGATTACAACATATAAATATGAATATACAGAAAGTATGTGTAAAATGTTAATTATTTAATATACTTATTACTTTAAAAAAATTAATACACAAATCAAAATAAATAACAAAATAATAAAAACAATACTACTAATTAATAAATGGTGAAAAAATAATATGGTATCTATCTGTCTCTCTCTATCTATATTTATATTTACTAGTGAAATAAAGTAAATCTATTTTTAAATAAATAAAATTATTATATACATACATACGTACATAACTATATAATTATATCCATGTACAAATAGATCAATACATCAGTAACATATAGGATGATGATGATTGTATGCGTATGTGTTTATTTTCCTATAATTACACATCTGTCACAATGTGTAACTATGATTATAACAATTGTGTCCTCAAGTTCTTCACTATTGAAATAGTGGCGGATGAATAAAAAAAAAAAAATCATTATAATAAATAAAATAAAAAACCTTCATTTATAGTGTTAGAAAGGGTGGTCTGTAGTTGGCAATGGTTTTCACCTTTTTGTCCAAGTAGGGATCCTTCTTCCTAGTCAGGGTAAGGGAGTTATACTCCTAAAATAACCCCTTCTCGCCCCCTTGGTAGCTTGAAACAAACAGTCAGGCTTATTTCAGAGGCAGTGTGTAAAGCATTTGCACATAACTAACAGTAATACAGTGAAAACACTACAAAAGGACACCACAAAGGTTTAGAAAAATATCCAATATTTTTATGTATCCAAAACAAGACCAAAACGCTAAGAATCCAACATACCATACTTTAAAATATATACTTTGCAGAAATATCTCAAAAACACAGTTTTTCCGGGTCGATAGCTCCGTCTGGGGCTACCGCAATATTGAAAACAACAGAACCCAACAGTTCCGTCTGACTGCGTCGGTCGGGGGTGCCAGTAAACTTGTAAACAGTACCTTTTGCGTTGCGGCCGACACGTTGGTGCAAGCTGGTCATGGCAACCGTCGCGGTTGTGATGTGAAGTGAAGCGGTGCAGCGTGCATTGTCAAGGCGCAGTGCAGGCAGCGGCTCGGTGACAGTCATCCAGCGGCGTCTCTGAGACCAGGGCTGTGGTGTGGAGTGAAGGCGGTGCTCGATGCGGTGCTGACAGATCAAGGTGCAGGCGACAGACCCGGTTGCGGGAAGCTGGTGTCAGACGTCCAGACTGCGGTGTGGGACGAGGCGGTGCGTCGTGAAACTTAGGAGCGGTGCCCCCAGCTACAATGCGGTCACGGGTGTCGAAGTCAGCAGGCAGCAGCGGCATTGGTGAGACCAGAGCGGCGAAGTAAAGCAAGGTGGTGCGGAGTGCGGTGCCCACAGGTCACAGTGCAGGAGGCGGCTTGGTGGCATCAGTCGTTGTTGTCAGTGAGACCAGGGTTGCGGTGCGAGATGCGGTGGGGCCCTCTGCGGTGCCTTCAGGACACGGAGCCAGCGATGGAGTTGGTTGCTTTTCCCTTCTCTGTGGCAACTGAAACAGCAGTTCCAGATGTGGTACCCAGAGGTTAGTGAAGGCTTTGCAGTCCCTGAGACTTCAGAACAGGGGGCAAGCTCTACTTCAAGCCCTTGGAGATACTCAGCACAAGTAAAGAAAGTTCAGTCCAGTCTTTTCACTGCCCAAGGCAGAAGCAGCAACTGCAGGCCAACCCAACAAAGCAACAACACAGCAAAGGGGAAGTACTCCTCCTGCAGCTCTTCCAGCTCTTCTTCTTGGCAGGTTCCTTGATTCCAGCGAGTTCTCTTACGCCTTTGATCTCCCTGAGACTTCCAACAGGAGGCAAGCTCTACTTCAAGCCCTTGGAGAAAACTCTAACAGCAGGATGATGAAAGTACAATCCAGTCCTTTCCCTGCCCAAGACAGAAGCAGCAGGCCAACACGGCAGAGCACTCAGCAAAGTGACAGCTTTTCCAGCTCCTCTTCCTGGCAGGTTCCTTAGTTCAACAGTAATCTAAAGTTCTGGGGTCTGGGCCCTAATATTTATACTCCGTTTCTCTTTGTTCTTTTGGGAAGAGAGTGTCTGTGCTCAGCCCAAACCAGTTCTGTCCTCTCTGGTCCAGCTTCCCAGCAGGAGGTGGAGACAGAATTGTCCAAGGCCTATTCAGGTGCAAGGGAAATCTCCTCCCACCACTCTAAATGCAGACCAGGCCTATTCAGGTGCTAGTGAAAACTCCTCCCACTACTCTAAATGCAGCCCAGGTCTATTCAGCCCAGCCCTGACTCATTCAGGAAAGGCAGGACACACATCAACCCCCCCGTGGCCACCTGAGAGAATGCACATCCCCAGCCCCTGTCACTCCAAAGCCAGACAGTCAATCCACAAACCAGCAGAGGCACACAGGATGGCTAAGCAAGAAATTAGGGGAAAACCAAAGGAGATGATGGACGTAGTGTTGAACATTGCAAGCAGTCACCCCCAGTCAACTGATCTGGGTTCAATCCATCATTCTATAGCTCACTCCACCACCCCAGTTCAGACATGGCCATATGCAAATCAGTCTGACCCTGTGCCTCATGGGAACAGTCCAGCCAGAACTGGCAAGCCATGTCTTCCCTGGACCATAAACAAGCATCCTTGGAGTTGTTTCTGCCTAATCTGTCATCATCAGCCAGGCTAGCTTGAATCCAGTGGCAAAGTGAGCAAGGGACCCAAGTCTGGGCATACCCTGCCAACTTAGGGCGAAAAAAGCAAAACCAAAGGGGATGATGGACGGAGTGTTGAACATTGCAAGCACTCACTCCAGTCAACTGATCTGGGTTTAATCCATCATCATACTTTAGCTCACACCGCCACCCCAGTTCAGACATGGCCATATGCAAATCAGTCTGACCCTGTGCCTCGTGGGAACAGTCAAGCCCGAACTGCCAAGCCATGTCTTCCCTGGACCGGAAACAAGCATCCTGGGACCGGTTTCTGGCTAATCAGCCGTCATCAGCCAGGCTAGCTTGAATCCAGTGGCAAAGTGAGCAAGGGACCCACGTCTAAGCAAGAAGTTACCCATTTTGTAGATGTGGTATTTTCAAACACACAATGTAAAAATCATCTTCACTAAAAGATGCATTTTTATATTCTGAGTTCAGGCATACTAAACTTCATTTTTCAATCTTGTCCCAATGGGAAGTTATATTTCTAAGATGTTATAAATAAACTCCTATTCTATCCTATGGGGCAGATACCCTTTCAATGGTGAAAAACAAAATACACTGTATTTGACTATCGGGACATGTGACACACCTCAGTACAAGTCCCACCTTTCACATACACTGC
The DNA here is from genome assembly GCF_964204655.1 of Triturus cristatus. Taxonomy (NCBI): domain Eukaryota; kingdom Metazoa; phylum Chordata; class Amphibia; order Caudata; family Salamandridae; genus Triturus; species Triturus cristatus. Next base: position 1,146,572,852 of record NC_140580.1, on the reverse strand, counting down.
ACCCTGCCCATGGGGCTACCTTGGGCTTACCTTAGGGGTGTCTTACATGTAAGAAAAGTGAAGATTAGGGCCTGGCAAGTGGGTGCACTCACCAGTTCGACATGGCAGTACCAAACTGCGCACAGACACTGCAGTGGCAGGTCTGCCTGTGGGTGGCACAATCAGTGCTGCAGGCCCGCTAGCAGCATTTGATTTACAGGCCCTGGGCTCACACACAGTGCACTGTACTAGGGACTTACCAGTAAATCAAATATGCCAATCATGGAATCACCAGTCCATAAAGACAATTTACATGGAGGGCATATGCACTTTAGCACTGAATAGCAGTGGTAAAGTACCCAGAGTCCTAAAGCCAGAAAAAACAGGGTCAAAAACAGTAGGCCAAAAAGCAAAAAGTCTGGGGGTAAACCCGCTGAAAAAGCCAAGTCTAACATATAGCAAAAATGGAAAAGCCAAAGTTTGTAAATATGTACATATGCAACTTTATCCAGTACAACTTTATATCTCCTGATTATTTTATATCTGCACATCATGTTAAAGTCTGAAGTGCGTGGAAGTCCATGTGTGCACAGGGCAGTAATCCCTGATCTGTTTAACCATATGCATAAAAGCTCATATGCGCAGAGGGCAGTATTCCATGATCTGTGTGCGCTGAAGTGCATGGAAGTCCAGACCAACCCCAAAACCTCGCTCCATAGCACCCTCGTCTACAGGCCTCTCCGCCGCCTGCCCTTCAACTCCATCGTAGACCTCATCGCACCCCAGGCTCTCGCATACATCCTACTCGGAGACCTCAACTTCCACCTAGACAACCCCAGCGACCAGAGCTCTGCCTCCCTACTAGAGAGCCTCACCAACATCGGACCCAAGAAGCTAGTGACAGCACCGACCCAAACGTCTGGACACGCGTTCGACCCCATTTTCTCTATCAGCGGTAACATCACCTACAGACACACCACCAAACTCCTCTGGGCCGACCACCACTGCGTACATCTCGCCTTCACCATACAACACCACCTTCATCGCCCCCACCGTCACAGTTGTAGCAAGGCCACCAAAGAATGTCTTGTCAACTTCCTCAGCACGACCACTGCGCCAACACCAACAGACACCAAGACTGCAGCTTGCAACCTTCACCAATAGATCTCCAACTGCGCCGACTCTCTGGAACACCTCAAGAAGACACCAGGCAAGCAACACTCCAAGAAAGCCTGCTGGCTCACTCCAGCCCTCCATGAGTCCAGACGCACCTGCAGACAACTCGAGAAGAGATGGAGGAAAAACAAATCCCCAAAAACCCATGCTACCTTCAAATCCACCATCAATGCACACCACATTCTCCTCAACACCACAAAGAAAATGGTCTTCCAGTACAGAATAAACGCCAACGCACAGAACAGCAAAGAACTCTTTGCTATTGTCAAGGAGTTTGTGAGGCCCAACAGCAAGACCAGAAACGTCCCACCCTCCTATGACCTCTGCAACCAGCTCGGCACCCTCTTCCACCACAAGATCAGGCAGATCTACGACAGCTTCAACACCCAAGAACCCACCACTGTGCCCACCACCACCTCACGCAATCACACCTCAACCCAACAGATCGTGCTCAACAGGACCCCGCCCACCACAGACTACACACTCAAGACCATGAAGAGCATCCACTCAGGAGCCCCATCGGATCCTTGCCCGTACCACATCTTCATAGAGCAGCCAACTCCATCGCCCCCCAGCTTCGCCATACTATCAACTGCTCCATTGAAACTCCCACCTTCCGCGATGACTGGAAACATACCGAGATAAACCCCTTGCTGAAGAAACCATCCACCGACCCGACAGACCTCAAGAACTTAGACCCATCTCCCTCCTCCCCTTCCCAGCCAAGATCATGGAGAAGGCCGTCGACGCCCAACTCTCTTAGGTCATCGAGGAGAACCACGTCCTGGGCAACTCCCAATCTGGTTTCTGAAGCAACCACAGCACTGAGACTGCACTCCTCACCACCACCGACGACATCCGCTCCCTCCTCGACTGGGGCTAAACCACAGCCCTCATCCTACTGGACCTCCCGGCCACCTTTGACACTGTCTCCCATCGCACCCTAAGCACGAGACTCCACAACGCCGTTATCCGCGACAAGGCACTGGACTGGATCCACTCCTTCCTGACCGGCCAGACACAGCGAGTCAGACTACCCCCGTTCATCCCAGAAACTACAGAGATCAGCTGCTGAGTACCACAGGGCTCCTCCCTGAGCCCCACCCTCTTCAACATCTACTTGACTCCCCTCGCAGCCATCGTCAGAAGCCACGGACTCAACATCGTCTCCTATGCCGACAACATCCAACTGATCATCTCCCTCATCAACAAACCCACAGCCCCCAGAATCAACTTTCACAACGGAGTGAAAGCAGTTACTACCTGGATGCAAGACAGCTGCCTCAATCTCAACTCTGACAAGCCCAAAGAACTCATCCTGGGACCCGCTCCCTCATCCTGTGTCGTTTCCTGGTGGCCCGCCGCACTGGGAACTCCTCCCACCCCTACGGACCACGCAAGGAACCTCAGTATCATACTGGGCTCCTTGCTCTCAATGAACTGCCAAATCAACGCAGAATCCACATCCTGTTTCCAAACGCTCCGCCTGCTTTGAAAAACATTCCGATGGCTCCCCACAGAATCCAGAAAGACAGTCACCCATGCACTCATTTTCAGTAGACTTGACTACGATAACGCACTCTATGCCGACGTCACCCAGAGACAGCTCAAGAAACTACAGAATGTCCAGAATGCCACAGCCAGACTGGTCCTCGACATCCCCAGCCGCGGCCACATGACACCTCCGACAACTCCACTGGCTCCCAGTCAACAAGAGAGTCACCTTTAAGCTCCTCACACATGCCTACAAGGCCCTCCACGATGCAGAACAAGAATATCTGAACCACTGCCTTGCTTTCCACATACCCGCCAGACAACTCCGCTCCGTCCAACTTGCCCTAGCGTCCTTCTCACGGATCCACAAGATCAGAACTGGAGCAAGATCCACCACCTACCTCAGTGCCAAGACCTGAAATAACCCACCCCTCCAACTCAGGCAATCCTCGTTGTTGACCCAGTTCAGGAAGAACCTCAAGACCTGGCTCTTCGACTGAACCTCCGTATCCATAGCGATCCGCAGCCCCCACCTCCCCTGCCAACCCCATCAGCGCCTTGAGTCCCTCACGGGTGAGTAGCTGTGCTTTACAAACCACTGATTGATTGATGTATGCACAGGTCAGTAATCATTGATCTGTGTGAACTCAAATGCATGGAAGTTCGTGTGTGCACAGGGCAGTATTGCATGATCTGCGTGCGCCGAAGTCCATGTGTGCATGGGCAGTAATCCCTGAGCTATGTAAACTCACACGCGTGGAAGCTCATGTGCGTATGGCAGAATTCCATGAACTGTGTGCGCTGAAGTGCGCGGAAGTCTATGTCTGCACAGGGCAGCAATGCCGCATCTTTTAAACTCAGATGCGTGGAAGCTCGTGTGTGCACAGGGGAGTATTCCATGATCTGCGTGCGCGGACGTGCATGGAAGTCCATGTGTGTACAAGGCAGTATTCTATGATCTGTGCGCGCTGGGGTGCGCAGAAGTCTATGTCTGCACAGGGCAGTAATGCCGCATCTTTTAAACTCACACGCGTGGAAGATTGTGTGTGCACTGGCCAGTATTCTATGATCTGTGCGCGCTGGGGTGCGCGGACATTTGTATGCACAGGGAAATAAGACCACATCTGTGTGAACTCACTCAGATGCGTGGAAGCTCGTGTGTGCACCGGGCAGTATTCTATGATCTGTGTGCGCTGGGATGCGCGGAAGTCCATGTGTGCACGGGGCAGTAAAACCACATCTGTGTGAACTCACTCAGATGCATGGAAGCTTTTGTGTGCACGGGGCAGTAATATCACATCTGTGTGAACTCACTCAGATGCATGGAAGCTTTTGTGTACACGGGGCAGTACTCCATGATCTGTGTAAACTCAGATGCATGGAAGCTCGTGTGCGCACAGGGCAGTAATCTGTGATTTGTCTGCGCGGGGGTCCGTGCGCGTGCGGGGCCGTATTCCATGCTCTGTGTGCGCGGAGGCCCCTGGGGCCACCGGGCAGTATGCCCTGGGCGACGGGCGTTCCCTATAGTTTGGAGACCGAAGCCTCCCTTGGCCTGCACTGCGGGTGTTTCCTTCCTCGCCTGCGGGCTGGTACCCAGCGTCAACACAGCTGAGCCGGCTGCCCCCGTGGGACAGTGGGCAGAGCTCAGTGACAGCGCCATCCTGCCAGGCTCTCCGGGGAGTGAGAGCGCCTCTGTACCTGCACTCACTCTCCTTGTAGGGGATGCATTATTGAAGCTCCGACTGTGAAGAGAGCGCTGCACGGAGTGAGTTTGCAAGGCGTGTGTGAGGTATGGGGGACCCGAGCCGCTAGGAGCACACCCAGAGCGCGCCAGGGCCCGGGGTGGACTTCCCTCGGGCCCCGGTCCACGCAGACTGCAAGGTTCAGAGTATATTCACGGTCTCATGTGTGCCACACGTGTGGCCATGTGAACCCGTCCAACCGCCTTGTTGGAAGGGCGTTCTCCGGGGGGCTTCAGAATACGTTCCTGACCACCCTTTGACCCACCTCTCCCAGAGTTAGGCCGAGCAATGGCGGGGAGGCCCTTCCTGGAAGGGTCTCGTTCCTAGGATCGTACACGCTGAGCTTACACTATTTGACAGAGGGACACCACACAGTAGTTCTTAGTAAGACAGTATACTTTATCAATAGTTTCTGGGGATCTTTATGATCCGTGAGACAGCCGTTGGATCAATGCCACAAGCGGCGGCGGTTTCGTGATGGGGGCAGTGGGGTAGCGGGACAGTCTTTAGGTCAGTGTCTCTGTGGAGTATCCTTCGCACAGCTCTCAATCCTCGAGCTGGGGGGATTTGGGTTCACTCGGCAATCTCCGCCGATCCTTCTGGATAGGAGCGCCGCGAGTCTCTCAGCAGGCACAGGTGGTTTCAGATTCTCGGTAGCCGCGACGGCGTCAGCAGGGCTCAGATGGTTCAGAGTTCGGGGAGCCGCGACAGCGTCAGCAGGGCTCAGATGGTTTCAGAGTTCGGGGAGCCGCGACAGCGTCAGCAGGGCTCAGATGGTTTCAGAGTTCGGGGAGCCGCGACAGCGTCAGCAGGGCTCAGATGGTTTCAGAGTTCGGGGAGCCGCGACAGCGTCAGCAGGGCTCAGATGGTTTCAGAGTTCGGGGAGCTGCAACAGCATCAGCAGGGCTCAGATGGTTTCGTGGGTCAGGTAGCGTCCTTGAGTTCAGAGGTCGGTCGAGCCGTGACCAGGTCAGCAGGGCTCTCGTAGGTCCAGGTCTTCTCTGCCGCCTGTCCCTTCAGCACCCCTTGTTATACTCCCCCTCCTCTTTGAAGTCCGGAGTCCTCGCAGAGAGGGGTCTTGGTGCCTGGGGCGGTGTGTTGGGATTTCCTGCCGCTCGGCCCTTTGATCTGTTCAGGTTGGTCTGGGAGGGACTCCAGACTCCCAGCATGCGAGGCGCCCGCTCACCAGGGGCCTGGTGGCCGATCAAAACTCTCCTTGGGGAGGAGATCAGAGGTGTGACAGAAACGGCGTCTCCCGGTCTTGCTTGGGGGTTTCTCTCTCCCTCGGCCGGGCATGCGTGGTAGTGTCCTGGGTTTTGTTGGGGCCCCGGCCGGCCATTGGATTTATTGGGCCATGGTGGCCGGAAGTCTGTGGTACCGGGGATCAGGTGTGGTTGCAGGGTTGCTTACTGGTCGGGAGGGTCCACGCCACAAGACCGGTCTCACACGTGCCCCCCCCAGCTGAAAGGCGGGGAGAACTACCCATCCACTTGGGGGTTCTCCTCGCTGAAGCGGAAGAATCGGGAAAGGCCGTCAGCGTTGGCGTGGTCAGTCCCGGGGCGATGCTCCACAGTGAAGTCCATCCCCTGGAGGGAGATTGACCATCATAGCAGCTTGGGGTTTTCTCATCTCATTTGCATCAGCCACCGTAAGGGTCGATGATCCGTTTGAACTCGGAAGTGGGTTCCGAACAAGTAGGGCCGTAGCTTTTTGAGGGCCCAGACTACTGCGAAGGTCTCTCTTTCAATGGTGCTCCACCGTTGTTCCCGAGGTAGTAACCTTCGGCTGATGAAGGCTATGGGCTGATCTATGCCTTTGTCGTTGAACTGTGAGAGGACTGACCCGATGCCGTGCTCCGAAGCGTCCGTCTGGACCACAAATTCCTGAGAGTAGTCGGGGGCTTTGAGTACCGGAGCAGTACATATAGCGGCTTTCAAGGCGTCGAACGCTTTTTGGCACGGGGGAGTCCACTGTACTTTCTTCAGGTGCTTTTTGGAGGTTAACTCTGTGAGGGGGCCTGCGATGCTGCCATAGTTTTTAATAAACCTCCGGTAGTAACCGATGAGGCCTAGGAAGGCCCGGACTTCCGTTTGGGTCGTGGGGGGTTCCCAGGACAAGATGGCGTCGATCTTCGGCTGGAGGGGGGCGACCTGCCCACTCCCCACCTGGTGTCCCAGATAGATCACTGAGCCCTGTCCAATTTGACACTTGCTGGCTTTGATGGTTAGGCCTGCCTGGCGCAGGGCCATCAGTACTTGTCGGAGGTGCTGGAGGTGTTCGGTCCATTGGGAGCTGAATACTGCGATGTCGTCTAGGTACGCTGCGCTGAACCCCTCTAGCCCGGCCAGGACCCGGTTCACCAGTTGCTGGAAGGTGGCCAGGGTATTTTTCATCCCAAAAGGCATGACTCTGAAGCGGTAGTGCCCATCCGGGGTGGAGAAGGCGGACCGCTCCTTGGCTCCCTCAGTGAGCGCAATTTGCCAGTATCCGCAGGTCAGGTCAAAGGTGCTGAGGTAGCGAGCGGCCCTGAGGCAGTCGATGAGCTCGTCTGCGCGGGGGATAGGGTGAGCGTCCGCTCGGGTGACCGCATTGAGTCCCCGGTAGTCTACACAGAATCTCAGCTCGGGGGCGACACCAGGGGCTGCTGCTTTCGGGACCAGTACTACCGGGCTGGCCCATGGGCTGTCGGAGGGTTCAATCACCCCTAGGGCTAACATCTTGGCTACTTCGGTCTGGATGCAGGTCCGGACCCGGTCAGGGACTCGGTAGGCTCGGTGTCTTACCGGCGGGCTGTATCCGGTGTCTATGTCGTGGACACACCAGTCGGTGACCCTAGGGGTGGGGGAGAAGAGGTCTGTGAATTGTCTCAATAGCTGGCGGCAGTCGTCAGACTGTTGGGGGGTGAGGGTGGACGAAAGTCTCACCCCTCTACGGAGCCATCTTTCTCTTTCGCACACAGGGGGTCCGGAAGGGGCTCTGTGTCTTCTTCAGTCCCATCGTCGGTGGCCAGGAGCAAACTCAACTCCGTCCTCACGAAGTGGGGTTTGAGGCGGTTCACGTGGAGGACCCGGAGGGGGTTCCGAGGAGACTGAACATCAACTAGATACGTGACTTGACTCTTCCGCTCAACCACTTTGAAGGGTCCAGTCCATCTGTCTTGGAGGGCGCAGGGTTTCACCGGGGCCATTACCCAGACCTGTTGGCCCGGCTGAAACTCGACCAGCGTGGCATTCTGGTCATACCAGCGCTTCATCTCTTCTTGGCTAGCCTCGAGGTTTGTCTCGGCGAGCTCCCGGAACTTCCGGGTCTGGTTGCGGAGCGCCAGGATACATCGGGAGGGGTTCCTCGGGGAGCCGTTTCCCAGCCCCCTTTGACCAGGCTCAGGGGTCCCTGGACGGGGTGTCCGTAGAGTAATTCGAATGGGCTGAACCCCAGAGATTTTTGGGGAACTTCCCGGTAGGCGAACAGGAGGCAAGGGAGGAGGACGATCCATTTCCGGCAAAGGGGTTCTTCGAGGCCCATGATCATTCCTTTCAAGGTCCGGTTAAATCGTTCGACTAGGCCATTGCCTTGGGGGTGGTATGGGGGTGGTGAATTTGTATGACACCCCGCATTGTTGCCATAAGGACCTCATGTACTCGGAGATAAAGTTTGTGCCACGATCACTCACGACTTCGCGAGGGAACCCCATGCGGGAGAAGATCCCCATCAAGGCCCGGCCCACCACGGGGGCCGTCACGGTGCGGAGGGGAATGGCCTCTGGGTAGCGGGTGGCATGGTCCACCAGGACGAGGATGAACCGGTGGCCCTGGGCGGTCCTGGGATCCAGGGATCCCACGATGTCGATCCCCACCCGCTCAAAGGGGGTATTAACAACGGGGAAGGGTTGTAGCGGAGCCTTGCGCTTCCCACCACCTTTTCCGCTGGCCTGGCACGTGAGACATGACTTGCAGTGGGCCTCTACATTCGCTCGCATTTTGGGCCAATAGAAGTGGGTAACCAGGCGATGATAGGTTTTGCCTTGGCCTAAGTGTCCCGCCAGGGGTACATCATGGGCTAGGCCTAGGAGGAGACTTCGGAAGCGCAGGGGTACCACCAGTACCCGGGCCGATCCCAGCTCGTCCGACTTCTGTTCGCTGTACAGGAGGCCGCTTTCCCAGTATACCCAGTGGGTTCCGGACCGGTCGCCTGCTGCCTGGGCTTCGGCCAGCTGTCGGGGTCCAATGAGAGAAGGGCAGGTGGCTTGTTCCCTGCAGAATTCTTCTCGGGAGGGACCTCCCTCGCAGTGCCAATGGGCCATCTCGGGTAGGTCCCCGAGCTCGGTCAGTGGCTCGGGGTCTGGATACGCTGACCCGTCATTGGGAACGGGTTCTTTTTCCGGGAGAGGGTCGTCGGGCTCGGGTAGCGCGTCCCGGTCCTCGGGGACGGTGACTGGGTTCAGGGGTAAGGCCTCAACTCCCTCGGGGGAAGGCGATCGGGCAGACATGGAGCGCGTGGTGGCGCATACCCATTCGGGTAGGCCCATCATCTCCAGATGTGCTCTTCATTCCACTTGTCCCCACAGGGAGCTCTCGAGGTCATTGCCCAGGAGGCAGTCTACTGGTTGGGAGGTTCGGGCGGCCACTCTCAATTTACCGGTGACTCCCCCCCATTCGAAGGGTACCAGTGCCATCCGGCAGAGGCTCTCGGAATGGTCCAAAGATATGACTGGACAGAAGGCGTCGGGCAGGATCTGGTCTTCGGAGACCAGGTGGCAGTGGACCGCTGTGACACTCGCCCCGGTGTCGCGGAGGGCCTCGACTCGGTGACCATTGACCGTCACTTGTTGTCGGTATTTTTCCGTGTTGGCGGGTAGGGGTGTTCCGGGAACCATCTCTCGGTCTCCTAGGGAGACCAGGGCCATGGCGGCTGGTTCCCACTCCTCGGAGTCTTCCATCTCTTCTCCTAGGGCTACGGAGGCCATTTGTCGGGCTGGAGGGGCTGTCGCCGCGGGTCGTTGGTACATGGGACACTGGGGGTTACTGGCATAGTGTCCGGTCTGTTGGCAGCGAAAACAGGTGATCTTGACTCGGGGTCCCGGCCTCCCCGGGGGCCCAGTGCTGGCTGGAGGTGGGGCTGGAAAGTGCAGGAGTTGGCCTCTGGGTTGGACTATGCTGGGGGCCCACCTGGGATTCCCTCGGTCTGCCTTGGTTCCCTCCGCCCCTCTGGCGGGGGGGTCCCTGACTGTGGTGACCGTAGTCTCCCACGGGGCCCCGGGAGGCCCGGGTGTTCACCCATCGGTCAGCTTTGACCGCCAGTTTCCGAGGGTCAGTGAGCTTGCTGTCCAGGAGGTGCTGGCGTAACTCCACAAAGCAATTCGCGGACAAGTGTTCCCATGCTATCAGGTCAAACAGTTCCTCAAAGATGGAGACCTTGCTGCCCTTGATCCACCCGTCCATGGCCCTGCTGTAAAAGTTCACGTATGCTACCCACGTAGTACCGGGTATCTTTTTGCAGTCTCGAAACCGTTGCCGGTACATCTCGGGGGTGAGTCCATATCTGGCTAATAGGGCCTCTTTCATGTGGCTGTAGGAATTCAGCACCGTGGAGGGCAGGTCCAGCAGGGTATCTCTCCCCTCGCTCAGGAACCGGCCCCACAAGCCAGCCCCCCAATCCTTCCGTGGAACTCGGTGGGAGGTCATGGCGACTTTGGAGGCCTTGAACCACTGCTGGATGTCATCGTTCTTGTAGTATTCCTTCACCACATCCTTGGGGATGTGAACCTTTGGTTCCACGGCGGGGGAGGTCGGTTGGTTTTCCGTGGTTCTGGACTCCTCACTCTTGGCCTTGAGTTCGATCTCTTTTAGGCTGCGTTCGTGTTCTAGTTGAAGTTTTCTTTCTTCGTGTTCTCGCTGGCGTTTCTTTTCCTCGAGTTCCCCTTGTAGGCGTAATTGTTCTACGGCTAGCTTTTTTTCGGCCAATTTTAGCTCTCCCTCTATTTTTAGTTTGGCTAGTTCTAGTTCGTGGTTGCGGCCCCTCTCTCGGTCCGCTAGCTCTTTCGGGGATAGGCCCCCCTCTGTGGCGTTGCTCCTTACCGGGATGCTTCGTGGTTCGTTTGGCGGCTCTCTTTCTCGGGTGTCTCCTTCAGTTTGGGGCAGGGAAGCTCCTGCCTCGACCCAGGTCTTCAATGCTTCCTGGAAATCTTCTTTAGTGCTTAATCCGGTGGTAGCGATACCAAGGTCTTTGCAGAACTGTTTTAGTTCTCGATGCGTATAATATTCCAACCGGTCCTCTCGGAACGTCAGGCTTGTGTTGGTTCCTGCGGTACTCATGGTGGTTTCTCCTTCCATCTCCTTTCGGTAGTGCGTCAGCCGTTTACTGTACGATCTCTAGGTGTCGGCTCGGATCCCGTCGTCTGCCACCAAATGTTGGAAGGGCGTTCTCCGGGGGGCTTCAGAATACGTTCCTGACCACCCTTTGACCCACCTCTCTCAGAGTTAGGCCGAGCAATGGCGGGGAGGCCCTTCCTGGAAGGGTCTCGTTCCTAGGATCGTACACGCTGAGCTTACACTATTTGACAGAGGGACACCACACAGTAGTTCTTAGTAAGACAGTATACTTTATCAATAGTTTCTGGGGATCTTTATGATCCGTGAGACAGCCGTTGGATCAATGCCACAAGTGACGGCGGTTTCGTGATGGGGGCAGTGGGGTAGCGGGACAGTCTTTAGGTCAGTGTCTCTGTGGAGTATCCTTCGCACAGCTCTCAATCCTCGAGCTGGGGGGATTTGGGTTCACTCGGCAATCTCCGCCGATCCTTCTGGATAGGAGCGCCGCGAGTCTCACGACAGCATCAGCAGGGCTCAGGTGGTTTCAGAGTTCGGGGAGCCACAACAGCGTCAGCAGGGCTCAGATGGTTTCAGAGTTCGGGGAGCCGCGACAGCGTCAGCAGGGCTCAGATGGTTTCAGAGTTCGGGGAGCCGCAACAGCGTCAGCAGGGCTCAGATGGTTTCAGAGCTCGGGGAGCCGCGACAGCGTCAGCAGGGCTCAGATGGTTTCAGAGTTCGGGGAGCCGTGACAGCGTCAGCAGGGCTCAGATGGTTTCGTGGGTCAGGTAGCGTCCTTGGGTTCAGAGGTCGGTCGAGCCGCGACCAGGTCAGCAGGGCTCTCGTAGGTCCAGGTCTTCTCTGCCGCCTGTCCCTTCAGCACCCCTTGTTATACTCCCCCTCCTCTTTGAAGTCCAGAGTCCTCGCAGAGAGGGGTCTTGGTGCCTGGAGGCGGTGTGTTGGGATTTCCTGCTGCTCGGCCCTTTGATCTGTTCAGGTTGGTCTGGGAGGGACTCCAGACGCCCAGCATGCGAGGCGCCCGCTCACCGGGGGCCTGGTGGCCGATCGAAACCCTCCTTGGGGAGGAGATCAGAGGTGTGACAGAAACGGCGACTCCCGGTCTTGCTTGGGGGTTTCTCTCTCCCTCGGCCGGGAATGCGTGGTAGTGTCCTGGGTTTTGTTGGGGCCCCGGCCGGCCATCGGGTTTATTGGGCCATGGTGGCCGGAAGTCTGTCGTACCGTGGATCGGGTGTGGTTGCAGGGTTGCTTACTGGTCGGGAGGGTCCACGCCACAAGGCCGGTCTCACACGCCTAATCTTAATTCCAATACAACAAGTCACTAAACGAGCACGCATCGACATTAAAAGGCAAACTGTTAAACCCACGTCACTTCTTTCTCACATGAACCGGACATGAAGGTAAGCAGCACTTCCGGCCTGCATCCTGACACCACCCATCCCTAAACCCTCACATCCTTGCTACTATCAAATAATGGAACTCTAAAACCCTCCGACTATCCCTTACCACTATAAAATCCTAAAATCTCGAATCCCTTATTACCCCTTAGCACTCGCTTCTTGAACCCTGAAAACCCCTTACTCCCCATAGCTCTACACCTCCCCGAACCCTGAAAACCTCCCACTACCTCTAAACACTACCTATGCCTCACCCATAAACACCCCTTACTTCACATTACTACTACCCATCCTTAAATCCTAAACCCCCTGACAACTTCTCACCACTGCCCATCCCTAAACACTAAAGGACCATATACGATACCTATACACTACCCATCTCTGAACCCTAAAAAAACTGCTATCGCTATACACTACCCTTCCCTGAGCCCTAATAACGCTTGCCTTCGACATATACTCCAAAAACCCTTCCTACCCCCAAAACTAAAGCTATCCCTACCCCTCTTACTGCACCTAAACACCGCCAACTATCGATTACCCACGTGCACTCACCCATAAACCCCTAAATGTGTTGCAACTTACCTTGAAGTGCCGTACCTAGTTGTGGTGGTAGATGCGTTGTTGTAAATGTAGCCGTCCCTCATTGTAGTGAATGCATTGTAGTGGTTTAATACCGTCGCACACACTTTGATACTTCCAGAGAGAGTGGATGTCTGTGTGCTCAATGTGTGCCTGCTCGGAAACGTTAGAACTGAAGGGAGGCCGCTCAGACCCGAAACCAAAGGATTCCATACAGTGAAGCTGCTTCATCAGATCCAGGCTAACACTTGGAAATAATGAAACTGATTGGTGCAAATCAAGGCAACGGCAGCCCAATAGGTTATGGGCTGGCACGCCTTCAGGCAAGAAGAGCCCGAAGGACTGTCTACTGGTGCACTGTCAGTGAAGAGGGGCCTGATCTAATGTTTATTGGTGCCCCTTCAGTCAAGAAGAGCCTGAAGGAGTGTTTATAGGTGCACTTCCAGTAAAGAAGGGTAAGTTCTAAGGTTTACAGGTTTCCCCTTCGGTCAAGAAGAGGCTGATGGAATGTTTATAGGTGCCCCTTCAGTCAATAAGAGGCTGATGGAATGTTTATAGGTGCCCCTTCGGTCAAGAAGAGCCTGAAGGAGTGTTTATATGTGCACTTCCAGTAAAGAAGGGTCAGCTCTAAGGTTTACAGGTGCCCCTTCGGTCAAGAAGAGGCTGATGGAGTGTTTATAGGTGCACTTCCAGTAAAGAAGGGTCTGCTCTAATGTTTATAGGTGCCCCTTCAGTCAAGAAGAGGCTGATGGAATGTTTATAGGTGCCCCTTCAGTCAAGAAGAGTCTGAAGGAGTGTTTATAGGTGCACTTCCAGTAAAGAAGGGTCTGCTCTAATGTTTATTGGTGCCCCTTCAGTCAAGAAGAGCCTGAAGGAGTGTTTATAGGTGCCCCTTCAGTCAAGAAGAGGCTGATAGAATGTTTATAGGTGCCCCTTCAGTCAAGAAGAGCCTGAAGGGGTGTTTACTGGTGCACTTTCAGTGAAGAGGGGCCTGATCTAATGTTTATTGGTGCACCTTCAGTCAAGAAGAGGCTGTTGGAATGTTTATTGGTGCACCTTCAGTCAAGAAGAGGCTGATGGAATGTTTATTGGTGAACCTTCGGTCAAGAAGAGGCTGATGGAATGTTTATTGGTGCACCTTCAGTCAAGAAGAGGCTGATGGAATGTTTATTGGTGAACCTTCGGTCAAGAAGAGGCTGATGGAATGTTTATAGGTGAACCTTCGGTCAAGAAGAGGCTGATGGAATGTTTATTGGTACACCTCCAGTCAAGAAGAGGCTGATGGAATGTTTATTGGTGCACCTTCTGTCAAGAAGAGGCTGATGGAATGTCTGTTGGTGCACCTCTCGTCAAGAAGAGCCTGATGGAGTGTATATTGGTAGACTTCTAGTGAAGAGGGGCCTGCTCTAATGTTTATCGGTGCACCTTCAGTCAAGAAGAGGCTGGTGGAATGTTTATTGGTGCACCTTCCATCAAGAAGGGCCTGAAGGAGTGTTTATTGGTGCACTTCCAGTAAAAAAGGATCTGATTTAATGTTTATTGGTGCACCTTCAGTCAAGAAGAGGCTGATGGAATGTTTATTGGTGCACCTTCGGTCAAGAAGAGGCTGATGGAATGTTTATTGGTGCACCTTCGGTCAAGAAGAGGCTGGTGGAATGTTTATTAGTACACCTTCGCTCAAGAAAAGCCTGATGGAATGTCTGTTGGCACACCTTCGGTCAAGAACAGTCTGAAGGACTGTTTACTGGTACACTTTCAGTGAAGAGGGGCCTGATCTAATGTTTAATGGTGCACCTTCAGTCAAGAAGAGGCTGATGGAATGTTTATTGGTGCACCTTCGGTCAAGAAGAGGCTGATGGAATTTTTATTGGTGCACCTTTGGTCAAGAAGAGGCTGATGGAATGTCTATTGGTGCACCTTTGGTTAAGGAAAGCCTTATGGAATGTTTATTGGTGGACCTTCGGTCAAGAAAAGCCTGATGGAATGTCTGTTGGCGCACCTTCGGTCAAGAAGAGCCTGAAGGAGTGTTTACTGGTACACTTTCAGTGAAGAGGGGCCTGATCTAATGTTTAATGGTGCTCCTTCAATCAAGAAGAGGCTGATGGAATGTTTATTGGTGCACCTTCGGTCAAGAAGAGGCTGATGGAATGTTTATTGGTGCACCTTTGGTCAAGAAGAGGCTGATGGAATGTTTATTGGTGCACCTTTGGTCAAGAAGAGGCTGAAGTAGTGTTTACTGGTGCACCTTCAGTCAAGAAGAGCCTGATGGAATAAATATCGGTACACTTCCAGTTAAGAAGGGCCTCAGCAAATGTTTATTGCTGCACTTTCAATCAAGAAGAGGCTGACGGAATGTTTGTTGGTGCACTTCTGGTCAAGAAGAGCCTGAAGGAGTGTTTACTGGTGCACTTCCAGTAAAGACGGGCCTGATCGAAAGTTTAGTGGTGCACTTTCAGTCAAGAAGAACCTGATGGAATACTTATTGGTGTGCTTCAGTCACAAAGAGGTCAATGGAATGCATGTGGGTGTTGAAGGGTAACCCCCTTTGACAGGGAGTATTATTGAATTGGTCCTTGGGCATTCAATTAGCCATCAGCTCCTAAACCTCTATCTTATGTGACCAAGACATTGTAGACCTCATTGAATTCAAACATTGCTCATAGAGGCTTTCTAAGGATCTCATCAACGTTGACTGTCCGGTACCCATATCATGTGCAGAGCTCATGATTCGCTTCCTTTAAACCTGATAAAGAGGGCAGTAAAACAGAACTCGGGACTTAGGACAACTATTAATAAACCCCTTCACATGAGGTGATATAAATAAGGATGGTTGATGCGGCAGACTGAGTTTGCAAACTGGTTAGACAGAGTGACCCATAAATGCCCTTTAGTAGTACCTATTGGAAGGCCTTGCTGGGTCAAAGACAAAGCAAACAATACAACATTTCACAGTTTGGCTTAGGAAGGGTCTGGTGTGTGGACGCCACCCCAGGCCACAAAGTGTAAATGGGCTTTGTGGAAGGGCGCCTGGAGGCAACGATGACAACCACCACTTCAAGTAGCATTTTAAATGGAGTTAACTGCCACGTAGGGAGGTGTATATTGCCCAGGTTTGTGTCAAGGGCCCTGCTGCTGGGAAAAAAGATCTTCCTGAAGTGGTGGCCTGATGGAGGGCAGCTGCTCATGTCCAGAAGTCCACATTTCTGCCTGAATCCGGAGCCACTAGGATGATTTGCTCTCAGTTGATCCTAAATGTTATAGTCTCTGGGTAGGAGAGACAGACAGAGAGGTGTACAGGCGTCCCATGTTCCATTGCAACCGGAATGCTTCTCTGCTAGCAAGTCTCTTTGCAGAAACTCCAGTGCACAAAACGTTTGACACTTATCATTCTCAACAGTGATGAAAAGATCTCGCCAGAGTTCTCTCCACTGCAGGAACACCTTGCTTCACCTTGGGAGGTAAATGCAATTTGTGATCTGCCAGATGTGGCCAGCTGAGGCCTTTTGCCCTGGCATTCAAAGGTCCCGCCAGGTGGTTAACGATTAGGGAAATGCCCTGCCACTACAACCAACTCAATAGATGCAGAACAGCCTGGCAGAAGACACAGGACTCCACGCCACCCTGATTGTTGCAGTTCCACATGTCACTGGTGTTGTCTGTGAGAACTAACACCGGCCTCCCTGTGATAGACAGCCGAAGGCCTTCAATGCCGGACAAATGGCCAGCTCCTACAAAAGATTCATATGGAGCAAAGTTTCCACTGGAGTCCAGAGTCCCCTGATCTCCACCTTCCCCCAGATGACCCAACCCAGCAGTGATGCATCTTTCACCACTGTCATCTCTGGGTGAAGAAGGGTAATAGGCCTGCTGCTGGTCCAATGGCTGTTGAGCATTCCCCACTGTAAACAGTGTGCAGTCTCCTCTGAATTTGAATGACATCAGATAGGGTTCCCTGGGGTTGGGCCCATTGACTTCAAGTTGCATTGCATGGCCTGAGTCTGCATATGCCACTTGTGTGGTCTACAAGAGGATAAAAGGCCAGGAAGCCTCAGAGCCGCTTCCACCGAGATCCAGGCCAGAGGCTGAAATATCGGCATTATAGCCTAAATTTCCTGAACTTGTTGCAGTGGAGGTAAAGCCCTGAACTGTACCATGTCCAGGACAGCTCCAGTGAAGGAAAGCTATCTGCAGACCTGCAGAGGAGATAGGTGTGGCTTCGGCTCGTTGATCATGTCCAGAGGTTCACGGTCATTGGGAGGTGGACTTCAGCTGACTCTGACGATCCCATATTCAACAGACATTCGTTGAAATGGGGGAAACCGGTATCCCTGACCAGGGTTGGATTGGGAGCAAAAATAGGTCAGAGCACCTAAAAAGAATGGGCCATATTTGCAGATGACGACTTTGTGCAAAACATTATTACTATGAGGGGACCAATTTGGGGAGAATGTTGCTCTAAATTAGATATTTTAAAACTTGTAAGGGGCGTACCTTTGGCTAAGATTAAAAATGCCATTATTACATTGAAACTCACCCACAGGTCATATGACGTTCAGCTTCAGATTTTAATTCTCCATGTCACTCTTAAGTTCCTGAATCTGCTGCTCACCCTTCGATCCCTCAGCCTCAGGCACCCCGAAATCCATGAATGACCTTATCACCATCATCCTTGGGCATCCCCGCTTTCCACTGACCAAGAGTCTCGCAAAAGATCATGCTGACCCTCGGATCTGGAGATTTGTGTTCATCCTCAAGAGCCTTGCTCACATTCAGACCCTGAGTGTTTCGCTCATCACCAGTTGGTCCTCAAACTACCCTCTCACCCTTAGGATCAGTTACGGTGTTTCCACTCCGAGGTCCCCAAAGACTCCGTCTCACTTTCAGATGACATTGGAATCATTCTCACCCTGAAGTCCCCCCATATCCTTGCTCGCCCTTAGGCCCTGTTTCTCTTGCTCACTCTTAATTGGAAGCTCCGGGCACCTTCAGGCCTGTAAGGATCGTGGTCACCATTGTTGGGAGACTCCACAAATGTCCTGTTCATCCTCAGCTCCACCGGTGCCCTACTTACCCTAAAGCCCTCAGGCCTGTAAGGATCATGGTCACCATTGTCGTGAGACTCCAGAAATGTCCTGTTTGTCCTCAGCTCCACCGGTGCATACTCAAGGCCTCAGGCCTGTAAGGATCGTGTTCACCATTGTTGTGAGACTCCAGAAATGTCCTGTTTCCCCTCAGCTCCACCGGTGCCCTACTTACCCAAAGGCCCTCAGGCCTGTAAGGATCGTGGTCACCATTGGAGCGAGACTCCAGAAATGTCCTGTTCGCCCTCAGCTCCACCGGTGCCCTACTTACCCTAAGGCCCTCAGGCCTGTAAGGATCGTGGTCACCATTGTCGCGAGACTCAAGAAATGTCCTGATTACCCTCAGCTCCACCGGTGTCCTACTTACTCCAAGGCCCTCAGGCCTGTATGGATCGTGGTCACCATTGTCGCGGGACTCCAGAAATGTGCTGTTTGCCCTCCGCTCTACCGGTGCCCTACTTACCCTAAGGCCCTCAGGCTCCTGTGCAACCCCCGAACTCCAAAGCTTCACGCCTTCCACAATGTTCTTGTGCAGCCATCTCAGTCGCCGGTTCCCAGTAATGGCTTCCTCTATTTAAGTCCCTGAGGCGGCTCTTCAAACTCAGTTCCTTGAGGCTCTTTCTGACCCTCATTTGTGTGTGTGCGTGTGCAATGTACATGTATATTAGGACGGAAGTGAACAGGCAAAACTGTGAGCAAAATCTGGCACAACTGCAGAAATGCTAGGTGAAGGCCAGGTTTGATGTACTTTGGGGGGAGTGTGTGTGTGCGTGTGTGTGTAGTGTACACATATATTAGGACGGAAGTGAACAGGCAGAGCTGTGAGCATCATCTATGACAGCTGCAGAAATGCTAGGTGAAGGCCAGGTTTGATGTACTCTGGGGGGAGTGTGTGTGTGCGTGTGTGTGTAGTGTACACATATATTAGGACGGAAGTGAACAGGCAGAGCTGTGAGCATCATCTATGACAGCTGCAGAAATGCTAGGTGAAGGCCAGGTTTGATGTACTCTGGGGGGAGTGTGTGTGTGCGTGTGTGTGTAGTGTACACGTATATTAGGACGGAAGTGAACAGGCAGAGCTGTGAGCATCATCTATGACAACTGCAGAAATGCTAGGTGAAGGCCAGGTTTGATGTACTCTGGGGGGAGTGTGTGTGCGCGTGTGTGTGTATTATTATTATTGTGTGTGTGTGTGTGTGTGTGTGTGTGTGTAGTGTACACGTATATTAGGACGGTAGTGAACAGGCAGAGCTGTGAGCATCATCTGGCAAAACTGCAGAAATGCTAGGTGAAGGCCAGGTTTGATGTACTCTGGGGGGAGTGTGTGAGTGCGTGCGTGTGTGCGTGTGTAGGTGTGCGCATGTGTAGGGGTGTGTGTGTGTGTGTAGGTGTGCGCATGTGTAGGTGTGTGTGTGTTTGTGTGTAGGTGTATGCGTGCGTGCGTGTGTAGTGTACATGTATATTAGGACGGAAGTGAACAGGCAGAGCTGTGAGCATCATCTGGCACAACTGCAGAAATACTAGGTGAAGGCCAGGTTTGATGTACTCTGGGGGGAGTGTGCGTGTGTGTGTGTGTGTGTGTGTGTGTGTAGTGTACATGTATATTAGGACGGAAGTGAACAGGCAGAGCTGTGAGCATCATCTATGACAGCTGCAGAAATGCTAGGTGAAGGCCAGGTTTGATGTACTCTGGGGGGAGTGTGCGTGTGTGTGTGTGTGTGTGTGTGTGTAGTGTACATGTATATTAGGACGGAAGTGAACAGGCAGAGCTGTGAGCATCATCTGGCACAACTGCAGAAATGCTAGGTGAAGGCCAGGTTTGATGTACTCTGGGGGGAGAGTGCGTGTGTGTGTGTGTGTGTGTAGTGTACACGTATATTAGGACGGAAGTGAACAGGCAGAGCTTTGAGCATCATCTGGCACATCTGCAGAAATGCTAGGTGAAGGCCAGGTTTGATGTACTCTGGGGGGAGTGTGTGAGTGCGTGTGTGTGTGCGTGTGTAGGTGTGCGCGTGTGTAGGGGTGTGTGTGTTTGTGTGTAGGTGTGTGTGTGCGTGTGTAGTGTACATGTATATTAGGACGGAAGTGAACAGGCAGAGCTGTGAGCATCATCTGGCACAACTGCAGAAATGCTAGGTGAAGGCCAGGTTTGATGTACTCTGGGGGGAGTGTGTGAGTGCGTGCATGTGTATGTGTGCACGTGTGTAGGGGTGTGTGTGTGTGTGTAGGTGTGCGCGTGTGTAGGGGTGTGTGTGTTTGTGTGTAGGTGTGTGTGTGCGTGTGTAGTGTACATGTATATTAGGACGGAAGTGAACAGGCAGAGCTGTGAGCATCATCTATGACAGCTGCAGAAATGCTAGGTGAAGGCCAGGTTTGATGTACTCTGGGGGGAGTGTGCGTGTGTGTGTGTGTGTGTGTGTGTGTGTGTAGTGTACACGTATATTAGGACGGAAGTGAACAGGCAGAGCTGTGAGCATCATCTGGCACATCTGCAGAAATGCTAGGTGAAGGCCAGGTTTGATGTACTCTGGGAGGAGTGTGTGAGTGCGTGCGTGTGTGCGTGTGTAGGTGTGCGTGTGTGTAGGGGTGTGTGTGTTTGTGTGTAGGTGTGTGTGTGCGTGTGTAGTGTACATGTATATTAGGACGGAAGTGAATAAGCAGAGCTGTGAGCATTATCTGGCACAACTGCAGAAATGCTAGGTGAAGGCCAGGTTTGATGTACTCTGTGGGGAGTGTGTGAGTGTGTGCGTGTGTAGGTGTGCGCGTGTGTAGGGGTGTGTGTGTGTGTGTAGGTGTGCGCGTGTGTAGTGATGTGTGTGTGTAGGTGTGTGTGTGCGTGTGTAGTGTACATGTACATAGGACGTAAGTGAACAGGCAGAGCTGTGAGTATCATCTGGCACAGCTGCACAGATGCTAGGGGAAGGCCAGGTTTGATGTACTCAGACAGAGCTGTGTCTACAAAGGGTGTGTGCAAGTAGGGCAGAAGGACACTGGCACAACTGGGTGTGTATGTGGGATGCAACTGCAGGCACCAGTTTAGAAATAACTTGTGGCTGTGCTTTTCTATTTGTACCCAAATATTCTCCTAGAAAGTTGGTGCAACGGGTGCATCTGCAAGGGCAGTGGGCCAGTAACATTCTATGGGCACCACGCCCTCCACTCCAAGGAAGCTCTTAGCTAGATAAGTGGCAATCTGGGCATTTTATTGAACACTGCCCTGGGGCTTAAACGTGACAAACTGGGCATTTTAAAGCTTAGTCATATTTTAATACTGGTTGTAGGAGAGTAGGATCTGCTTCTTATAGTTACCCTCACTTTTTGCTGATGTTTCACTGTTTTCGACTTAGTCTGGCTGGAATCCTGCTATCCTGAACCCCAGCCTAGCTGCTTTCTGTAGGAAGGTGGATATCTGACTATGGTTACCCCCAACTTTTTGCCTAGTGTCTAGCTGGTTTTTCGACTTAGTTGGCCTCAGATCCTGCCATTCAGGGTCTCAGGCTGTCTGCTCTCTCTTTAAAATGGACTCCATGTACCCTAGATACATACACAATTGGTAAGGATCATCTTATTGGACCCTGTACAGTGTACCCTAGGTACCCAGGGCATAGGTGTACCCTAGGCCTCCCAGGGGCTGCAGCATGTATTATGCCACCCCTGGCCTGGCCTTCCAATCAGACACAACTGGCTGATCACTCAGCTGGGGCAAGGTTGTGTAATCACCCCTTGCTTAGATATAGTATACCTATATCTACCCTTAAAATAGACACATGTGTACCTATCAGCCACTCCTATGGCAGGCCTTAACAATCCTGGAGGCAGAGTGCTTGGTAACATGTGAGATGGTGCTCTAGCATGAGCTCAGCCTGTCTGCAGCTTTCGGAACCATGTCCTTATAGCTGTTCTATGATATAGCCTACCATATACTCTTAAAGTGCCTTATAATCTTAAACGGTTATGGTAACTATGGCTTGGCTTTATCAAAACATGTTGTGTAAGGTGCCTAACACTTTGGAATAATACCCCCATACAATTTCTGGTGATGAGGATATTATTCCCCCCTTCTAGAGGGAGAGACATGTTAAAATCCTACTTTGCTGTTTAACTCTAACCAAAGCCTCAGCATCACAAAATGGATGCTGCTGCCACAGACACGAGTCTGACCTCCTGCTGCTGGGAGTGATCCCGGCAAGGGAGGCTTGGACAATAGGTTTCCTGCTTGGGGAGGTGCTAGCACCTCCCCAGACAGACTTTAGTGTATTGGGGCAGGGAGGGCTGAAAGGAATGAGACATGCCTGGGGCACACAAGGTGTCCCATGCATAGTCCAGTTCAAACCGGTGCTGGGGCACTCCAGCCCCAGTCCTGGCGCGAAACTGGACAAAGGGAAGGGGGTGTAACCAGCCCCCTCCCAGGTCCCACCCATAAGGCGTGACCTAGCAGGCAACCCAGCCCCCTAGATTAGGATAAGAGTGGTAGCTGGGCCGCAGGAGATTAGATTATCCTGAACCTGCAACTTGAACAGAAACTCTGGACCTTCGACATTCGAGGAAAGAAGAAGACTGAAGAATCTCCCTTGTGGCCAAGGAGTGGCTACCCTGTGCAAACAGGCACCATCAAGAGACTACCCTTTGCTTTGCTGAAGTTCTACGAGGGACCGACTGCAGAGCCCGACCAGAGCCTTGACTTCCAGACTTCTCCGACCCTGATCCACATCCACAGCCGAGCTGAGATCTGTGGAGGCGACGAGAGACGTGGGACCGGCTACCTGGGAAAAGTGGAGAGTATCTTCCAGCGCAGCTTCTGAGGTACCCTCGAAGTTGTGCACCGGGGATTGAGAAGCCCCAACCCCAAGCACCATCTGCACCGAAGATCAGCCCCCCACACTCCACGAGTCCTGCGGGGAGTCCTTCTGCATTTTCCTGCTTGCCGCGTCTGTCCGGTTGCTTGCCCGTTGGCTAGCGGCCTTTGTGACGACACACCTTGAAATCTTCACTGCTGGTTTGGCTCCTCCAGACTGGCTCCCGCTTCTTTGCAAAAGAGAAGCACCCCAGACCGTCCTGGTCTGCACCAGAAGCAAGTCCTCCGTTCTTCGTGGGTTCCGCTTGCCAAGGCTTGGTGAGTCCTAGTTCGACTTCGACGTCGCCGACAGCAAGAGCCTTCGTGGGACAGCTCGCCTCCTGGTCCTGGTCGTCCTCGACGTCTCCTGGTACCCGTGGCTGCAGCGACAAGCTTCACCCTTCACCTGCAATCTTCATAACATCGCCTGGTTCCTTCCTGGTTCCACGTGGTCACTGGCTAGTGACCTTGACTCTGTCCCTTCTGCTTGCAGGTACCCTTCCTTCTTGATCCCGGCCTTGGGATCCACCGGACACTCTGCACTGACTGCCTGGCAGCAACTTTCCTTCAGGCATCCATAGAAGTCCACGACGAAACCCGACGCAAGTTCACACCTATGCACCCGCAGCCCGTGGGCTAGGTAACTTGGGTACTTCGGTGCTCACAAGGGTAGTGACTATCCTAGGGTCTAGTTTCCGAGTCTCGACTCTCTAGCTGCTTCAGAAGTGTCCTTAAACTGCTTATTTCAGAACTGTACTATTTCTATCGACTATACGCATTACGCGTGAATGTTTCCACTCTGCACCTGAATCCCGTGGGCCTCCCACTTCCTAACTGTTGGTAGTGTAGTGTAGCCCCAGCGATTCCCTAGGCCTAGGCCTATCCTATTTCCGTGACAGTGGTCCTTATACCACTTCTTTAGTATATGGTTTGCGTGGCCCCTAGGGCCTAACTGTATTACTTACCTGTGTGACTTAATGTATGCTTGAATAAGACTGTGTTGTACTTACCTCTAATCTCATAAAGAGTGCTGAGGGTTTGACTAGAATAAATACACTTTATTTTATAGATATATCTGTTGTGGTGTCCTTTCATTTGGTATTCAAGGGATTATATATGGTATCACAGCTGGCTTCACATGCCATTCAGAGTTTAGCCTAAGACTGCTCTTGTCCATGCTACCACTAGGATAGCTGGTCTATAAGGTTGACCTTACAACCAATCACCATAAGGGTTGCTTGGACTGATATAAGGTGTACACTAGAACTAGTGACATCATACATCATGCACCCCTTACTTAGATATAGGTTCACTATATCTCTCCTAATCACTGCACATATAAACCTATCAGGCACCCCTATGGCAGGCCTTATTAATCCAGAAGGCAGGGTGCTGGGTTTTATGTGAGAGGGTGCCCATGCATGAGCAGAGCCCCTCTGCAGCTTTCGGAACCTTTATTCCGGGGTTGTTTGTGATGCAGCCAACCATAAACTCTTAAGGGCATTCTAACCGCGCGGCACATGCTAACTTTCAAACGGCTGCTGTGTTTGGTGTCAAGCATCTTGGAATCATACCTCCACACCAGTAACTGGTTTTGGAGGTATGATTTCACCCTACTAGAGGGAGAAATAAGACTACACCGGTACACCCGGTACAAGCTTTACAAACCCTGGTATCACAAAATGGAAGCTGCCAGCCACAGGCATGAGTCTGCCCTCCTGCTGCTGGATGAAACTCCGGCAGGGGACGGCTGGATAATAGGTTTCCTGTCACAGGGAGGTGTGACCACCTCCCAGACAGGCTTTAGTGTATTGGGGTTGGGTAGGTGCACTCTGAGAGTGCTTTGATGTCTGCACTGGGTGCACATTTGGTTTCCCTGTGCATAGTCCAGCTCAAACCAGTTGCAGGGGCTATCAGCCCCTGCTCTGGTGCGAAACTGGACAAAGGACATGGGTGTAGCCACCCCTCTGTCCTGGCCCTCCCATAGGTGAGTCCCCAGAGTTTGTCCCACCCCTTCCTTGGGTATAAAGTAGGAACCCCTGGCTACAGGACTTTAGATTTACCTGGACGAAACTCTGCTACAGAAACCAAGTACTTTTTTTTTTTTTTTTGAGTTTTATAAAGCGCTGGCTAGACCCTGAGGTATCAGAGCGCTTTAAAGAGGAAGAAGTATTGTTTCAGAACATGGTTACAAAGTTACATCAGTTACGGTAGCATAGTTACAGGAATTACATGAGTACAAAAGCATAGCATAAACATGAGCGAAAAAAAATAGGCAAGGGGAGAGAAGATTAGGGAGAGAGGGAAAGAATAGGGGAGGTAGACAGATAATAATGGAGGGAAGAGGAGGGTGTAGGAGGCACAACGGGGAGACGAGGAAAAACATTGTCCGACGTCCGGCTAGGTAGGTGACGGCCGAGGGGTGAACCAGAGCCAAACACCTCTATAGCTGCATGGGGCAGCTCCACCGGTCATCGGTCAAAGGTTGCTCGTGCACCGCAGTACATACAGAAGTACTTCAACTATCTACACTTCGTTGGATGACCTAAGAATCTCCCTTGGAGTAAAGGAATTACTCCCCTGCAAGGGAGGCACCAGAGACGCATCTTACCAGTTTGCATCTACGCAGCTCCTGAAGGACTCTGAAACTTTTGCAACACAGGAGGTAGGTTCCTAAGCTTCCCCGAGGCCGACCAGTGCTCTCAGCAAACCTGAGACCCGCAGCCCTCGTGGGGACCGTGCAACCCGAACCCCTAGACACCATGCACATTTGCCCCAGCATATGCTATTTGGCGATCCCTGAGGCTGTGCTTTGGGCTATTTGTAGTCCCGACCCGAGCAGTTATTCCACTGAAGATCCCTGGTCCGTCGACCTGTGGGTCCCTGAGAAGGGTACTTTAACTTTCAGTGGGCTTTACTGGTTGCTCCAGACATGCCCTGACTCTCCATCGCTTGGGGAGTCCCCAGGACCTTGCTGATACACACCAAAGCATCTTTTCTCTGAACGCGTGGGGTGCAGTTGCCAAGGCTTGTTGGTCTCCAATCCGGACACCGACCCCCCAGCACTCAACATCGTTCGTGGGACAGCTCGCCTGCGGACTCTGGTTGTCGTCAACGTCTCCTGGTCCCCGTGGCTGCAGAGTCAAGCTTCACCTCAACTCACCTGAATCACTCGACATCTGTGGGAATTTGTCTACCGAGCCCCTGGTCACGCTGAAGTGACCCAAACTCTGTCATCTCGGCTTTCAGGTTCTTCTCAGCTTCGATCCAGGCTTGGATCACACCGAACACTTTTCCTCTTCACGGCAGCAGCACTTTGCAGCATCACGCCATTGAATATGGCGAAGATTACGGACACAATTTTACACCTATGCCCCTGGTTTCCCTGGATTAGGTAACACGAGTACTCCGGTGCTCACATGGGTGCTAGCCTTAGAATCTGCTAAGTTTGAAAGGGATTGCTCAAAATCCTCTCCTAAGTGTCCTTAATCTGTAAAATTCCAACCGCGACTTTCCCATAGGATTGTACGGAGCTCGCGGCTGTGTTCTCACACTGCACGCGTCCCCCGTGGGTCCCCTGTGTCACTACCTTGGGTGGTTCCTTGGGGTCCCAGCGATTCTACATGCTCTAGGCACTGTGTCTAGTCAAGTCGAGGTTGTTATACCACTTTCTTAGTATATGGTTCGGTCTCCCCCTGGGGCCCACTGTGTATTGTGCTATTTACTGTTGTTCTAGTGCTTTAATATTGTGTATCTTGTGCTCCAATCTCATAAAGAGGTTAGTAGAGAGTGTTTAGTAATAAATACATATATTTTATATATATCTTGTGTGGTTCTCCTTTCATTTGGTCATTCAGGAGGTTATGATCTGGTAAACCAAGCTGCTTTACATTCCTTCGAGACTTAACCTGAAGGCTGCTCTCCATAGCTACCACTAGGATAGCTTTCAATAAAGGTTGTCTTAAACCTAATCATCAATAAGGGTTATTTGGACTGGTGCAAGGTGCCCACTAAAACTAGTGGACAGCATATACCAGGCCAACTTCTCACACTGGTCAAATCAGGTTTGAAGAACCCTTTAATTTTTAAGATTTGAGGTTTCACTTTCCCAACTCCCACCAACGAAATGCAGAAATTTGGTGCCAATTTTTTCATTTTTAAAGAGGAGTTGCTCAAAATCATCAATGAAAACTGAATATGTTAGAAACACCTTCTGAGGGTCGCTTGAGATCAGTACCTAAATAATGTTGGTTGTTGGTGCACACCCCTGCCAGCTCCCACTGGGTGTCTCAGAATCAGTGTTGGCACCTAGGGCGACCACTGGTTGTCAGTGGAGATGGCAGGGTAGGGCATTCTACGGGCAGCATTTCAATGTCCCCAACAGTCATGAAGAGAGCCTGTAGTTTCGGTAAGAAAAAGTATTAAAGACATTCCTTTTAAACTACACCTGGCAAGAATGGGTTATTTACAGTTTGGGGCCTCTGAAAATCAATGGGGATCGCACGGCACTCGTTTGATTATTGCTGACTGTCTCTCGTCCCTAAAGGGTCTTTCAGAAACATCGGTTCCATAAATGCATCTTTACATTTTGCTTTCCACTTTGGCTCATTATATAACTGATACTGTCTCTCAGGGACCGCCTATTTAATGAAACCTTTCTTGACCTCCCACTCCAGCAAGTAGCAAAAACCTTATTTCCAAAATGTCTCTCTGAGACACTGGAGCTGGGGTCCTTTACTGCCCTATGGAATTCGAACAGGAGCTTTGTTCACTCATCCGTATGCACTATGTGCTCGCTGGGCGCCAATGAATCCAAACACCATGTATCATTCTTCTGCCCAGCATACACAAAGCCTAGAGGGACATGGATACGCCCACTCTGATTGTACTATGGCACCAGAGATACCAGGAGGCAATGGCAATCTTGATGGGCAGCACATCTATTTACATTGTATTTGCTCTAAGCAAATTGTTCGGTATGGCTGGATTAATAAGGAAAGATAAAGGTCTCAAACTCTAGCTCAGGCCAAAATGGGCTGCTTACACAGTTTGCCTCTGTCTGACTCTGTTTTTAGGTGGGGTTACTGGCCCTGCTCCACCTTCTGTTTCCTTTTAAAGGGAGCCCTCTTGTGATGTTATTGTTTTTAAAGAGAGTTCTGCTATGCTAGCTCTTAAACTGATCACAATTAGTCTTAACAATTTGTAACATTGCATTTAAATCGTTGTTTATTTGTGGGTCAGTTTTATGAAATTAATTTTCTGAAATAAACTTTATTTATTTCTGAAATACTTTTTTGTAGTATCAGTTAAAGTAACTTTATTTAC
Organism: Triturus cristatus; assembly: GCF_964204655.1. Taxonomy (NCBI): domain Eukaryota; kingdom Metazoa; phylum Chordata; class Amphibia; order Caudata; family Salamandridae; genus Triturus; species Triturus cristatus. The sequence goes on along the minus strand of NC_140580.1, from coordinate 1,146,544,922 downwards.
TTACTTTAACTGATAACACAATTGAATTCAATTCAGAATAAAGATAATAAAACAAACCTTTAATTGAAATGAAAAGATTCAGATTTACAAGATAACCTTAAAGGTATATGCTCAAAGTACATTGAATACACTTTTAGGATTGAGAGGGGCTTCATTCAGGGATTCACGTGACAAAAGAAAAATGTTTCCAAAATGTGTCGCAAACCCTCCTTTTTAGTCGTTGCTATAATATATGTGCAGTGGTGGCGTCCTTGATGCCCCTCGCTAGGAAACAGCGGTGTTGCATATATCTCGTTTACCTGTCACACTCGTGGAGGGCGTTTTACATTTTCTTAGAAATCTTCAGAGGCCCCATTATGCTCAGGGGCTGGGGAGAGGTGGCAAAGCCAAAAGGCAGGAGCGAGTGGCTTTGCCAATCACTTTTAAATTTCAGCCAAAGGCAATGAAGCCAGTTTGTGACGTCAAATATTATAACGACTGGTGTCAATTTCCATTACTTAATTAAAAGCAGTCCTAGGTTAACACCGACCAGACACCAGTATGCTCTGGTCATCGCTCGACTCCACGTGTGTAACACCTGGGGGCATATGTATCAAGCGATTTTGTATTCGCAAACGCTGCGAATCGCAAAAAAACAGCGTTTGCGAATACAAAATCGCAAAAGGAGATGTATGAGGCATTTCAGCCTCGCAATCTTAAGGAATTGCTAAATTTGCGATTTCTTAAGTTTGCGTAAGCATTTAAGAAATCGCAAATTGCGATTTCTTAAATGCAATGTAACACGCACCCAAGTTGTGCGATTTCTCCTTAAGAAATCGCAAATTACCACCAACTTCAAGTTGGTGGTAAATTGCGATTTCTTTGAAATATGCACTTTTTTGCATATTTGAAAGTGCCATGTGGTGCACATACATGCGCGCCATATGTGCACAGATGCTGATTTCAGGGGTGCATCAGGGTGTCGACATGACACCCTTGCACCTTTGAAAATGTTCTCAATTTGCGATTAGCAAATAGCGATTTGCAAATTGAGAAGGACTTCCCATTCATTGCTATGGGCCTCCTGGCAATGAGTGACAATGAGACACAGTTCAAGGATCTTCATCTTCAAAATAATTCGGTTCCGAGTGTGTTTCCAAGTTCCTAGCTCAGTTACATCGCAGCTGTGTGATCTTGGGGAGAAGCATTTCACCTCACTTTACGCCAGAGTCTCCACAGCCACTGATGATGCTGCTTGGAGCATGCATCCTCATCCGTCCTCATGATAGCACCAAAGATGCTCTCCTACCGAGGGTGCCCAATCACATTTCAAGGTCACCATGGAAACTGATTTCCAAGCTCCCCGGGCACCTAACTTCATCTCAAGGTGTTGGGGCCCCAAACAACCCTCGACTCTTGCGTTTCGCAGACATTTAACAGCATTTTCCCCATGCTCCTATCGAAGGCGACTGAATGGAAGTCTATTCATTCACGTTTCCTTATTTTCGTAAAGTAACTTTACGCCTCCTTGTTTTTGAAGCATTTGGATATGTTCCTTTGAAAATGCAGTTCTATAAAAAAAATATGATTTGTAAATAAAGATTATTGAAGGATAGAAGAATAGAAGAAATAGCCAGGTTGATTAAAAAAAATAAAACTGAACCCTCAATTGTGCGCCCTCAAACCTACTGTGCCACGAGCGAGTGACTCCGGAAGCAGTTCAGCCTCTAATACATGAATACCTGGGTCACGAGCTACTGACCCCGGAAGCAGTTCAGCCTGTAATATATGAATACCTGGGTCACGACACAGTGACTCCGGAAGCAGCTCAGCCTCAAATATATGAATACCTGGGTCAGAGCTAGTGACTCCGGAAGCAGCTCAGCCTCTCATACATGGGTCCTGAGTGACGTGTGAGCTTGAGCAGAGGAATTACTTGGTGTGTTGAAGACTCCTAGCTGCTCCGGGCATTCAGCTATTGTCCTGTGCAAATAATTCGAGCCTGAGGGAGACAAAAGAAAATGACCTGGCCGCATCGCCTTCGCCCCCCATGAGGGGAGTGCTGTATCAGTGCTCAGAACAAGCCTTGGCTACTCAAGTAGTTTGTGCCAGAGCGATGGGTGGAAGAACACAATGAAGATGAGAACTTGCATGCCGACCTCCACCTCTCCTCACTAGCTCCCACCAGAGACCCTCCCTCTCAGGCCAATGCTAATGTCGCCAAGCAGCTGCCCCCAAGGGCTCTGTCACACCTGAAAAGGGCCTGCTGTCTGTGCCACGGCGTCCAGTGTCGTGGCTGCACATTAAGGCTGCAGTGGCCTGCCATATTGTGCTCCTGTGGCACTGGGGCAACTAGCTTGGTTTTTTTTTTACCACAGGCCCGATGGCCGATTGGCCACCTTGCCTATCTGTCCCTGATTTCAGAAAATGGGCAGCAACCACTGCCATCACTTTAATGAACACCCGAGGAGCACTAGAAAGGCCAAAGCGAAGCACAGAAAACTGAAAATGTTCTTGGTCTTTGGGCCTGCTGGAAAGGTATATGAAACTGTGCATGTTTTAGGTCCGAGGACATCTCTCACTTGCTTGGGTCCAGGGCAGACACGGTCTTGACCAGCTGAGCATTTTGAATTTGTCCTGAAAACACCCAGAATTCTTTGGCACAAGTGCTGCTTGTGCTCAGGTTCAGAGAAGACCTGGCATGGTAGATCGAGGTGGACTGCTCCTATTGAAGAAGGACCCCCGCTGATTGGCATATAGTTGGGTCTAATCTGAGGTGGCATGGTGGGCAAAAGAGCGATGGGTTGGAATGCTACTCGGAGAGATTGTCAGTGGCTAGACTGCGCACCTGGACTGATTGTGACACATCAGTTCTGCAACTGGAAATCTAGAGGGACCTTGGACTTCTCTTCAGAGAGAGAGGCAGGATGGGTTTGTGTCCCATTTTGCTTTCTTGTGTTTATGTTTGGACTTTGGCTTACCAGAGGACTTCAACTGCGAAGCTGACCTTTTACGGGATGGACCTCAGCCCGTAGTGTGAGCGAGACTTACACAAGGCCCGCAACTTCATGTGTTCTGCGATATACAATTTTTCTCCTCTGTCTAGGATCGCCTTTGGCTGCATGAGGGTACTTTTGTCGCACAACTTTGAGTTGTTCCCCGTGTCCAAATATCACAGATGCACCGCATGTGGATCTGTAACTGACATCTGTTTTTGACAATCGCAGCATGGTTTGACGGCGACGTCGTTCCCTAGCACACTAGATTTTTCCTGATTTAGGAGTTGATGGAAGGCCCATTAAGGTGGGAGCAGAGCCCCGGATCCACTTCAGGAGGTGCAGAAAGACAGGAATACTGTAGCAGCCGCCAACGTCAAGGGCCTTCAGAACTGTAGCAGCCGCCAACGTCAAGGGCCCTCAATACTGTAGCAGCCGCCAATGTCAAGGACCATCAATACTGTAGCAGCCGCCAATGGCCCTCAATACTGGTGCAGCCGCCAACGTCAAGGGCCCTCGATACTGTAGCAGCCGCCAACATCAAGGGCCCTCAAAACTGTAGCAGCCGCCAGCATCAAGGGCCCTCAATACTGGAGCAGCCACCAACGTCAAGGACCCTCGATACTGTAGCAGCCGCCAATGTCAAGGACCATCGATACTGTAGCAGCCGCCAATGGCCCTCAATACTGGTGCAGCCGCCAACGTCAAGGGCCCTCGATACTGTAGCAGCCGTCAACATCAAGGGCCCTCAAAACTGTAGCAGCCGCCAACGTCAAAGGCCCTCAATACTGTAGCAGCCGCCAACGTCAAGGGCCCCCAATACTGTAGCAGCCGCAAACGTCAAGGGCCCCCAATACTGTAGCAGCCACCAACGTCAAGGACACTCGATACTGTAGCAGCCGCCAACGTCAAGGGCCCTCGATACTGTAGCAGCCGCCAACATCAAGGGTCCTCAAAACTGTAGCAGCCGCCAACGTCAAAGGCCCTCAATACTGTAGCAGCCGCCAATGTCAAGGGCCCCCAATACTGTAGCAGCCGCCAACGTCAAGAACCCTCAATACTGTAGCAGCCGCCAGCATCAAGGGCCCTCAATACTGTAGCAGCCACCAACGTCAAGTACCCTCGATACTGTAGCAGCCGCCAATGTCAAGGACCATCGATACTGTAGCAGCCGCCAATGGCCCTCAATACTGGTGCAGCCGCCAACGTCAAGGGCCCTCGATACTG